>NW_028227257.1:24265000-24865000 GCF_978045245.1 Mus caroli | reverse complement strand
CTCACAATATAATAAAATATAAATAAATAAATCTTAAAAAAAAAAAAGTCATAGGGAGCCAGGTGTGGTGGCGCACGCGCTTTAATCCCAGCACTCGGGAGGCAGAGGTAGGTGGATTTCTGAGTTCCAGGCCAGCCTGATCTACAAAGTGAGTTCTAGGACAGCCAGGGCTACACAAAGAAACCCTGTCTCAAAAAAAGAAAAGTCATGAGGCAATCAAGATTGGGGCCAGGCTCACCCCACAGGACCTGGGGCAAGCTGGTAAGGAGTTTGACTGACAGATTAGCCTGTGAGGGGACAAATAGACCAACCTGTGAGAGAGACAAATATTCCAAAAACACGGAATCCTTGTGAACACAGAAAAGGCCCAGCGCTTTGGAAAGACCAGGCTTTGAACTTCACATGGAGTCTGTCAGAGGGTCAAACTGTGAGGGCAAGACAAAGAGGTGATTTCATGAGAAGGAGCCAGTGAGGGGTTTAACTGTCAACTTGACACAGCCCTGAGTCATCTGAGAGGGGGCTCTCCATTGAAGAATGGCCTAGCTCAGACTAGCCTATGGGCATGTCTATGGGGGGGAATGTCTTGACTTTTGGTTGATGTAGTAGGGCCCAGCCTGCTGTCGGGTCCCCTCCGCAGGTGGGACTGGGCTATATGCACGGAAGCTGGTTAAACACGAGCCTGGGAGTAAGCCAAGGAGCAAAGCTCCGCCAGGTTTCCTTACTCCAAAGGCTTGGGGCTTTGTTCTGACTGCCATTCACAGTAACAGACTGTGATCCAAAACTGTAAGACAAATAAGCCCTTTACCCTCTAAGTTGATTTTGCTCGAAGCATCTTATCACAGCAACAGAAGGAAGCTAGAACAATGGTGTGGGGGTGACCAAGAGAACTCACATGCCTGGGCCGGGAACAACTCGGACAATCCCATCTGGAGTGCTTGAGTGATTAGATCCTACCCATCTGCTTAGCTCTTGATCGCTGCTCTCAGCCTCTGCACCAGGTGGCACCATGCCTAGGGACTTACCTTTATGGGAGATGCCACTAGTATTCTTGCTCTCTGACTTTCTGTTGTCCTGAGGAGGACATGGAGTGAAATGGAGAAATGAGGTTTATTTCCTGGAAGAGGCTCTTCTTCCTTGTTAGTTATTTTCATAGTCCCATAAGCATCCTTTTGTCTTGGCCTTGGAGTCTTCCTCCTTCCCTCAAATGTTGCAACCTCTTGGGTGGCTTCACAGCACTGATGGATTCCCTAAATCCTTCCTACACCTTAACATGTGCCTTGATGGCTCCATTCCAGCATCATCTCCTTCCTGAGGAGACTCAATAGCAACCACGTGAGCCAGTGTCTTGAAAAGGGCACCAGTGAATTTTCAGGGATTATTGTTCCTCCTTGATACACAGGTTCCGAATCTCATCCTCTTGTCTGGAGACATTCCTCCCAGTCTTGGTGGAAATTAGAGCTTGCTCCCATGTAGAATGTGTATGTGCTGGCCTCCCTTGCAGCTAGGTTTTGGATATATGACCCAAGCTCTGTCAACCAGAGGCACTAACTAGACTTAGAATCAGAGACACAAAGACACAGGGATATTGAGGAGGTGGTCCCTGTCTCTAGGGACAAGCCAGGCAGTAGGAACAGTGACTGTTCCTCAAGATCAGCTCTGAGGAAGCCTTACAGAGGCCTGATGAGGATTCTAGCACCCTAAGTCATGGGTCCCTGTGTTTCTGCCATCAGTATCCAGGCTCAAATTCCTTTGCCTCCTAGCAGGTTCAAACTCTGTAGTTTCCTATTCTGCTTAGATTCAAGTCAGCTTATCACTTGCATTTATGAGTCCCAGCTGGAGGAGGTTTCCTACCCTAGATGTGGACTATAGTCAGGCCTCATCCCTGCCTCCCTCCTCAGTTTTCCCTCTGTACCTGTCTCCTCTATGTATCTGTCCTGTTATTTTCCAGCTGTGTATTGGGGACAGGATCTCATTTATCCCAGGCTGAATGCCCCTGAGTCCACCATCCTGCATGTCTGCTCCACCTGAACAGATAAGTCTTTATTCACAGGAAGGCTGTGCCCTCTGAATTAGGAGGCATCCACGCTAATGGATCTAAATCCCATATGAAAAGCTTTCTAACTGTGAGGTTGGAATTCAAGTTAGTGCACCTCAGTGAACTCTCATCTCCTTATTTGTCCAGTGGGAGAGATCTTGTTTTGAGGACTGGGTAAGGAAACTTGTGGGTGGAGGGAGCCCTCGCTAAGCAGCCTGGCTCCTCATAACCATCAATAACAGCTTCTATTATCTTTATACACACCATTATCATCACCATCATCATGATTCAAAGGCCTTATGGAGCCTACTTAGAACAGGCAACATCAACTCAAATACCAGCAGGAGTCAGGCAAGCATCAGGGACAAGTGCTGGCGAGCCGTGTATACAAACACACTGGCACAAGGTGGGAGCTAGAGAGGGTATGAGAGCCACATCTGTCTCATGGGGGAAGCCACTGCTCAGCAACATCCATTTCCTGCCAAGTGGACTGTGATCTCAGTGATGCCAGGCTTCGCACACTATTTCAAGCAAAGCCAGAAACTCAGATCTTTATAGAAAGCTTTACAAAAAGCTATGCACACACCATACTGAAGTCAGAACAGGCTGCAGAGGTCAGTTTGTGTTTCTTCATGTGGGTCTCTAGGTTCACTTTAAATTGTCAGGCAACAACCTGGTTAGGTTGGGTCCATTTCATCAGCACAGGAAGCGATAGCCAAGCCCCCTGCCTAGCCAGCATAGAGTGTGGTAGACATCCCCCGACTCAGGAGTGGGGTCCAAGGCATACTGCAGAGAAGAGAGGTAAGAACTGCAGTCATGCCCCAACAGTTGCTTCTCTGTGAATGTCAGGTGCACTGGGAGCAAAGGCTTCAGGATGCCAATGAGCCCCCAGTAACTGCCAGCTTAAGAGGGGCTCAGATGCCAGGCATGGTGGCACACGCCTTTAATACCAGCACTTGGGAGGCAGAGGCAGGCAGATTTCTGAGTTCGAGGCCAGCCTGGTCTATAGAGTGAGTTCCAGGATAGCCAGGGTTACACAGAGAAACCCTGCCTCGAAAAAAAAAAACAAAAAAAAACACAAAAGCAAAGAGAGGCCTCAGACTCATCTTATTTCTGCATGTCCAGAGGTATGAAGAACAGGGTTTGGACACAGATTAAATTTATCTACAGGATCTCAGGCTTCCCTCATCTTTTCTTAACATCTTTTCTTAACATCTTTTCTTAACAATAAGACTTTGCCTTATTGGTTGCAGGATAGCTACAACTATGACCATCATGATTATGTTCTAGACAGGGAGAAAAGAATGTGATAAGACGTGATTCTGACACGAAGGTTTCCCAGAAATTCCAGCATATTTCTTTTTCCATCTCACTGGCCAGAGCTGCTTCCCACATCAATACCTAGTCACAAAGGAAATGAGAATGGGATATTTTTAGATCGTTACATGACAGACCCAAACAGTATCAGGTTTCTGTTAATTGGAGACAAAGAGAGAATGGCGTCAGAGTAGGCCACCTTTAGCCTCTGAGGCCCCCTATGAATGCAGACTTCCGAGCCTGATCCTAGCCAAGTACTGAAGACCTCAGCCTGCGCTGGATTGGAGCCACAGGACAAGAAGCGATTGGATCTCAGTTTGAAACCTACGGCTTGTGCAGCAGAAAAAATATGGGAGTGGTTTTGGAACGCAACCAAACTGGCCTGATCCAAGGCTGGCACACCAGCTTTGGGCCCACCACTGTTCTCCTTCTCCTGTAACCCTCTCTAGCACTCCTGTTATCTGGGCTGCCTGACCCAGGCCTAAACAGGGTGGGGAGACCCTGTGATTAACACCACTAGCAGGTCTAGGAGGCACCCGAGAGAGACATTCTGAGAGAAATATGTTAGCGGCACAGCTGGTTTATAATGTGTATTAATCCCTGACATGTAATCTGAGTAATATATGTAAAGCAGAAAGTTCAGGCGCTGATTTAGGGGCCTTATTATTACCCTGTCAGCAGAATTCATGTTCTATTTGCACAGAGCTCTGGGTTCAGAATCTCATCCAGGGTGACGGGGAGGAGGAGGTTTTCTGATGGATGCCAGCTGACAGCAGGGTAGAAGTGGATGCTGTTGGGGACACCATGTCTGTCAGTCAAGTGCTCCGAGCTCCCAGCAGGGTTTCCAGGTATCCACCTGGCCCAGGGAGCTATGGAACAAAACCAAGTTCCTTTTCCTGGGCCTTGGAGCAGACCCATGCTCATCCCTCAAGTCGTCTACAAAGTCATGGGGTTTAGAATTCAAAGCCAACTTGGCCGCTTTATTATTGTGTGACTTTGGCTAAGTTTTTCCAGCTTTCTGATTTCAGTTTGCATCTCTGCAAGTGAGAATCATAATAGCATCCATCTAACTGAGGCTTAAATAAAAACAACACTTACTGAGGACAAGGTGGAATTCTAAGCGCTTTGACATGTATTCTCATTGAATCCCCATAGCAACCTGATAAGATGGATGTATGATCATCCTTGAAGGCACAAGAGAAGCGAAGTAACTAGTTCAAGGTCACAGAGCAAATGATTGGTGGAGCTTAAAGTTACCCTCTGTAATGCTTCAACGGACTATGTATCTCCTAACAAGGAGGCAGTAAGGGTTATTCGTTAGCCCAGTGATATCCAATAGGACTTTCTGAGATAACGGAAATATTTTATAATTCTATGCTGTCCAGTATAAGAGCCCTACTTGCCACAAGGGGCTACTGAACATTTGAATATGGCTAGCTTGATAGAAGACCCTGAGTTTTTATTTAATTGTAGTTTCTTTAGACATAGTGATTGGTGGACATGCAACTCTAGATTCTCCCATGGTCTCTGACCACACTAGCGGGGCTTAGCTCTGACAACTGTTGGCTTAGACTCCCAGAGCTCCTGGTCTATATTAGCAAGACTTCTGTAGAAAAGGCCACACACAGCCAAGCATGGTGGCCCACACTTGTAATCTCAGCTCTCAGGAGGATTGCCACAAGTTTGATGCCAATCTGATTTATATGGTGAGTTTACATGGCAAAACTTCATCTAAAACAAAACAAAACAAAACAAAAAAACCAACCAAACAAAAAGAAATCAATGAAATCAAACCAAACCAAAAGACCACCAAGATCAGGGCTTGGGGGTGGGGATGGCTCAACTGGTTAAAGCATTCGCCTTGCAAGCACAAGGTCATGAATTGGATTCTCACAGAGTCCATGCTTAAAACAAAACAAAAATCAAAACATACCCAGTGCTGGGGAAGGAAGTGAGGACAGCTGGATTGCTGGGGCCTTCCAGAGGTCCCACTTAAAAAGCTTGAGTGAGCAGGCTCATCCTCTCTATCTTGTCTGTCCTGTAAGGGCTCAAGAGTGCCTCTTCCAGGTGTCCCTCCAGGTGGCAGCAACAAGGTGCTGTCCTGGAAGGAGAAAACAGCCTTCCTCAGACACCCATTCTGTCAGCACCTTCATTTCAATTTCCCAGCTTCGGGAGCTGTGAGTCAATTGGTTTCTGCCCAGGACGAACACTCTGAGTGAGCTATTGGGTGCTCAGGGTCCCTGACTGGGGCTGGAGAGAATCTTTGTTTGGTAGAGGCCCAGCCATGCATGCATAAGGACTAACTCCCATCCAAAAACCTGGGCATGGTGGTATGTTTGTAACTCCAGCGCTGAAGAGGTGGAGACTGGAGGATTCCTGGAACTCACTGCCTGGCCAGCCTAGATAATGATGAGTCCCAGGTCCTAGTGAAGGAACATTTCAAAACCAAGGTGAAGAGCCCCTGAGGAAGGATACCCAAGGTTAACCTCAGACCTGCACACACACACACACACACACACACACACTCCCTCCCCCTCCCCCTTCACACACACACACACACACACACACACACACACTCCCTCCCCCTCCCCCCTTCACACACACACAGACACACACACACACACTTCCCAGGTTCTTTAGAGAGTCCCGGGATCCTAGCTACTGTCTCTGCCAATGAGCTTATATGACAGACACAGGCTCTGACCTTTCACTCTTGGACCTGGCAGGCTAGTGGGGAAGATGATGTTATACAAATGGCCACTCAGCTAATTCCAGCGGACTGGTGATTCTTTGACTTTACGACGGGTTTGTTGGGTCACAACCCCATCATAAATGGAGTAGCATGTATATTTATAACAGTTAATTAAAGGATCATCTGAGTGCGTGCCAACACTGCAAGTCATCAAATGGGAGTTAGAGGAAGTGCTTGGGGAAGCCTGACCCAGCAGCTGTGCCGGCCTCCAGGGAAGGGACCGCTTCAGACACTCCCAGAAAAGAGGAGGAACTTGAATTTAGGTGTACAGAGTTAGAAGCTGCAGCCAGCCGTGGTGGGCCGTGCCTGTGAGTGCACCTACTCCAGAGGCCAAGGCTGCTGCCCAGCTTGGATAACATGAACTACTGGCTCAGGAAAGTGGGGTCAGGACTGGGGAGATGTGTCATTGCTGTGCCACTGGAGTTAAATATCCAAACCCATGTGGAAGGAGAGAAGACAACTGGCTCACCCACTTGTCGTTGCCTTCTTCGCCTTCTTCGCCTTCTTCTTCTTCTTCTTCTTCTTCTTCTTCTTCTTCTTCTTCTTCTTCTTCTTCTTCTTCTTCTTCTTCTTCTTCTTCTTCTTCTCCTCCTCCTCCTCTTCCTCCTCCTCCTCTCCTCCTCCTCCTTCTAATAAATCTTTTTAAAAGATTTATTTATTTATTATATGTATATGAGTACACTGTCACTATCTTCAGCCACACCAGAAGAGGGCATCGGATCTCATTACAGATGGTTGTGAGCCACCATGTGGTTGCTGGGAATTGAACTCAGGACATCTGGAAGAGCAGTCAGCGCTCTTAACCACTGAACCATCTCTTCAGCCCTCCATTTTTGTTTTTTTTTTTTTGTTGTTGTTGTTGGGTTTGTTTTTTTGTTGTTGTTGTTTTGTTTTTTGTTTGTTTTTTCAAGACAGGGTTTCTCTGTGTAGCCCTGGATGTCCTGGAACTCACTCTGTAGACCAGGCTGGCCTAGAACTCAGAAATCTGCCTGCCTCTGCCTCCCGAATGCTGGAATTAAAGGCGTGTGCCACCACGCCCGGCTCAGCCCTCCATTTTTTACTGTTGTGGTTTTTGTTTTCTTAAGATAGAGTCTCCTGTAGCCTAGGCTAGCCTGGAACACACTCTGTTGAGATGATCTTCTTGGTTCCTCAAAGTGCTGGGAATCCAGATCAGGGCTTTGCACAGGCTAGCAAGCACTCTACTGACATATCCCCAGCCCCTAGCTCCTCTTCAAGAAATCGCTTGATTGATTGATTGATGATTGATTGATTGATTGTGGTGTTGGTTTGAATATGATCGGTCCATGGGAAGTGTGGCCTTATTGGAGGAGGTGTGGCCTTGTTAGAGGAAGTGTGTTACTGTGGAGGCCCGTGGAAGCCGAGCTTCCTCCTGGCTGCCCTCAGATCGAGATGTAGAACTCTCAGCTCCTTCTCGAACACCATGTGTGCCTGCAGGCTGCTGTGCTTCCCTCGTGATGATAATGGACTAAACCCCTGAAGCTGTAAGCCAGCCCCAATTAAATATTGTCCTTTATAAGAGTTGTGTTGGTCAGGGCCGGGCATGGTGGCACACACCTTTAATCCCAGCACTTGGGAGGCAGAGGCAGGTAGATTTCTGAGTTCGAGGCCAGCCTGGTCTACAGAGTGAGTTCCAGGACAGCCAGGGCTACACAGAGAAACCCTGTCTCAAAACACAAAAACCAACCAAACAAACAAACAAAAAGTTGTATTGGTCATGTCTCTTCACAGTAAAAAGACCCTAACTAAGACAATTTTTTTTCACTATGTAGCTTTGGCTGTCCTGAAACTCACTATGTAGATCAGGCTGGCCTTGAACTCCTGCCTCTGCCTCCACACTTGGATTAAAGACGTTCAATATTATGCCCAGCAAAGAATTACTTTAATTAGTTTTTTTGTGTTCTCTTAGACTTTTCTTTTCTTCTTTTTTTTTAAGATTTATTAATTATTATATCTAAGTACACTGTAGCTGTCTTCAGATGCACCAGAAGAGGGCGTCAGATCTCATTACGGATGATTGTGAGCCACCATGTGGTTGCTGGGATTTGAACTCAGGACCTTTGGAAGAACAGTCGTTGCTCTTACCCACTGAGCCATCTCTCCAGCCCTCTCTTAGAGTTTCTGTGCATTCCTTGTATAGAAATACCCCACATTCTTGAAAAAAATTTCCTTCCTCCCCCCTCCTTTTGTTAGCTCTGTGTGTGTGTGTGTGTGTGTGTGTGTGTGTGTGTGTGTGCAGGTGCTGAAACTTGTACTCAGGGGCTTACACATGCCAGGCATGTGCTCTGTCACTAAAGTACCCCCTCCCCAACCCTCACAAGGATCTCGTGTATTGCCATTTTATGACAGAGTCAACATCCTCTCCTCTCTCCTACCTCCTCTTCCCTTTCGATGACCTGGAAGCTACTGATATGTTCTATATTTCTTTCTTTCTTTTTTTGTTTCTTTGAGTTTTTTGTTATTGTTTGTTTATTTGATTTGAGACAGGGTTTCTTCTTGTAACCCTGCCTATCCTAGAACTGGTTCCATAGACCAGGCTGGCCTTAAACTCAGAGATCCAAGTGCCTCTGCTTCCCAACTAAAGGCATGCACACCACCACTGCCCGGCTTTGCTCTCCCTCTCCCCCTCCCTCTCCCCTTCCCTCCATCTGTCTCTTGTTTATTTGCTTTTGGTTTTCAAAGACAGGGTCTCACTATAACACTGGCTAACCTCTAATCCACAGCCCAGGCTGACCTCAAACTTGTGAGCCTTCTACCTCTGCCAAGTGCTGAAATGACAGGTGTGTGCCACCTACACCCAGCTCTCTTCTCCAGCCCTGTAATTTTGTCATGTGAACAATATTCTACAGATGGAATAACGCAGCAGCACATGACCCTCTGGGATTGACTTCCCCTTTTCATTTATATTTATTACTTACGTGTGTGGGGGTGGGGTGGATCTATATGCAGGTGCACAGCTATGCACAGATGTAAGCATACATAGGGCTGGATGGAAGAGGGAGGACATGGGGGTTCCTCCTCCATCATTTCCTGCCTGCTCCTTTCAAACAGGATTTCTCTCTGAGCCCGGTGCTCTCGTTTTCCTGCTAGGCTGGAAACCATCAAGATGCAGCAACCCTCTGTCTCCTCTGCCCAGTCTTGGATCTGGGGTTCCAGCCAAGCACAGAAATGCCTGGCTTGTTCCTTGGGTGCTGGGATCTGAACTCTAATCCTCACGATGATGCAGCAAATGCCCAGCCCCTGAGCCATCTCTCCAGCCGCTCAGATTGACTTTTTAACTCAGTGGAGTTCTCAGGCAGTTCAGCCAGGTTCTTATATATTTCTTTTTTCTTTTTCTTTTTTTAATTTTGTAATTATATTTATGTTCAGAAAATTTAGTGTACATTTAACCCAGTTTAGTAGCAAGTTCTTTAGCCTTTGCCTTCTCCAGCTTGGCAACTCGAGCCACAGACTTAGGGCCCAGGACGTTGCCTCCCCAGTGGTGACGGATCTCGTCATATCTGTCGTTATAATTGGTCCTAATAGATTCCACCAACTTAGCCAGAGCGCCCTTGTCTTCCAAGTTAACCTGTGTGAAGGCAACAGTGGTGCATGTCTTCCTGTGGACCAGACACCCAGCCTGGCCTTTCCCTTGATGATGCAGTAGGCACCCCCATCTTTCGACACAGGGAAGGCAGGAAAACCACCGGCTCAGAGGGATCTACATCATGGGCAATCACCACCAGCTGAGCCTTCTTGTTCTCCACCAAGGTGGTGATGGTATTGACTCCTGCTCGGAGGACAGGTGGTCTCTTAGTTGGGACATCCCCTTTGCCTGCAGCTTTCTTCTCAGCATGGGCCAGTAGCCTTTGCTTCTTCTCTTGCTTATGGGCAAGCTTAAGCAGCTGAGTAGCTGTTTGTCTGTCCAGGGCCTGGGTGAACTGGTTAATGGCAGGAGGTACTCTGAGCTGCTTATAGAGAATGGCTCTTTGCCGCTGCAGGTTGATGTAGCAGGGCCATTTGACAAAGTGTGTCAGATCTCTTTTGGGCTGGATGTCCTGCCCAGTGCTGAAGTTCTTGAGCCTTTTCTCAAACAAAGGATTGACCACCTTTTTGGCCTCCTGTTTCTTGACGACAGTGGGGGCTGGGGCCACCTTCTTCCCCTTGGCCTTCTTTCCTTCTGGCATCTTGCTCGTCTGGTGGAGAGAGCGTGCATATTTCTTTTTATGGAGAACTTGTCTGCCATGGCATGGCTATTCTGTAGCTTTTTAAATTAGTCACCCATTGAAGTTTTAGGCTACTGGGCCCTTGAGGTGGCTCAGTAGATAAAGGTACTTGCTATCGAGTCTGGTGACCTGAGTTTGATTCCCTGAACTCATCTTGCCTGTTGTCCTCTCACCTCCACATACACCACAGCACACTCTTGTTCATGAATGCCCTCAGTAAACACATACACACACACACATACACACACACACACATACACACACACACACACACACACACGTAATAACTTTTGAACTGTTGTTAACAAAACTGCATGTGTCCCGATTCTCATATGGATATAGGCATTCATTTCTCCAGGAAAAATGCCCAAGTATGCAATGGCTGGGTTGTACAGAGTTGGATATTTAGTAGTAGCAAAACACACACAGCAAAATTTACCCCTCCGAGTACTTTCAAATGCAGAGTCAATGGCATTAAGCACACTGACATTTTTACACAACCATCCTCATCATTATTTGTAGCCAGAACACTTTTATTCTGCAAAACTGAAACTCTGTACCTCTTATTACACAGTAACATCCCCTTTCTCTATCTCCTATAACCTCACAACCACCTACATATATGCACATCTATATACCTACATATCATACATATACACACACATACCTATTTAACTACCAAGCTTTTCCTGGGTAGCCTGACCATTCAATATTCTCAGCGTTGATGTAGGAGTGGTCCAGTTTCCGTGACTCCCATCATCATTTAATGCCCTGGCTTTTTGTTTTAGGAACTCTGATGGGTGCAGCAGCATCTCTCTAAGGCTTTGCTTTGCAGCTCCCTGGTGATAAGGCTCTGAACATCTTAGCAGTGCTTGCACACTTTCTGTCTGCAGCCTCTGGTCAAATGTCAGTTTGTTGCTTGCCCTCACTTCCTGAATGCATTGTTCATTTTTTGCTGTTGAGTTCTGAGAGTTGTTGACACATCTAGATTCTGGTTCTTTCCAGATGCTCGGGTTGCAAACCTTTTCTCACTTGACAGGGTCTTTCACAGAGAAAATGTTTTCATTATCATTATTCTATTAATGTGTGTGTATGTGTGACGTGTGTGTGATGTGAGTGTGGGCATGTTTGCCATAGCACATGTGTGGAGGCCACAGGATAACTTTGCACAGTTAGTTTTCTCCTTCTACCTTTATGTGGGTCCTGGGAATCAAACTCAGGTCACCAGGTTTGCACAGCAAGCCCCTTTAGCCACAAAGCCATCTCACTGGCTCAGAGAAAATGTTATTAATTTTAATAGAGTCTAAAGTATCAGCTCTATCCTTTATCGACCATACTTCTGCGGGCCAGGACTTAGAACGATTTGACAATCTGATTTTGAGTGAATATTTTTATAATGTGTAAGGTTAGGGGCGGTTATTTCCCTTTCCCTCGCTTCTCTTCCCGTCTTCCCCTCAGCACTCTCTTCTTTATTTCCCCCGTGCATAATCATTCATTGCTGCTCCAGCACCATTTGTCTAAAAAACCATCCTTCAAAAGCAGGCCTGGTGGCACACATATGAAATCCCAGCACTTGGGAGGTGCAGGCAGGAGGATCAGAAGCTGAAGGACACCCTCGACTTCTGTCTTTAAAAAAAGGAGTTGCAGGGCCGTCCTCCTTCCACTGAATTATTTTGCACCTTTTCCAAGAAAATCCAGTGTGGTATATTTGTGCTAGTTTATCTTTGGATTCTTCATTCTGTGTCACCGATCTCTGTGCCAAGCCTCTATCCTGTGATTACTATGCCATCATAGTAGGCTTTATATCATGTAGAGTAAGTCCTCCCATTTTTCCTGCTTCTCAGTACTGATTTAGATCTCTTTCACTTGACTACGTTAAAAAAAAAAAAAAAAAAAAAAAAAAGCCTTGCTAGGAATTTGACAGTACTTGCATAAAAGCTATAGATTTGAGAGGATTAACATTTTTGCTATACCAAGTCTTCCAGTTAAGGGTATAGTATAACTACTGGGGTAGTAGCTCAGTGGTAGAATGATTCACCAGCCTCTATGAGGTTCTGGGTTCAATCCCTGGTAATAGAAAAAAAAAATCCCGCAACCATCAAGTTGAGATACTGTATGGGCCAGCCAGGCTTAAGTAGCAAGATCCTTCCTCAACAGATAAGCAAAGAAAACAAACAAAAGCACGCAGTGATGCCAGGCACAGTGCACACCTGAGATTCCAGCTGTGACCACGGCTGTAGGCCCTGCTCACATTATAATTTTTGTTTTATTTTATCTTTCTAAGTACTAGAAAGTACTATAGACCCCAGGTCTTATGCATTCTAGACAAGTGGTCTAACACATTTATACCCCTAGTCCCACATTGCAGTTTTTTAAGTCACAGAAGTGTCTAACACCTCAACTGTGTGCCTGTGATGTTCAAAGTACTATTTAATTGACATGTATGTGGGAAAAAAAGCAGAAGGATCAAGAAATAAGAATAAGAAGTTTGTTTTTACTTATTTTTTTAAAAGATTTTATTTATTATATCTAAGTACACTGTAGCTGTCTTCAGATACACCAGAAAAGGGCGTCAGATCTCATTACGGATGGTTGTGAGCCACCATGTGGTTGCTGGGATTTGAACTCAGGGCCTTTGGAAGAGCAGCCAGTGCTCTTAACCTCTGAGCCATCTCTCCAGCCCCCAAGAAGTTTGTTTTTGAAAAAACAGTTTAGTTATTGTTAGTGTCAGACTGTATCTTAAGAATAGAAATCTCAGGCTGGTGAAATGGCTCAGTGGGTAAGAGCACCTGACTGCTCTTCCGAAGGTCCGAAGTTCAAATCCCAGCAACCACATGGTGGCTCACAACCACCCGTAATGAGATCTGATGCCCTCTTCTGGTGGGTCTGAAGACAGCTACAGTGTATTTCATGTAATAAATAAATAAATTAAAAAAAAAAGAATAGAAACCTCTTGGTTTTGGTGTGTGTGTGCTTGTGTGTGCATTCGCCTGACATGTTTAAAATTACAGTCTTTGATCTAGTGTATACAATTGAGAATTTCTTACTTTTTTTTTTTTTGCCTCTGGTTGCCTCCATGTTTTCCCAGAAACCTTTCTTTGAAGAAGTCTGCAAACTTCATCCTGATTGATGGGTGAGACAGTTAACATTCGTGGAGGTGATCCTCCATGCAGGTTTATCAGAGAGACTGTTACAGACACTGCCAAAATAGCTTCCTAGCCCAGTCACAAGGAACTGCATTCTTCATAGAGAAGATGGATGCAGAACCACAAGTTCACAGGGGTTTTCCATGTTGCCCAAGTCCTTTGGAGACAATGGAGGTGGCCTGTGCACAGAGTAACAGGGGAGGAAAACAGAGTCTGGGGAATTACTTCTTTCACAATAGCACTATCAAGCCTGGCCTTTGTCCCTCAATGTTGCTTACTTGAGAAGTGGCCTGGGAAAAGGTCAGTCATAGCCTGACATTCTCCGTTCATCCAGCATGAACGTAGAAGGATGCTCACAGTCCACGTACACCCACGGCACAAGTCCCACAACCAGGTTCAGCCTAGGGGGCCTGTGAGCTTCCAGACTTGAAACTGCATTATTCTCTTCTCTACTCTGAAAGTAACTGCTTAGGCTGGGGCATTACTGGGTTCATCTTGACTTCATCTTAATTGACAATAACAAAAGCTGAGGGCTGGAGATATGATCAGTGGTTAAGAGTGCTGGCTGCTCTTCCAGAGGACCCAAATTTGGTTCTCACCATAAAAGTTGTAACTCTAGTTCCAAGGGATGTGATGCCCTCTTCTAGGTTCTGCAGGAACCAGGCATACAAGTGGTACACAGACAAACACCAATATCTATAAATAAGATACAAATTAAATTTAAAAGAGTTGAGCAAATGGTTTACTTCAATACTTTATTTATTTATTCGGACACAGGGTAGCCCAGGCTATTCTTACTCTGTATCCCAGGTTGCCCTGGAGTGCACTATATAGTCCAGGCTGTCCATGGTGATCAATCTGCCTCAGCCTCTTGAATTCTAGGAGTATAGGCATGAGACACCGAGTCCAGGTTCAGTGATTTTAATATTTTTAGCAAAATAACCCACATTTTTCTGGACCTTTCCAATTTTGGTGGTCAAAGGAAATCTTACAGATAGCTTGTGTCAATGAGTTATTGCTAAAGTAATTTCACCGGACAATTGAAACAAACTCCCTCAGGTCTTGAGAGGTGGCTCAGCAATTAAGAGCATTGGCTGCTGTTGCAGAGGACCCAGGTTTCCATGGCAGCTAACAGTGGTCTGTAACACCAGTTTAAGGGCATCCAATGACCCCTCCTGGCCTTTGTGGGAACTGCACACATGTGGTGCACAGACAAACACAGACAAAACATTATAAACAACACTTTAAAACAAAATAAAACACACTCCACTGGCATATAACAATATCACTGTAGGGTTTGGGGTCTCCTGGTCAGCAGGGTGGCTAGGCTTACTGTATTTCCCATTCTCCTCCCGGGGTCACAGGTTAACCTGAGCTTATTTAAGGATTGGAATTGATGGAATTGCAGAAGAATGTGCCAAGCAGTGCAGCATCTTTTAGATCCCTTTTCCACATCTGGCAATATTCTACCAGCCAAAGCAAGTCTGATGGCAAAGCTCAGGATCAAGACAAGGAAGTTATGGACCATCTAAGGAGGCAGAGAGAAGGCCATGTTCCCGGCATCAGCAGGATCCATCACCTATCATTATCTTATAACGGTTTTTATTCACATGGGACCTCAAGCCCTCTTTATAAATCTTCCCTATGTTCCCTCCTAGTCTAAAATACCACAATGCAATTAACCCTCAAAATAATGAATATTCACAATAGTTTCCTCTCGAATAGGGCTTTAGAAAAATTCATGCACATTTTTCTAATTAACCAGCATCCCTTCCCAATAATAAAGAAATTAGACATCGCAACATTGACTCAGAGTTAGGGCCGCCTCCTCTGCCCAGCAGGCTGGGGCTAGCTCCAAGAGGACTCAGCAACAGCTCAGTGCTTTCTGTTCAGGATTTTCACACACACACAAGAGCTTCTGTTTGGGAGGAATTGTGCATTGTGCAATTCCTCATAAAGAATGGTTCTGTCCTAGTTTTTATGGTTATAGAAGGTTACAAGACATAACAAATTCATTTATAAATGACCCCAAAAGAGGAGAGAGAGCATAAGAGGCTGAACAATACCTAAGACCCTCTTGGTTGAAGAGAACAGATTTAGGGAATGGGATTGACAGGGGAGTTAGACAATATGGCAGCTGACCCGGGGAATGCTGCCTTACATTAACACCTTTCCTTGAAGAGTTTTTCTTTTATCACTTGCATGTGTGGGAGCTGGGGAGTTATATGTATTCCTAGGAGGTCCATAAAGGATTTTTAAGTACTTGAAGACACCTATTGGCAGCCATCATTAAGAAAGATGCTTCTCTCTAGTCCCACCCACACCAGTGAACAGGTGGCCATCTGTTGCCTCGGAGGCCTCCTGGAGGCCAATTGCTATTAGTTTGAGCAAGATGGGGATTTATTGGACTATATGTAGCCTGTATATTGTTCTATATGAGTGGGGCAGAACAGATCCGAGGGATACCTGGATCCAGAAATCCAAACTCCTTCAGGTTCTTCTCTTCTCCACAGGGAGAAGAATATGCACAATGGAGACTCCAGAGTTACAGCCTTTGGGTTCTAGTAACTTCTGCAGGACAGAGAACATATCACTTTGGTAAAGTTTTCACCTTGTGTAAGAAGGAGATGCCATTAACTGGCCTGAATCCCTCTGAGTAGCCCTTGCTTATGGGTTGGACCAATCATTAGCAGAATACAGGTGAGGAACACTGGGAAAAATCACAGGAAATCACAAGACCCCGTGTTCCTCTGAGACCAGAACAGGAAGTGAATGGAAAACTGTCTCAGTTACTTTTCTTTTCTATTTGTTTTTTGAGACTGGGTCTTTCTATGTAGTCCTGGATGTCCTAAAACTTACTATGTAGGCCAGGCTGGCCTTGAACTCACAGAGGTTCACCTGCTTCTGTCTCCAGAGTGCTGAGATCAAAGGCTTGCACCACCACACCTGTCCCTTACTTTTCTATTGAGGGGATAAAACACTGCAATCAAGATGACTTATAGAAGGAGTCCATCACTGTCATGGTGAGAAAATATTTCAGCAGGTGGCAGAGATGGCGGACTGGAGCTACAGCTGGAAGCTCATATCTCCAACAATAACAGGAAGCAGAGAGAGCAAACTCAAAACCCACTCCAGTGACACACATCCACCGGGAAGGCTCCTAAGCAACCCCAATCATGACCATCAAGTGGGGACCAGATATTCAAATATGAGAGCCGGCTGGGGTCACTCTCATTCAAACCACACACAGACCTTGCCCAGCCAGCACCTTAGGAGGCTGGTGTGTATATTGTGTTGGAGGAGGGGGGTTGTGACACTGCTGTAAAATAGTACTAATCAAGGAGACTGTCCCATCTCGTGCTCTCTTCCATGGCCCTTCAGATTTGGTCTTTGTAGAGCTGTGGGTAGGATTTAACCTTAAATGTTGTCAGGGTGGCTGGACTCTAATAGCGAGGCAGGCAGCAGTTTCCTGGCTCTCTGAGGCAGCACATTTGGAAACACGGGTGCCCGCTGACCTTGAACTCCTGGGAGAACTGATTCCTGGCCAGCCTCACAGTGTCTCTGTTTGTGACTTGGCAAATTCAGCCCTGGATCTGAGGGCTGGGCCACATCAGCCCTGAATGCGAATCCTTGATCTGTTTTCCTGGCTCTGCCACACCTCTGATCAAATCTTCTGTCAGCGTCTGGATTCCTTTTTCACGCCCCCAGTCACATCTCTACCCATTCAGATGTCTTAAGGAGCAGTGTGGAACTTTCTTACGACTGGCTAAAGGTGTCAAGATTGTCAAGAGGCCATACTTGAGATGCTGAGGCAGGGGGATCACTTGAGCCAAGTTTTAGGCCAACTGGATAACATAGGGAACTTTTTCCTCAAAAAAATAATCAACCAAAAGATTGGCACATAATTACTCATATATTTTAAAATAATCTAAAAACATTTAACACATGCTTGATGAATTTACATTTGAAGTGGTTTGTTGAGTGACAGGCAATATCTGTCTTGATTCTATCATGTTATTATTATCTGTCTATCAGCCCCCGATAGAATATATAATGGATCTGATATTTTAAAATACCGGATGATGTCTAAGGGATACTTCGGATGTATACCCTAGGACAAGAAGTGGAGTAAAATATAAGGTATGGTAGTGCATGTGTTTATAGTCTCTTACTTGAGAGGCTGAGGGGAGGAGGTTGCTGAAGACTGGGAATTCAAAGCTAACCTAGGCAACACAGGGAGACCCTGTCAAAAACAAAGAAACAAAACAAAAGCAAAAAGCCCCAAACTGAAAACAATTGTTTTATTTGCTGGGATGAATCTGAAGAAACCAGTTTAGTAAGGGGTGGGACAGAAAGGAAAATCTGCTAATAAATGGTTATTTTCCCCCAAAGGCAAACTAGGTTCAGTTCTGCTGGGGGGGGCGAGGGGGCGTGGCTCCAGGAGACAGTAAAAAAAAAAAAAAAACCAAACCTGCCTTAACTGGGCAGTGGTGGTGCATGCCTTTAATCCTAGCACTTGGGAGGCAGAGGCAGGCAGATCTCTGAGTTTGAGGCCAGCCTGGTCTACAGAGTGAGTTCCAGGATAGCTAGGGCTAGACAGAGAAACTTGTCTGGAAAAACCAAACCAAACCAAACCAAACCAAACCAAACCAAACCAAAAAAAAAACCTGCCTTAGAGTTATCCCATGCACTGGGAAAGGATATGGAGGCCACTACCAATTCACCACCTGTCACTCGATGGTGGATATCTCTGTGAGCATTGCATCTCCAGTCCTCTGCTCTGGTTCCCTGAGTATATACCAAGCTTGCTCTTATGACCCGGGATACCCCTCAGCAGAGTCCTACCTGCGGTAATCATCTCTGAAGTGGTCAGTCTGTGCCAAGTGAATTCCACCTCTCTAAACCATGTATTATAGGCTCTTGCTGTTCCAATGAACCAATGGAGAGGGGAGGGTGACTCACATGTGGAAGTCCATATATCATTCTTTGTCTCTTGGGATAGCATAAGGATTCCACAAGGAGACTGGCTGACACCCAAACACCAACTTGAGTAGAGGCAGGGACAGGGTACACATAAAGCCGGATGGAGGACTGGTGAGATGGCTCAGGGGTACAGGCACTTGCTGCTGAGCATGACAGCCTGAGTTCTAGTCCTGGGACCCTCATGATAGAAGGAGTGAACTGACTCCAGCAGGTCTCCCTCTGGTCTGCACATGCCTGGCATGAGCCATCAAAAACATGTGTGTAAGCACACATACAAACAAATCTACTGGGCATAAGTCTTTTCAGTTTCTTTTTTTTTTTTTTTTTTTGGTTTTTTTCGAGACAGGGTTTCTCTGTATAGACCTGGCTGTCCTGGAACTCACTCTGTAGACCAGGCTGGCCTCGAACTCAGAAATCCACCTGCCTCTGCCTCCCGAGTGCTGGGATTAAAGGCGTGCGCCACCACGCCCGGCTGGCATAAGTCTTTACTCGCACCACTAGGGAGACGGAGTAGGCAGATCTTCTTGAGTTTGAGGTCATCCTAGTTGGCATAGTGAGTTTCAAGTCAGCCAGAGCTATACTACACAGTGAACCTCTGTTTCAAATAAATAAATAAATGTAATTTTAAAATATTGTCAGAAGGTGATAAGATGTTTGAAGAGATGACTTGGGGGTTAAGCACACTGGCTGCTTTTCCAAAAGACCTGGACCCAGCACACACATAGTAGCTCATAACCATTTGTAACCTCATCTTGTTCTGCCCTCTTGTGACCTCCCACCCATGCACATGCGCATACACTTGCGTGCACACACACACACACACACACACACACACAGAGCCCTGCTCTCCTCAGACTGTTGAATTTGAGACTGGTTGTAAGTTGACAACCTCACTTCTCTGACAGACACGCAGCTTCCTCATCTGACTGGGAATAATGGCAACCTTTTTCTCATGAGCGGCTAGGACTCGGCAGAGTAAGATGTGGGAGGCATTTAGAACTGTGTCAGCTCTGAGTAAATGACTGTTGTTAGGACAACCTATGTCATATTCAACCCACCCTGGGGAGCAGTCTGACTTCCCTCGATTCTAAACTGAGGGCAATAATCTGCATAGCATAGGTGGTTGTGATTATAAAAGGTAGTGCTGGCAAAGCAACACTAGCTAATGTTTACTGAACACTAGAATGAACTAGATATTATGCTGCGTGAGTCAGAAATGTGCTTGACAGAAAGAAGCAAGACTCAAAAAAGCAGGACAACCACAGAACATTTATCTCATGTAACAAGAATTCTAGAGAGTCTTAGCCCTACGTTTCTTCTCTGTCAGGATCAATGAGTCAATTCTTGTTCAATATGGTCGCTGTGCCTCAGGGTATCAAATCTGTGTTCCAACTGAAACACGGAACAAGTGAGTGGAAGGTGAGATGAAGGGAAGATGAGGGAGGGCGTCATGCAAAAGGTTAAAGAGTACCAGTTGAATCTTGCTTAAGAGCCAAAATCAAAGCCAGGCACACATCTTTAATCCCAAAATTCTGGGAGGCAGATCTCAGTGAATTCCAGACCATTCTAGTCCACATGGTGAAGTTCAGGGTAGCCAACGAGATCCTGCCTCAAAATAAAACAAGCAACCAAACCCAAGCAAAACACTTTTCTGGCAACACCAAACAGTTTCCATTTGTATATCATCAGCTGGACTTCGTCTGTACAGCCAACCCCACCTGCTAGAGTGTCTAGGAAATGGAGCCAGATTTTGTCAAGGGAGACAGGATTATTTGGAGGCAGTCAATTTATAGTATGTGTCACCTATGCCTTTTCCTGCTTAATCCTACTAAAGCTTAAGTGATTAGGAATAGAATTTGTTATAGATGAGTGAGCTGAGACTGGGAAGGGGAAGGACTAGCCCAGAGGCACACAGTTTACAATAGCGTCGGGATTACAACCCAGGTATGTTTGGGTTGGGACCAGTCACCTTTATATCAGGCTACAGAGTGTTAACTTGTTTCCACTCCTGCCTTTCTCTCCCAGGAGAATGCTACCAGCTGGATGCATCTGAGGGTCTGCATATTTTTCCTACAGTCACAGGGATAGGAGAAATGGAGGTGAGAATCCAGAGAAAGAATGAAGACAACTAAAAAATAAAAAATAAAAAAAAATAATAAAGAAGAATGAAGACAACTATGTCCTGGAGTCTCTAGTAGGCAGGCCTTGTGACCTGGGTGAAGTTACACTGCTGGGACCATTCTCATGTGTGTAGGATAGGGAGGGCTGAATGGAGATCTTCTGATACTGGCACAAATGCTGGCAGGACATTTTGAAATAATTATGGTCAGCCAGGTAGTGGTGGCACAGCCTTAATCCCAGCACCTAGGAGGCAGAGGCAGGGGAATCTCTTGAGTTCTAGGTCAACTTGGTCTCATAGATGAGTTCCAGGACAGCCCAGGCTACACAGAAAAACCCTCTCTCTTAAGACAAACAAACAAAAAATGAAGAAGAAGAAGAAGAAGAAGAAGAAGAAGAAGAAGAAGAAGAAGAAGAAGAAGAAGAGGAGGAGGAGGAGGAGGAGGAGGAGGAGGAAGAGGAGGAGGAGGAGGAGGAGGGAGGTGGCTTTTGAAAATTCAGATGAATAATATTTCAATGTTTGAAAATTTCATGTTGTAAACTAGTAAGTTTCCAGTTTCTCTAGTGGGAGAAAAAAACTCAAAAAAAAAAAAAAAAAGAGAGAGAGAGAGAGCGAGAGAGTTAACCTGGTCACACTGGTCACATGGCACTCAGATTCCACTTGGTGACCCTTTGCTGGAGCTTGTTAGTGACTCTGCCTCTTTAGGGATCATGTGATCCCCATAACAGTATTCATCCCACCATTTCCCTTGTCTATGCCAGCTGTTCCCGTGCCTGCTGGTCTAGTAGCTTTTGAGTTCACCAGACCACTGGGAAGACTGAGACTCTAACCGGAAGGTGATCTGAGTTGTTTATGGTTATACAGCCACAGAACTCGTAACTGGAGTCTAGGTCACGGTGCCTCCCCCAGTGAGCCTCCCCGGTAGCTGTTCCTGAGGGTCTTCATCCGGGTAGAAGCTCTCACATCAGAAGGAGCTGGCCTAGAAGCATAGGAATTTGGAAGCTCTGCTCCTGCTTGGCCACAGCTTCCTCACCTGTGAAGCGAAGGCGTTAACAGTAGCATTCTTTCAAGAGAGAGAAGGTTTTGAATTTTAAAAAAAAAATCAAAACAACAACAAAAAATTTGTTCTTGTGTATGTATGTGCAGGTGATCACAGAAGCCAAAAGATGGTGTCAGATCCCCTAAAATGGGAGTTACAGACAGCTGTGAGTGATTGACATATGGGTGCCAAGAAATGAACCTGGGTCCATCTGCAAAAGTAGAAGGTGCTTTTAACCACTGAGCCATCTCTCCAGCCCCAATCAAGAAGACTGGGAGAGCTGAGGAGCTAGGCGGCATTACTAACATGGCTATTGTTTAAGTGGCTTACTGCTCAGTAACAAAGCATGCTTCCTGCAACTTTGTGGCTTAAAAAGCGACTTGAGGGCTGGAGAGAGGGCTCAGCAGTTAAGAGCACTGACGGTTCTTCCAGGGGTTTTGAGTTCAAATCTCAGCAACCACATGGTGGCTCACAAACATCTGTAATGAGATCTGATGCCCTTTTCTGCTGTGTCTGAAGACAGCTACAGTGTACTTACAAATAATAATTAAATACATCTTTAAAAAAAACAAAAACAACAAACAAACAAAACCAAAATCAAAAAGCTATTGATTGCCTTGTGCGTTTTTAGTCTGGGCTGGGCTCGGATGGGTGGTTTTACAACTTGGCTGATGATCTCTATTTTGGCTGCATTGGTTGAGCATTGGGCTCAACAGGGAAGCTGCTATGAGTTTTCATGTGGTTTTAAAGGACTCTTCTCTTTGTGTGTTCTCTCCATATGATTCTCCCTCCATCAGGGCAGCTAGACTTCTTGTCCAGTTGTCCAGGGTTCCGAATTCCAAGAGGACGAGCTTCGACATGCAAACACTTGTGCTTCAGCCTCCCTTCTGCTTGCTGAGGTCCCCCGGGGCCCATCCTTAGCAGACCACCTTAGAATGTGAGCACAGGCTGAAGATGCCACCCAGCGGTAGAGGTCCTGTCTAACGTGTGCAAGGCCCTGGGTGTGAACCTCAGCATCACAAAATCAACTGTGATACCACAGTGCAGCACTGGAGGCTTACCAGACTGGTAGTCCACCACATCATTTCCAGGATGTCCAGTGGCTAGAGGGAGGGCGCCTTCCCTCGTAAGATGAAATTTGATCGTCTACGTCCCTCTTCTCAGAACGTTCTTCTCTGAACCTAGTCCAGATTTAAATTTTGCAGCTCTGCCTGGCAGGATCAGGCTGTCAGAGAAGCGGACTAAGTTTTAACTAGTTTTTAATCACTTGGATTGGCATGCCTGTGTGCCTGTGGAAAGGGATTCGCTGTGGGCAGGAGGACAGAATGTTCTGGATTGGCAAGGCCTGAGCCAGGCACCATGAGTCCCCTGATTGGATTCAAAACTGAGACGTTTTCAGGCCACCTGGTCAAGAATTGCTGAAGGGCATCAAATAAAACCATCTGGGACCAACATCCAGTCATGAGCTCTTAAAATACTATGGAAAAGCAGGTTTGGGGAAGCAGATGGGGATATGACGAGTGAGGCCTGCAGACAAGCACCTGGAAGGTGGGGGAGGAAACAGAGGTGACTGGAAAGTTGCTGGTGGTGTATGTGCCTCTCTGAACACCGGCGGTAGGGGCGGGTGAGTAGGGGCGGGTGGGGGCGAGTGGGAGACCTATATAGCTGCGATTTCCTGGACACGCAGTCCTTTTTTGAATAAGATGCTTCAGAAATGGGCTTTCTTGTTACTACAAATGCCACAGAATGCCGCGCGTCCTTGTTTATATTCCTTCTAATGTGCTTCTGCTTGAGCAAGCAAGCCCTTAATGTCCGTTTCAATTAACGCAGCTGCCTCTGATCGGGGTGCTGCCACTCTTGGATGCAGGGCAGGGCGAGGGAGGTCACTCGGGTGTGGGAGGCGGTGCAGCTCCTGTTAGGGGTTCTTACAGGCCCTGGCAAAGAAGGGAAGATGTGGAATGATTTACTGCCTCCTTAATGGAGACCATACTTTAAAGATGCCAGCCTGTCTTCTGTTTGATATGAAATGAACATGGAGCCTACTGGCAAGGCAGAGAGGAGAGGGAAGGCTCTGAGAGCCCAGCCAGTGGGGAATGAGAGACACGCGGCTTGCTTGACATAGGAGAACTTTCCCTATAGCCATGAGATGCCAGTATCCAGCCCCATTGGCGGAGGCTGTGTGCTGCAAGCCTGTTTGTTATCCTTGGGTGCCCTGATCCTGTCATGTGTACTTTCTTCACGCTCAGCCAAGATGGCTCAGAGCTAGTGGGCTCATACCAGCATGCCTGCCTGTGGCCCACAGTCAGTACGGTGGTGAGTAGGTTGGAATGAGAGAGCAAAGCAAGTTTTAGAGAAAAATAGTTACAACCTGCCAGGCAGTAGTGGTGCACCCCTTTAATTCCAGCACTTGGGAGGCAGAGGCCAGCCTGGTCTACAGAGTGAGTTCCAGGACAGCCAGGACTACACAGAGAAACCCTGTCTCAAAAAAAAAAAAAAGTTGCAACCTCCTCCTCTTCTTCCTCCTCCTCCCCCTCCTCCTTCCTCTCCTCCTCTCCCACCTCTTCTCCCTCCTCCTCTCCCACCTCTTCTTCCTTCTCCTCCTCCCCCTCCTCCCCCTCCTCTCCCACCTCTTCTTCCTCCTCCTCCTCCCCTCCTCCTCTCCCACCTCTTCTCCCTCCTCCCCACTCCTCCTCCCCCTCCTCCTCTCCCACCTCTTCTCCCTCCTCCTCCCCCCCCCCTTACTGCATTACAGAGGATTTACTTAGGAAAAGAATATGGATTTATGCTCTCCAAGAGTCAAGCTTCAGGAGCGATTTTCCCTTTAGTAAGTCAGAGCTCTGCTCTTGCCTTTCATCTGGTGACAATCATGAGCCCTCACCTGAAAGCACCTTCTTTGTGACAGGGGATAATAAACACATTATTTCTAGTTTTCAAAATAACTTTCTAGGTAAATGTTATATGTATCCACTTTAGAGGGGACAGAGAACGTCAGGAGCTTGGCCCATAAGTGGCCGGATTGGAGGTATAAAGAGGCTCATTTCGATTTCTGGCTCCAGTGTCATCAATTATTGAACAGTAGGGAGGGCCAAGTTCCTGACTAAGGCTTGCTAATGGATGCATCTAAAACGAGAAATGTCTTTAAGTTTTAGACATTCCCAGTGACAAGGATTCAACACAGACTAGCCTGCATTGTCCTAGGGGTCAGTGTGCGAAACCCTTGCCCCGTTCTGCAAGTCTCTTGACAGGCATCTTTCAGTCTGCATGAGCTCTTTCTGTGGACCGCATATCACTGTGCAATGGGAAAGCTAGACTAAGTATTCTTAGGGTATTTGGAGTTCCAGTTCAGGCCAATGCAATTTGACAGCATCTTTTGGGGTCATCCTGTGTGACTGTGTTGAAGGACACAAAGAGACACAAGGCCTTGGTCTTGGGTTATTGAGACACATATGCTCTAGCTGTTGCATATAAAGGCCACAGGAACTGGGGAAGCTCCCCTGGGCATGCCCTTACTGCACACACATTCCTTCAGTGAAGGATTTGCATATCATCTTTACAGCACCCCTAAGTCGGCAGTGTCATGACCACCCACGTTTATGTAGTCCTTTCGGTGCTGGATGATCACTGTGATATTCAAATCATGACAAGACCCGGCAGCGTCTGATTTCAATTTAGCCAGTGGCATGCATGTGAGGTGGAAACAGAAGCAGAAGATGATTGGTCCATACATTTATAAGAAACAGCAAATCGGGCTAGCACCCACATTCAGCTAACAATCTATAAGTCCAGTCTCAATGAGATCTGAGTCTCTCTTTTGCCCTCCCAGGGTACAGCATGCATGTGCTGAACACACACACAGGTCAAACACCGATGAACCCATAAAATAAATGGAAAAACAGTAACAAATCACTGTTTTAAGTCACTAAGTTTTGAGGTAGTTTATTTTGCAGCAATAGAAAACTAATACAAACCTCAAAGGTGTTTAGTTACAGACTTTAACCAAACAATAAGAGATTGTCAATCTTTAGACCACAACCTACAATTATTAATCTGCAGACATAACTTGTTTGGCTTATGTAGGTTTATTTTAAAAACATGATCTGATACTTAGAAACTGGAAGATCTCATGGGAAAAGAAATCCATATTTAGGGGTCCTCTTGGACAATCTTGTCCTTGTAACAGCTGGCTAGCTGTCACCTATCTCTGTGTGCTCTCTCTAGTACTACAGTACCCTCCTCTCCTTGTTATCCTGCTCCTAACATGCTTTCTGGCCCCTGCAGGCATTTGAATTTTTGATTCATGCTGTTGGCATGGCAATGGGAAGACACTGGAGGCTTCTGAGGAGAGGAGGAAGGAAGAGAGCCGAGCAGTGAGTAATGCACTGGTGGGGGTGACTCTGGGGCACATGTGGTAAAAATCTGGTCTTTAGTCTGTCCAGAGCCGTGGACTTCATCTCAGGGGAAATGCTCCTGCTCTTTCTCTGACTGTAAGCTTCCAATGGAGCCACCGAGATGTCCCCTTTCACACACAGGAGGATGGGCTGATGGAGGATCTGCAGATGATGGGAAGAGGAAGGGGCTGAGTGTGTGTCACAGGGCTCAGATGGCTTTGGGTTTAGTCCTGCTTCCCTCCCACAACCTCTAAGACCCTGGCCATCTCACACGTCCTCATCCTTGGAATGGGGGAGAGACTAACTATGGAGGGTTGATACGATTTTAAAAAGGCAGTTGAATAAGATGTATTTTAAATGTTTTCCCAACCTTGACACTTTAAAAACCTTCTCTGTATTCAGTTGAATGTAGAAACCAGTTCCTAGAGATAGCCTACTTTTTATTCTTATTTTCTCAATATATGCCACTCTCTGGAGTCCTGTAGCTCTTACATGCCCACCTTCATACTGCATTTCCTCCTGTGTGGAGAAGGAAGCCTTCTGTAAATGAGACCCTTTAAAAACTGTGGGCTCTGTTGGGCTCTTCTCCTCTGTTTTAGTTAGGAAATTACACCGTCAAGTTAGAAAATCCACTGGGAAGATGTCTTTGTTCATGTCTACGTTGGAAGTGGGCTGAGGAGATGGCTCAGTCATTTGTGTGCTTGCCCTGCAAGCACAGGGACCTGGGTTTGGCTCTCCCACACCACATAGGAAGATGGGCACAGCAGCATGCATCTGTAATCCCAGTGTTGGGAGGTGGAGTCCAGGTCGAGAAGCTGTATTTGAAGAGATAAGGTGGGGGAGGGGTGGGCGCTGAAGAGATGACTTAGCAGTTAAGAGCACTGGCTACTCTTCCAGAAAATCCTCATTTGATTTCCAGCACCCTTAAGGTGGCTAATAACCACTATTTCTAAGGGGATTTGATGCTCTCTTCTAGCCTCTGAGGGCACTGCATGCATGTAGTGCACAGACATACAAGCAGGCAAAATACTCACACACGTAAAATAAAAATAAAATAGAAAGGTAAATCTTTAAAAGAAGGCTAGTCCTGGAAGATTTACAGTGTAAGTGGTCCAAGGTGACCTGTGAAATGGTCCCCATACTGTCTTAACCAAGAAAACACTACCAAAATCCCACACACTGAGCAGTTCAAGCCATCATGCATATGATAAGAACACCCGTAAAACTGTCCAAGCAGGTCATCAAGGGTGTGCACATTTGAAAAGCCATCAAGTGTGAAAGATGTCAAAGTAGCAAAGTGTGCCGTTCTGTGGGTGTAACGGGGATACTGGGAGGAGTGCCAGGGCCAGACACTGTGGCTCGTACCAAGACGCCTGGCTTACCAGGACGGGACGGCCTGAAAAGGGGCTGCGTTCTTGATGCACAAGCTTAATGATTCGGAGTGATGCTGAACGTGAGCATTTGGATGTAGAGTCTTTGGTCTTTGAGCATGTCCTGGTGAACAAAGCCCCGATGACACAGCAATGAATTTACAGAGCTCAGGGTCAGATTAGCCCATATTGGCACAAAGTGTTCCTAAGCACGGAAGAAAAAGACATTCTAGATGAAACAAAAACCTTACAGTATGGGAATAAAATAAACAGAATAAAAGTGCTTTTTTTTTTTTTTTTAAAGGTGGGGAAAGATTGTGGAAGATACTCATGTAAACTTCTGTACACCCCCCTTTCCCCCAATATCACTAACCCCAAGTAAAAAAAATCCAGAAGTGAGTGAATTTTCTGAACAGTATCATCAGGTTTCAGACACAGTTTTTCAGATTTAAATTATTTTTTAAAGATTTATTTATTTTATGTATATGAGTACACTGTAGCTGTCTTCAGACACACCAGAAGAGGGCATCAGATTCCATTACAGATGGTTGTAAGCCACCATGTGGTTGCTGGGAATTGAACTCAGGACCTACAGAAGAGCAGTAAGTGCTCTTAATCACTGAACCATCTCTCCAGCTCCAAGAAATATTTTCTAAGTTTCATTTTCCTCCAAAACTTCTACAACATCTTGTCTTTTCCTGTTGTCCCTCATGGTAACTGAGGAAAAAAAAAAACCCAAAAACAAAGACAAAAAAAAAAAAACCATCTGCAGTGTTGTAGGCCTCATATGAGATTATGCTCTTCAGGAAACAGAATCTCTCTTCTTTATCTTTCCCTTTTATTGATTAACTGCCCTGGGGTTTAAAAAATATGTTTATTTATTTAGGGTTTTATTTGTTTTTCTTTTTTCTTTTTTTTTTTTTAAAGATTTATTTATTATTACATGTAAGTACACTGTAGCTGTCTTCAGACACACCAGAAGGGGGCATCAGATCTCATGGGTGGTTGTGAGCCACCATGTGGTTGCTGGGATTTGAACTCAGGACCTTCAGAAGAGCAGTCAGTGCTCTTAACCACTGAGCCATCTCTCCAGCCCTTATTTGTTTTTCAAGACAGAGTTTCTCTGTGGTCCCTGACTGTCCTGAAACTTGACCTGTAGATCAGGTTGGCCCCAAACTCACAGAGATCCACCTGCCTCTGGTTCCCCATTAAAGGTGTGTACCAAGACACCTGGCTTACCCTGGGATTTTAATAATTAGGAAGACTGGAGATCTGGCTCAGTCGTTAAGCACTTGTTGCTCTTGCAGAGGACCTGAGTTGGTTTTCCAGTCCCACACAAGGTGGCTCACAACCATCGGTGACTCCAGTTCTAGGTGATCTGATGCCCTCTTCTGACCCCATCAGGCAATCAGGCACCAGGATTGCAAAACACCCATACACATAAGTCTTAAAAAATAATTAGGGACCGGGAGTGGTGGCGCACGCCTTTAATCCCAGCACTTGGGAGGCAGAGAGGCAGGCAGATTTCTGAGTTCGAGGCCAGCCTGGTCTACAGAGTGAGTTCCAGGACAGCCAGGGCTACACAGAGAAAAACTGTCTCAAAAAAAAAAAAAATTAGAGAAAACATAGCACAATCATTTAGCATGTAGACTCTAAAATTGGATTTTTCCAATCATTTTCTAGCTGTGTGGTTTTGGGGAATTTAACCTCTTTTGTGACTGTCTCCTCACTTATGGGGATTTTAATAGTACTTATTTCATAAGACTGTTACAGGGATTAAGCTTGAAGAGCAGTCAGTGCACTGCCTGGTAACTAACTCGTTAGTGCTGCATAACTGTTAGCTAGTGTTGCCAGCATATTTCCTTAGAAACATCGCCCTTCAAATTCTCATCTTGTGAGACTCTTCTGAGGCGATACTGAGAGTCTTCTTGACATTTCTTTGTTGGATTTGTTATGGTCAACCATAAAACAGACATTAAATGAGGGATCTACTATTTTTATGCATTGAAGACTGAACAAAACAGACAATAGCCTGTCCTTGCACTCATCACACTGTAGTGAAAGTGTGTTTGGCAGAGAGACAATCAGCTAATATATACATTTCAGATGGGACATTGCTCTGGAGAAGAATCTAACAAGAAAGAATACAGTAGTGAAAGGTGGCTATCTAAAATGTGGACAGGTAAGACAACTGATTAATTAGTTAAGACAGGGTTTCACTGTATAATCTTGGCTGGCCTGAAAGTTGGTATGTAGACTAGGCTAACCTCAAACTCCCAAAGATCTCCCTGTCTCTGTTTCCCATGTGCTGGACCATTACTCCTGACCATGTAAGAATTCTTTTTAGAAAGCCTGAAGATGGCTGGTCATAGTGATATACACCTTTATTTTTTTCTCATAGATTTATTTGTTTATTATATGTAAGTACGCTGTAGCTGTTTTCAGACACTCCAGAATAGGGCATCAGATCTCATTACAGATGGTTGTAAGCTACCATGTGTTTGCTGGGATTTGAACTCAGGAGCTCCTGAAGGGCAGTTAGTTGGTGCTTTTAACCGCTGAGCCATCTCTCCAGCCTCAGGTATACACCTTTAATCCCAACATTTAGGAGACTGATGCAGGCAAATCTCTGGTAGTTTGAGGACAGCCTGGTCTACATAGTGAGTTCTAGGATAGCTAGAGTGAGACTCTGTCTCAAACAAACAAAAACATTAAACAAACCAACAAACCCAAAACCAAAAACCTAAAACTTAAAAGAAAAAAAAAAAAAAAGCTAAAGAAAAAAAGCACAAAAGAAACTGTTTAGATGGCAAGGAGCGAGCCATAGCAATATCTAGAATAACATGAGGGCAAAAGCAAAGGCCCACAAGAAGCAGTATAGCTGGCATTTTAGAAGACCAGGAAAAAAGTCAAGAAGTAACTAGCAAAATAGCAGACTAAAGCTTACACCGTGTCAGAGGGTGGCAGCGGGTGATAAGGTATTCAGGACCTTGTAGAATGTGCACAGAATTCCCAGTGGCAGCAGAGTATCATCTGCAATCTTTTCTAATGGAAGCCACGACCGGAGCAGGGCACCAGTGGCGGCTTGCCTGACAGTGGGGCTGCAAGTTCAGAGAATGCTTCTCAGAGGAGGAGGCTCCTCCTGAGTATGGGATGAGTGAAAAGGCTGCCTGAGAAGGTGTTAGTTAATAGATTGCTATATCCAAAGTCTAGCGGTGGTGGCACATGAGGTGGAGGCCAGCCTGGTTTACAGAGTGAATTCCAGGAAAGCCAAGGCTACCCCGAGAAACCCTGTCTTGAAAAAAACAAACGGACAAGAAAACCCAACAAATAATAGATGGTATATTTGAGCAAATATGGGAAGACTGTTGCACAGAGAGGGAAGTGAGGAGCTGGATAAAACCAGAAAAAGCAGAGGAGGTTGGTAGGGGCTGGACTGATTGATGGAAGTGTTTATTGATCACCAGAGTAGGTCTGGAAACACTGTAAAGAATTCCTGGTCTTGGCGCTGGGGAGATGGTTTAGTGAGTAAGAATGACTGCTCTCCAAGGCTGAGAACCTGTTTGAATCGCCCATTCCCGGACTCAAGAGGCCTGGCCTCGCTGTGATGCCAGCAGTTGGAAGGCAGAAGCAGGGAGGATTAGGAGTTCAAGATTATTCTCCGCTACAGAGCAAGTACAAGGCTGGCCCGGGCTACAGAGACCCTGCCGCAAGCAAACTCTGTCCTAATTCCCAACAGGTTATGAAATCACAGGTCTGAAGGGAATGGGGAATACAAATAAGTACGTCTCCAGCTTTCTGGGAGATTTCTGACTATAGCTGACGATGGTCCTCTTTGCTCTCAGAAGACCCCCTGATGGTCTGGAGAGGCAAATTGGGGATGTGAGTGGGAGAGACTGGCGACTGAAAAACTGATTCTAATGGGAGATCCTGACATGAGAAATATTTAGGAGGAAGAACCAACACCCAGATTAAGAAAACATTTCATCCCATAAGGGCAAAACTACTTGATCAGGCTTTTTTTTTTTTTTTTTTTTCTTCCCACCTTTGACGAGAGAGACCCCAGACATCGAAGCGTCTCCGCCCAACCCCAAGCCTTCGCAGCGAATGGTAGCACTCTAATTCCTAGAAAGTGAAATAACCGCGCTCCAATTGCTTCTGGCCCCTGCCGCACCGCCTCCAGCTAACAGAGAGGGCTCCATCTCCAGGCCTCGCCCAATCAAGCGCCACCCCCGCGCCGCGCTCCTCCCTTAGGATCTTCCTCCTTCCGGCTCCCGCCCAGGGTCTACCTCCGACTGTCCAGCCCGCGGTGCTACCAAGGCCCACCTCCTGCAGACCAGCGGCAACCTCTTAGCACCGCCTCCGCTTCCGTAGGCCCGAGCTCCGCCCCTCAGACTCCTCCCCTGGGCACGCTCTTCTCCCCCCCTCGGCTCCGCCCTCAGCCTGCTGCTCCTCCCTCGTGTCCTCCCGCCCGTCAAGCCCTCGGGACCCCTCCGCTCCGCCTTCACCACCCGGCTGGTGGAAGCCAACTCCTTTCCCTCAGCCCCGCCTGCCTCCTCCGTCCCTCCCCCCCCCGCTAGACCCCGCCCCTGCCCCGCCCTCTTCCTCTGCGCGCCGAAGCTCTGGACCTTTCCAAAGCCCGGCGCGAGGGGTGTGCAGGGAGCCCACGCGTTTGGAGAGCCCGGCCCGTGCAGGGCGGCGCTGGGGACTGAGTGCTCGGGTGGCAGGATCCGACTCGGAGCACCAAGAGGAGAACCGGGTAGGAGCCGGGGCGGCGGGCAGGCCGAGTGCAGACGCCTGTCCAGCACTCCCCCTCCCCGCGCTCGCCCCATTGGTGGCGGCCGAGCGAAGGACTCGCGGCTGCGGGGCTCGCGCCTCTGTCAGTGCGGCGGGGCGCGCGAGCGGCGCGGGGCGCGGAGCCGAGGGAAGCCGAGGGGGCGGAAGCGGTCGCGACTCTCGCGCGTGTGCTCGGGCTCCTCACGCGGCGGCCAGGGCCGCCTCTTCCCTCCCGCCCTCCGAGAGCAGACGCGCCGTCGCCCTTCGGTGCCGCGCGGCTTCCTCCAGACCTCGGCGCGGGTGAGTGGGGGCCGCGGGCCGCTCCTGAGGAGTGCGGGCGGGCTGTTCCGTGTGCCTTTTCGTCCCTCACCTCCTCGGGCGGGCCGCTGCCTATTTTTAGAAACTCTTTCTCTCCGCGGTCCCGGGAGTCCTGGGAGCCGGAGTAACTCTCGGCCCCCTCCCTCTGTGCTCCCTCCCCGGCCCGCCGCCCCGGGTCGCCTGCCCCGGGGCCACCCGCGCCCGCCCCTGGGCGCCTGGTATTCGCAGCTCGCCTCCGGTCGGCCGGCCGGGCCCGGGCCCGGAGTTGGGGGTGGGCCGGTGCCCGCTCGGAAGTTGGAGTCTTTTGTGTTGCGCCCCGCCCCGACCGGCGAGGGGAGGAGGGGAGGGAGCGGAGGTTGCGCCGGGGAGGCCTCGGGCGGGCTGGGGCCTGGCTCTGGCCTGGATTGGGGCCCCGGGTTTCTTCCGGCTTTCCAGTCGGTCCAGCTCTTTGGGGTTCCCTTAGGCGCGCAAAACTGGTCCTTTCTTTTCCCTCACGGGTCTGTCTGAGCGCCTTTCTCGCTACCCTTGCCTAGCCTTTGCTCGGTGTCTTGTGGAGCGCGGAAGGGAACGGCCAGCCCTCGAACTGGGGGGCCGCGTCCCCCACTTTGCTCCAGTTCGAGCCTCAGTTTTCACCTGCGTGAAATGGGGTCAAGAAGGAACGCAGCCTCTCCGGGTGTTTGTGAATTCAGGGAGGGAGTTAGTACAGGGCAGAAGCGTTAAATGCCAACAGGTAACGTTTGAGGAGACTGACCCAGGAACTTCGTGAATGTATCGCCTCATGTCCACACCGGTCTTCCAGAGCTGTCCCTACTCACAGGAGCAGAAATCAAGGTTCAGAGACATGAAACCGCTGTAGAAGTACAAAGCTGTTAGTAACCGCTACTTATTTCCTGATAGGAGCATGTGTCATCTCTTTGTGCAGAGGGCATTTTGATTTACCATTAATTAGTCTTAACACCGTATAGGTAAGAAAGGTAGGCTCCTCTCAGACATTGACTGAGAGACAGTGACTGATCTGCCATAGATAAAATCTCCTTTTGTTGCTATCTGAACTCTGAGGGAAAGTGGTTAGGAGAAAATGTTTTTGCTGGTGTTGTGCTTAGACGGGTCCAGAGATCCGTCTATGTTTGAAGTCTCAAACATAGTTCTGAAGTGTTTAGCTTAAGGACCTCACCGAAGTCCACCCTTTACTTTGTTTATTGCATGTCTCCATCATCCCCCCCCAACCTCAGTCCTAGCGATCAGTCAGTCAGAAATGTAGGCAGCTCCAGTCATCTTTAACTCCCTGCCTTCAAATAGTGTTATTTTTCTTTGTCTTCCAACATGGCCTAGAGGGATTAAAGCGAGCTAAAGTTAACTTTGGCACCTGTTTTCCTTTTGCAGTGTGTTTGATACTGGCTGCTGGGATCTGGTTCTTGAGAAGGTTCACAGGTTTGCATTTGTTCCTTGGACCTGTAGGTCTACTGTGTTTCCTCCATCCCTTTAGAGTCTAGGATACAGCAATGGTGGAACATAGGAGGTTGATGGCTCCATAAACCACCCCTTCTTTGCTTCTTTGCTTTTTTTTCTGACCCTTGGAAAGGGGAATGTTGTCATCTTAATGGACTACCTTGGTGACTGCTAGATTCCTAGTAGCCTTTCTTTTAGTCTGTTTTGTTGTTACAGCTCCTGTACATTGCCATTTCTTGAATATCAGCTACCTTTTCAGGCCTTAAGATCATGAGTCTCAGGAAATTGGACATCTCAAAAGATCCTGTGTAAACTCAGCTGCTGTTTCTGCCTCAATGTTTAAAAGGCAATGTCTGTATTTTCTTGTTACCAATTTTGTTTTAGTTTCCTAATGGTTTAGGTACTCTGCTGTAACCATTATCTGGTTTCTAATCTAGTGTGAAGTCGTTTGCAGGGCTTTATTTATGCCTTTGTAGTGTCAGGTGGCGGAGACAAGATTGGGGCATTTGCCTTTAGGATCACAGGATTTAGCTGGTGTTGTTAAAAGAGCTGAGCCACTTGTTGGGGTCCTTTGAGTCTGTTTCCTTATGTGTAAAGTCTCAGGGTACTATGGAGACTACAAGGAGATAATTGTGAGAATGCTTTAGCACTAATAGTAGCTAACCTTTATTAGTTATAGGTCGGAGAGTTTTAGTGGGACGTGTCATTTAATCCTTGGAGCAGTCTATGAACCAGGTATTTATTGTCCCTACTTTACAGATGAAACAGGCTTAGAGAAAGAGCCAAGCTGGATTCACTCTGCAGACAGTAACATTGAAAGTCAGATGCTTTAAAAAATTGTGGTATCAGATTTTAAACAGTTGGCATTGTAATAGTTTTACAGTGTGCAATTCTGTGGTTTTAAGTAATAATAGTTTTACAGTGTGCAATTCTGTGGGATTAAGTATAGTCATATTGTTCTACAGCTGACATCGCCAAATTATCTTACCTTTTCCCAACTGAAATTCTCCTGGTCATACACTACTTGTTGAAGACTTCTGGCAAACACCATTTTGTATTCTGGTGTAAATTTGATTACCCTAGGACTTTCACAGTGAAGTGAAATAATTCAATCTTTGTCCTTTTGTGATTGCCACAGCTAGCATTTCCTTCACTTCCTAGTGTTCGGTAAATGCAGGATGATTTACTAGTTCTCATCTGCAGTAGAGTGACATCCCCAGAGCAGGAATGCTGGCCTGGTGTGCCTCTGGCAAAACCCCCTTCTCCCCTCTGTAGTTCAAGCTTTATTGCTGAAGCCAGTTATGGATTATATTAGCCCCTGTATTTTCAGATGAGGCCTTCTGTTCTTGAACTTGAACCCAGACATATTCTTTGATTGTTTGTCCATGTTTATTTGCCATTAGGGTTTGGGCAGCTGGAGCTGTCGTGATCAGGACTAGCAGAGCTGTGACAGCAGCTTGGATCAAAACTTGTCAGCTGAGTAAGTGGATTAGCTTAGTGACAAGCTCCCCCTTTGTGTTCCTCTCTCTCCATAAAGGCACACAAAAGGGACTGTTTGGAGTCTTAGAAATTCTTATGGATCCTCACTGCTGTGGTTAGGGTGGGGTTAGGTGTCACATTTAGTCTTTCAAAATTCACTTTGGTTCATCTGTTTCTGTGTTTTGTGAGACTTTTATATTTACGAAAGTAGCTGGAATTTTGTTCTGATGGTAATGTGGCTTTGGAGTAGGTAGAATTCCAGATTCGAGGAGTAGGACAGCAAACATAAAGTCTGATAGCTGACTTGGCCTGCATTCTAAGGTCAGAGTTCATTGAATAGTATGCTTGATAAAGTGCCTTTTCTTTTTTTTTTTTTTTTGTGGTGCTTGAGAATGAACCTGGAGTTCATACATAGGAGATGTCAAGCACTGAGCTAGGTCTCCAGTTTAGAATAGAAGCTTACATTTTTATTCTATTTTATGTGTATGGGTGTTTTGTCAGCATATATGTCTGTGCACTGTGTGTGCAGTGCCCAAGAAGATGATGTCATATTTTTTAGAACTGGAGTTGCAGGTAGTTATGAGCTGCCAATGGGTGGTGGGAATTGAACCCATTTCTGAGGAACAGCCAGTGCTCTTAACCATTGAGCAATCTCCAGCCCTTGGATAGAGGTTTATAGTTGATAGGGCTGGATGGCTATTTAGACCAGACTTGTAACATTCCAGATGACTACTTGTGTCAATGGGCACATCATTATTGGAAAGTCTTTTTCATTTACTGAATTAAAATTTTTTTTGAGACAGGGTTTTACTATGTAGCTAAGACTAGCTTGGAACTTGGGATGTATCTGCCTCAATGTGGAGTTAAAAGAGTTTTCACAGTTGATGCCTGCTTTCATAGTCCAGTTTCGAGTCATTTACTAGGCATGGTACTAGGCTCGAGGATTTGGGCACACATAGTCAGGCAAAAGAAATAAGCACATGAGAAGTGTTGTGACAAGGACAGGACCCTGAAAACATAGAAGGATGGCATTTAACCCAGCATTGGTGGGTCAGGAGGGCATTCTTGGAGAATCTGGCTTTGCTTAAACATAAAGCCTGGGAAATGAAATTTGGAGGAGCCAGGAAAGAGGCGGGAAGAACTGTAATTCTAGAGATGGTCATGATGTTAGGTGAGACTTCTGCTTATTTACTGTATCAAGTATGATTGTAGGCAGTTAACATTTGTTAACCTCTTCCCTGAGAGGAAAGTAGGCGAAGAAACAATCTCAGAGGGATTAAATGAATTTCTCAAGGTTCCCAGGTCAAGTGTAGAGTCTCCAACGAGTGGATGTGGTGATAGACTGGTGAGGTAGGCAGAGTAGAAGTCAGCTCACAGAGCCTCTGCCTCAACATTGGACCTTATCCTGAGGTGAGGGGGCTGTGACTTTCTGCATCTTCTTAAAGGCTATGTCTGGTAGCCTACTAGAGGAGTCGACTTAGGGTAGAGACAAGTTTGCCAGATTCAGTATGACTGGCTCAAGGTTCTGGTGTTTAAGATGACAGTAAGCATAGAGTATGTGAGAATGAAAAAGTGAGATAAGTAATAAAGACAATGGTTGTTGGAAAAAAGGATAAGGAGGAAAGCACATTTTAACCTGTCATACAGATAGGGCTTTGGGGACAAAGAGGAAATACAGAAGGGAAAGCAGGGAAGGGTGAGGATTTATCATTCAGTGTTGATTATCTTATATCTGCTTTTACAAATCTCTTATAGATAAGAGTTTTCAATCAGAGCTGGGGCTGGTGGTGAAGGGAGGTGGGGGTTAGTGATTTCAGAAGCTAATACTTTGGCTAAACCAATGGTTTTCAACCTGTAGATAGTGACCATCAGAAAACATTTCTGACAGTCTTAGAGACTGATATAGTGCTTAGTAGCAAAATACAGCTATGAGGTAGCAACAAAAATAATTTTATGGTGTGTGTGGGGGGGTCACCACAACATGAAGAACTGTGGTAAAGGGTCCCAGTGTTAGGAAGGTTGAGAACCCCTGGGCTGAAGTGAGTGATGCAAACACTAGTTTTAGAAAAGGGAAATACTAGTTCCTAGGCATCTAGATCCTGTACAGCTGCAAAGACTGCTTTTGTTAAGCTAGGATAATCTTATATTTTCTCTAGACAGCATCTTGTAACACTCTGAGCTGCTCTGTAAGTAGTGTCACCTAAGCTAGGCAACAGAAAAACAAAGCAAGTGAAACAGTACAAAGAACTCCCTTTCTAGAAGAGCCCCAGATCTTAGTGGCTTTGGCATAGCAGTGGCATGGGGACAGGATGGGATTGTATCGAGGACTTCTAAAATTAGGGATATAGGGGTCTGGAGACCAGTTTTCCAGACTTTTTATTTATCAGGTTGCAAATGTTTAGGTTTGTTCATCTGGATAACTTAAGTTCTCTTCTAGCAGTCATATTTTGTGACTAGATAATTAAGACACCCTTTTTTTGTTTTGTTTTTGTTTTTGTTTTCCGAGACAGGGTTTCCCTGTGTAGCCCTGGCTGTCCTGGAACTCACTCTGTAGACCAGGCTGGCCTTGACTCAGAAATCCTCCTACCTCTGCCTCTCAAGTGCTGGGATTAAAGGCATGCGCCACCACTGCCTGGACACTGTCTCCTAAGATGTCTTCTAGACAGCTTGTGACGTATTAGGGGTTGGATAGGGAGGAGATAATGAGGGCTTTCATGTGAGTGCCTGTAAAAACAGGTGCTCAATTTTTAGCATTATGTTAGGGGGAGAAAACAATAGCAGAAATGCCAATTTGCTTTTCTTACGTAGAAAAGGAAAATTTGAGATGTGTATTCAGGGTGAAGCACACAGATGGCCAGGACAGGGAGTCCTGAGTTGGAAGTTACTGAGTAGCTGGAGGATTATCTGTTGCTTCTAAGTGTGTTGCCTTGAATGGACCTCTTTCATTCACTGATCTGTTTTCCTCATAAAGTAATCTAGGAGGTTTCTAAAATTCTATAAAGGCCTAAAGATTAGAGATAGGAAGTGGTGACAGAACAAGATTAGAGGTATCTTTCTCATTGTTTCCATGGCACTTTTTCTCCCATGTTAAGTTAACTGTCATTTCATAATTGCTTTTATAGTAATACATGTGCTATACCTCTTGGGAGGAAAAAGAGGAAAGTGAGTTGTGGTCCCTTTTTCTAGTTCTCCATCTCTAGGAGAGCGCTTTGAGCTGTCTGCTGTGTCCTGCTCTGGATGGGTTGTGACTGAATACATGGGTTTCCTAGAGGGCATATGTACTGGGAATGCCGAGAGTTGATGAAAGTGCAAATCTCACAGTCCTCTTACCCTGTCTAGTGAGAGAGAGCAAGCATTAGGGTTAAAATAACATTTGGTGGCTTTTGATGCTGCTGAACTCATCTAAGTTACAGTTACCTAAGACTGTGAAACAAGGTGATAGGACTAGATAATCTTTTAATTTTATTACTCACTATTGTACGCATGATGCATTTGTATTAATGGGAATGTCTGGGCTACCTCTCAAGTGTGGAGGTCTTTTGGAAGTCACTTCTCTCCTTTCATCCTGGGTTCTGGTCATGGCATCAGACTCTTCGTTGCAACCACTCTGACTCGTGAGCCATCTAGCTGGCCCTGGAGTAATTGTGATATTTCTACTACAGTTTTATGGAAGTGGCTTAGGAATTTGTCTCTGGAGAAGAAAGGGGTTTTACTTAAAATATTACAGATATCTCAGGGTTAAATTCTGGGATCATCAAATGTATCTTTTACTATATAAACACATGGATATTGCTTTTTAGAGTGGAGAGAGATAGCTGAAAAATTTAAGATTAATTTACCAAATTGTCTGCTGAGTTCCATTATAATCTTAGAGCTGAAGTCCTTTGGGGCAGACTTGGGAGCCTAAGACTGTATAGAACATTACATTTAAATATGTGAAAAACTGTCTGAGAATTCCATAATAAAAGAAAAGTATAAACACTTAAATATAGCACAACAATAGGTGTGAAAAATAACCCCAAAACATGTTTGTTTGTGTGGTTTTTTTTGAGTCAGGGTCCCTGTAGCTCTGATTGTCCTAGACTCCTAGAACTGGCCTTGAGATCAACCTGCCTCTCTGCCTTCTCCATGATAGGATTAGCAGTGTGTGCCTGGCTCCCAAGGAGGCATTTTTGCAGTTTTAGTCTTATGGGATAGGTACCCCTACTGTGGACACCGGGCCCTTGAAATGACATCTAAATGAATAGTTCAGTTTGTCAAGCCAAAATGGTTGCTTTACTCCAAATAAATATTCTCTTTTAAAAAGCCAAGTTTAGCAGCTTAATGTTTTTGGCCAGGTTTTCTTCATTCTGGAGGCGTTTATCTGGTATTTAGCTATCTTCTGTTTATTAAAGATTTTGGTAAGCCTAGTTAAAGGCAATGTTTGCATGGTTTCTCTTGATCTGTTTGTCTAGTTTGATTTGAAATTCTTTGTGCCAGTGAAAGCAATCCTAGCGGTAGAATTTCTGTAACTCATTTTTGTAAGTCTAGATTTTCTTTGTGTTAGTTAGGTTTGATCATGCTATACTGAATATGTTGCTGTTCCCACAGATCATTTTCAGGCTTTTGGACTTTGTTCTTCTAAATAGCAGTAAGCTACCCCTAAGAAATGGTGCTGCCAGTATAATAATGAGGGCTGTGCATGAATCAGTGGAACATAAGATTAATTTTTCTTAAAACCCTAAAGTCTCACCTTAAATTGGCTCTTCACACCAATTGAAATAGCCCTTTCTATAGTTAGGGTCGTGAATAGGGGTACTGTGCTATCTTGGTGACGTAATATGATTATGTTTGGAAATTCCAACAGCTTATTTTCTATTCCTAAGCTCATCTAGTTATTGCAGCAATTTTGTGTACCTACTATGTGTTCTTCTAGTAGAGAACATAAAAATTAAGCAAGACATAGCCTGGTGTGGTCGCGCACGCCTTTAATCCCAGCACTCGGGAGGCAGAGGCAGGCAGATTTCTGAGTTCGAGGCCAGCCTGGTCTACAGAGTAAGTTCCAGGACAGCCAGGGTTTCACAGAGAAACCCTGTCTCGAAAAACTAAAAAGAAAAAAGGAAAAAAAAAAAAAAAAAAAAAGCAAGACGTGATCCCATCTACAGTTATTTTTCAATTCTGAGGGGGTAAGTAAAACAAATCAGGGATGGTTAGATGGATGGCACATGGGGTAAAGAAATTTATTTGCTGCTAAGCCTGACTACCTGGAGTTTGATTCCTGGGAACCACATGTAGAACAGCCAACTCCTACAAGTTGTCCTTTGACTACTACATGGCCATTATGATGAGAACATTAGGTGAATACTCAAAATAAAACTAAAACAACAGTGACAATTTGTATCCCATTCTTCCTTTTTCTTCTCTGGCTCAGATACCTGAGGTGTAAATTCAGATGGGAAATAGCATAATTGATGGATAATGTCACTAGATAATGAAGCTTTGATTCTCTGATTTCTAGTGTATTGATTTGTTTTTGGTATTTTCCCTTTTCCTTTTTTTCTTCCTATTATCTAGCCAGGTTGCTTATCTTTCATATCCAATGTGTCCATATCTTATGAGCCTAGTCCCTAGCCTGTAAAGTCAAGAACATTAAGATAGGGGAGAACACTGACCTTGTTGAGGGTCCAGATATCTGCCTAGCATCTTCTGTAGTTCTAGTATCAGTTCTTAGCCTGGCTTCCAGAAAGATTTGGTGTTGTCTAGTTTTGATTTAAGAATAAGGAAAAATAAATATCATATTAAATTATTACATTATTTTGGTATAAAATAGGACTTTTATTTGCAATACAGTTATTTGAGTTATGTTTTTGTAATTTATTAATTGTGATTAAATTGTGATTCTCAAAGGTCGTCATTGTGACTGCCTTCTTTGACTGCTTTGCTGCATGGAGTCTTAGAAAATGGAAGTAGAATTAGAGGAAACAAGAAGGTTCTAATGGTGAAGAACTCTTTTTTTCATTAATTATTACATCCTGATCACAGCCCTCCCTCCTTTTGGTCCACCCCACAGAGCTGCTCCCCTTCCCTACTCCTCTGAGAAGGGGGGGCCCTCTTGGGTATCCCCCTCCTGGCCCCCTCTTGGGTATCCCCCTCCTGGGTATCACTCCACCTTGGCACATCAAATCACTCCAGGAGCAGGCCCATCCTCTCCCACTGAGGCTAGACAAGGCAGCTCTTTTAGGGGAATGAGATTCACAGCTTCAGAGACAGGGGGACCCACATGAAGACCAAGCTGTGTGCATCTGCTACATATGTACAGAGGGCCTAAGTCCCATGCTTACTCTTTGGTTGGAGGTTCAGTCTCTGGGAGCCCCCAAGGGTCCAGGTTAGTTGACTCCTTTGGTCTTGTTATGGAGTCCCTGTCCTCTTTGGGTCCATCAGTCCTTTTCCCCAGCTCTTCCACAAGACTCCCTGAGCTCCATTTAATGTTTGGCCTTGGATCTCTGTATCTGTTTCCATTGGCTATGGGTGAAGCTCTCATTCAGAGTATCATTAATATTGTCAGGGATTGGTTCTTACCCATGGGATGGGTCTCAACTTGGGCCAGTCATTGGCTAGCCATTCCCTCTGTCTCTGCTCCATCTTTGTTCCTGCACGTCTTGTGGGCAGGACACATTTGGGTTAAAGATTTTGTGGGTGGGTTGGTGTCCTGTGTGGGAGTCCTACCTGGCTACAGGAGGTGGCCACTTCAGACTCCGTATCCCTCACTGCTAGGATTCTCAGCTAGAGTCTCTGGGGCCTCCCCCAGTCCTAGGTCTCTGGCAAGTCCTAGAGATTGCCCTTCCCCCCAATTTTCTTTCTTTCTTTCTTTTTTTTTTTTTTTTAAAGATTTATTTATTTATTATATGTAAGTACACTGTAGCTGTCTTCAGACACTCCAGAAGAGGGTGTCAGTTCTTGTTAGGGATGGTTGTGAGCCACCATGTGGTTGCTGGGAATTGAACTCAGGACCTTCAGAAGAGCAGTCAGTGCTCTTAACCGCTGAGCCATCCCTCCAGCCCCAATTTTCTTTCTGTTTGCTCTCTACACCTGATCCCATTAAACACCCCCACCCCCACCCCCCGCCTTTGGTTTTTCGAGACAGGGTTTCTCTGTATAGCACTAGCTGTCCTGGAACTCACTTTGTAGACCAGACTGGCCTTGAACTCAGAAATCCGCCTGCCTCTGCCTCCCGAGAGATGGGATTAAAGACGTGCGCCACCACGCCCGGCCATAACCCCTATCTCTTAAGGGAGAAAAGTTGCTTAGGATGGTGGATTATGGCAATGGTTTCTTCCAGCAATTTAGCATTGCCTGAGGGGTCTAAAAGAATAAGTTGGTTCTTGAGATGGCTCTGTGGGTAACTATATAGACCTGGCATCCTGAATTCATCACCATCATGCAAAGGTTTAAGGAGAGAACCAGCTCCTAGACCTTACTCCCTCTCCCTCCCCACCTCTCTCATAATTAATGGGGCTGGAGAGATGGCTCAGTGGTTAAGAACATTTGCTGTTCTTCCAGAGGACTCCAGTTTGATTCTCACCATCTACATGTGGGTCACAGCTGTCTGTAACTCTAGTTTCAGGGAATTCAATGCTCTGTGGGCACCAGGCACAAAAGTGGTATAGAAACAAACATGCAGGTAAAATACACATAAAATACGATAATAAAATAATTAGAAAATAAATCTTTAAAAATACTTTTTAAAAAATATTAAGAAGGTTGAAGCATGTCTTGAAGGTTAGAGATAATGTTGAAGGCAGTGAATTGGAGATCACCAAGGCATTTTCTGGTTCTAAGTGACCTATAAATGTCTTTGGAGGAGATAAAAATGCTGAGAATGAGGTAGTTTCCTATCTTTGACAACTAAACTTGGGACACGAAGGTTTACTCTTTTTATATGGCACTAATAAACTGGAGAAATAATTTTTCTCACTGAAATTCCATTTTCTCATAAGGTGGGGGTTAATATTCTATATCTGTTTTCCTTACTGTGTACAGAAAATGAGGGGGTGTTGGAGAGATGGCTTAGAGGTTAAGAGCACTCACTGACTTCTCTTCCAGAGGTCCTGAGTTCAATTCCCAGCAACCACATGGTGGCTTACAACCATCTGCAATGGGGCCTGATGCCCTCTTCTGGAGTGTCTGAAGAGAGCAATGGTGTACACATATACATAAAATAAATTAATCAATCAATCAATCAATCTTTAAAAAAAGAACACAGTTAGGTAGTGGTGGTGCACGCCTTTAATCCCAGCACTTGGGAGGCAGAGGCAGGTGAATTTCTGAGTTGGAGACCAGACAGACTGTCTACAGAGTGAGTTCCAGGACAGCCAGGGCTACACAGAGAAAAAAAAATGCCCCTGTCTCAAAAAACCAAAACACACCAAAAAAAAAAAAAAAAAAAAAAAAAGGAAGAAGAAGAAAGAAAAAGAGGTAATGTATTAAAATTAAAGTACAACATAAAGTAAAATGGTAAATCGATGAGGCATTGTCAGAAGGAATAGGTAAGTGGCAGGGCTTCTATAGGGAGGGATCTCTTTGGGCTGTAGTTATCTGAGACAGCAAGAGTAGTCTGAACTGGTCTAAAATCAGGAGAAATCACTTAAATATCTGAGTTGGGTTGGTCTTGTCTTGTATAAGGATAGTGAATGTTTGTCTTTGTCCTCATTTCTAATATTCTGTCTATGATTAGAAGTGATTAAATGCCAGTATTTCTGTTTCGGGACTATATTACCCAGAGTTATCTAGAAGCAACACTCATATATTTTCTTTTTCAGTTAAAGTAAATTAATCCTTCCCCTTCTACTTTCCTTAGAAGAGAGATCGATGATGGTTTGTATGATGTGAACCTTGAGTAGAGAGACGGATGAATGGCCAGAGTAGCATCCATGTTCCTGGTAATGACTAGCAGGAGGGATCTTAGTTAGGTTTCTGATGCTGTGATAAACCATCATGACCAAAAGCAGCTTGGGGAGGAAAGGGTTTATTTCATTTTACAGTTTCTGGTCCATCATCCAGGGAAGTCAGAGGCCACAGAGGAATTTCCTGGCTTGTACCCAGGGCTCACTTGGCCTTCTTTCTTTTCTCTTTTTTTCTTATAAAATAAATAACTTGCTGGGCGTGGTGGCGCACGCCTTTAATCCCAGCACTCGGGAGGCAGAGGCAGGCGGATTTCTGAGTTCGAGGCCAGCCTGGTCTACAAAGTGAGCTCCAGGACAGCCAGAGCTATAAAGAGAAACCCTGCCTCGAAAAACCAAAAAAAAAAAAAAAAAAAAAAAAAATAACTTTAGAATTATCTTATTTGATGTGTATGAATGTTTCGTCTGCATGTATGTACGTATGTGCACTGTGTGTGTGCATGTAGGTCAGAAGAGAGTGAAGAGTTTCTTGGATCTGGAGTTACAGATGTTTGTGGGCCACCAAGTGGGTGCTGGGAACTAAGCCCAGATGTCTGCAAGAGTAACAAGTGCATTTTTGTTTCTTTTTTAAAGATTTATTTATTTTATGTATGAGTACACTGTCCCTGTTCCTGTCTTCAGACACACCAGAAAAAGGTATCAGATTCCATTGCAGATGGTTATAAGCCACCATGTAGTTGCTGGGAATTGAACTTTGGAAGAGCAGCCTTTAACCACTGAGCTTTATCTCCAGTGTCAAACCTGTTTTCTTTCCCCCTTATTTCTTTTTTTAAAGAGTTATTTATTTATTTTATCTATATGAATACACCATAGCTGTCTTCTGACACACTCAGACGATGGTATTGGATCCCATTACAGGTGGTTGTGAGCCACCATGTGGTTGCTGGGAATTGAACTCAAGACCTGTGGAAGAGCAGCTAGTACTTTTAACTGCTGAGCCATCTCTTCAACCCCTTCAAGCCTGTTTTCTTATCTATCCAGGACCACCTGCACAGGGGTGATATCACTCCTAGTGAGCTGGGCCCTCCTACATCAATCATTGCCTGTAGGTCAGTCTATGGAGCTTTTAATTGAGATTTTCTTCCCATGTACGTAGAGAGCTTGTTTGTTTTTTCTTAAAGCAGAAGAGACGGGAAAACACCGAGATCCCATCTCACTTCACCCTATTTTCTCAGGGGAAAGCGACCATTTCTTTGTTAGCTTTTATTCTGCCAGTGGAACCTTGCTGGGCGTTTTTTACCAAAGCGCTTTGAAGGCTGCCGTGAACGTAGATCATGTCTTAGAACCTTTTTTCTTTGTTCTATGAGCAAATATTAGAAAATGTACCTTAAATTACCTGGCTGCGGAAAAAAGATGTCCCTGGCTGCTCCCTAATGTTAAATAGTACCCAGCTCTTGATTCTGTGTCTGTAGGGCATTTCTTAAGCATCAAGGGGTTTTGGAGTTTCCACTAGAGACATTAACCAGAGGGATATTAGGCTCCTGGTCAGTTTGAATATTTGTTAAAAAAAAAAAAATCTGACCTGGGTACTGAATCTGTCTTCATTTTAATAGCTGCAGTGAATTGTGTGCCCATTTTGTAATGATGCCATACTTCTTAATACCATGTATTTGTGCTCACAGAGGTGATAAGTTATGTGCTGACCCCTTCAAAATCTCTTCTAGTTCTACCTCAGCCCTGTGAAGGTATTTTCTGTTGAGTCCTGTAAGCAAGTGGTGGTGAGGTGGTGGTGGTAGTGGTATGTTCTGTGATCATAAATATAGTTGGGAGACTTCTTAAATAAAAACCAAATGTTTTTCTAGCAATAAATCTTTCTGGGATTCACTTACTATTTCATGGGTAACTGATTTTTTTCTCTTGTTGGATAGAGGTGTTTTTGCTTTTGTGGAAATATTTTAAAACTCCAGAGGCAGTAGAATAATGGAGTACCATCTTGTTTCATGGGCAGCAAACATTTATGTGGGACGATTCACTCCAGTGTTATCTAATGAAGGCAGTTTTGCTCTTTTGCAAATAAAAGAAAATTTTAGTTGTGAACTTTGGAGATGCAGCCCTTTTAAGAGAAAACAGTTCTTTTAACATTGGAGACAACCAGTTGCTTTCTATTCTAGATCTCTTCAGAGTATTTTATTCTCTAGATCAGAGATAAAAACTGGCATCCTACTTGTTAGGCTCTGAATACATGTTGTCTTTGCTTTTCTTTCTTTTTTTTTTTTTTTTTTGAGTTAGACCCTGAGATAACCCTGGTGTGCATTATAAGAGTGACAGATGTGAACAGAGATTTATTTTTGGTTAGTGTACAAAGTAACAGGTTTCATTAATTCACTTTCATACATATATTGCAGTTTGTTCTTATCCCACTTCCCTACTGCCCTTCTTTATGCTCCCTGCCCTTTTTTTACTGGTCCCATCCTTCCACTAAAGTCTCCCATTTCTGCTTTCTCCCCTGTTCCTTTCTTCTCCAGTCTCTTACAGAAAGACCTCTCTCTCTCTCTCCCCTGCCACACACACCCTACAATATACATACAAGGTAAAATGTGGTTATTTGAGTCTTGTTTATTTCTCCAAACATAATGGTTTTCAGTTGTAGCCATTTTATTGCAAATGCCATGATTTTACTTTTCTTTGTAGTTGAATAAAATTTCATTGTGTATAAGGAGTACATTTTCTTTATACATCCATCTATCAGTGGCTAGGCTGGTTCCATTTCCTGGCTATTTTTAGTAGTGCAGCAATAAACATGGATGTTCAAGTACCTTTGTAGTATGTGACTTAGAGTCCTTTGAGTGTACATCCAGTATATAGGCCACATGATAGTTCTATTTTAGGCACCCACCCCCACCCCTTTTTTCTTTCTTGGAACTGCCACACTGTAGTATAAGTGGCTGCACCAGACTACATTCTCACCAGCAGGAGTTTCTCCCCAGATCCTCCTTCAAGCTTGTACTTTGTTTCTCTGATGGCTAAGAATAGTCACTACTTTTTCCAGATATTCACGGGTCATTTGTATTTGAGAACTGTCTAATCAGTTTACTGGGTGTGGGGGTGAGTGTACATCCTAGGCCAGGGTGCTGGGGATGCCTCATTTGAAGGCAGGAATTCCGGGTGCTGCTGGACATGACCTTATAAGAGGAAAGGGGGAGCAGGACACTCAGGACAAGATTTTCAGGGCTTGGACATGCCTTGACCCCACTCTTGCTCCAGGCCTCCCACCCCTTCATGGCTCCCTGGCCCTAAACCAGTTACAGGAGTGGGACTAGGCTTGGGCTATTCTTCAGAAGGGTTTTTCATACCTTGAGTGCTCTCTACCAGGGATCCCTCTTTGTCTTATTTTATTTGCCTTTATTGCCTTGCCTGTGTATATTTTCACTTGGCTTTTTGGGACCCTGTGTTCTGTGGGAAATCTGCAGCATGGAAGGAAGAAACCTTGAGTTTACAGTCTTCGCTTACCTTCATGTTTCCTCTTACTGCTTCCATATGGGTGAGCTCCTTTAGACAGCAGCACGCTCGTCCTGTGGGTGAGCTCCTTTAGACAGCAGCACGCTCGTCCTCAGGTTTGTGAACGCCACACTAACCAGCTTTTTCATTGGTGCCAAGGTGGGAACCAGTTGCTTTTTTGTTTTGTTTTTTCCTTCCACCTTTATCTTGGAAACTTGATTTTGCGGCCACCTGTTGAACCCTGAACTTTTGATCTTACCTGTTCTACCTACTAAGTGCCGGGATTTTAGGTATATCTGACTGAACTTGTAACATTAAAGAGACTTCAGCTAGTTATAGTGCTGTTAAATTTCCTGAGTGTAAGTGAGGTCTCTTTATTTTACTTGGAACCTTCCATGCCACTATGTCCTGGTCCTGTGTCCTGACCTAATGTAGGACTTAAAACGGACAAACTTAGTAGACTTTGTTTTTGTTTAAGTTGACCATGATTTGCTATTCCTAATATTTGTAAACTGGCTATGCATAGTAAGGGAGGTGGGTCTGATGCCATGACTTCTCACTAAAATAAAACCTGTTTTACTTAGGAGTTACTTGATTCTTTTTCTTGTGGCTGCAATTAGCAGCCACTCCTCTGTGTGAAAAATAGGCCTCTTCTGAGCAAGACACTTCTGGAAGTTATTGTAACATGGCCATTGTAGGATGTAGAGTGCCTGAGAGGATGCCAGTAAGTGTGTAACTCAAAAGGTATTCAAACTAAGCTCTTGTGATGCTAGTTTCTCAGATGGAGGCACATGCTTGCATGTGGCAAATATGCAAAATCTCAATACACTCGAGTGTCAGTGCACTTGATTTCTTTTGCAATTAAAAACTGGCAGTCTTAAAATTCTTTCTTGAGGGGGTGTTGGGGTTTGTTTTGTTTTGTTCTGGTTTTTGAAACAGGCTTTCTACATATCCCTGGCTGTCCTAGAACTTACTGTGTTGATCAGGCTGGCCTTGAACTCACAGAAATCCATTTGTTGGGTGTTGGGATTAAAGGTATGCCCCACTATGCTCAGCCACAGTTTGCTCTTAATATTAAATTACATAGAAAGGGATTTGTGTGTATGTTGCTGAAGATCTAACTTAAGGCCTGATTGTGCTAGGCAAGTACTTTACCACTAAACCAAACACTACCATGTTTCTAAGTTGTATGGAATGGTTAATAAATTGGCATGCATTTTTAAAGTGTGTGTGTGTGTACACTTGTATATTTGGGGGGTGCAAGCATGCAATGGGGCAGTGGAAACAGTGTCTTCTACTGTGTACAGAGAGGCTTGGCAACAGACACCTGGTTACTAAGCTGTCACCTGCCCAAAGAGACGGATGTGTTTTTTGTTTGTTTGTTTGTTTAAAGTTAAATGAGAAAATGTCAAAGAATGAAAAGATCATAGAAAGCTTTTTGACCTTCCAATGGATTGAAAGAATAGATCATAAAAAGCCTTTGACCTTCCAGTGTATCTAATGTTACTAGATCTTGACAACTATTAGAATAGTAGGAAAATTTTTTTTAAAAGTGATGTTCTATGAGTTGTCTCTTAAATTTAAAATTTAAAGGACAGCTCTAGCTTTGAACTCATAGAGATCTACCACCAGCCCCTGCTTCCTGAGTGCTGAGATTAAAGGTGTTTTATACCACACTGCCTAGAAATCTAAAGTGTTAAAAAGTATGACTTAATTTTGAATGTTGGCAGCTAACCTGGGATTTTGTTAGCCAGGTTTGTGGATTGGAGATACATGTGAGTGACCTATGAAGTACACTATTGTCTGGAAATGACATGGCTAAATAGGTAATGGGGTCAGAAATGGTAGGCTGTTATTGGAGCCCTTAGCCAGAGGCCTGGCTCTGGGTTTGGCACTTGCCTCCATAAAGAGAAAAATGATATAAAATATGTACAAGAAAAACTTACTTATGGTTTTGGCCCAAAACAAGAGACAAAGCCATACTCAATATGTCTCTGTTTTCTCCATTGAAGTGTTAAAATTTATAGAAAAGATAAACAAAAACCATGAAATAGGCTTATGTAGATTCATGTGGTTCTCATTGGGTTGAACTGGGACAGGTGTCAGTCTGAGTTTTAATTCTATTTAGTTTTTGTTTAACCTAGTCAGGGCTTCTGAGCAGAATGTCTATACTGTCAGCATGCTGTTTCTATATGGAGCTGAGGCTGAAAAATCCAGTTAAGATTTTTAAAATTTTGAGTTCTATTACAGAAAGAATGAAGCTAAGAGACTTGATAGTGTAGGACAGATCATTCTCTTTTTGAAGGCTATACTCCCCTCTGCACAGTCACTGACATGTCTGCCCCAAAATCCCACACTTAATGCAGTAGCATCTACCATATGCTCCTTAGCCCAAGGTGTTCTCTTCCTTGAGCTTGTCTGTCTTCCAAGCAGACTTTTTAACATTTAAAAAAAATTCCCCTTGAGACGGTGTCTTATTTGCAGTCATGGCTGGCCTGGATCTAGTAGACGTTTTAATTTTAAAAACTATTTTTGAAAAGAAATGCCTGCTGACAGATTAGTAAGTGGATTGTTGATTGTTTGACCCATTTATGGCAGATCTTTTGGAAATAGAGTAGAAGAGAAGGTTAGATTAGAGCAGTGAGTGGTTCAGGGGTCACCTATCAGAGATTCTGCATTTCAGTTATTTACATCACAATTCATAACAGTAGCAAAATTAAAGTTATGAAGCAATAAAGGTTTTATGGCTGGAAATCACTACAACCATAGGAACTGTATTAGGTCACAGTATTAGGAATGTTGAGAACTACTGCACTGTGTAGATCAGACCAGCTTTAAACTCACATGCCTCTGCTTCCCAAGTGCTGGGATTAAATGCATGTGGCACCAAATCTGACTGCTTTATAAGGAGTTTAGTTTGGATTTTTTTCTGTTTCACTGAAATAGTGTGGAATCTTTTACCTCACAAGAATGTCCTATGGACAGGGCATTTCAGGACATTTGGCCAAAGGCCAAAAGAGGCTGTCTAAAAGCCTGACCTGTCAGAAATGTTGCAGTGGCTCCTAATTAGAAATTGATCTATATGGGCTTGTAGCCAGAGCTGGGGAGACTCTGATTACAAGGAAATGTATCTAGTTAATACTTGTTAGCACAGTAGTTCTGAAAGTGTAGTCCTCTTCTGGGACCAGTAGCAGGCAGTGCTGCTCTGAATACATTGTAAAAAGGTTGGTGAACTTGTATCTTCCTTGGTTATGTTTTCCTTGCTAGTTATAGACTACTTCAGATGGCAAAGTCACATTTAATACTTACTAAATGTTAAATAGTGGGTGAGTTCTTTTTTTTTTTTTTCCCCCGAGACAGGGTTTCTCTGTGTAACCCTGGCTGTCCTGGAACTCACTCTGTAGACCAGGCTGGCTTTGAACTCAGAAATCCACTTGCCTCTGCTTCCCAAGTGCTGGGATTAAAGGTGTGTGTTACCACTGCCCTGCTTGTTTTTATTTTCTTGTTTCCTTTTTTTTTTTTTTTTTAAGATTTATTTATTTATTATATGTAAGTACACTGTAGCTGTCTTCAGACACTCCAGAAGAGGGCGCCAGATCTCCGTTACGGATGGTTGTGAGCCACCATGTGGTTGCTGGGATTTGAACTCTGGACCTTCGGAAGAGCAGTCGGGTGCTCTTACCCACTGAGCCATCTCACCAGCCCCTCTTGTTTCCTTTTTAAGGTCTCTAAGGAATGAGCAGGCTCTAATAGAAGTGAAGTCTTTTGGGATCGTTGGTAGGGCCTTCAGAGTGATGGCCTGTTGAAGGAGGAGAAAAGGACTCTTCCTGGATATTTCTAAATGTTGAGAACCTGAAGGCTTAACTTGTTTAGCTGCCTGTGTTGTGTCAGACCCAATTCTTCCTATTGTTGGTCATTTAATAAATATTTGAAGATTGTTGCCTATATATTAGAACTTTTGGTAGTACTAAAAATCCTAGATAACTTCATAATCTAGCATCATTCAGGGAAGGATCCTAACCATAGTAGATTGTATGTACTTTTTTATTTTTTGGAGGTTGTCTCATGTAGTCCAGGCTGACCTCAAACTCTTAATCCTTTTGCTGTAATTCCTGAGTCCTGGAATTACAAGGGTATGCTACCTACCATACTTGGCTCTTCCCTGTATGTTTGTTTGTTTGTTTGTTTTCTTTTTTGAACTCTTTGTATACCAGGCTGGCTTTGAACTCTGATCACAGAGATCTGCTTGCCTCTGCCTCCTGGATGCTGGTATTAAAGGTGTGCACTACAGGCTTTACCTGTGATTTGAAGGGAAAGTAAGAGTTAAAGTAGGGAAAGGCACCCCAGACCAAGGGGCCAGCACAGACAAAAGCATAAAGATGTGTTCAAGAACCCAGGGTGGAGTGGACCTTGGAGCAGTTCTTAACATAGAGCAGATCAGATGAGCCCTTGCCCTTTGCCACATTTCAGTTGTTAGCTATTGGGTGACAGTGATGTAAGGCATCTCCAGGTAGAGGAACAGTTAGATTTATTAGCAGGTACCAATTGAAGTTTCTAGAATTCTGTAGTGGGAAGGAGGAAGGAAAGCTGAAAACCCAGCAGTCTTTTGGGCCAAGCCTGCCAGAGGTGCTGAGTTCTTGGCAGTGATTTGAAAATTTAGGCCTGGGCAAATTGATTGTTTTTTCTGGCAGAATTCCGTTCATTCCATATAGTCAGCCCCTCCTCTCTGTGCTTTTTATAAAAGAAATTAATGGAATCTGTTCAAAATACCTCTGAAATGAAATTACATTTTTAACTCTAATTACCCTAATTAAAACTTGACAGCTGTAATCCTGAAATGGCAGATATAGTAGGAACCCCAGGCCTGTGGCAGGCTCAGTTACCCAGATGAAATGTTCTGTTCTGAGCTTAGACAAAATTCTTTTGCTTTTTCTCATCAGCAGCTTAGTCTTTGGTTCCACAGATTTACCAAGCTAGGGTAGCTGCAGTGGTGGGCTCCAGGCTTACCGTGGACATAACCTCTGGTTGTGTGCCCTGAGATGGTGATCAAGATGATTGTTACCATACATATATATCTGTTTTTGTTTTTTCTTAAGTTGAAATTGGGCTTAAGGTTTTGAGTGAAATTCTCTGCTTTGAAGACCAAAGAAATGGCACTAGTTAGAAGACTGTTGATCTAGGGTTAGATCTTGCTCTAGGCTAAGTTTATGGCTGGTGTAGACCTGTGGTGGTTTAGCACCTGTGGTGGTGAGCCTGTGAATCTTACCCTCTGGAGGCTGATGGCAAGAAGATCATCAGGAATTCAAAGCTAATCAAGTCCTACTTCAGAACAAACAAAGAACAGTCATAATTTGAGGTTAGTAACAAGAATCTGAAAACAAGTCTCTTCACATAGTTCCAATTTCTCTAACTTTGTAAAATATCAATGGGTGTGTCGTCTTAATTAGTTAACCTGTCTAGCCTCAGAAAAGGTGAGGCTCATTTTAGGGTGAGGACGAGGACAAAACCTATTAAGCCAACTAAAGAAACAATTGATACTACTGAGTCAGGAAGTCTAGAATCAGAGAAGCCTGTTAAATAGACACTGGCTGCTACTTTTTATGCTAATAGTTAGAGATATAGTTGAATAAGATATAGTCCCTGTTCCTGAGAACAGTAAAATTGTGGTGAGGCAATGACAGGTAAAGAAGAGCTGAGCTGTTTGTATATGAAAAAATTATGCAGGGCAGAATAAACCTTACTCAGTGTTAGAAAGTTTGAGTGCTGTAATATACGAGGTACTGAAATGAGGTACATAGATATTTCAGATACAGGTTCTACTTTCAAGAGCACCTAGTAACTTAAGACAGGTAGGCTTATGAAAAGTTGATTGTAATACTCAACATGTGGATGATATGCGGGACAGATTTATCTGGAGAAGAGGCTGGTCAAGAAAAGTGTGAAAATTAACTTTCCACTGATCATCCACAAAGGTTTACCACAGCTCTTTTCATTTATTCTTGAATAGGGAATAGCAGGGGAATGGAGAAAGGCACTCTAGGTATTAGGAAATAGTTTGGCCAAAGTTAGGAGCTATTATGTGATGACTGTCATTTGTGATTGGAGTAGTGTACAGGGAAAGAATGTGGTAGATGATGAGGGTAGAGCTTAAACTTTACTCAGTAGGCAAGAAGAATTGAATCCATTGAAAAGATACAGAGCTCAAATAGCAGTCTATATGATGTGTTCTCTGGTAGAAGTAATTGGAGGCAGTAGACTATTATTAGAATAAATGTCAGTAAGCTATGATCATGGGCTGTTAAACAGTTATATACCCAAAGAACTTGTTTATCTGTGATTGCTTTTGCATTACAGTGATATGCTGAATATTACAGGGATTTCTGCTATACCCCACAAAACCTAAAATTTTAGCTATCCAGCACTACACAGAAAAGGCTGGCTGAGCCAGGCACTGGTGACTTGTGAGAGAGGCAGAGAGGCAGATGGATCTCTGAATTTGAGGCTAGCCTACTCTACTGAATGAGTTTCAGCACAGCCAGAGCTACACAAACTGTGTCAAAAAAAAAAAAAAAAAAAAAAGGAAAGGTAAGAGATAAGGTTGGCTGATATTTGAGTTAGTTATTTATATAGATTTTGTAAGAAGAAAATGTTAGAACTTTAGCCTGAAATAGATTGGCAATATTAAAAGAAGTTAACATGATTTAACAGATAAAACTTGTCCTATATGTCTCTTAAGTTTGTTGGAATATCAGCATCATAGTTAGAAAGACATTTGATAAATGGGAAGATGCTGATGTGCTTTAGCTAGCTGGTAACCTTGGGCCAGCCATCTAACTGCCTAAAGGCTCAGATGACTGCGGATATAATGTAGTAAGCCTTATCATCAGGCTGATTCTTTCTTATCGAAATTTGTTTTTATTAAAGGTTTATTTATTGATTTTATATGAGTACACACTGTCACTCTTTCAGACACACCAGAAGAGGTCATGCAATCCCATTATAGATGGCTGTGAGCCACCATGTGGTTGCTGGGAATTGAACTCAGGACCTCTGGAAGAGCAGTTAGTGCTCTTTTAACCACTGAGTCATCTCTCCAGCCCATCTTACGGAATTTTTAAGTTTGAAGATCCTTCAGTTGGAAAGACATATGTCCTAGAAAATGGTTTGAGTTAGGGATGTTGGGATGTGGTGTTAGTCCAACATTTAATCCAGCACTTGGGAGGCAGAGGAAGGTGGATCTTTTTGAGTTGTTCCAGGCCAGTCAGGGCTACAGAGTGAAACCCTGTCTTAAAAGAAGTTAGGTAGAGAGAGGGTTTGGTGACTGAAAATGTCTGGACGTATAGGGGAAGGGTTCATAATAATTCCAAAATGCCCCATACCCTTTTTCTTCATTACTTCTGACATTTGTTGTAGCCAGATTGAAGTTGTTTGTACCCTTTAATTGCCAAAAACCAAAGGCTGGATTTATTCCTAATCAGAAACTAATATAGGCACTAATTGACATTTGTAACGTTAGCATCAGTTGTCAAAGTAGGCATCTGACAGGAGAGCCTCAGTTGGAGAACTGCCTGTCACTTTGGCGTGTAGGCATGTTTGTGGTAGATTGCATTGCATTACTAATTGATACAGTAAGGATCAGCCCACGACGAGCACACCATCATTAGGTGACCTGGTCCTGAATAAGAATGTTAGTTAAATATGACGCAGCAAACAATGTTTCTCTATGGTTCTGGCCCTGAATACCTCAATGAATTGTGACCTGAAAGTATAACCACATTAAGTCCTTCCCTCTCCTGGGTTGCTTTTAATCAGAATGTTTTATCATAGTACAAAAGCTCACCTGAAAAAGGAGCAGTTCTAGGTAGGAAAAGTCTATTTTGCTAACATTTCAAGGTATACTCCCATCATAGAAAGGCATGACTGTAAGAGTAAGAGAGTAAATAACCAAATCTTAAGGCCCACATTAGTGACCCTCTTTTGAGTTAGTCTTCACCTGCTGACGGTTTCAGCTGCCAAAACAGTTACATAAGTTGAGGAGGATCAAGGTGAGGATTTTTTTTTTTACATTTAAAAATGAAAAAATGTATTCTGTATAACTTCAAAAAACCTTGTAAGTCCAAAGTCTCACCTGAGCCATGAGAAACACATATTTGTAGTTGTAAAAGCAAAGTTATATACTTCCAGTATACAGTGTCACAAAGGGAACAAAGTATTTCCATATTAAAGGTATAGATTTCAAGGATATGCAAGCAACGATTAGGCCCAAAGTAAGACTAAAACTTCGTAGGACAAACACCAAACCTTGCAACTCTATGTTTAATGTTGGGTAATGATTTGTGTTCTGCTTGACTTGAGTTTGCAGTTTGCGTATTTGTAAACCAGCACCAGTAGGTGGCAGCACGTTCTTCCAGCTTGAGATGTAACTTGGTCCTCTTGGATTACGACTGCTGCTTCTGTTCTTGACGGGCAGAAACCATCTTCCTAAGTGACAGACACTGTGGAGCAGGATTGTCTGGACTTTTCAATAGGCTGTGTCCTTGTTTATTGTTCCAGTGCAGAGCATAAGGTTTCTCTTTAGCAGTGCTAATATTTTCAACAATTTACAGTCACGTTGCCCACATCTACCCTTCCCCCACTTTGACCAGATTCAAGCTCCTTTTCTCCTTTTCTATCTTTCTGCTTTACTTGATTTCTCTCACTGTAAACCTAGGTAAATGTAACAAGCAGTAACCATACTATAGCCTGAGTGTATCAGTGTCATGAAATATCTTCTACCAAATCAGTCTAGTCCCTTTGAATTCACATGCTCATGTTTCTAGGACTTGACAGAGTGCAGTCAGGTGCTTTACTAGAACGAAGCATTAATGGTTTCTAGTTCATTCCTGATACTGATAGTTAAAATCTTCATTGTCAGTTTGGGATTTAGAGGCTCTGGGTGTTTATGAAGGTGTTTTCAGAAGGACATCAGCAAGGAAGGATGTGGGTAGATAGCATTGTTTCATAGGGTAGGGACCCAGACTAAATAAGGAAAAAGCAAGTATCCATCTCAACCTTGCCACCTGATTATGTAGTGTGACTATTGCCTCCTGTTCCTGCAGTTGTATCTACCCTGAATTTGTAAATCAAAATAAAAAATTTAAAATAGTAAAGCACATATATTTATTAATTGAATGAACAATGGTAGGGGGGACACACAATGTTCATGGTGCAAGTGTGGAGGTGAAAGTCAGCTTTGTGCAGTTGGTTCCTATTTCAACTTTTGTGTGGGTTCTGGGGACTTGAACTTGAGTTATCAGGCTTGTATAACAAGCAAATGCTATGTCTACTGACCGTTCTGCTAGGCTTCCAGTCTTTCCTATTTGCATTTTTTTTTGTCTTTCCAGTCTTTGGCACTCTCTTTAGGATGGCTCTCCACAATGACCCAGTAAACTCCATTTATACCATTCTAGTTCTTTTTTAGTCTTCAGTTCTTTTTCCATATGCCTACTGCAAATCTTTCCCAAACTCCTGCAAACCACATGAGTCAGGTTTAATGCAGCAGTGGTCCTATTTTGGGGTGCTGGTTTTTTTTTAAAGATTTTTTTTTATTATTTATGTGTGTATGTCTATGTATCTGCACGTACATATGCATGTGAGTACCTACAGAGGCTAGAAGAGGGTGTTGGATCTCTTGGAGTCGTGGTAATGGGTGGCTATGAGCTGCTCATTTTGGGTATTGGGAACTGAAACTCTGGTCCTCTGGAAAATATCTTAACTGCTGAGACATCTCTCCAGCTATCACCAGCGGCTCCCACCCCTCCCCGTGCTTTTTTTTTTGTTGCTGTCACCAAATAGCTGACAGAAAGTAACTTAAGGAAGTATGGGTATATTTTGGCTCATGGTTTTAGGTTACAGTCCATCATGGTGGGGAAGATCTGGTGGATTCCAGACTCCCTCCTGCCTTCAGTTTGACATCACCCAATTCATTTTATATCTTTGGTTCTTATAAAAGTATACAGATGGGCACTTTGGGAGACTTGGGATTTCTTTTCAAGGGGCCAGTGACAAATCACATCCTTTTTCCTTTTAACCTTTTCCTCAGTTTCCCTCCCCCTTTCAATGTAGACTATTAGTTTATGCCAGCACCTTCCTGTGCTTGAAATTCACCACCACCTTTGACTGTGAAGATTGCAGCAATCTGTAGCTATTCTTCATAGCTAGAGTCTAGGAATAGGCAGAACTCAGTTACTGGAGTGGAACCAATCCCGGGAGTTAGATCCAGCAGTTCCTAGAGTTCAGCAAAACTGCTTCCAGAGTGGGTAGTTGTTCTTGCTGGCTCAAAACTGACATGAACTTGAAACCAACAGTCCCAGCTTCAGCACTGAGGGAACTCCATACTGATTGTATATTGCGGGAAGTCTGGATAATGTGAAAAGCACACTGGTTGGCAATACGGAGGCTCAGTGTGGTGTTGCCATTGACTTTGCTCTGGTTTTAGACGGATGCCCTACTAGCTCTGGTCTGACCTCCATCAGGTGGGACAGTCTTTCAGTGCAGCTCTCATCAGGGATAGGAAAGCCATCTTCTGTATAGTCTCAACTGTACAGACCACTGTTTGGCATGTGCTTTGGTGTGTTGATTTCTGATTATAAAGCCTTAGATTCTCCTAGCTCTAGAGGGGGAAGGGGAACTATCCAACTGTCTCATTAGCATGGAGAAAAGAAAACAGTAATTACTTGTGCCTCCCTTGATAATTTCTGCGGGTTGGTTCTTAGGGAAGGAGGAGGGGAAAACTGGAGACAGCTTCGGCTGAGAAAGGAGAAATGCTTTCAGTTCCCAGAATATGCAAAGACAAGAATTTGCACATCTGTTGTATTCTTCGGACATTCCTCCAGGCAGGCTGGAGACTGCCTGGATTGAATTTCAATTTTTGTGGTATATATTATGTTCTTATTGTCTGTCCTTAAATTGCCTGCTACCCACCAGGGTTTCTGTAATGTGCCAGGCTCTCTGACACCTGCCTTATTAGGGAATAGGGTAGAATTTTGCTGGAACACTTTGTGATCTGGCTACATATTTATGTTATGAGGTCTTGAAGCAACACAACATTTTGATTAATTTTTTTTTAGTCAAGGTAAGATATCTTTGTGAGTGGGAGGAGTCTTGTAAGAACTACAAGACTGTAGTTGTTTCAAGGCTAATAAGAAAAGCAAGATTCAGCCGGGCGTGGTGGCACACGCCTTTAATCCCAGCACTCGGGAGGCAGAGGCAGGCGGATTTCTGAGTTCGAGGCCAGCCTGGTCTACAAAGTGAGTGCCAGGACAGCCAGGGCTACACAGAGAAACCCTGTCTCGAAAAACCAAAAAAAAAAAAAAAAAAAAAAAAAAAAGAAAAGCAAGATTCATAGAAAGGTTGAGACAGCTTTGAAAGTGGGAGGTTAGAGACAGCTGGAACAGAACTAGTAAATACATATGCAAGTTTGGCTATGGACATTGGCTGTTTGCTGAGTGCTAATCTTTGATTCTCTGTGTGTGAGCAGTTGGAAGCCCAGAAGCACTGATTGTAGCAATGTGGGTTGGAGGAGGCCCTCTGCTGGCGAGCATTGCTGGAGGGAGTTTGGAGCTAGTGAGTATCTTCTGTGGCTGCTCTCTCCTGTCTTAGTTGCTACTCCAAAGGCCAAGGAAACCCAGTCTTTTTTTTTTCTTTCCCTTCCCTGAGGAAGATACCACTTGAGTACCACCGTTGAGGTAGCTTTTGGGAGTCATTTACTGTAAACAACTAAGAGTTCTATAAAGATATACTATTTAAGCATTTGTTTACTAATACAGAAAATGATTGATTCTTAAATTTATAGTCTTCTACCCCTTAAAGTATTCCCTTTTTAACTCACTGAGCCTTTTGTTTGATTACCTCATCTTTACTGTTCAGCTTCTGTTGTTCCCATTATTTTATATTCCTGATTTATTTTCTTTTGCTTCTAAGTATAGATTCCTGGTTTCCTTATACTTTTGTAAATCTGTTTCCTGTTTTTAGATGGAATATTCTAAAATAATAACATAGTCTAAGGGAAGGGCAATTCTCTTCAGTCTAACTTGCAGTTAATTGGGCCATAGTAATGTGCTTCCCAGAAATTAAGACAGGATATATACCCAGGTCCCAGTAAATGCTGGTTCTCAGAAAGGTCTCCATATCAGTGTATAAGTCAGATATTTCATTTCAGGGCAAGCCTACTTGTTAATAGCCTCAACCTCTAGAATGTAATTTTGGGACTGGAGAATTGGCTTAGTGATTAAGTGACTGAGAGCACTTGCTGCTCTTCTAGTCAGAGTAACACAGTGAGGTCCCTAACATCCATATCCAGTGGCTCACAACTGCTTCTAGCAGCTGCTCCAGGGGATCGGATACTCTCTGGCCTCCATGGTGCCTGAACATATTTGACATTCATTCATATAAACCCACACAGAAACACATAAATAAAAATACATCATAATCCTTCATGATTCTTATTTTTGTGTGTCCGTGTTAAGATTTTTCTTATTTTTGATCATGTGTGTCTGGCAGTTTGTGTAAGTGAATACCCTATGTGTGGCAGGTTCCCACAGAGGCCAGAAGAGAGCCGGAGCCACACTTGACAACTGTTTATGAAATGTCTGATGTGGGTGTTAGGAACCAAATGGGTCCTCTAGAAGAATAGCAAGTACTCTTAACCACTGAACCATCTCTCTGTCTCTCAAATAAAATCAATCTTTAATTAAAGGTGGGGGGAGCAGTAAGATGATTCATTGGGTAAAGGAACTTAACTGCCAAGTGTGATAACCTGAGTTTAATACCTGGTGCCCACATAGTGGGAGGAAAGAACTGACACCTGCAAATTGTCCTCTGACCTCCACATATGTACCATAGCATGCTCATGTGTAGGATACCTCCACACCCACATAAATAAGTAGTGGGGAAAAAAGATTGTGGTCCAGTATGGTAAAAGCCTCATATTGTGGTTTGAAAGTAAAATGTCACCTGTAAGTTCATGTGTATGAATTCTTTGTTCCGTAGCTGGTTGTGCTATTTTGGAAGGGTGTGTATACTTTTGGAGATGGAGCCTCCCTAGAGGAAGTAGGTTACTATGGGAAGACCTTGTGCCTGTTTCCTGTCTGTCCTCTGCTTCCTGACCAATGTGCTGTTATGCTCTCTCTCGTCCCTCTCCATGGCGGACTCTGTCTCTCCTTATTTCTAATATTTTCTTATTAATTTAATTGTGTGTGTACAAGTGTGTGTGTTGGTCAGAGGACAACCCTCTTGGTGTTGCTCAATTGGTGAGTCCTGTTTTTGGGGTCCTGTGGATTGAACTCATAAAGTGCCTTTATCCATTGAACCATTCTGCCAGTTCTGTATCCCCTGTCTGTCCGTCCATCCATTTACCTTCTCCCCCTCAACTCGCTCCCCCTCCCCAAGATTTACTTATTTTATGTGTGAGAATGTTTTGCTTGCATGCATGTCGTGCACTGTGTGTGTGTGTGCTTAGGTCAGAAGAGGGCTTTATAGACTGGAGTTAAGGATTATTGTCTGTCACCATGTGGGTATTAGGAATTGAACCTTGATCCTCTGCAAGAACCAGTGCTCTTAACCTCTGAGCCATCTCTCCAGTCCCCTGTATTCCCCCCCACCCCCTCCTTTTTTTATTTTTATTTTATTTTTTGGTTGTGGTGGTAGATTTGAAACAGAGTTTCACTGTTTAACAGCCTTGGCTGTCCTGGAACTAGTTCTGTAGATCAAGCTGGCCTTGAACTCACAGAGGTCTACTTGCTGTGATTAAAGTTGTGTGCTGTACCACCACTCGGCATGTTTCTTTTTAAAAAGAGATATTTTTATTTTATGTGTATCTCTGTCTGTCTGTCTGCATGTCAGGTGTGTGCTTTGTGATTGCAGAGGTCAGAAGAGGGCATTGGGGTCACCTGGAACTGGAGTTACTACTGATGGCTGTGAGCTGCTTTATGGGAACTAAATGCTGAACCTGTGCGAAAGCAGCAAGTGCTGAACCATCTCTCCAGCCTCCTGAGGTGGCTTTTGTCATAGAAAATGGCTACAGAAAAGTCATTAATATCTTTGTGAACTTTTTCTGTAACAGTAGACTCACAGCACCAGCTCTGGTTTTGCAAACAAGCAAAAAAAAAAAAAAAAAAAACCGAGGGTTGGGTGTGGTGCATGTTTGTAACCTCAGTTTGGGAAATGGAAGGAGGAGGCTCAAGAGTTGAGGGCCATTCTTGGTTACCTGGTGAGTTGAAGGCCAGCCTGAGCTACATGAGGTCCTTGTCTCAAAAAACAAATAAGATTTATATAATGAGTCCTTACTGCTGTTCTTTTAAAAAGAAAGTCCATGGTTTCTCACCACACTGATCTCATGGTATCCTTTGAAAGGCTTTCCCTGGCCATTTTATCTGAAATAGGTTCTACTCTTACTCCTTGTTTTTTATTTCATGACTGTGTTTAAATTTTCTTCTTCACACTTAACATGGTCTGAAAATCATATATTCAGTATTGAACCAGGGTTCAAAGTGTATGAGGGTAAGACCCTTGATAGACCTCTTTTTTTATTTTTATTTTATTTTTCCTGTTACAGGTGAGCCCTGTTTCTAGAGACAGCTGCTGCTGACCCTGTAACTCAAAGGACAAACTAGCTGGCTAAACTCATTCTTGGTACTGGTGAGTGAGGGTAACCGGGCAGTCTGGGCAACATTGGGCTATGATTAGTTTAGAAGTTCCTTTCAGCCTTTGTACTGATATCTTATGGTGGCTATTATTTTTAGGTGTTGGATTATTTTAGAGGTTTGGATATGAGCCTAGGTGGCCTGCTGGCCTAGGAGGAGGATTGAGGTCACTTTCTTGCAGTTGCCATTAAGAATGTGTGGGATCTTTTGTCAGAAATAAGGCTTCTTTCCTTGTTGCTCTTGCCAGTGCTGTGAGAAAGAGTATGTATCAGGATCTAGAAGCTATGTGTATCCTCTCATGAATTCTGTTGACGTGTTCTCAGAGCCGTTGGGGATCTTCTTGACTTCAGTTTCTTCTGTGACCCCCATGTTAGCATCAGGAAATCTTTAAGTCTTCTCTGTCCTGTAGAATGTGACATTGAGAGGTGGTAAGGATAAAGTGATTGAGTAGAGCTGTGTGAAGTGGGCATTGGGTAATCAGAGAGGAAGGGAAGTCACCACATTGAGACTATGCTAGGTCTCAACTCCATTTTATAGATGAAGAAATTGAGATTCAGACAGTGCAAATAATCTAGGAACCTATAAAGCTGACCTTAGAATCAGTCACCGTGAATACCATTGTGATGGGTCAGATTTTTCCGTGAGCTGCTTGCCAGTTTCCATGGAATTCTGCTGCTTACTTGTTTGTTTATAAATTTAAGAAGACAGCCCTCCTCAGAAATTCAAGTTATTTGAGGAGCCCAGTATACTGTATGGAGAGGAATTGGGGTCTGTTGTGAGCAGTAGAATTTATAATACGGGATCAAAAAGTACAAGATAGGAACAACTCATGCAGGAAGTGACCCATCTATGACTGGAACCGAAGGGATGTTAGAAGTTGGACTGACAGGAGTTAGGGACCTAGACAGCTGAGTTGACATTGCTAGACCTGAGTTTTTAATATTATCTCTTAACTTGTGTCCAGTTAGTAAAATGTTGTATCTCCCTGTTCCCCCAGGCCACTATTTTTTTGTTGTTTTTGTTTTTGTTTGGTGCTGAGGACTGAACCCAAGGCTTTGTGCTTACTTAGCAAGCACTCTGCTACCAAGTTAAATCCCCAAACCCCTGCCATCTGTCTTTTGTGTGTGCAACCATTCAGTGATAATGTAGAGAATCAAATGGAAAAATCTAAGTTTTGTGAAGCAGTAAGTAGCAGGAATGAGACAAAATGAGACCTGCTTGCCACTCTATTCCCCAAATCCTTTTCCTTAGGGAATTTCTGTTGTAAACCTTCCCCCTGTCTGTCTGTCTCTCTGTCTATCTATCTATCTATCTATCTATCTATCTATCTATCTATCTATCTACTATATGTAAGTACACTGTAGCTGTTTTCAGACACACCAGAAAAGGGCATCAGATCCCATTACAGATGGTTGTGAGCCACCATGTGGCTGCTGGGATTTGAACTCAGGATCTCCAGAAGAGCAGTCAGTGCTCTTAACTGCTGAGCCAACTTTCCAGCTTCCTCCTATCTTTCTGTCCCCCTTCTTCTGTAGGACCTACCCAGAACAATATTTTATCATAGGGAAAATGGATTTCAGGGCTCAGATGACAGAACTGCAACACTGGCAGCTATAGTTTGCATCATGTGTTCTGTAGGATTAGGTTTAAATGCACTCAGGTGCCCAGGCTGTGAGGCCTCTGCTGTAGTGTAGATCTTAAAGTAGGAGAGCCACCTACTCTCACCCCAGCTGTTAGTGAAAAAGCATACTTGTGTTGAAGTTGTATACCTTACTGGTCATTCCAGTTTTTCCATTAGACAGTATCCCCCCCCCCCCCGGCCCCCCATTGATTTAGGTAATTTTGTATTTTACCTCTGTCTACTTGAGAGGGCACAGAGGAATATAATGCCCACATGGTACTCTTGAATTTAGTGTTGGCAAGTTCTAGTTTTTCTTCCCACTCTGAATCTTCAGGTTTTTACTAACACCTTTTGTCTTGGTGATCTAAAGTTCTACCAATTTTGATCTTTCCATGGCTTGTGTGCCAATCTTAGAACTTATTGTCCTGTGAAAACATTTCACTTCACTTAAAAATATGAATTGTTGAGCCAGTTGGTGGTGGCTCATGCCTTTGAGCTAGCAGTCAAAAGACAGAGGCAGGCTGATCTCTGAGTTTGAGGCCAGCCTGGTCTACAGAGTGAGTTCCGGGACAGCCAGGGCTACACAGAGAAACCTTGTGTGAAAGTGAATGATTCCATGTAAATAAGTGTAGTATATAAGCATATGTATACTAGCTTATTTAACAGCTTCCCAGCGTCAGCTGAAAAACTGAAGCAGAACATCATCCCCAAGTCCTTGCACAGTGCTTAAAAATTTATTCTTGTTTTTAACATGTTATTAAAGTTTAGCAATCTTGCTTTTAAATTCCTTCAGATAAAATTAAAAGCAGCAAGAGGAGCTATGCTACACTAATTAACAGCTAGAGGTAGAGCTGGAAGCTGACAGTAGTAAAAAGAATTTAAAAAAATGATAATAAATTTAAAATAATAGACTGGAAGGCATTGAATACAAAGGTGGCTAACAGCCCTACAAACATCCGTGTGCTTCACTAAGATGGGGTGGAACTTAGAGAAATTAGGTAAGTTCTGTGGTTTTAGTTTATCAGAAAACTCGTTAGTTGTTTATGGGATATATTACTAGGCACATTCTAAATCTATATAAATTTGTTTCATTTTCATAGCAATTTGAGAGGTTTCTGTTGATATTCTTGTTTTATAAATTCCTCAGACTTAGAGAGGGCATGAAGGCATTCCTTGGAAGAGCTAAGCTCGGAATACAATGGGATCTGGCTGCAGAGACCCAAACCTTTTCTGTTCTGCTTGGGTTTGGGCTTCTAAACTGTTGTTCTTTTCAGCTTTTTGGACCATAGCGCTCCCTTTTATTCATTTTACTATATGATTTTTTTTGAAAGACACTTTTTATTCATTTACCTAGTATTTTTTGGTGTTTTCTATGTATGGTGCATGGTTTCTGGTTTTGTGTTTTAGCAGTGAATAAAATAGTTTGATCCTGTGGTTTACATTCTAGAAGAAGAAAGCAGAAAAATGAATAAATATGAAGAAAAATAACGTAGGATATGGGGGACGATGATTAAAGAAGGTCTGTATAAAACAATAAGGTTGGTGCAGAAGCTGAAGCATTGAGGTCTGTATATATATATATATATTTTTAATTTATTACATGTAAGTACACTGTAGCTGTCTTCAGACACACCAGAAGAGGGAGTCAGATCTTGTTAAGGATGGTTGTGAGCCACCATGTGGTTGCTGGGATTTGAACTAAGGACCTTTGGAAGAGCAGTCGGGTGCTCTTACCTGGTGAGCCATCTCACCAGCCCGAGATCTGTATATTTTGAAATAACATTCTAGGCACAAGAGTTCAGTTCAGGGCTGGAGAGATGATGGCTCAGTGGTTAAGAGCACTGACTGCTCTTCCAGAGGTCCTGAGCTCAATTCCCAGCAACCACATGATGGCTCACAACCATCTGTAATGGGATCCGATGCCTTCTTTTGATGTATCTGAAGATTGTGACAGTGTACTCATATACATTAAATAAATAAATAAATCTTAAGGGAAAAAAGTTCAGTTCAGCAAGTCAGAAGTCCTGAAACAGGAGTGGGCTGTGTTTGAAGAAACCAAAGGCAGTCTTTAGTGTCTAGAGAGGAAATAAGCAGGGGTACATTAGACTGTGGAGAACTTGTCTTAAAGAAGAGGACATGAGAATGTTTTGAATAAAATAGGCAGAAGAATGTCTGGTTTTTGGTTTTTTTTTAAATCCCTCTGACCGCCATACCAGCTAGTGCTTCTTTCTAGTAGTGTGGTGTGCAGAGAACTGATGAGAGCTTTACCTCGTTCTAGATCTCATTTATTTATGATGTAGCACACAGTCTAAACCCATTAACATCTGTTTGTGGGTGACTTACTAAGCTAAGAAAATTCCTTTGTAAACACTGCCCCTACCCAGGTTTATTGAGAGGTTTTATTATGACTAGATCATTGATTATCTTAAGGCTTAGATTGTTTTTAAATTGTATTTCTTTATTACTATGTGTATATGTGTGGTGGATTTCTGCGTCCCCCCCCCCTTTAGTTCCATTAAAGTTAAAGATTTTTTTCCCCCCACTGAAACAGTGGGCAGAGAAGATAGTTAAGTAAGGAGGCCCAGTAGGTCAGATCAATTAAGAGACACTGCTAGGAACATTGGTGGTGACAGGGAGTTCTGAGCGTAAGAATACCGCCAAGAAATCAGGATCTAAGTTAGGAAATTGGAAACTACAGTTAAGGAAACCAAAGTCTGTTGTTAGCTGTGGTGCTAGGATTATGAGATAAAGCGAGGTGTGGTGGCACAGGTCTACAGTCCCAGTTACTTTGGAGGCTGAAGCTCGAGGACCAAAAGTTCAGCACCTGCTCTAGCAATAGAAATGAAAGCTCAGCCTGAACACTTCCAGAGATTGTTTCTTAAAAAGAAAATGAGTGAATGATAGAAGGCACAAGGCCACTCCATCTTAGGTTCAAGACTCAGTACTGTGATAGACAGGTTTTGTTTTTGTTTGTTTGTTTGTTTCGTTTTTGATTTTAGATCATTTGTCAAGAGACAGTATGGGGAACTTATCTATCTAATGGGGTTTAGGTGAAGGTAATGGGCAAACCTATTACAAAAGACCCTATTAACACAAAAGCGGAGATGGAAGAGCTGGGCCTGGTGGTGCAGGGCCATGATTCTGGCTGCCTCAGAGGAGGCTGGGAGAGCAAGCAAAGCCTCTGAGCTTGCTTTCTTTCCTTTTCCTTTTTTCTTTTTGGCCTGGCATTTTTGTCTTCTCTGAGTTTCCATTCTTCTACCTTTATCACCATTCCCTTCCATTTCTACCGTTAGCTGAACCTCTCAAGGGCTACCTTACAAAGTGCATGCATAGGGAGAGTCAAAAGGCTAAAGACATAATTGTTGGAGTTAGTGTTTCTCGTTTTTGAGTATATTCTTCAAAACTTGAAACATGAGCTTAAAGAAAGTAACCAGATTTATACTGAGATTTGAGTCTTTGCTCTGACCTTTATTTCCTGTATGATTAACTTCAGTTTTCCTAATCTGCAAAGTTAGATCTTCTTGTGGTTATTGTGATGCTAATGGATTACTGGAGGAAGCAGGTTACTGAGGTTCATCTTTGGACTGTATATTCCTGGGGCTGTATTCCCCTTTCTCTGCTTCCTGTGTGCCCTGAGGTAAACTGCTCTCTCTGTTCCTTGACACTGGTGCAGTGTGAAACCAAAAAAGTTGTTGCTCCTCGATAGGTAGAGAAAAGAAAAAGGGAGCAGAGAGAGTAAGAAGGGAAGAGACCTAGTATCTGTTAGGTGGTGTCCACCTGCCAGTAACCGAAACAAATCCTCAAATTGTGTTTTAAATACTTAGATTTAAAAAGCGGTGACTCAGGCTCTGAACTTAAGTCTGCCCACCTTTAGAAAAGCAGTTCACTCCTAACCCAGTTTCCTCAACTATAAAAGGAACAAAGGTGGGAAGCTTGAGGGTCCCCTCCCTTGTTCTAAGTTGTATTTCTATTCTGGCCTTTGCCCTTGGTTGAGATTTTGTTTGTGAGAAGGTTTTGTTTTTTTAATTTATGTGTATGTGTGTGTATGCCTCGTGGGAACCCTTGGAGGCCAGAAGAGATTCCCTGGAGCTGGAGCTATAGTTGGTTGTGAGCTGCCTGATGTGACCAAATGCTGCTGACCATGGAATCATCTTCCCAGCCTCATGAAGGGGTTTTCAAGAGCTGTGCTTTAGGGGCTGAAGAGATGACACTGGATGCTTTTTAGAGGTGTCGGGCCCTCTTTGGTCTCCTCCACTGGTACTAGATGCATAAGTGGTGCATAGACATTACATTCGGGCAAAATAACTGTATACATTAAAAAAAATGGCTTTGTCTTGCTCTAGAATATTTAGAATCTTCTTGAAACCAACTTTTGTTATTTTTGTCTGTCTGTCTGTTTTTACTTATTCACTTTACATGTTGTTTTGGGTTTTTTTTTCCTCTCCCAGCTATAGAAATGCCTTGTTTTCTCTAATCCAGCCCATTTTCATATAACAGATAATGCAGTAGAATAGGCTAGAAAGACTCACCGGAATTCTAGTTCCTGTCAGTATTAGCTTAATCTTTCAGAACCATATTGTTATCTGAAAGAGGGGATATTGATAATAGAGTAGACGTGTAGAGGAATAATACTGAGATAAAGAAAGAAAAAACTAAGGATCAAGAAGTGAAGTAAGTCACTTGCTCAGACCAAATTCTAAATCTCTTCTGTCTCATTCTCTAGAGCCAAGGTCATTTGCATTCATATATATGTTGTAGCAAAGATTGGAACAGAAATGTCAGCTCTCCTAACATCTTCATCAACAGCCTTCTTAAGTCTCCTGTGGTGTGTGTCAATAACATAAGCTGTACTTGTTTTAGAAAAAAAGTGCTTTAAAGACACTCCTGTTTGGTTTATTTTGGCTGGTGGTACAAGATCCAGATGATCTTAGACTAGCACAGCAGATTGTCTAATTAGCCCATTCCCATGGTGCCACCCTCTGACCTGCTGGCTGGGGTTTGTCCCAGAGTCCTCTCCACCTGTCATCATGGGAATCAGAATCATTATTTTCAATGATTCAATTAAAAAGAAATCAAATAATTGTTTTCTTTTGCTAATTTGCCCTTTCCCACTTAAGAATTTTAAAACTAATTCATGTGCATAGATGCATGCATGCTATTAGAAATAAGTTTGCAAAGAAAGAGACCATTGCTCCAATAAAAGTCTGAGCAAGGCAAAGCTTTATTCTTCGTCATGAGGGTGTACTGTTCACAGAAGCAGAGAAGCAAGCACACAGAGATGGGAAGTGTACTTGATTTCTATTCTGACACTGGTAGGGTCTGTGTCTTTTCTCCATAGCCTAGGGTTCAGCCTCCTATAGTCTTAAGATTGGCTACTTTTGGGCTGGCGAGATGGCTCAGCGGGTAAGAGCACTGACTGCTCTTCTGAAGGTCCTGAGTTCAAATCCCAGCAACCACATGGTGGCTCACAACTACCCGTAATGAGATCTGACGCCCTCTTCTGCATCTGAGTCAGCTACAGTATACTTATGTATACTTATGTATAATAATAAGTAAGTCTTCGGGCCTGGGCTGGCAGCCTTGACTGGAGCCAGAGGGGCCGACCAGATTGAGTGGGGTTGAGCAGCAGAGGACCTAAAAATTCAATTCCCAACAACCACATGAAGGCTCACAAACATCTGTACAGCTACAGTATACTCACATAATAAATTTGAAAAAAAGATTGGCTACTTTTAAAAGTATAAAGGAAATAAAGGGGGAGGAGGAATTAACCACTTTAGTCCAAAAATATAGCAGGACCTTTATGTAAATAATGCTTTTAATGGGGAATGGGATTAAAACATTCGCATGAAGTCTCACAAGGTAGGAGAGACAAAAAGACTTGAATTCCTTGTCATAAACCCGAGTTTTATAGTATTTGATAGAAAAGACTCAAAGTTGCCGTCTTAGGGTTTCTATTCCTGCACAAACATCATGACCAAGAAGCAGTTGGGGAGGAAAGGGTTTATGTAGCTTACATTTCCGCATTGCTGTTCATCTCCAAAGGAAGTTAGGACTGGAAGTCAAACAGGAAGCAGGAGCTGATGCAGAGGCCATGGAGGGATGTTACTTACTGGCTTGCTTCCCCTGGCTTGCTTAGCTTGCTTTCTTATAGAACCAAGACTACCAGCCCAGAGATGGCACCACCCACAATGGGCCCTCCTCCTTATTCACTAATTGAGAAAATGCCTTACAGTTGGATCTCATGGAGGCATTTCCTCAAGGGAGGCTCCTTTCTCTCTGATGACTCCAGCTTGTGTCAAGTTGACATACAAACCCAGCCAGTACAGTTGCTTACATGTCACAGTACAAAGGGAAGTCAGAATACTTTGGGGAGTTGGTTCTTTCTTTTTAATCATGCAGATCTTGGAGATTGAACTTAAGACACTTACCCACTGAGCCATCTTTCTAGTCTTCTTTTATTATTAACTTTTTAGCTTAGTATGAGTAACAGGTTTCATCATAGCATATATATATACATATATATATGTATATATATGTAACTTTATTTTGTTCTTACTTCCTACTGCTTTCCTGTGCCACTCCCTCTCCCTCTTGAGTCGTATTTAATATATGTCTACTGTATGTGTGTGGTCGGTATTTTAAATAGATTGTCTAACCAATCTTTGTAACTCATTAAATTAGCAATATTTCCAGAGCCGGGGAAGCTAAGGCTTTATAGTGAAGAAAATAATGTTTTAGACATCCTTTCTAAAACAGCTCCGTTTTGAACTCTGACCTCCTGACTTCAGAGACTGAGCTCTTTCCCGACAACCTTGCTACCTCAGTGTCCTCTGGTCACATCATTTCTGGAAGAGTAGCGTATTTAAAAGTGCTCAACAAAGGATGGGCATAGGGTAGCTGAGAATTGGAACTGTCTTCATGTCTTAGTCATTTTCTCAGGTCTCTGCTATACCTTGTCTCAAACTGCTGTATCCAGAACCCAGATTCGGGTTCAGAGAGCCAGGAATCAAAAGACCATCTTTGACATGAAAGAGTGTCTAGTAAAACATGTACCTGTCATTTTCCAAGTTGAGAGAGGGGAATATTCCAGGCATATAAGTCCTCCTTGTGTGCCTACCACTGAAGAGCAGGGAAAGGAAAAGGGAGTCTGTGTATATCAAGCTTAGTATCAAGCTCAGTGAGCCTCCTTGGGGGGGAGGGGGGTTGAGACCTGCAATGGACTTTGGAATAAGATTGTTTTGGATCTCGGCAGGTCCTCAAACCTGTTTTCACTTGGAGTTTACAGAGTGGTCAATCGCCAGAGGCCTGTACTGTGAAGAAAGGCTCTGCTATTGAATGACATCATCCCAATCCTTAGTCACCATGAAGCCAGTGAGTTTAAGCTTTCTCTGAGAGGGCTCTGTCCCCAGGTTTGGGCCATCCACTGTTTAGTCTCAGAAGAGGCAGGACCTTATTATTATAATAGCCCCTAGTCTCTATGCTTTCTGAGACCTCCTGTGTTTTCATGTTCTACTTCATACTCATCCATACTTTACTGGTAGGGGCTCCTGTTGCTTGCTTGTTTGCTTGCCTGCTCCCTTTCCTTCTGTCCTCTTCCCTCCCCTCCTTTTTCCTTTCTAAAAACAAGATGGAGTTTCATGTCTAGACTTCCTACTCCATAGAAAGCTGAGCCTGGCCTTGAACTCTTGTTGTACCAATTGCTACAGACTTCTTAATGGGACCCCATGTTATGCTATACTTACAGGAATGGAGTAAAAAGGATGGGCATATTTTTGTCTCTTATTTTTCACTACCATTTGTCATAAGATCATGGAATTTTAGGATATTAAGAGTCAAAGGTCCTTATCATACAATTACACATTTACAAAACAGCCATTTATAGAAAAAGCCCAGCAGAGCTGCTTTCTTTGTTGTAGCTTTGCAGTAGCACAGTAGTTTATCTCCCCAACTTTCCAAAAGACCGTCCCTGAGGCATTTGCTTTAAGCCCGAGTTCTGGACACTATTGGGAAAACAACAAAGACCTTAACCAGCATTCACATTTTACAGTTGTGAAACCTGAGCCCCAGCAAAGGATTTTGCCTAAAATTAACACTGTATATAGGTGACAGGAGCCACAACTCTTACTCCAGGCTCTTTGAACTAGGTGTGGCTTTATGTTAGTTACTGTGTTGTTGCCAAAGTGGCACCAGTAACACTTGATTGATCTGTACCTGGGCTGGGTATCAGGGTTCTCTTCTCTTCTGGCATCTTGTTCCTGTGAGGTGGGTAGGCTTATGGATATATGTTCCTGCCAGTGCATAATTTAATTCATAATACAACGAGTATGTCAGGTTCTAAAGTGTATGTATGTTTGTGCCATGATGTGTGTTGAGGTCAGAGGTCAGCTTCATGGAATGGGCTCTCTCCTTCAATCTTTTTATGGGTTCTAGAGATGAAACCCAAATTTGGCACTTGCAGCTATCTTACTTGCCCAAATTTTTGTTTTTTTAAACACAGGTAGATTCTTCCTCACCAGAATGCTACCACTTTAAAAAAAAAATTATCTTTATTTTATGTGCATTGGTGTTTTGCCTGCAGGTATGTTTGTGTGAGAGTGTTGGGTCCCCTGAAGTTGGAGTTACAAACAGTGTTGTAATATAATAAACACACAAGAGATGAGTCATATAGAAGCCAGGTTAGGATTTTGCTTGTATCTGTCTATTGTACAGTTGTCGCTCTGATTCTTCTCCTTCCTTTTGCAATATAAATTAGATGTCTTGACTTCTGCTTTTCCCATCAGTGTCCTGAAATTCAACCTCACAGCCATTTGGAAACTTGATTTGATTATTTCTTCGTACATCACAATATATTTTCTGATGATTGAACAGTAGGAACCCAGCTGGCATTGTTCCACTTGGAGAGAACAGGACAGGAAATGATTATCTAGGTGCATGGAAGCTGAGCTGTTAGATCCACAACTGGAAATACCACACAAATCAACTGAATAAGAGATGTCTAGGGCAGGATTTGGGTTACATGCACACTTTTCCATGTACTTGCGTAAGAGATAGCAAATTGGCCAAGTGTTCGAGTGTTGCTGAGGCTGCTTGGAGGCCATCTCTGATGCTTTGGACATCATCTGCAGGTGTCTTGTTTTAAACAAGGTTGGTGTAGTTTGGTAGAAATTCAGAATTATATAAGTTCTGATCCCTACCTGTTAACTTCCTAATTTTGTTCCTAGGTTAATTCTTTGCCTCTCAAGAACATCAGTTTTCATGTCTGGTAATAGTACTGTTGGTAACGGCTTCTGAGATTGTTACAGTTTTCAGACATGAAGATGTGATAGTGGGTCATTCCCTGCCTCCACAGTGAATTGAAGGTTTGGTTCCCTAGCTGGTTAGCACTATTCGGTGTTTAGACCATGAAGGTAATGACTTCTTCTGTGAGTTAAATCCACTGATAGGTTTATACTAAATGGGCTTTTAGGAAGTAGGTCTGGTTGGAAGCTGTCGGTCACTGAAGACATGATTTTGAACAGTGTGTCTGCCCCTTTTGTCTGTCTTAATGCTTCCTGGGGGCCATAAGGGGAGCAGCCTCATTTGTAGCAATGGAACTAGTTAGCCATGGACTGAAAACGTACACCAAAATTCATTTTTCCTCCCTTACTTGACTTTCTTGGTTTGTCATTTGTTACAGATAAAGTAACAGATTGGGGTTAAATACTTTTGGTAAACACTATAACATTATACACAACTTGACTGAGTAAAGGCTAAGGCAAGCTGATCTCTGTGTGTTGCCTCTTGGAAGACTAGGAGATGGCAGTAAAGTCAGCTCTTCTCTAACCACCCTTACGTAAGAAATTCTGGGTCTCATTTTGTTTCTCAATTTAAGTCCCTAGAGATCTTGGTGGTGGGGGGGAAGAGCCCCCCAGGTCAGGCTCTGTCACAGCAATGACTTACATGAGTAAGCAGGACATTATCTAACAGATAACAAGGGCAGGGCAGGTGGCTCGGCTGCTGGTGAAAGAAAGGCTTTCTCTCTGTTCCCTATAAATTGGTCCTTGGAGATCCTGGCTTTGAAATTCTAATTGACATAGGAAGAAAAAGATTCATTAGGCCCTGGACTCATTAAAATACTCTGCTGCTTACCTTCAGTTTATTCTTGACGGTTTATCAGAAGGAACTAAGTAAACCAACAGTCTACTACGATGCTGCTGACAGCAGACAGAGTCCTATGTGCTTTATGTGGTGTTGGCTGTACCTCCTATATTCCTTGGAATATACCGGTGGTTTGAGAAGAATATCATCCCTGGGACTTTATGAGTCTAAATCTCACCTTCAACATTAAAAGGACCTTCTAGATCATAAGTGATGGCTCATTTACAGAGGGTCCAAAGAATGACTCGAACTTGCTCTTAGATCACCAAGTACCTTAGTGGTGAAATTCCAGGCACATTGCCTGACTTTGAATCAAGAATATACCTAGAACCCATTTTAAATATTTAGATTCAGAATGTCATTCAGTTATAAAACATAACATTTATTTTGCTTATTGTTATGCACGTGGGCATTTTGCTTGTATGGTGCTTGAGGAGACCAACAACAGAGTTGGATTTCTTAGGATTGGAATTTTAGACAGTTGGGGGAGCTGCCGAATAGGTGCTGAGAATTGAACTCAGGTCTTCTGGAAGAGCAACTAGTCTTTTAACCACTGAGCCATCTCTCCAGCTGCTAAAATACAATAACACACATTCTGTGTGCCAGTATTCTGTGATAAAGCAAGCACGGGGCTGGGGGGCAGGTAGAAGAGGGAAGTCATAGAGGCTTCCCAGTATTAGAGATTAGCAGGACCACACGTGGTCTGAGTAAATAACTCAGTTGGTAAAGTGTTTGCCATGTAAGCATTTGGACCCCAAGTTCAGTTCCCAAAACCAATGTTAAGAAAAGCTCACCATTTGAGGCCAGCCAGATCTGTAGAGTGAGTTTTAGCATTGCCAGGGCTACACAGAAAACCCTGTATTCACAACCTAAGAGAGGAGGTGGGGTTGGGGGAGAGGGAGAGGGAAGCGTGATGGATATGGTATCATGCCTTTTTTAATGTGGGGAGTGGCAGATCTCTATGAAATCAAGGCCAGACTGGTCTACATAACAGCTCCAGGTTAGTCAAAGCCACATAGTGAGACTATCTCAAAAAAGTAAGTAAATAAGTAAATAAAAGCTGAATATGGTGTCATGCTCCTAAAACCCCGGTGCCAGGGAAGTAAGAGACAGGCAGATCCTTTTGACTCATTGGCCAACTTGGTGAGCTCCAGGCCAATGAGATGCCCTGTTTGAAAAAGGAAACAAGGTGGACAGCTACTGAAGAATGACATCTGATACCGACTTCCGGTTTCCACGCTCACCTGTGTACACCCACTTGTATACATACATACATTCATTCATACCCACATGAACACATGCACAGAGAGAAAGACAAAAGAAAAAGGGATAACTACTATGATAAGGAATTTGTTCTCTAGAGAAGTACATAGGGAAATGTTAAGGCTCGCGACCAGTGCTACTGTCTTCTATATTGCAGAACCGAGATTAGGTATAGTTTCTTCATTAAGAACACAGCCAGGGCCTGGATTCAAGCATGCTTTGCTATAGTTTTGGCTTTAGTTGCCAAAAGCATGGGAGAACAGATGGCCATCTCAGCATTTTGGATCATGAGGGTATGATCTCAGGTAGAGCTAGAGGATATGTTGAAAGCTCTATAACCAGCTGCTGTTGTGTTCAATTTTTTTTTTAAACTATGCCCTTCTAAACTATTCTCTATCTCAGAACAAAGCAAAAGTATTTCAGTCTATTTCCCCTGTCTAGTCTCCCACTTCCATCTCCTGTCTCTTCTCCTAGTGCCATATAGTTACCCTGAGCTGACCCTGATCCTGAACTGCTGTCCCAAACGACACTTTAAACCTACTTCCCAGACATCCTCAGGAGGAGGTTAAGGAATCGGTCCCACAGCCAGCATCAGCCTCTTGCCAGGCTTCCATTCACTCACCTGCTTTCACTCCCGACTTTCTGAGATTGGCTGTTCAGTGTGACTACTAAACAACTTCAAGAGTAATCAATACCGAGAGAAACTAATGTTTCTTGATTATCTAAAATCCTGTCAAATTTTAATAAGTATTAATGGGCTCATGACTGGGAAGCCCTGCAAGAATGTCAAATTTATGAGTTCGAGGCCAGCCTGGTCTACTAAGTGAGCTCCAGGACAGCCAGGGCTACACAGAGAAACCCTGTCTTGGAAAACAAAAAAAAAAACAAAAAAAAAAAAAAAAAGAATGTCAAATTTAGAAAAAAGAAAGTAAAGATAACAATATTTATTTATCATTTCAGAAATTTTCTAATATTCTGACTTTTTATCCGCCTTTGAGCTATAGAGTGGCTCTGAGACAAGTAGTGCAAAGATTTTCTGTTTCAGCTTGACATTTATGAGAGTGTAGGGAAGGTTAGTGACCATTTAATGATCTTAATGGCAGAGCCCAAATAGAAATAAGATTTGGGAGATAAATGGTTACAGCCTTGTGACTCTGAGCCTCTTGAACCTGTTCCTTTCTGTGTCACATGAGGAAAGTGTGTACTTATGGGTGCCATATGCTGGCACCCTGTAGATATAATAGGAACTCAATAATTGTTTTTAGCTCAGTGTTTTCTTTTTTTCCTTTCTCCAAAGATTTATCTGATTTGTTTTTAATTTTGTATGTACACCTGTGCAGTAACGTGTGTGTGTGTGTGTGTGTGTGTGTGTGTGTGTGTGTGTGTGTGTGTGTGTGTAAGTGCCTTAAAAGCCACAAGAGGGTCTTTTGGAAGAAGAGCAGTACATTCCCATTAACCCTTTACAGTTTGTTTTTTGTTTCCTTTTATTTTTGTTTCAGAGACATGGTCTCATTCAAGGATGGCCTTGAATTCATGGTCATCCTCCTGCTTCTATTTTGGTGTTTTAAACATGTTGTATTCTTTTTTTCCAAAAACACAACAACAGCAAAACAACCCCACTTTTCTTACACAATATATTCTGACTATAGCTTCTCCCTCCACTCTTCCCTATTAGACCCTTTCTACCCACAGGCTTCTAAGATAACAACCAAATAGTAAGGTGAAGCCGAGACTCATATCAGAGTTAGACGCAACAACGCAATCAGTCAACATTCCCTTAAAAATAAGTTAATAGTTATATACGCAGAGGACTTGTAGGCCCGTGTAGGCCCCATGCTTGCTGCTTCAGTCTCTCTGAGCTCATTTGTGCCTTGCATAGTTGATTCAGAGGCCCTTGTTCTCTTAGTATTCTCCATCCCTCTGACTCTTAAAATCTTTCTGCTTCCTATTCTATGGGATTTCCTCAGCTCTGAGGGGAGAAATTTGATGGAGATTTCCAGTTTAGACTCTCTTTAAAGAATGTCTTCCTATGGGTCTGCATCTGTTTCCATCTGCTTTGGTGGAAGTCTCTATGATGATGACTGGCTAAGGCACTGGTCTTTTGAGTATAGAAGAATATTAGTAGGCATCCATCATTTTATTGCTTTGTGGGGGCACGCAGTGTTTTGTTCTACTCTAGGTCTCTGGACTATGCAGTCTCTGGTTCTTGGTTACCTAAGCAGTGTCAGGAATTGGTTTCTTCTTGAGGAGTAGGTCTTAAGTCAAATCAGACATTGGTTGGCAACTACCACAAGTTTTGTGCCACTATTGCCCTAGCATAGTTTGCAGGCAGGGATAGATTGTAGGCCAGAGATTTTGTAGGTGAGTTGGGGTTCACACTTCCTTTCAGTAGCTTAGAGTACCTTCCCCCACTGAAGACACTAGGTGTTAAGTTTACATGTAGGCACTGGCTTGACTTTTCCATGTTCAGTGAGTTCTGTGGATGTTAACCTCAACAATGGGCTCTCACTGCATTTTTGGAGAGTAACCCATTGTCTTAACATTAACAGCCTGAGTTGTTTGGGGATTTTCCCCTTGGCCAACAACTCAATTGAATTCAACCCCGTTCAGTCACTGGAAGCCTTGCCTGGCTATAAGAGATAGTCAGTCAGTTGAGACTTGTATTTCCCATTACTAGGAGTCCTCATTAGGATCACTTTTATAGAGTCAGGGAGTTTCCACACTACTACCCCTCACCCCCAAATGTTCCCCAATTCCAGCCATCTCTCTCCACGCTCTCCCATCATTCCATCTCCCCACTCCACTTGATCTCCCCTCCACCTGTAACATCTATTTTCTCTTCTCAGGGAGATCTTTGTGTGCCCCTAGACCCCTCTTCTTTACCTAACCTCTCTAGGTCTACAAATTGTAGCTCAGTTATCATTTACTTAACTGCTAATAACCACTTATAAGTGAATATATATATGTGTGTGTATATGTATATTATATTAATATATACTGTATTTGTCTTTCTGGGTCTGGGTTACCTCACTCAGGGAGATTTTTTTTCTAGCTATATCCATTTGTGTCAATTTTTTAAAAACAGCTGAATAATACTCTTATGTAGATATACCACATTTTCTTTATCTATTCTGTGGAGGGATGTCTAGGTTGTTGCCAGTTTCTGGCTATTATGACTAAAGCTGCAGTAAACATGTTGAGCCAAGTGTCCTTGTAGTAGGATGTAGTGTGCTTTGGGTATATACCCAGGAGTGGTATAGCTGGGTCTTGAGGTAGATCGATTCCCAGTTTTCTGAGAAACTTCCATATTGTTTTCCAAAGTGATCATACAAGTTTGCACTCCCACCAACAATGGTGGAGTGTTTCCCTTGTTCCCTATCCTCACTAGCATGAGCTGTCACTTGTGTTGATCTTAGCTGTTCTGACAGGTGTAAGATAGAATCTCAAAGAAGTTTTGATTTGGTAAGGATATTGAACATTTCTTAGTTTCTTAGCCATTTGAGATTCCCCTATTGAGAGTTTTCTGTTTAGATCTATACCCCATTTTTAAATAGTATTATTTGTTTTTTGATATCTAGTTTCTTGAGTTCTTTATATATATTGTATGTTAGTCCTCCATTGGATCTGGAGTTGGTAAAATTCTTTTCTCATTTTGTAGGCTACCACTTTGATTGGTGGTGATCTTTGCCTTATAGAAGCTTTTCAGTTTCATGAAGTCCCATTTAATTGATCCTATAGTTCCTGCAGTATTAATTAGTGTTCTGTTCAGAAAATAGTCTTCTGTGCCAGTTCCTTCAAAGCTGTTCCCTACTTTCTCATCTGTCAGGGTCAGTTTATCTGCTTATATGTTGAACTCTTTGATCAACTTGGACTTGAGTTTTGTGCAAGTTGATAATAAATAAGGATTTTTTTTTTTGCATTCTTCTACATGAAGATAGGCAGTTTGATCAACACAGATGAAAATACTGCCTTTTTTCCCAGTGTGTATTTCTGGCTTCTTTATCAAAAATTAACTGTCCATATTTATATAGATTTATGTCTGGGTCTTCAATTTGATTCCATTGTGTCAATTTTTTTCCAATACCAGGTGTCTTTTATTACTATAGCTCTGTAGTACAGCTTAAAACAGGGGATGGTGGAACCTCCAGCAGTTCTTTGAATGTTCAGGATTGTTTTAGCTATCCTGAATTTTTTGTTTCTATATGAAGCTAAGAATTGTCCTTTCAAGATCTGAAAAGAATTGTGTTGGATTTTTGATGGGGATTACATTAAACCTGTAGATTGCTGTTGGTAAGATGGCCATTTTTACTGTGTTAATCATAGCAATCTATGAGCATGGGAGATCTTTTCATATAACTTCTTAAGTTTCTTTTATTGAAAAAGGCTTGAAGTTTTTATCATATAAGTCTTTGACTTGCTTGGTTAGAGTTACCCAAAGATGTTTTATATTAGAAGCTATTGTGAAAGGTGGCATTTCCCTTGTCAGTCCAACTGTCATTTGTATACAGGAAGACTTGTATCCAGCCACTTTGCTGGAAGTGTTTATCAGCTGTAGGAGTTCCCTGGTGCAAGTTTTAGGGACACTTATGTATACTATCATACCATCTGCAGATAACTTCTTCCTTTCCAGTTTGTATCCCCCGGATCTCCTTCCTTTAGTTGTCTTATTGCTCTAGCTACGATTTGAAATAGTATATTGAATAGCTTTGGGAAGTGTGGACAACTTCATCTTTTTCTTGATTTTCTTGGACTTGCTTTGAGTTTCTCTGCATTTAAGTTGTTGGCTGTGGGTTTGCTGTAAAATGCCTTTGTGATGTTTAGTTATGCCTCTTGTGTCAGCAGTTTCTTCAGCAGTTTCTTTATAAGTGTCAGCACTTATAAAGGCATGTTGGATTTTTGTCAAAGGCCTTTTCTGCACGTAATCATGTTCTTTTCTTTCTGTTTGTTTATATGATGGGTTACATTTACTAATTTTCACACATTGAACCATCTCTGGGATGAAGCCTACCTGATCATGGTACATGTAGATGATCTTTTCTATGTGTTCTTAGATTTGGTTTGCAAGTATTTTATTGAATTTTTTAAATCAGTGTTCATAAGGAAAATTGGTCTGTAAATCTCTTTGGGTTTGTTGAGTCTTTATGGGATTGTAATTGTGGCCTCATAAAATCAAATAGGCAGTGTTCCTTCTGTTTCTATTTTGTGGATTAATTTGAAGAGCAATGGTGTTAACTCTAAAGTCTGATAAAATTCTGCCTTAAAACTATCTGGTTTTCGGCGCCTTTTTTTTTTTTTTTTAAAGACTTGTTAATGACTGCTTCTATTTCACTAGAGGTATAAGCGTATTTAAATTGTTTATCTCATAGTTAAATTTAACTTTGGTAGGTAGTACCTATAAGGAAGGTTATTCTTTTAGGTTTCCTAATTTGGTAGAGTACAGATTTTAACAAGTATGTCCTTAATGATTCTCTGGGTTTCCTTGGTGTCTGTTGGTATCTCTCCCATTTTGTTTCTGAATTTATTCATTTGGATTTACTCTCTTCCCCCTTGTTGATTTTTCTTATAAAGCCGTTGTTTCATTGGCTCTTTGTATTCTGTTTTTATTTTGTTGATTCCAGCTTTCAGTTTATTTCTTGCTGTCTACTCCTGGGGTGTGCTTACTTCTTTTGTTTTAGAGCTTTCAAATGAGCTGTTAAGTTGCTAGTGTGAGGTCACTCCAATTTCTTTATGTACGCACTACCGCTATGAAGTTCCTCTTGCACTGATTTTATCGTGTCCCGTGTCCCATAAGTTTGGGTATGCCGTGCAGTCATTTTCATCACATTTTAGACAGTCTTTAATTTCTTTAGTTTTGTATTAACTTGTTTTTCATTCAGCAGAGAGTTGTTTAGTTTTCATGAGTTTGTAAGCTTTCTCTCATTTCAGTTGTTGATATCCAGCTTTAATTTATGGTGATCTGATAGGATACATGGAGTTATTTCTGCTCTCATATATTTGTGTCCCAAGTAGGTGGCCAATTTTGGAGAAAGTTCTATGAGGTGCAGAGAAGAAGGTAGAGGTGAGTGTGTGTGTGTGTGTGTGTGAGTGTGTGTGTGTGTGTGTGTGTGTGAGTGTGTGTGTGTGTGTGTGAGTGTGTGTGTGTGAGTGTGTGTGTGAGTGTGTGTGTGTGTGAGTGTGTGTGTGAGTGTGTGTGTGTGTGTGTGTGTGTGAGTGTGTGTGAGTGTGTGTGTGTGTGTGTGTGTGTGTGTGTGAATTGTTCTGTAAATATCTGTTAGGTCTGTTTGTTTTATAACATCTTTTAGATCCAGTATTTTCTGTTTTTGTCTTGATGACCTGTCCATTGGTAAGAATGGAATATTGAAGTCTTCACTATAAGTGTGTGAGGTTCAGTATGTGATTTAAGCTGTGGTAATGTTACAAACTTGGGTGTCCTTGTGTTTGAGTCATAGATGGTAAAAATTGACATGTCATCTTGGTGGATTTTTCCTTTGTGTGTACAGTGTTCTCCCCTCTCTCTTTTGATTAGTTTTGGCTTGGAGTCTATTTTGTTAGCTATTAAAATGGCTACAGCAGCTTGCTTCTTAGGTCCATTTGCTTGGACTATCTTTTTCTAACTCATTACCCTGAGGTAATGTCTATCCTTGATGTTGAGGTGTGTTTCTTGGGTACAGCAACAGGATGGATTCTGTTTTTCACATTCATTTTGTTTTTATCTTTTTATTGGGGGAATTGTGAGATATCAATGACCAATGTTGATGTTATTTTCCATTGTTGGTGATGGTATATGAATGAGTGTGTGTGTGTGTGTGTGTGTATGTGTATGTGTTTTCCTTTTGATTTTTGCTGGTGTGAGATTGTTTCCTGTGTTTTCTTTGGTATAGCTGCAGCCACCTTAGGTTTGAGTTTTTCCTTCTAGCAATCTCTGTAGGGCTGGATTTGTAGATAGATACCATTTAAATTTGACTTTATCATGGAATATCCTATTTTCTCAACTCATGGTGATGGAAAATTTTGCTAGGTAAAGTAGTTGGGCTGGCATCTGTGGTTTCTCAGAATCTGCAGCACTTCTGCCCTTCTGGGGTGTAATTCTAATAGGTCTGTCTTTATGTTATTGGGCCTTGTTTTTCTTACAGCCTTTAATATTCTATTTTCTGTACATTTAGTGTTTTGATTACTATGTGCTGAGGAGACATTCTGTTTTAGTCCAATCTATTTCATGTTCTGTATGCTTCTTGTACCTGTATAGGCATCTCCTTTTATGGTTTTGTTGAAAACAATCTCTGGACCTTTGAGCTGGGTTTCTTCTCCTTCCTTTATACCTATTATTCTTAGGTTTGGTCTTTTTATAGTGCCTCAAATTTTCTGGATTTTATTTTTATTTTTTTTTGTCCAGTTAAGATCTGACATTTACTTTGACTGATGTAACCATTTCTTCTAAAGTATCTTCAGTGCCTAAGAGTCTCTCTTCTGTCCTTGTGTTCTGTTGGTGAAGCTTGCATCATCATTCCTGTTTGAATTCTAAATTTTTCAATTTCAGAATTCCTTCAGTTTGGGTTTTCTTTACTGTTTCCAGTTTCAGGCCTTGAACAGTTATATTTACTTCCTTACGTTGTTTGTGTTTGCCTGGATTTATTTAAAGGATTTATTCACTTCTTCTTTAAGAACCCCTATCATGTTCAAAAAGGCTATTTTTAGGACCTTTTCTTGTGCTTCAACTATGTTGGAATATTCAGGGCCTGCTGTTGTAGGATAGCTGGGCTCCAGAGGAGACATACTGCCTTGGCTGTTAGTGTGTTTTTATGTTGGTATCTTAACATCTGGGGTTGGGATGATTACTGTTAGGTGGGTGTTTTGTTCCTTAGTTTTTTGTTTTTTGTTTTTGTTTTTTTTCTTTTTCTTTGTTTCTTTGGAATTTGGAGAGTGTGATGGCCTGTTTTCCTAGCCTATTTAGTTGGTGTGTTCACAGGGAATGCCTGCTGGTGTTGGGAGGCTGGGATACTGGGATAAATTGGGGGAAGGAAGGTTAGAGAAAAAGGTCCTTGTGATCTGTTGATGATGAGGTCCTAGAGGAAGGGGAAACCACAGCCAGTTTCCTGGGGATGAGACTGGATCCTAGGTGAGGTGTGGGTCTGCCTTCAGCCTACTTGTTGCCCTGGGAGGAGTGGCATTTTGGGTTAGCAGGGGTTGCCTGCTGGAGTTGCGGTCTGGGAGGAAGCAACAGATTGGGGGAGGGAAGTTAGGGAAGGTCTGTGGAAGATCCATATGTGGGCAGGCTGGAAGAAAGGCTGCAGCTGGTGTTGTATTGCAGTGCTAGGGATGAGACTGGGGGTTCAGTGTTGGGCAACAGAGAGAGAAGAGGAGGTCTGCGGGCAGCCTACCTGGTTTTTTGGCAGGTACGGCCTATAGTATAGCATGAAGTGCCTCCTGGAGTTGTTAGCTGGGATATAGTGACTAGTGGTGGGAGGGAAGTTAAAGAGGGGAATGGTTGAAGAAACCGACAGGAAGTGGATGAGGAAAAGTATTAATATTTTTTGATATTTAATCCTTTTTGCTAGTATGTTAAGGGGCATTATTCTCCATTGAAGGATTACTGCAACAATGATGTTGTCTTGTTCTTTTAGTCTTATGATCAGGTGAGAAAGATTTACAACAGAGCCATCAGAACCACTATTTATATAAAGCTCAGGGTCAGGGGCAACTCCCTTGTGGACCACAGCATTATTTGTGCTGCATCATTCTTCCTTTTCTAACCAGCAGATCTTGAAATTAGAGACATTTCTGCAAACACTAACCAGAGAGCATCAAGCTTTTTGTTTTGCTGCATTTGTTTCAGTGAGCAGGAAAATGAGTAAACAACAGATTTAATGGCCACCTAATGTTTCCAAACAGTTGAAGGACCAGAGTCCTGGTCAGGTAAATTAGCTTAGTGTTTGCAGAGTGCAGCTAACCAACAAGGCTGTTTTTTCTCATCACTGTCTGGCCTCTCCCTCTGCCCTACTGAGGGTAAAGGACTTGGGCACATTTAGTTCTTCCTATAAGTTAAGGTGGCATCCTAGGGATCTTGGGCTCCCACCATGTAGCTCTCAATGAGGACCACTCTGGTATTAGTAATCATAACACCACTAATTTGAAGAGAATCTGCCAATTTTCTCCTCTGTTGTCACCATCTCCATCATGAAATTCGTAGGGTATGGATGTGCTTTGGGAGTCCCACCAAACACATAATGGTTTCTCTGTGTAGCCCTGGCCGCCCTGAAACTCACTGTGTAAACCAGGCTGGCCCCAAATTCATAGAGATCTACCTGCCTCTGCCTATGAAGTACTGTATTAAAGACATATATTACTGTGGCCTTCTATATTTTGTTTTTGTTTTTTGTTTTTTTTTTAAAATCCAGCCCCTGGAAGAAGAGGTTGTGTTGGAAATTGGTGGGAGCTGCCCTTATATTTTTTCTAAGCCTTCTAGATGGAATTTAGTTTTTAAAAAAAATGCCTCCTTTATATTTATATTGACTCTCCAAAGAAGAGACGGGCTTAAAAGCAAGCCTGCCTGTCCCCCTCCCCCGCTCTCTCTTTTCCTTTCTTTCTTTATTTCTTTCGATTTTGTTTTTTATTGGTTTTCCTGCACATTGTTTGTGTGAGGTTGTAGGCTTCTCTAGAATTGAAGTTACAGACAGTTGGGAGCTGCTATATGATTGCTGGGAATTTAACCTGGGTTCTTTGAAAGGGAAGTCAATGCTCTTAACCACAGAGTCAGGTCTAAAGCTCCAAAGCCTATTATCAGTTAGTTACGTTAGTTTGGTTTGTTTTTCAAGACAGGGTCTCTTTGTGGCTGTGGAACTCAATTGTAGACCAGACTGGCCTCAAACTCACAGAGATCCATCTGTCTCTGCATACCGAGTGCTGGGATTAAAGGTGTGCAATGCCACCATTGCATGGCTTCAAAGCCGATCTAATATTTTAAAACGTCCTATGACATTGAAGTTATTTTTTCCCTTGTTACAGGATATTAAGGTGGGAAACTGAGAAGTCATCATTTATAGGTGTACTGTTAATTCACAATTGCTTAGTATGAGCTTGATGTGTGGTTAATGTTCAAAAAATAGTTACCAATTGAAAAACCACTATAGTCTCAGGAGTGAACTTTATGTCTTTTAAACATTGCCTTGTGTTTGTTTCAGCATAGTGGGACACCATGAAGTACGGTTGGCCATATTGAAGATCACCAGGCAGTATATAGAGTGGGTCTCCTTCTTTGTGTAGATTGCTCGCAGAGATAGTGTTTTCTGGCTTTTGCTATTCCCTGCTTGGTGAAAACCTTGTGCATTGTCCTTATCACAGAAAGCCCAGATCTAGAAGTCTGGCAGGATCCTCAGCCTCTCCTTGTTCACAGTAGCCTCTTGCTCTATTTTCTCTTGTCACTGCCTCGTCTCTCCTTTTTCCCTACTGAGGGGTAAAGTACTTGTGCAAATCTCAAGAACTGCAGCTATATATTAACATTAAGAAATTTCTATCAGCAACTGTGAAGAATCACTCACTGTAGCAGGACTTGGGTAGGATTCCTTGATTGCTAGGATTAAAGATACATACTACTATCTATGCCCAGCTTTGGTAGGAGTCTTTTTTTTTTTTTTTTTTAAAGATTTATTTATTTTGTGTATGTGAGTACACTGTTGCTTTGCGGTTTGTCTTCAGACACACCAGAAAAGGGTATTGAATCTCATTAAAGATAGCTGTGAACCATAATGAGGTTGCTAGGAATTGAACTCAGGACCTTTGGAAGAGTAGTCAGGGGTCTTAACCACTGAGCCATCTCTCCAGCCCCTTGGTAGGATTCTTACACCTATTTGTTTGCATTAATTTTAACAGATACCCACTGGTTTTAGGGTAATAGTGTTGGAGGCCAGGGTTGCAGTCATTGATGTAATCGTATCTTTTTTTTTTTTTAGTACAGGGAGGCAGATGTGTAAATATAGACATGCAGCAGATTTTATTTCAGAATCTCAAGGATCTAAGTGATAGGAAACAAACTTTTACCTGAAAAGTTTTAATCGAAGATATCAGTCACATTAAAGTATTTGTAATTGGGAAATTCATTTGACCTCAGCTTTCATCACATCTGAAATTGGTTCCATTCCTGTTTGTTTGTTCATTCATGTGTGTCTGTGTGTGTGTGTGCGTGTGCGTGTGTGCGCGCGCGCGTGCGTGTTCATTCAGCCCCCCTCCTTTTTTTTTTTTTAATTTATTTATTATTATACATAAGCACACTGTAGCTGAGTTCAGGTGCACCAGAAGAGGGTGTCAGATCTCATTGTGGGTGCTTGTGAGCCACCATGTGGTTGCTGGGATTTGAACTCAGGACCTTCAGAAGAGCAGTTGGTGCTCTTACCCACTGAGCCATCTCTCCAGCCCCACATGCAGGCTCTTATACCTCATTTAACGCTAATACTGTGCAATTTTGAGCCACCTAGTAAATGGGAGCAATAGAAATGTCTTTTTTAGAACATTCCCCAAATGCTTAACTTTCAGTAAATTTTCCCAGTGACCTACATATGAGGAAGATCTTATAATCTTAACGTTTTAGAAGTAAGAAATCTGGGCTGACCAGATGGCTTAGTGGGTAAAGTTACTTGCTGCTAAGCCTAAAACTAACCTGTGGTTCAGTTCTTAGATCTCACATAGTGGAAGGAGAGAACCAACTTCAGCAAGTTGTACTTCTGTGGGTATGCTTGTCCTTCCCCTATTCTAAAGAAATTAACATGTAATAAAAATAAGAAAAGCCAGCATGAGACAGGATACTCTGCCTAGGGGTTGATTGAGTCTCAAGAGCCCTTACTGTGTGCCTTCTTACAGAGCACTGTGGCTTATCACATAGAATAAATACTAGCTTTCACTCTTTGCTGGCCACAAAGTTGTCCTGATGAGCTGTCATCTAGTTTCTCTGGTGTCATCTTCTGCAGCATGAATCCTTACATATCCCAAACTTTCTACATATTATTATTTTCAAGTTACAAGTTAAGCTTCTGTATCTATCGCTTTTGTTGTTTCTGCTTCCCCTGCATGTGGACTGACTTTATTTTGTCCCTCTTAATAAGATTAGAATTTCTGATGCTTCCACTAAGGGGGCACACACAGTATAGGATACACTGGAACTGGAGAGTTAGTGGTTGTGAGCTGTTGATATGGGTGCTGGGAATCAAACCTGCATTCTCTGCAGAATTCTCTTAACCCCTGTGCCATCTCTTCTGCCCCAATAAATGCTTTCTTGATAAATCAGCAATGAAATCTTTTTGTTGTTCCTTTACCTAAGGAGCTATAATTATTTCCTTGTAGTGTTTAAAACTCTATGAAATAAGAAATAGTAAACAAAATCAGAAGACTATTCATTTTCACATGGATTTGTTTTCCTCTACTAATTCACACTTCATATACAAGCACAGTAATACATGATCCTGTATTGGCCATGAAAGTGGCAATCACTCAAGATAGCACTATAAATTGGTACAGCCATTTGGGAAAGCAATTAGGCAGTATATCTCAAGAGCTGTAAAAATGTTCATATATATAGCCAGTAATTCTTCTCCTGGGAATCTATCCCAAGAAAATATCAGTATATAGAATAAGCTTTCCCTCAGATGATACTATTTATGATAATGAGAAGTTGGGAAAGCTGTAGTGACCACCAGCCCTAGACTGTTATAAATCCATTTAGTTATTAAAGCAGTCATTCTAAAGAATGATGTTTATTAAAACTATGGACAAATGGTTGTACTGGAACCCATTATGTAGACCAGGCTTGCCCCAAACTTAGCGAGATATTCTTCCTACAGTGCTTGAGTTAAAGACATCAGCAACTATGGCTGACTTAATTTGTCTTTAAAAAATATATATTTTAAACAATTTTATTTTATGTATTTGACTGTTTTGCATGTGTGTGTCTTTGTATCACATATTTACAGTGCTCATGGAGGCCAGAAGAGAGCACTGAATCGTAACTGGAGTCACAGTTGTTATCTGCTTTGTGGGTGCTGGAAGTTGAACCTGGGTCTTCTGGAAGAGTGCCAGTGCTCTTAACTGCTAAGCCATCTCCAGCCCAGGTCGTGTATTTAAAGTTAACTTATATCAAGCCATATTCTCTACACAGTCTTAGGTGTATAGTAGCTTTGGAAAATGACTTTGATAGTCTTACAAACAGCCATGATACAAGGCAGAACACAATAAAAAGGGTTAGAAACCTACTTGAGTGATTAAAGTACTTATTTTTATTTCTCTTGTTTTAGAGCTGTGAAAGACACTATGACCATTGCAGCTCTTACAAAGGAAACTATCTAATTGGGCTGGCTTACAATCTCAGAGGTTTATTCACTATTGTCATGGCATGAAACATGACAACATGCGAGTAGACATGGTGCTGGAGTAGGAGCTGAGTTCTATATCCTGATAGGCAGCAGGAAGTGACCTGTCTCCAACCTCAAAGCCTGCTCACACAGTGACCTACTTCTCCCAGCAAGTCACACCTACTCCAACAAAGCCGTACCTCCTAATAGTGCCACTTCTTGTGAACCATGCATTCACACACATTAGTTTATGGGGCCATTCCTACTCAAACCACCATATTATGCAAACACAGTGTCTTGAGTTTGGATCTCCAATGTCCACCTAAAAAGCCAGGCAGTGACATTACATGTTTTCAACCCTGGTGCGTGGGCAGGTTCCAGAGATAGGCAGATCCGGAAGGCATTCTAACAAATATGAGCTCCAGGTTCGGTCTTAAATAAGGTGGAAAGCAATAAAAACATCCTAACTTGACTGCTGCCCTCCACATGTGCACACTTGAGTGAGCACACATCATACACAGGTGTGTGCACGCATGCATACACACACACACACACACATACACAATTTACGTACGTACATAAATTAAAGCTAGGACATGGCCTTTCAATCTTGTCTGGTTTCCTTATTCTTTTGGTACACAGAGAGCCAAGCCATAAATATCATTCTTCTAGAATATGTCCTCTCCTCAGGCCTCTGGCACCAGAGCAACCATTCTGGTCCTTGTTAAACCTAAATTGTCTTCCCTTATACATGGCCTACACAGTAGATAACCAAGATATATTACCTCTAATAGAACATATCCTTAGCCTGCCTATTTTCCTCACTCCTAGATAGAAAAGGAAGATAATGGCAGTTTTTATAAAGTACTCTTGGCATCAAAGTCTAAAAAATCAAGCTAAATGACTTGAAAGAAATGAAATTAATTTTTTTCTCCCCCTTTCCCCACTTTGTTTTCATAGAATTTGATAGGGCAGAGCCTAAAGCCATTCTTTAAATTGTAGTTCATCTGTTATTGCTAGGTCACTCTTAAGTATGAAAATTGATAATAAATACTTACAAACTTTGGTTGTTTGACATTTCCTTGTATCAGTACTTATTAGAATTAAAAAAAAACATTCTTCATGAATACTTTTGAGAAATACAGACTTAGTTGATACGTATGACAAAGTAGAAAAGCTCTTCACTCATGTTTATTAAATTATCAATACCTATCTCAGACAGAGTTGCTTTATAGATGATGTGGTGGTAAATATTTTGGTTACTTAAAATATGTGCCTACTAATGCCTTGTGTGCACATTACTTAGTCTTCCTTACCACTCTGAAGCAAGGCCTGCTATCACCCTCGGTTTTCTGAGACTTAGGATAGGTTATAGGGCGGGCAGTCAGTGATTAGGAATCTGGAGAGAGCTGTGCCATTTTCTGCATAGAATGTACACAGGAACTCTTAGTCCCTCTACTTTTTATGTGTGTCACCAGAGCTAGAGTTCTAATTGTATTACTGACCTAACTTAGTATTGACCTTAAACAAGTACCTTTATCAGGATCTTAATTTTCTCGTTTCTTTTTCATGAGAAAGGGGCCATATTTTATCATTTTACATTCCTTAACTTCTAGCATGACAAGGGTTGACATAAAGTGGATGTTAAATACTGTGGCCACTGTTTATAATAGAGGCTCTCTATAGGATCTTTAAGCCTGTTTTATCTGAACATCCCACATACTTGATCTTCTGGCTTTCCCCTGAAGGATCACATTTTATATCATTCACCTGACTATATAAATGATCTTATTTCCTCAATGTGTGTTTGTCTTAGGCAGTCTCTAACCTGACTATTTTGAGATAACAAACATGGTTCTATGAAATGTATCTAAACCACGAGGGTTAATATAAGGTATTATATTGTGGAAGGGACTGGCCCAAAAGTCAGGAAAAGTACTCTTGTCCACTCTTACTCAAGGAGGCTTGGATTTAGGCTAGCCCTGCCAGGCCTGAGTAATGGCTATAGCCTAGAGGAAGGTTTTCCATGAGCTGTAGTGGGGGCTTCAGTAATTGGAACATGGCACCTTCCAACTTATAATGGATAACAGAACTAGAGGGGCATTTGTCATTGCCTGACTTCTCTGCAGGAGAAAGCCTCGTAAGTCATAGCTGACAAACCCTTTGATGAGTTTTAAACTTCATTTACAGCAAAGAATAGCTATAATCAAGCAACAGCAAGCAGTGACTAATCTTGCCACATTATCACGGTGAGAGGAGCCAGCTTTGGGAGGCATGAAAGGGGGAGGGGGCTAAATTGCAGTTTCACAGCAAAGTGCTGATTGGCTCTTGGGCTTGTGAGTTTGCTCTAAGGAAGCTGGTGAATTTGCCTAAAGGATCAGAAACTGACCAACTCTATGCTCAGCTCACCATTGGGGCTGTTTTGGTCAAGATTGAAAGGACTGACTCTGGTCTCACTTGTATTTGTGCCATCTCTGGCTTGAGTAGCACTAACTTGTCTGGTTACATTGACACTAAAATCTAATGTTTTTGTGTCTCAGAGAATGACTTATGATAGTCATACTTTTGGTTTTGAACAAGTGAACTAAGTATATAGCAATCCAAAATAAAAGAGTAAATAGCAAATATTAGGTACATAGATAAGATAAAGGATAGATAACCAGGCAAAACATCATGTCAGGTTCTCAAAACATCCAGCAGAAATCGACTAGGGAAGCTTCTTTAAGTCTGCAGATGAAGAGAAGCAGGTGAGAAAGGATACGTTTGAAAGACATAATTCTGTATATTTTTCTTACAGTTTCTTGCTACCACCCAGTGGTAATTCATCTTAGACAGTCTCCCTTTTGGTAGATCCTTTCTCCCATGTTCCTTCCCTTTTCAGATTACCCATACTGCTGTGCTTAGGCTACTTCTGGGGCAGTGGAGGGTGGCCAAGGCAAAGCCTGGAATCCCTTCTTTTGCCATGATGGTTTGATAAAACACTGTTGAAGTTTGTAGATACTAGATACTAAGATGGGATAACAGTGTAGACTTTCTGTTCAGTTAAAGAAGTGAGAATTTGGTTTGGTTCACAAGTTTCGGAGGTTTCGATCAATGTTTAGTTCTTTGTTTCTGGGTCTGTGGTCAAGCAGAATGCCATGGTAGAGAGGGCATGGTAAAACAACACTCTTCCTCCTAAGGTAGCCAGAAGCAGAGACACAGAAAAGAACAAGAGATACATGCTTCGAAGACATGCTTTCAGTGACTTCGATCTTCCAGCTAGGTGCTGCCCTTCTCTCCTCCCTCCCCCGGCAACCCCAACACACACACACACACACACACACACACACACACACACACACACACAGCTTGTATGGCCATGAGCTCATCATGGGAGTTAAGTCTTGATAAACTGGCTAGCATCCTCAGTCCAGTCATTAAAAATAGTGCTTCTATTTGGAGAATCAGACTTCATTCAGCACACGGACCTTTAGAACTATTTATCCAAACCATAACATTCCTCCCACCCCCTTCATTCCTTTTCCTTTCCTCTTTTTGTTGTTATTACTTGAAACGGTTTCTCTGTGTAACCTGGCTGTTGTGTAACGTCCTCTGTAGACTTGTCTGAACTGGAACTCAAGAGATCTGCCTGCTTTCTGGAGTGCTGGGATTAAAGGCATCACCACCACATGGCAGCATTCTTTTTCTTAACACCTACCAGCACTTGACATTAGACTGCTTACTACTTAATTTTTATTTCCTTTTTAAAATTTCTTTTATTATTTACTTAGATAGTATTTTGAGACAGGGTCTCTTAACTTAGACCTGACTGTCCTGGAACTTGCTGTATAGACTAAGTATATTTGGGTTCTGTAGAGGAATAGAACTTACAGAATGAATTTCTCTATATTTTACAGAAAGGGTATTTATAAGAATGACTTAAAGGGTGTTGTCCAGCTAATCCAACAATGGCTGTCTTGAACAGAAGGTCCCATGAATCTAGTAGTTGTTCAGTCTGTGAGGCAGGATGTCTCAGCTGGTCCTCAGTATACACTGGAATCCCAGAGGTAGGATTTGATGCAGTGAAGGAATGGACTTGCTAGCAGAAGTGAGAGCAGGCAAAGAGAGTGGACTTTCTTCCATGTCCTTTATGTAGGCTGCCAGCAGAAGGTGTGACCCAGATTAAAGGTGGATCTTCTAATCTCAGAAGATCTGGGTGAAAGGTGTATTTTCCCACCTCAGAGATTCAGATTAGAAGTGGGTCTTCCCAGTTAAGATGATTTAATTAAGAAAAATCCCCAGGCCAGGTGTGGTATTGCATGCCTTTAATCTTAAAACTTGGGAGGTAGAGGCAGACAGACTGATCTCTGAGTTCGAGCCCAGCCTGGTCTACAAAGCAAGTCCAGGACAGCCAGGGCTACACAGAGATACCCTGTCTTGAACCATTATCCCATCCCCTGGGAGGGGGGGGGGGAAGGAGGAGAAGAAAGAACAAAAACAGAAGAGAAATTCCTCAGTGCCCAGCTGCTTGGGCTTTATCTAGATTCAGTCAGGTTGACAACCAGGAATGGCTGTCACACTGGGCTTACCTTTAACTCACATAGTTCTGCCTGCTTCTGCTTCTAGAGTGCTGAAAATTAAAGATGTGTATCACCAGGCCTGACTTAATATTTTATACTTAAACTTTTAAAAAATATATAATTTTTATTTTATGTTCATTGGTGATTTTACCTGCATGTATGTCTGTGGAAGGGCACTAGAAACCCTAGAACTAGTTATAGACAGGTGGGAGTGGCCATGTGCATGCTGGGAAGTGAATCCTGGTCCTCCGGAAGAGCAGCCAGTGTTCTTAACTATTGAGCCATCTTTCCAACCTCTGACTTAAATTTCTTTAAAAATTCCATGTATGTATGTATGTATGTATGTATGTATGTATATATGTATGTAGTCAGTCAGTCTGTGGGTGCACATGTGGACGTCAGAGAACAGCAGGTCAGAAATGGTTCTCTTCCTCTCCTGTAAATGTCCTACAGATATAACAAGCACAGGTCTTCTGGCTTGGTGGCATGTGTCTTTACCAGCTGGGCCATCTCACTGGCTTCCTGGGTACTCTCTCTGGCCATAGAAGAATAGCTTCACCATTGAGGATTTTGAAGCCTAATAAGTGTGAGGGACATGGCCAAGCTTACAAGTTGACAGGACTAGTTTTGGAACTCAATCCTACCTAACTCAAAAGTTTATGTTGGTCTTGCTATTTCATTTTATTTTGTCTTTGTTTTGAGGAAAAACAAAACTAACAATCAAAAACTAGGTTCCCAGAAAAAAGACTTTTTTTTTTTTTAGTTTTTGAGACAGGATCTCACTATGTAGCCCTGGCTGGCCTGGTACTCACTGTGTAAACTACTCTGGCCTCAGCTACTGCTGAGATTAAAGGCATGAGCCACCATACTTGGTGCAGGAGGGCTTCCTGACAAACAAAGAAGAGTATTATTTTTTTTCCTCAGCAAGGTCAGCATGGGGAACACTCAAAAATGGTTGTTGAATATGAGGTACAGAAATTGGGCAGTAATAGAAATGGTATAATGCTTATCTTTTGAACAGTTTGTTACAGATGCAGCGGAGCACTTTCACATCGATTAGCCTATTTGATCACAATGCAGGTCTGAAAAGATAATTAGGGAGATGCTTTCTGCTTTCAGAATAAGGCTGTTATTGTTTGTGGAAATGGCATGATTTGTTTGGGTCACACGAACAGACAAGCCAAAGTAGAGCCTCGTGTGTCTGCAGCCAGTTCAGCCTGTGCTTCTGTGTTTGGGTAACTGAGAGCTGGGGTTTCTCTTGGGAGTGGAGATTGTCAGTACTACTTGGGAAATTAGGCCTGTCTGGCCAGTAACGATCATTTGAGCAGTGTTAATGAGTGGGGGCCTGATGAGTTTAATGAGATTAATAGATGTTCTGTCATCCATGGCTGCCTGGTAACCAGGACCTCTGGACTAAGGAGTCCTTAGATACTGATCCGTCTGATGCTTGGCTTTCACCAGAGATAGTCCCATATCACTGACAGCTACTCACTGCTTGCTGTCCTAGGGTCAGCAAGGGCAAAGGGAGGAGAACAGAACCAGAACTAACCCACGTGGACTGGCTAAAACTAAGCAGCATTGGTGCAACAAGACCAAGAGTAGCAACTCCTCCTTGCAGATGAACAAGGCACAGGTCCAGTCGTGGGCAGCTTTAAATCTAGAGGCAGTCAGTTTACAGCAGATTAGTCTTGATTGTAGAATGTCAAGTCCCCTTGACTATCAAGTTAGGTAGTTGTTTGTCGAAAACTATATTGATATTTTAGGATTCCCAGAAAGAGGCTAGATGTGGTAGTCCAGTACTTGTGATGAGGTCATTCTGGGCTATATAGCAAGTTGAAGGCATGCTACTTTGTCTTTTTAAAAAGCGGAAAGGAGCTGGGCAGTGGTGGCGCACGCCTTTAATCCCAGCACTTGGAAGGCAGAGGCAGGTGGATTTCTGAGTTCCAGGCCAGCCTGGTCTACAGAGTGAGTTCCAGGACAGCCAGGGCTATACAGAGAAACCCTGTCTCCCCCCCCCCCCCCCCAAAAAGCGGAAAGGAGATAAAGTGGGGGGAAAGCATAAAATAGGGGTGTTTTTTAAGCTGGGGATGGTTGGTTTGTGAGGTGGACATTTGGAAAACTAGGCCTGGAAGCTAGGTAATATGTAGTACCATTGAACTGTTCAACTCTCTAGACATTTGACCTCTTGGGTGTAGGAAATCTACAGAGTAACATGCAGCCTGCATGCCACAGCATCATACAAGACTTAAAAATCAACTGGGAGGATACAGACTGGAAGTTTGGGGTTTGGATACCAGAGCATGTTCTACTTTGCAGTCACATGCTACTTCCTGTGTCATCTCTAGAGATGAGAACAGGGTGACATGGTTGACTCTTCTTGGTGTCCTAAGAATGTGTTCTATTCTGATCACAACTCTAGAATGGTCTCATTGGTGGTGGTATTGGTAGAATTGACAGACATACAGTTGTACTAATATTTGATCTTGTAAAAGCCTCCACAGTTTGCAAAGTTTTTATATTTATTGTCCCAATTCAGATGAGGAAAGAGATGGTTGACAGAGCCAATCCTGAAGGACTGTTCTCCAGCAAACCAGTGAATGCTTCCTCAGTGTGTTAGAGGTTCCTAACAGTTTGAGGAGACCCGTAACTAACCTGTCCCTATCAGATAAATTGCAAAGCTACTGCCATTATATCTAAACTATCATCTCTCCCTCTCCTTTCTCAGTCCATACCCTGGGCCTGGATGGCTCTCTCCTTCCAAAGTGGCATCTCTCTGGCTAAAACTTGATAGTTTTGAGCAGGATCAGTCTTCTAGTGTCACACAGGTCCCTTATAAAAGTTGCTTTATATTTGTGGATGGACAAGGAACCTTTGAATGACTCAGTATCCGATAGGACTGTTGTAACTGAAAAATAGGGATTGTTCAGCATTTCCTGTTGCTTGTGCAGAATGTGGTGTGTGCTCATGGTAATCAAATGAATCTTCTTTGTGTCCCTCACTGCTTTATAAATGGTGGTGATTGTGGTATAACAGTAAACTTATTAACAAGAGCCTGTCTCTTCCAAGTTCTAAAGATCACACCAGCTCTTCGTTAGTAGCGGCAAGATAAGCTCTGAGCCCCTTGCTTTGATAGTACACATCTGACTCCTGTCAGTCCATTGAGTTTATCATGAACTCAGATCTGGGAGCAGTTTCTTTTCCTTATCAGATGCCATGGTTCAGCCTGTGATTTATTTGAAAACAGTGCCACCAGCTGGTGAGAACCAGCCAACTTGAAGGCAGGTTGTCTACAAAGTAGCATACAGAGAAGACATTGGAAAGATAACAGTTTTCTTCAGCTTGCATTCTTACCTAATTCTGACACCCCCTTAAAAAATATATATATATATAATATACATATATGTAATATATATGTATATTATATATATTAAGTATAATAAACAGGCAGGCTGATGAAAGGTTTTATTTATTTATTTATTTATTTAAACATATTTTGCTTGGTTAGATGGTACTGGAATTGTACGAACCTGCATCAGTAGGCAGAACACAGCCAGTAGGTACAAATGCCAAGTCCAAACTGCAAACTGGAATTAACATCTCCTTCTTCTCTTTCTCCTGGGGCTATGCCAAGGTGTAACTACACTGCAGAGGGGCCTTGTGAGTTAAATAGCTTGACTCTGAGAATGTAGAGACTGAAGAGTACTTGTAGGGAGGGTCAGTAAGGGCCTGGAGTCTCGGACTTCTTTTTTTTTTTAAAGACAGGATTTTCCAGGCTGACCTGAATTCAATATGTGGGCCAGGTTGTCCTTGAACTCATCTACCTCTTCTGAGTGCTGGGATTAAAATCGTGCTTCATTGTGGCTAAGGGCATATATTTTAAAAAGTCAGGTATTAAGACATGCATTGTAATTCCAGTGCTGGAGGAAGCAGAGTTAGGCTTGCTGGCCAGGCAGGTTGGCCTATTTAGTGACGTTAGAACAGTGAAAAACAGTCCTACAAGACAAAGCAATAGACAGGTAGACAGAGGAGTGGTACCAAAGTTTGTCTGCTGACCTACATGACCTACATCTATATACCCACAAAAGAGCAAGTTGCTAACTCGTCTCTAAACCTAACAGATTTCGAATCAGTATAATGTGGATAACCAATAAATTATTAAAGACCATCCTGAGATAAACACGCTATCCTAAGTATTTAAATTGGCTTTACTTCTAGGAAGCAGAGTGATGAAGTCGACAGAAATGAGTTTTAAACATGTCTAAGTACCTCTTATTAGCAAGTTAATAATTCTACCAGGTTTTGGTTTTTGTTTTTTTAAACTAGAGTCTGTAGTAAACTATATTCACCCATGAGTTCTTGGGCTTATTCAGTATTATATGCTACCCTTAGCCGGCAGTGAGTACTTGGTAAAGCCTCTGTAAGCACACCTTTTGCAGAATAGCTGGCACAGTGAAGACTTCTCTGGCTAGGTTCGTAAGATGAGGTACAATTTTTCATAATAGGGAATTGTTTCCTAGCAAGCATCTCTTAAAATTTTCATGTATCCTCTTTGCTACAGTTCTACATTGACGGAACAAAACAAAAAGCTGTAGAAAGTTATTAAAATTAACTTTACAGTGGGGTAACATTTGAGATAAATATTTTTAAAGTATGTGGTTAAAATAAATTGGTATCAAGTGGACTGGTGAGTCTCAGCCTTACAATCTTCCAATGTTGGTTTTTCCCACGTGGTATTATGGGAGTACCAAATGAAGGAATGTTATAAAGCACCTAGTATAAGATTAGCAGCCATTGTCAACTCTTGGTAAAGTAACAAGAAAACAAGATGTATGAACGGGGAGGGATGGGTGCCATAGTGTTTTAGTCAGGGTTTCTATTCCTGTACAAACATGACCAAGAAGCAAGTTGGGGAGGAAAGGGTTTATTCGGCTTACACTTCCATACTACTGTTCATCACCAAAGGAAGTCAGGACTGGAACTCAAGCAGGTCAGAAAGCAGGAGCTGATGCAGAGGCCATGGAGGGATGTTCTTTACTGGCTTGCCTCCCCTGGCTTGCTCAGCCTACTCTCTTATAGAACCCAAGACTACCAGCCCAGGGATGGTCCCACCCACAAGGGGCCTTTCCCCCTTGATCACTAATTGAGAAAATGCCTTACAGTTGGATCTCATGGAGGCATTTCCTCAACTGAAGCTCCTTTCTCTGTGATAACTCCAGCTGTGTCAAGTTGACACAAAAATAGCCAGTACACATAGGGATGAGACTGTGTAGCAAGGCAAGGAGCAATCCAGGTTAGTAAAGATGTGGGCCATGAACGGAACTGAGCCTAGCCTGGGAACCCAGTTTCACATTGACATTCATTCTCTTTTCAGGTGGACACCATGTCCTTGAAGATTCAGACCAGCAATGTAACCAACAAGAATGACCCTAAGTCCATCAACTCTCGGGTCTTCATCGGAAATCTAAACACAGCTGTGGTGAAGAAGTCGGATGTGGAGACCATCTTTTCCAAGTATGGCCGTGTGGCTGGTTGCTCTGTGCACAAAGGCTATGCTTTTGTCCAGTATGCCAATGAGCGCCATGCCCGGGCAGCTGTGCTGGGAGAGAATGGGCGGGTGCTGGCTGGACAGACCCTGGGTAAGCTCAATGTCTTTCTGTCCTCTGAGTAGCTGCTACCGAGACTTTAAATTTTCAACAGATAGAAATTATATTTTAAAATATAAACTTGCTTTCTCAGTGCCTCACCGCCCCCTTTTTAGTTGTGCTTCTGGGCATGATAGCACACGCCTTTAATCCCAGCACTAGGGAGGGCAAGTGGATATCTCTCTGAGTTCAGGATGAGCCAAGGCTACACAAGGGACCCTGCCTCAAAAGAACAAGTGAGTGTGCGTACACATGTGCATATGTGTGTGTGAACTGTGATCCTGTATGGAGGCCAGAGGACAACTTTATGGAGTTGGTTCTCTCCACTTTTATGTGGATTCAAGGATCAGGCTGACTAGACAGATAACGTTTCCCACTGGCTCCCCCCCTCTTTATTTTAACTTAAAATTTTTTTTTTTCATACAATATCTTTTGAGTATTTTTCCCTTCCCCAACTCGTCCTAGATCTACCTATCCATCCAACTTTGGTTTTCTTTTCCTTTCTCTTAAAAAAGAAAGAAATGAATAAAAACAAAAAAGTCAAATAGACAAAAATGCCAAATAAAAATCAAAAGTTCCCTCCTCACAAACAAACAGATTTATTTTTGTGTTGGCCAGTTGCTCCAGGACGTGGGGCCTGTCCTGGTGTGTGGTTGATAGGTCACTGACTTTTCCTTTTGCCAAGAGATACCAATTACACATAGCTTCTTGGGTTGGGTAAGGAACCTTTTCCACTTAACCCCTTAGTGCTACAGCCCAGTTGGGCTGGAACCTATGTAGGTCCATGTGTGCTGCCAGTCTCTGTGGGTTCATATGTGCAGTTAGTCCTGTTGTGTCTAGAAGACCCTGTTTGTCTGGAGTCATCTATCACCTCTGACTCTTACAATCTTTTAGACCTTCTCTTCTGCGTAGATCCCTGTGCCTTGAGGGGAGTGATTTGATCCCATTTAGAACTGAGTGCTCCAAAGTCTCACACTGTCCAGTTGTGGGTCTCCGTGTTAATTCCTGGGTATTGCAAGAAGCAGCTTCTCAGATGTGGGCTGAGCAGTGTACTCACTGATCTTGTCTTGTAGTCTCTTAATAACAAGCTCTATGGTTCCAGTTAAAATCTAGATTCTCCATAGAAAGGGAACAAAATGAGTTAGTATGGCTTATTAACCCAGTCTACAGAAGATGTGGATTAGAACCCTTTCTGAAAGCTATGAATACAAAGACTAAAGGGAAGATACCTACTCTTGCCATTATTCATCACATACCCATGAAATAACTGTGTTGGTATCTACTGTACAGTGTGTGTGTGTGTCTTTGTGTGTCTGTGTGTGTCTGTGTCTGTGTCTGTGCCCACACATACTCACAGATTTTCTTGTGTTTTAGAAGGGATATCTATATGTACTAGTGAACATGATATATGTGAAGTGATTGAATGTATAGAGAATATGTGAGCATATACACTTTTGCACAAAGAAGTTTAGTATGTGTGAGAATATTTGTGAGTGTGGAAGCAAATGTGCTTGTGTGTGTGTGTGTGTGTATATATTTTTTTCTGAATATTTCTTGATCTTATAGGCTAAGTACTATCCTAGGTATAGAGATGTTCAGTGTAATACCCATGAATATTCATTGGCTTCATTGTCTGTAGGCAGTCTGACTATATTGAGTACAGATGTTATCTATGTATATGACTTTCTTACCTGGATATGTATATATGAATGTGTGTATGTGTTCACATATACCTAATTTATATTAACCTAATTGAAAACTTGTATTTATATGGCATATATGGTATGTGAAGACTTACGTATGTGTCAGAATGTATATGAATATGCAGCCAGGTATATACATGTGATGTCTGGGTGTTCTTCTGATGTTTGAATATTAAATGTATGAAGATCTTTGGCTACCTCAGTTCCATGTGTGCACTGTGTAAACACATGGAGGCATGATGATGATGTGTGGACATACCACTGCCACATCAGCATTCCGACTCTGTTTCTCCTCTCACACAGACATCAACATGGCTGGAGAGCCCAAGCCTAACAGACCCAAGGGGCTAAAGAGAGCAGCAACTGCCATCTACAGGTGGGGCTCTATGTCTGTTTGCATGCACGGGTGGTCCCTCTTCACAGAGGGAGTAAATGCTGATAGTGACAGTGTGCTGAGCTTAGAATTTAGGACGACTTTTGGAGATGAGGACCTGTGGAGAAGTAGGCTGAGTAGCCATCTCCCTTTGTTTTCCCAGTGGCCACAGCTTTGACTATGATTACTACCAAGACTACTTCTGTGCCAGGTGAGCAGGGAAGGGGCATGTTCAGGTATTAAACAGCCAAACTGGAAGGGTCTTGAGAGTCTGATGATATAGCTTACAAAGTCTCCAATTGGGAACTGAAGCATAGAAGTGTGAATGGGTCTTTGCTTCAAGGTTGCTTCACAGATCAGTGACAGAGCTAGGACTAGGGTCTCATTCTGTAAGTGCTCAAACCAGAGCTCTTACATCACACCAAAGTCTCACACTTTGACTGCCTTGCCACCTCCTAGTTCTGTAGAGTCGGGGAGTGTATACCTAAGAGATGGACACACAGGGCAATTGGAATACAAAACCTAGCACAGTGCCTTCACAGGTAGTTCTTGAGCCCCTTATTTAGTCTGAGCCTCTGTAATTGATTGCCCAGCCAAAAAGAAAGCCTACAGATAGTTTATTCTGACCCTTACTTATTACTGAGAGGCCATCATCACTGGAGGCCTGAATTAGTCCCTGATAGGTTGTCGTCTGTCTTCTAGCCCCAGTCTTACCTTGAAGCTATGGGCTTAATGTAGCCCCAGACACGTTTGTTTGTTGAGAACAGTTTTCAAACTCATTATCCTCCTGCATCTGCCTGTTGAGTACAGAGATGACAAGACTAATCACAACACCAGCCCCTGACCCGGTCTTGACTAGAAGTTGTAGTAAAGATTGAGTCAGACCTCTTCTTCCTTCTTTCTCCCTCAGACAGCCTAGGGAAAAGAACCTTTCTGAACCATTTTCTCTGCTGTGAGTGTTTTCAGTAAATAATGTAAATTATTTTACAGTGGAAAGTGCTAGAACCCAGAAGGCAGGAGATTGCATGCTAATCTAAACTCTGCCAGTGAATGGATTATCCTGTTTGGCAAATTCCCATTCTACTAGTCAGTAAGACAGGCTTACACCAAGTGATCTCTCAGGGCTCCTGTGTCTCTGGGATTCTATGGTTCTGTGATTTCTGACCAAGGCCAGAGTCATCACCTCCTCTTGTGGGTCAGGTCAAATGCAGGATCAGGTATTGCATTCATTCCCAGAGACTGATCACCATCTGCCACCAGTTGCAGGACTCTTCGAAGAGAACACCAAAAAATGGGACTTTCTGAGTTTTATACTGATGGCAGCTACCATGACTAATTCAGAAAATAGTTCCTGACCAAGGCTGTGGTTCCCTTCAGAACCGTGGTAATAGCAGATGTGGTGGGAGAGCTCCCTGCTTAGTCTTCTAAGTTTCTGTCTTGTATTCAGAAAAAGTAGCCCTTCTGGAGAGGGCCAGGTTTTGATGATACTAGCGTGAGAACACACAGTCTGGAAGCTTTGGATCTAATTTATATGCCCACCCTTGAAATGCTGTTAAGTTCTTGGCCTGTATCTGAAGAAAAAGTGTGCTGAAGTGGTCCACAGGAAAGAAAGGCCTTAGAGTCTAGAGTCCTGGGCTTCTCTGTTGGGTAATCAGTTCCCCGGTGTCCTGGATTTCACTTGTTATACCTTCTCAGGTGTTTTTAACCAGGTTCTCATGTTCTACCCTTACTGTACACACAGGTAGACTGTGAATAGCCATCCTCACTAAGTAGTTGGGAAAACCAAGGTTCAAAGGATGGAAGCTCATGCTGTTGTGAGATTTACAAACTGATGGGTGGCAATTGTGAGTAGAGGGCAGGCCTCAGTGACTTCAGGACAGGCTCCTTTCTGACACTGAGCTGTTTGTTCCTACACTGCTTCTCTTGGCTTGGCTGGGAGTCAGGTGGAAATAGTAAGGATTTCATCAGCCTTCAGGCTCAAGAAAGCCCTTCTCACACCAGGGCTTCTTGGAAGACGATTCCTCCCTGGCCCTCACAGGCTACACAGGTAAAGCTAGTGTTCTAGTGCCTACTGGTAGTCACAGGCCATGCTGCAGCCTCTGGTCTATTTACCTTCACAGGCTGTTTGATTATCGAGGCCGCCTTTCTCCAGTGCCTGTGCCCAGGGCAGTTCCAGTGAAGCGACCCCGTGTTACAGTCCCTTTGGTTCGCCGTGTCAAAACTACGATACCTGTCAAGCTCTTTGCCCGCTCCACAGCTGTCACTACTGGCTCAGCCAAAATCAAGTGTGGGTAACATCTAGTTTTTTATTTTTATCTGTGTATCTCTAGCTGGCCTGGAACTCACGATGTAAGCGAGACTACCTAAAACTTATAAAGATTCTTTTGCCTTTGTCTCCTGAGTTCTGGGATTAAAGATGTGCACAACTACATTGTGATGACATGTTTTAATCTTTCTAGATCAGTGGTTCTCAACCTGTGAATTGTTGACTCCTTTTAGGGTTGCATATCCTGCATAGCAGATATTCACATTACAGTTCATAAAAGTAGCAAAATTACAGGCATAAGGTAGCAATAAAGTAATTTTATGGTTGGGGGTCACTTGCAGCATCAGGAGTCGAGAACCCCTGAGCTAGATGGTTTGGCTTTTACCACCACTAAAATGATAGAATTCCATTTTTAACAATTTATTTTTTTTAATGTTTTATTTTATGCATATGGATGTTTTGCCTGCATATATGTCTCTGCACCATTTATATGCAGTGCCTGGGAGGCAAGAAGCAGGTGACAAGTCTCCCCCTGACTGGAGTTACGGGTAACTTGGGAAACTCAGGTCCTCTATAAGGGCAGCCAGTGCTCTTAGCCACTGAATCACCTCTCCAGGCCCTAGAATCACGCTTATTGTTGTTGTTTTATTTGTTCATTTGTTTTATTTTTGAAACCTGGTTTCTCTCTGTATCCCTGGCTATCCTGGAACTCACTCTGTAGATCAGGCTGGCCTTGAACTCACAGAGATCTGCCTGCCTCTGCCTCCTGATTACTGGGATTAAAGACCAGCAAACTCCCTCCACCCCCAAGCCCCCAGTAAAGCATACTTTCTTAACATTGAAAAAAATAAAGGCTCAGGGCTGGTGAGATGGCTTAGCAGAAAAGAACACTGGCTACTCTTCCAGAGGTTCTGAGTTTAATTCCCAGCAACCACATGATGGATTATGACCAACTATAAAGGGATCAGATGCTCTATTTTTGAGTACAAGTGCACATACAGGGCACACTGGCATTTAAAAAATACAGAAATAAATTAAAAATAAAATAAAGGAACAAATCCACAGTTGAAGTTACTGCTCTTACACAACTGAGTCCTTCTGAAAAAGTCAAGTGCTGTGGTGTGAGACCCACTGAAGAAATAGCAATATTTTTTTTATCTAGTAAGGAGAAAGTAAGGGCAGTTTTATTCTGGTCTCTGTATATTTCATTCAGACATCCAGGAAATCTAATTGCAAAAGACCTCCTGTACCTTTAAAAACAGACCCCACCCTATATAACACAGCTAAGACACATGCCATTACGTAGGTGTTTATAGGAACATCTACCACTTACATTCCTAGTCATCTGTAGTCCCCATAGGATTGAGAGGTCTCAAGTGGCCAGGTTCATATGTATGGGCTTGGCATTGTATGGATGGCCTCTCAATTCTCTGAAGAAGAGACCTTTTCCTGGGCAGAAAAGAACCAGAAAAATAATAGCCACTCTAGTTGACAGAATGAGGCTGGGGTTTGTCTGCATCACGTCCCTAAGTGATAATCCTGTCTCCTCTCTATTCTCAGTAAAGAGCAGTGAGCTACAGACCATCAAAACAGAGCTGACACAGATCAAGTCCAACATCGATGCCCTGTTGGGTCGCTTGGAACAGATTGCTGAGGAACAGAAGGCCAACCCAGGTCAGCTTTGAGGGCAGCCTGGGGAAGACAGTGCCCAAGGGTTAGGGGCTGTGAGATCCTGCTGTGGAGTGGACAGCTCTCACCGAGGTGTGCTGAGCGGGCTGCCCCAGCTGAAGTTTGTCCCTTTCCCACTTCTTTTATCCTTCAAGATGGCAAGAAGAAGGGTGACAGCAGCAGTGGTGGAGGAGGCAGCAGCAGTGGTGGAGGCGGCAGTAGCAATGTTGGTGGTGGCAGCAGCGGCGGTGGCAGCGGGAGCTGCAGCAGCAGCCGGCCACCAGCGCCCCAAGAAGACACGGCTTCTGAGGCAGGCACACCCCAAGGAGAAGTCCAAACTCGAGATGATGGTGATGAGGAGGGACTGCTAACACATAGCGAGGAGGAGCTGGTAAGGGTCTGGCTACGTGTATGACCTGGAAGGGCTGGGCTGTCAAAATGGCTGCTCCGTGTGAGCTCCCTCCTTTCTGCTTTCTAGAGCCTCAGTCCTATGAGGAGTAGGGAAGAATGAGCAGTGTGTAGTTCACTGTTTGAGTTGCTGCTCTGAAGCCCCACTGAAGACTGGGGCAGAGCTTGGCAAAGCTAGGGCCCAAATCTTTTGTCAGCTCTGGGTGTGTTGAAGAGGAGGAGAATTGGGCCTAGAAAGTACACAGCGCATAGCTTCTCAGGGAAGCCGAGGGAAAATGGGGATTTAATTTTACATCCTAGTTTTCTAAAAGCTATTGCCTTTCAAGCTTTTCTAACAAGCTATCTTGTTTAAAGGAGCAAACTCCTAAGTTGACTGTTACACTTTGGGTTTTTGTTTTTGCTTTTAAAGATTTATTTATTTATTTATATCCAAGTACACTGTAGCTGTCTTCACCAGAAGAGGGCATCAGATCTCATTACAGGTGGTTGTGAGCCACCATGTGGTTTCTGGAATTTGAACTCAGGACCTTCGGAAGAGCAGTCAGTGCTCTTACCCGCTGAGCCATCTTGCCAGCCTATACTTTGTAATTTAACCTTAATAATAACAGTCCTGAACTACTCATTAGATTAGAATGGCCACATTTACCCTGTGAAGAAGCTGAAGTTACCAGGTCTCTTGCTCAGGACCTTACAGCAAGTAAAGCAATGCCTGTAATGATCCACAACTTCACTGGGGCTTTTCCTTTTAATCACTGCTGGGGTCCAGGATGACGATTGGCTTTAGCTGTGATGGCATAAATACTACTTATAGCCAGCTGTTTCTCGTTTATTTTTTAAAACCTAGCCTAGCTCTGTCACTTCTCTCACTCTCCTCTGTCCCTTCTCCCTGACTCTCTTTTCTCTCTGACCCCTTTCTTCCTCTCTCCCCTCACCCCTTCCCACCTCCACATGTTCCTGGTCAGCCTTGACACACACACACACACACACACACACACACACCGTCTCTCACTCCCTGTCTCAAATAAACTCTATTTCACACTATTTTAAAAACAAAACAGGAGCTAGAGAAAGAACCCAAGGAGCTGAAGGAGTCTGCAACCCTATAGGAGGAACAACAATATGAACTAACCAGTACTCCCAGAGCTTGTGTCTCTAGCTGCATATGTAGCAGAAGATGGCCTAGTCGGCCATCATTGGAAGGAGAGGCCCTTGGTCTTTCGAAGATCATATGCCCCAGTACAGGGCAATGCCAGGGCCAGGAAGCAGGAGTGGGTGGGTTGGGGAGCAGGGCGCGGGGAGGGTATAGGGGACTTTCGGGATAGCATTTGAAATGTAAATGTAAATATCTAATTAAAAAAAAAAGACTTCTAGCCAATTAAAAACAAAATAAAAAACAAGAAACACCTAGCCTAGTATTTCATCTTATTCTCTGTAAAAGCTCTAAAGAGGTCTTTAAAAGTACCCCAATGTTGGGTAGCCTGCTGATCCAGTATGACTTTCACTTTACTGTAATGCACACTCTTTCCGTGCCTATTAATGTGTTCCTCTTACACCAGCAAATTCCACCCCATGACTGGTCTCTCCCCTTTTCCTGTAGGATCTTCAAATGACCCTCTCGGGTTTCTAAGCCAGTTTTATTGGCTGATTTCCTTTAGCTGGACCACCTTTCTGTCCTCCAGGTAGCACTCTGAGCCATAGAACCTTCCTGAACAGATGGCTCAGGACAGAACTTGGGAACCTGCAGTGAGTGATTTGTGTTTGTCTTGTTCCTCTCAGGAGCACAGCCAGGACACAGATGCAGAAGATGGAGCCTTGCAGTAAGCAGGTATGGGGCAGGGGTGCTAGCAAACACAGGAAAAGAGTAAAGTAGAGGCTGCAACTTCCCTGACGTGGGTTTAGAGGGCCATACTATGCCACAATTGAAGGTCCTCACATGCAGCCTGTGCCTATGCATATCAGGACCACCTAGAAAAGGTTCCCTTGTGAACCGAGTGACTATAGAGGAAACCGCAGGCTGGGGGTGGTGGAAGAAGCGTTGTGCAGCTTAATCTGTGTATTACTACGGGAGAAGCATTCCACAGGGGGAGAGCAGACAGCCATTATGTGAGCAGAGCGTTGTGACAGTCTTCAGGATGCAGTAAGGACAAATTCTGTAGACTAGCCCTGAAGAGCAGGCGAAGGTGTCACTCATCTTCAGAGGGGATGACTAGTTAATATCTTCTGGGCTAGAGTAAGGGGTTCAACTTGATCCTGTAGCATTCCTGTATAACAGCTGTTGCTTATCTGATTGCCTTCTACTCTGCAAGATTAGCATTGTATGTATCGGAAGTAGAAATGCAGACATTGAAAAGTACAATGAAATATCAGTATATCCCATGAAATTCCAAGATAGTAACTGGAGAGGTGTCTCAGTGATCATGCATTTGTAATAAGGATCACTACCAGTAAGAGCATACAGATGAGTTCAGGAAATTCTCCATGCAAGTCTTTCCTCTTGGAACTTAATGAATTTATTTTTACCTAAAAAGCTGTTTATTATACATTGTGGAGCTAGTTCATGTTATGTATTGAGGCTTAGATGGGGGAGATAGAGAGAGGCGCAGGGCAGGAGTTGTCTTTCCCATGATTGATTAATATATGGTCAGAAAGTTGGGCAGACAGTATATAAAATACCCTATTCCTTATCCTGTGATCAAAGGGTTTCTTCCGCTCAGCCTTAGTGTTTCCTTTCTTTCTTTTTCAGCTTAACAGGAGCATTGGCCACCAGCAGAAGGGCATCACTGTCTCAGGCCTCAAGTCAGGCACCCATCTCTGGATGCCAGTCTATAGCGGGTACCAGAGGAAAGCTGGCAGCAGTAACTCCTCTCCCCATGCATCCTAGCCAGTGAGTGCTACATCCTTTGCAAGTGGAGTTACTGGCCTACCCTTAACCCCATGCATTCTTCCTGTCTGCACTGCCTGGGCCAAGGGGCAGAAACACTCTGCTCTTCTTCCCCAGGACATTCCCAGGCTTGGGGTTTTTCTATAGGTTTGAAAGTAAAGGGGGGAGGGTGGGAAGGGTGGGGGGAACCTGACAATAAAGAGATTGGATCCAAATATGCTCTGAGGTGGAATGGTTTGCTTGTTTATTTTGTTTACATGTGTTACATGGTAATAGGTGGTAGACATGTGTGTGCCACACTATCTGTAGAGGTCAAAGGACAGCTCTGTGGAGACAGTTTGCTCTTTTCACCCTTAGGTGGGCTTTGGAGATTGTCAGGCTTGCACAGGAAACAACTTTACCTACTGAGTCTTCTCACTGTATTTCTATGATAAAACACTATGACCAAAAGCAACTTGGGAAGAACAGGATAATTTTATCTTCTACTTCCAGGAAGCAGTCTATTACTAAGGAAAGTCAGGGTAGGAACCTGGAGGCAAGAACTGATGATGAAGGCCATGGAGGAGTGCTGCTTAAAGGTTTGCTCCTCATGGCTTGCTCAGCCTGCTTTCTTTCCTTTTTTTTTTTTTTTTTTTTTTTAAGATTTATTTATTTATTATATGTAAGTACACTGTAGCTGTCTTCAGACACTCCAGAAGAGGGCGCCAGATCTCGTTACGGATGGTTGTTAGCCACCATGTGGTTGCTGGGATTTGAACCCTGGACCTTTGGAAGAGCAGTCGGGTGCTCTTACCCACTGAGCCATCTCACCAGCCCCAGCCTGCTTTCTTATAGTTGCCCACACTGGGATGGATCCTCCCACATCAATCATCAGTCAGGAAAATGCAGCACAGGCCAATCTGGTACAGGTCTCCTGGCTCCTGCCCACCAGAAAGCTGCTATATTGAACACTTATTCTCCACTAACTTCTCTTCTCCAGGGAACACTTTCTTGTCCAATACTGATCCATTAGCACCAGTATTCCTTTGCTAAAATGATTAAAGTTAAGTTTGATAGCAAATGCCTATAATCCCAGCACTAAGAGAGAGAGAAGGAGAAGGATCAGTTAGTTCATAACTGGTCAGGACTACATGAGACCTTGTTTCAACAACAACCTATAAATGTACCTGTCATTTTTAGACCTTTGATGCAACTCTAGAATCTAAATTGCTTGCAGCAAGAAATAGCTTTATTTCTTCCAAAATGGTAATGTAACAGGGTTTTGCTTGTTTGTTTTTTTAAGCTGCTCAAGTAGCATGGAACTGTAATCCCAGAACTGGTTAGATAGAGGCAGGAGAACCCAAAGTTCAAGGTCACCTTGGTTATATAACAAGTTTGAGGCTAGCCTACAATTATAAGAGACTCTGTTTCAATAAACAAAGACAAACAGTAAATAAGGTTAAAATAAGGTAACTGTGCAGGTGCTGAGCTGGCGCCAAGCAGTCATAGCCCATCTGTCACCCAGCAGTTGGCCACAGCCTCCTCTTCGTTCAGCTTCTTAGTCTGGTTTTTGGCTCAAAGGATTCAAGAATTCTCCACTTTCTCTGCTGCCTTAGAATGATGGACTTTTCGTTTATTAGAATTTGTCCTCTCTTCAGCTTCTTGGAACTTTATGTCACTTCCTAACAAGGTAGGCTTGTCTTTTGTTGTTGCTAGCTATCCTACTAGGCTTTATTTTTCATTCTGTCTAGACCCCCTTTTCTATAAAATACAAATATCCCTATAGAGTCGAAAAGGCTTTTCCCCTTTTGGTAAACGTGGGCCATTTGTTCTACTCCATCACTGCCATTTTGGGCATACTGGCAATTAACACATCTTAAGTTTATAGTCCCGTTACGATCATGTGTCTGTCACATGAGCTAAAGAAAGACAAGGTTCTGCAGATGACTGTAGACATTTAACTTGAGAGGGTACAGTGCAGAAGGCTGACTACCAGGAGAACGTATACCAAGAATTTAGAGTATGTTCCTTATCCAGGGTCCCCATAGACCAGACCATCTGAACTAAGCAGATCAAAAAGCCACAAGTAGCCCAGAAAGTGTTAACTAATCTACATGCTCTCCTTATTCAGTTAGATAGATGTGCCATCCAGGATCGCAGGAATATGGGTTAGGTTGAGGGTGTAGGACAGCATCCACCTAGCAAGTATAAAAACTCAAGGTCTGATCATCTACACCCAACCTGGAAGGCAGGGTTAAATTAGAGAGTGCTAACCCTATAAGAGACCAGCAGTACTATTTTGAACAAGTGAGTTACCATGTTAAAGTTTCATACAGGTTTTGATGACAGATGTGACATCAAACACTCCAGACCAAGGCAAACATCAGAATTTACCTGAGATATTTTAAGATCATAGCCCCAGTGGGCATTAAGAGCTTTTATTCATTGTTACAGCCAAAAGCCCTTTAAGCCAGGCATTCTATGAATATCCTTCATGGAAACCCCAGAGTTGTTTTTTTGAGACAGGGTTTTCTCTGTATAACCCTGGCTGTCCTGGAACTCAGAAATCCTCCTGCCTCTGCCTCCTGAGTGCTGGGATTAAAGGCATGCGCCACCACGCCCGGCTTGTTATTTCTAATTTTAACTATTAAGAAAGGAACAGATTTTTACTAAGCATTTATACAATTTTGTTATAGTTCCATAAAAATAAGAACACTTACATATTTGTAAAAACCTTAAAATTTTTTCTTTAAATATGAACAATTTACAAAATATAATATTTTAACTGCAAAACCCAGTAAGATTTAAATTTTATGTGTATGAGTGTTTTGCCTGCATTAATATCTACAATACTTCTGTGCCTAGTGCCTACAGAGGGTACTGGATCCCCTGAAAATGGAGGAGCTACAGATGGTTTTGAGCTACCACAAGGGTGCTGGGAACCAATCCTGGGTTCTCTGGAATAGCAGCCAATGCTAAGTCATTATCATTCCATCCCCATTTCTGAAGAATTTGTAACTAGACAACCTTGAGAGTATCCAAATACTCTTATAGCTTGTTCCATTTATTACTTGAGACAATTTGCTTAAGTCTTTGGGGGCGGGGGCTTTAAAAGGTGATTTGTCTGTGGGGTTCAAGAGATGTCTGCTTATCTTGAACATTTGCCTAGTTGTCTCACTAGCTTTAAGCTTGGGAGATTGTACACAGATCTTCTATGTTACCAATTTTATCTATTATTTCCCATCTGAACAAATCAAACTTAAATTCTCAAGACTGCCATAGGAGGTCTTTTTCAGCCATTCATGGCTGACAAGTACCAATGAGTGGCAACAGAAATAGTCTCATCAGCATGGGACTGTAGGACAGTACTTCCATTTTGCTGACCTTCTTTCTTTACTGTTTTGGGAAATGGCCTCTTGATTTAGCTGCTGTCCTGGTCATTTCAGTAAATGTTTCTGTACTAGTTGCCTGCTCTTTAGGAACTGAATGTTCCCTTCTGGGAAAGGCCTTCCCAGTTTAGGACTCCAGCTCATCAAAGGTGGACCTGGGTTCTTACTGATGTTTGCAAACCTGCTCTGCTGGACATCTTATTGAACATCTCCAGTTCTAGCTACCATCTATACAGAACTACTTCTGCCTAGTTTTTGACTACAAGGTATGATATGATAGAAAATAGATTCTGGGTGTGGGACAGACCTGAGTTTTCAGATTTGTTAAGGCCTGTCTCAGCCTCCTGAGTGCTGAGATTACAGACATGTGCCTCCACACATGCCTCACTTTTGTTTATACTCAGCTTTTGCACTGGGTTCTATAGAATGTGTGTACTGAGAGAGGGGAGGATGGAGATTTCATGGGTAGTCTGCTAAATTCTTCACAGGTACTGCTTACTTGCTTATCGGAAATGCGCATCCTGTTAATATATACTGGGAACTGACAATTGCCTAAGATCATGTCACTTGAGAGTTATAATGTAACTCTACTTGAAGCCTTCATGACTGAAAATTCTGTTGCTGATTTTTTTTAGTCTCTTGGGCCTTCCTCTGCATTCCCAGTGTTCTTTGCTTAACTCCCTTTAATGCCTGTCCCTCTACATTCTTCTCCACTCCTCCCTAATTTTTCCATGGTAATATGGGCAACCATTAATCCTGCTGCCTTAGGTTTCAGGCATGTTCCACTCACTGACATTCCAACAAAAGGGTAGCTGTGAACCCCATGTTGCATGAAATATAAAATGTCATGTTTTAAAATAAACTTATAATTCTGTTGTACCATATTTACATCTTTGACTGGGTTGCTGGTCACAGGCTATGCATGCCTAGGCCCCCTTTCACATTAGATTAAAAAGGTTTTCATGTTTTTATGTGTACGAGTGTTTTGTTTTACCTGTCTGTCTTTATGTATGTATACCATATACATGCAATCCCTAAAAGACAAAAGAGAGCATTGGGAATGTTGCAAATACATCAGTCTCTTTCGTACTTACTTTGTTGATGCAGGTTGGCTACAAAGTCTTAATGCTACTGACTATGCCTCCCAAGTGCTGGGCGTTTACAACTGTGCCCTACCACACCCAGCTTTGCTCTTTAGAAATCACGTAAAGGTCACCATTATGAAGTTGAAAATTGTGATTGAAGTCAGCAGCACATACTAAAGAGTGAAACTACCATGGCATCCCGAGTGGTCCCACCAAGAAAATAATTGTACAGAACACAACACACACAAGCAATGGAGCACTAGTTACACAGGAGGCACTGATCCTTGCTTTATTCACGCAGTTATAGCCAACATTGGGGATCATGGGCAGAGGTACAAAAAAAAAAAAAAAAAAAAAAAGGAAAAAAGAAATTGCAGTCATAAACAGTTCTATTCACATGGCAGTGAGTAGTGGTGATGGCAGGTCAACCAGTATATATATGGCCCATCTCTTGACCTACCTGCTTGAGAGATGGTTCCTTCTGCCTTTCACAGCCAAGTTACTTGGCTCATTTGGCCTATACTTGAAAATTCAGAGGTCACAGTGATTAAAAACAACATAGTCAAGACAGCAGGGCTAACTGACTGTTCTTGAGCCATTTAGCAAAGTTAACAGTCTGGTGGCAGAAAAGTTGAGCACCGTTTATGTCCTTATCCTGGTGGGTGCAAGTAAGGCAGATTACAGCACAGACCCACAAGATTGACCCTCCTGGGGCCCAATAAAGAATACCTTGCAGAGCTGGAGAAACAAGACCACACATGAAGCAATGTCTCTTGGTTTCTAGGTCACATTCAAGTTAGTTTAGTACAGAAAAGCATTTCAGAGGAGGGACTTTTACTGACCTAGAACACAGGCTGGAGAAGCTTCCTTAAGTGCTACCGTTGAGACCCTAAGAAGACGTCTGTACTATATGCTTCCTCAAAAAGAGGACTAACTCGCCTAACAAAATTCCAAAGAGGAGGAATCTAGCACCCGGCACTTTCAGCTGCCGTCACGTGAGAGAACGAGGCATTGGCTAGGAAGAAGTAGCAGTAAGCCTCACAAAAGGAAACTAAACCCTCCAAACCATTTTCTAGACATTAAAAGCAGGTCGCTGCCCCATGCCCCATTCCTTATGTTCCAACCACTCTTTCAAGGGAAGACAAATCTAGCCATGTAGCTTCAAGAGACACTAAAAGGAAAAATGGCTGCCCAGCTCCAGTATCTGCCAATTTTGAGTTTTGAGGACAAAGAAAACTTGCCACAGCCCAGGAATCAAGTTTGAGGTTTTGTTTTTAACCAAATTTAACGAGCACTTTATTGTAGAAAAGAAAACTGAAGGACAGATCGACTTGAAAGAATTACTGTTATAATAACTTTAATTTATCTTGCATTTTACAGAAGTCTATGAACGATTTTAAAAAGTACCTCCTTACCCCATCACGTTTCTCTGACAGTTGTTAAAGTAGGCAACGAGTATGTCAACAGCTTGAATATCAGTATCTTGAAAGGATTTCAGAACAATCACTTGCCAAAGAACTTGGCAGTTTTTCTATCTTGTTTTTAACTCAATGGTACATCCACTCTGATGGTAACCTGTCCAGCCAAATCTCCAACACATTTTGGAAAAATCAGTGGTGATTAGCAAATTAGTTAGCTTTGGCACGGAGCTGTGCTCGCTTGCCTGTGACAGCCTGGAAGCCAGTTTTGATACTGGCAACAGAGCATCGAGAATGACAAGTTTCACATTGTAAGAAATAGAGTCGGGTGTCCTTCTGTAGGATTGTGTCCGGTGACCGACATGTGTGACAAGTGACATATTCCTCTGCAAGAAAAGCAACACAGCATTATCTGCTAGACACAGTTTATCCCATCCAGATAGGGAACCCTAGCTAATACTCTAGGGGTAAGAAAATAAAAACTAAGCTGTCTTGTATAATGCCATTGGCAGTAAAAACAGGTTAATAGGACTTCAGATGCCCAAGTAAAAAGGAAGTTTGCCAGATGCCTATTGTTGGATCCATTTATGAATGATCCACTTTTGCCTTATGTGAGAGCAAGAAAGATATGCCAATTTTTAAACGGGGCTGATAGGCCAAGCCATATTAATAAGAGGCATGTTCCTCTGACTTGGTCTTTAGTACCGGAATCAGCCAGCACAGGTCGCATGAACTCAGCTTTCTGCCTCCTGCTCATTATTTCCTACCTTATTTTTTTAAAAAGCAAAACAACAACAAAACAGGGTCTCTGTAGCCCTGGCTGCGCTAGACCTCACTATGTAGACTCAAGAGATCCACTTGCTTCTGGTTCTTGAGTGCTGGGACTAAAAAGGTATATGCCACCATGCCCTGCCCCATTTCCCATCTTTTTAAGACTTATTTCCCCACATCCATTACAAATGGTTTCCCTCAAAAGCCTACAGCGAACATTTTAAAATATGATAAAATTAAATTATATACTTACTGATGTATCTTCTCAAGACATTTTCTATTTGTTTCTGTTGGAATCTTCCTTTGATTACAAGTTGGTTATTACCATCTATAGAACCACTATGAAAGAAAACAAAAATATCCCCATTATTTTTGCTTGCTTTCCCAAGCCAAATTCCAGCACCTTCATGCTTAAGAACTTAAAATACACTCATTAGCATAGGATAATTTCTAGGGTTGATGTTTTATATTATCTGGTTTCTCAAATTTTATGTCTTTTCTTTTTCTTTTTTCTTTTTAGACAGGAATTTATGTGTCCCAGGCTGGCCCTGAACGAATCCTCCTGCCTCAGCCTTTCAGGTGCTAACATTACAGGTATACACACCTCTGTACTTGGTCCCCCACCCCCAAATTTTTTTTAGAGTTTATCTTCTGCAAACATTTTATTTATTTATTTATTTATTTATTTATTTATTTATTTATTTATTTATTTATTTATTATATGTAAGTACACTGTAGCTGTCTTCAGACACTCCAGAAGAGGGCACCGGATCTCGTTGCGGATGGTTGTGAGCCACCATGTGGTTGCTGGGATTTGAACTCTGGACCTTCGGAAGAGCAGTCGGGTGCTCTTACCCACTGAGCCATCTCACCAGCCCAACATTTTATTCTTAATTATGTGTATATGTGTATGACTGTGTAGGGGTATGTGCATGTGAGTGCTGGTTCCTGTACAAGCCAGAGGTCCTGGAACTGGAATTATATTGTAGGTGGTTGTAAGCCACCCAACATGAGAGTCAGAAACCTATCTGTTCTTAACTGTGGAGTCAACTCTCCAAACCCCTCAAATTAATTTTTTCTTTTTGAGATAGGGTTTCTTTATGTAGTCTGGCTGTCCTGCAACTCTCTGTAGACCAGGCTGGCCTCAAACCCAGGAGACCCACCTACCCTGCCTCATGAGTTCAGGTTAAAGGTGTGTACCACTATTGCTGGGATCCTCAATAATCTCTTTAATTTAATGACTTACACATATTCCTTAACATTTAATCCGACTTCAGCTATCTCTAGTAACAACTGGATTGATTTGTAGCTGACTTTATGTCCAAAACAGATTCCTTAATTGAGTTTGATTGCTTGTTCAAACAACAAAGAAAAACTTCTACTGAATGCACAACTGCAAATCTGCAGGAGGTATAAACATAAAAAGGCTGTATGTTATTTTTAAAATTCTGAAACCAAGCATGGTGGTACTCTCAGCATGTAAGAAGCAGAAACAGGAAGGACCACCATGGGTTTAAGTCAAGCCTAGGGTACACATTGAGACCCTGTCTGAAAACATCAATATATATAAAATCTAAGCCACATACAGTGGTGTGAACCAGTTAATCCTAGTTATCAGGTAGCTTAGGCAAGAGGATTATCAATATGAATGCCTGAGGCATGAGTGCCTAGGAGTTCAGGACCAGCCTGTCCAACTCTATATAGACCCTATCACAAAGTAAATTAAAAATCAAAGTACTAGGGCTGGAGAGATGGCTCAGTGGTTAAGAGTACTGATTCCCAGCAACCACTTGGTGGCTCACAACCATCTGGGATCTGATGCCCTCTTCTGGTGTGTCTGAAGACAGCTACAGTGTAGTCATATAAATAAAAATAAATAAATTTAAAAAAAAATCAAAGTACTACACAGTTTGATTCAGTAACATATGATTATACTAAAATTGTGAGTTGTATGTAAGAAAGCTGTTACGAAAAAATATACAACTGAAATCCAGTACTACAAGTTGTCAACGATAAACTGAATTAACTGGAAGCAGCTAACAAACACTTGAGAAAGATCCTTGTTAGAAACTACTGCTTGTTAAAAACAAATCAGAAAGTAAAATATAATTAAGTCTAGCAGAGTTAAATTTACTATTTGTTCCTATCGTAACATAAATCAAACTTCTTCAGGAACAGTGATTTTCTTCAAGGGAGAAAAATCACATACCAAAATTGTAACCCTTGATACCCTAATACCAATGTAGTGCATTTTTCACTATCAAAAAGAAGAAAACAAAACAAAAAGAAAAAGGGATCTTCCCAACAACTCAGAAAAGTTTAACCACTGACCATAAAGTTCACTGTCACATGTTAGAATATATCCAGCTATATAATAGAATATATAATAGCTATATATAGAGTATAAGTCCAGCTTATTCTGAGAAGCATAAAAACATAGCTACCTTTCCTTCCCTTCTTATTTATATTTAATATAAACAATAAGTGCAATAAATAAAAGCCACAACTCTGTTAACACCATCATCCATGTTCAAGCAGATTACTTAATATCACAGCCAAGAACAAAATCCAACTTGAGCTTCAGGACAGTAGGCAAAGCACAGACCACAGAACATTGTGATTATCTATGTACTGCAGCTGAGACACAGGGCATTCTGAGCTAAAGGTCCAGTCAAGACGCAGGCAGACTTGAGTTTGCAGTCTGTCTGTACTGCTAGTATGTGACCTACAAAGTCTTACCAAACCAGTTGGCTGTCAAACAACCAAAGAAATATTATTTTCTGCTTCATAGAACTGTATGAAATAGCATCTACATCAAACAGAACTTGGCATGTGCCTTGCACTATCAGGCAATCAATGTTATATGCCATTGGTGCAACCCAAATCTACATTATTTAAAGAGACACTGGTAAAAAGACATCTGTTTGGCTCCCTGACAATAATTAACTAGCTCAGTGTCTCCAATAGCTGAGCTCCACAGATGGAGAGTGCTAGTTAATCTCAGACCCTAGTTTTATTTATTTTTGGTTTTTCAAGACTGGGTCTCTCTGTACCCTTTGCTATCCTGGAACTTATTTTGAAGACCAGACTGGCCTTGAACTCAGATATCTGACTATACATTTATACTGGGACTAAAGCTATACCACCACTGCCTGGCTCAGACCCTGGTTTTAAATGGTCTCTCCTATGGCACTCATCACCTTTTAAGCTCTGCTTCATCAATAGACTCTACCAGTTATAGAGGAAAAGCTGACCCGACAAGAATTGAGTTCCTGTTATTTATTTCCTATAAAAGGACCCAAGAATTTCAAATAGTGACTAAACATAGCAGTGCCTGCAGTGCTCATTCCCAATGCCAAAGGCCTGCTCAGGCGGATCACTGCCAGCTCCCTTCTCCATCCCTAAGGCACCAAACTCTCCCCTTTCCCATCTGACCTGAAAGTTCCCCAGGGACTCATGATGCTCCCCCCCCACCCAGCATGTTCAAATTACACAAATTGTTCTTTTGAAGTGTTGAATACTAAGTACTCTTTTACATACAGTTTCTTACCTTGTACCCAATTCTGCCAATAAAAATGCAAGGAGATGCTTGGGTTGACGATGTAATCTAAAGAGAAAGTCAAATACTTAAAAATCTTTCATGGAAATCCTAAAAAACAAACAAACATCCCACACTGTTTGTCATTTCACGTGATTACTCACTCAGTACACAACTCACACACAGAAAGAAGGATCTGTGCAGCCCTGGCTAGTCTCCCAGTACCCATGAGGCAGGATGATTTTTAAAGCCAGCCTAGAGTAGTGGGCGCATGTTCCAAAAACAAAGAGGCTGAATAGCCTGCTCAGTAGTTAAGAACACTGGTTGCTCTTCCAGTGGATGAACCAGGTTTGAATCCCAGCACTTATAAGGCATGAAATTCAGTTATCTGTCATTCTGGTTCTCTCTTCTGGCCTCCTCATTACCAGGCATACGTTGTGGTACACAGCATGCACACAGAACACCCATACACATTTCAAAAAATTAAAAATCACCACCAAACGGTATATGCTATTTCACATGCTATTTGTAAATACACCTACCAAGATGTATTGTAAATACACCTAGCAAGTGCATCATACCTAAAAGCATGAAAGCAAAACAAAACACTAAAAGCATAACAAGATTTGATTTTCTCTACCTACTCAGATTTACATATAACTTTTACTTTTCTCTACTGTGTCTTCTTTTCTAATTTGTAGTAAGCATACACTATTGCTGTCATCAGCATCAAAGAAAAATATTTTGAATAATGCTGAAAGTAATGAAAAGTAGTCTTCTCACTCTTGACTCTGTGCTCAGGACCCATCCCATCCTCAACCCAGAATGTGTGTGGGCACCTTGCCTGCCTATGCATCATACTGCCACGGAGTCATCTCTCCAGCCCCCAGGATCTACTCATCAGGCAGCACTAACCTACTTTCCTCATCTTTGGATGAGATAAAATGAGCTGAGAACAGACAAACATAAACTGACTTTCCTCAATCTATGACCTACATTTGCACAGAAAAATACTACAGTAAAGACATTTAACATTCCTAATACCCCACAAGTCTATCTGGTATTTATTGGAATGAAGTGTTCCCACTAGCGAACTTACAGTTTACAGATATCTGTAAAATTGACAAAAGAAGTTTTCTTGGTTCCTACTCGGACGACCTGTGGAGGTTTCATAACAAATTTCCTCTTCTCTCCAGCAACCATATCTGGATTCTTTTCTCTCATGATGTTGAACACTCGGTTCAGCAACTTTAAGGAAAGGGTGGAATTTAAGCACATTCTTAGTAATAACAAGAATAAAGTTTCTATTTGAGAGACTCTGCTTTAATGAAGCAGATTTACTTTTATTAAATGTACACATGAATTTCTGTTATGTTCTAGGAACTTCTTTTTTTTTTTTTTTTAATTGTTTTTTTTTTTTTTTTCGAGACAGGGTTTCTCTGTGTAGTCCTGGCTGTTCTGGAACTCACTTTGTAGACCAGGCTGGCCTCAAACTCAGAAATCTGCCTGGCTCTGCCTCCCAAGTGCTGGGGTTAAAGGCATGCACCACCACGCCCTGCTTCTAGGAACTTCTTGAAGACAGAAACTATTAACCAAGATCTGGGTCTTTACAGATGCTCAATAAGCCCCAGCCCCAGCCCATTCTACTGATTTTTATGGGAAAGTACTACATCTGACCCTGACCACAAATTTGTCACTGTCACCAAAGCCCCACTAATTCAGAGGGCTCCATACCTTCTGCTGAATACTATCATGACAGCTACACTTTGAGTAGACTGCCCCAAGAGAGAGTATCACAAATTGTCATGCACTGGCTGCATGGCCTACTGGACTCCACCATTCTGTATTTCAGTGTCTCTTCCAATGCAGGAGACTTATACCCTGCTTTTCTCTGTTCTTAAATGAATAAGAGAAAAAAAAATTTTTTTCTTCTTGTCTCACCTCCTCATATGTGTAGTCTCTTTCTGAGCCTGCCCAAGCAGGCCCAGTTTGGTTACTGAATGAAATGCCATCATCTTTTTTGCTGTCTTCATCTTCTAAAGCTACAGATTAAAAAAAGAAAGAAAGAATGAGCAGTGGGTTTTGATCTAACAAAAGGGGGGGGGGTGGCAACGACAGGTCTAGAGGACGATAGCTTCAGGTACTGCTCTTCTCTTTCACAGTGATAGCTCAGTAGCATCGAGTACAAAGAGACACAGAGAAGTCCTCGTTCCTTTATAGACAGGAACATTACAACCTCACACAAAGACCTTTAGTGAGACAGCCATGGTAATATGTGAAATGTTTCTTGACAAAAAGAAGACAAAATAAAGCATCAAATACTTAAAGAAGAGTCCGACTTTTCAAACCCACAAGAAACTTTTGAATCTATAAAAACCCATTTGTTTATGCTAAAAATTATTTTTAAAAAACCCCTATAATATATAAAACTATAAATACTAAAAATTGTAAACATTTAAAACTCATTTTCCTGTCTGGATCAGAATGATTTTTATAAATAATATTATCATACGTTAAATCTTCCCCTATGAAGACATAGGATCTAATGCTCACAATTCAGTTGTGGTTGGACAAGCAATTACAGAAGATATAAAAACTCAAAATGGCTGTGAAGTGTTTGCCACTACAATCATTCCTTAAAGGACTGTAGAGAAACAGATTCTAAGGAGAAAGCCCTCTATAATAATAATTCAGAAAGAAAGTTTCCTGTGAAATGCAGATGTGGAGGGTACAGACATGAGTCTCATGAATGTAGGTCATCCAAAGATATTTGAGGCAATTCCTTAATGTCAGAAAATTAAGCCTGACACACACACCCCAACCCCCACCAAGAGCCATTAATTTCCTGTCCACCAAGGAAAGACAATTCTAAAAAACTAGAAAAATCAAAGCCTGACATGACAGGGCTGCTCAAAACTTAAAATATTTAAGAAAGATAAAGGAACTCCTATTGACAAACTAGAGATTCTAAAGATACCAAAAACAAATATTTTGGCAAACTACTATAAATAATTAAAAAAACAAAGTTAAAATTACATGTAGATGAACTGAATCAAAGGGCTAGTGGAGACAGGAACAGATGTAACTATATTATCACAAGACTCCTGGAACCAAAGGGCATCAGCATAGTTCCTAGGAATTGGGACATTATCTCAGTTAAAACAAAGTCTAAAATGGATTAAATGCACAGGACCAGAAGGCCAAACAGAAAATGGCTAATACAGCCATAAATCTATGGGAAGAGATCTATTTTAACAGTAGGAAGCACAGATTAGCACCCTGCAACTTTAGAGACAGGCTGTAAAAGAGAAGATCCTAATAAAAAAGGCCTATAAAAAGTTTACAACTGTTCTTTAGACTGTCCAGGCTGTCCATTACGCACGACACAGCAGAGGCTGACTCTATATGTGGGTGCCATTGCTAGTACATCACCAGCTGCCCTACCATGTGGCAAACTGGGAAGAACAATGGTTATGACAAAAGAAAAGTTACAGGCACTAGAACAGCTAGTCCAAGAGCAACTGGAGGGCCAACATACAGAAGAGTCTGCCAGCCCTTGGAATTCTCCTAATTTGTCATTAAAAAGAAATCTGGAAAATGGAGGATGGTAACAGATCTGAGAGCAATGAATAAAATCATTCAGCCAATGGGCTCTTTACATCCCTGAATCCCATTGCTTTCCTTGTTACCTAAGGCACAGCCTATTATAGTGACCGACTTAAAAGATTGCTTTTCTAAAATCCCTTGGCATGAGCATGATAGATAAAGATTTACTTTCTCAATACCTACTTATAATAACTCTCGAGCTATTAAAGATACACTGGAGGGTCTTAGTACAAGGAATGTTACACAGTCCAACTTTATGTCCGTATTTTGTACAACAGCCATTAAAAGTAACTCATAAACAGTTTCCTCAGTATACAATTTATCATTATATGGATGACTGGCTAACTAAAATGCAGATACCCTAGAAAAAATGTTTGATGAAGTAAAGAAAATTTTGCCTTGCTGGAGACTGCAAACTATTCCTGAAAAGAATACAAGAAGGAGATTCTACTAATTATCTAAGATGTAAGACAGATCTACAAAAAAATCTGAACACAGAAAGTACAAATCAGGAGAGATCAATTAAGAACTCCTAATGATTTTTAAAAATTGTTGGGAGAAATTAATTGGTTAAGGCCCACAATTGGATTAACTATTCAAGAGCTAAGTAATTTATTTCAAACTTTACAAGGTAACAAGGACTTAAATAGTCCAAGAAAATTATCAGCTGAGGCTGAAAGAGAATTGTCTCTGGTAGAAAAGAAATTCCTTCTACTCATTCCCCCACAGGGATATTTAGGCAGAGAGAAGACTAATGCTGAAAATGCCTCATTCTGGGTGAAAATGAATATCGACAAAGAGCTTGCAGTAATTTTTTGGGAGAGATTAACAACAAATAGCCCAAAGCCAGCAATTTCAATTTTTAAAAAGAAATAATTGGATTCTCCCTTGCATAATAAAAGGGACACCGATTTCTGGATCCCCTACATTCTATCCTGATGCAAATAAATCAGGAAAGGCGGGTTATAAATCAAGAAATATAAATAATTCAAAATCTATATGATTTAGTTCCAAAAATCAAAGCTATATGCCATCCTTATTTTATTAGATTTTCCGGACTCTCTCAATATAGTTACTGACTCTCAATAGTCAGAGTTCTTTTTCATATAGAAACCACTGAACTACTTATTCAGTATAATTCAAAATTAACTCCACTGATTATTCAACTACAAGTAAGTAGAAGTAGAAATCATCCATTCTATGTAACACACATCAGATCCCATATGGGTCTACCAGGCTGTCTGACACAAGGCAATGATGAAACTCATCAGCAATGTAGGCAATGTGCTAGAAGCTTCAGAATTTCCTAAGAAAAAGCACGTTAACAGCAAAGGGACCCAAAGAAATGAAATCTGGCAAATGGATATGTTTCATTTTACAGAGGTTGGAAAATTAAAGTATATACAGCATACTATAAACATATATTCAGGATTTCAGTAAGTAACTGCTTTTAGCTCTGAAAAGGCTGATTCTGTAATTAGATACTCATTAGAAATTATGGGTATTGTGGGCATGCCTATACAAATTAAGATTGACAATGGTCCAGCAAACATCTCTAGTAAAATGAAGCAATATTTTGCCTATTACAATATAAGGCATAGTAAAGGTACACACACAACCCCACAGGACAAACAACTAAAAAAAAAATCCAACTCTCTAAAGGAGACACTTAATAAAAAGAAAGAGCAAACAGAGACACCCAGAAATGGATTACATAATACTCTATTAACTTTCAATTTTTTAAATGCTACTAAGCAAAAAACAGCTGCTGAAAGACATTGGATTATAGAAAAAACTGCTGAAATAAATCAGTTCATTTGTTTTAAGGATGTCTTAATTCAGAATGGAAGGTAGGAAATACGTTGCCTTAAGAAATGTTTGTTTCAACAGGAAAAGAAAAGCTATGGATTCTATCAAAATTAATAAAAATTAGATTTGACCAGGGAGACCTCCTGAAAATCTAGGCTGGAGCCCTGAAGGAAGAAACCAAGAAACCAGGTAACATGAATGTTGATCCCCCCCTACATGGGAACAGCTCTGAGACCAGCTGAGACATGACCAATAAATCTTGTTGGCTACAGTGTCCTCAAGACTTATCATGGCATCCCTTCAAACAGCATGGATGAAAACTTATATTAAACTTTGAATATGCAGATCAAACACTGTTTGATGCCTTTTTCCTGTTCTAGACACAGAGCAAAGAATCATCTTTAGCTGAATTGTACACACAGCACATTTCATACATGTGTTAATGCAGCAATGTATACTACTTTTAAAAATTTATGTTTGCAGTGCAAAAGGACAAAACACCAAAGACAAGTAGTCTAAATGATCCTACCTCACATGATGTTTCCTCAAAAAATCTGCATCCAGAAAAACTTCTATATGGCTAGCTAGTCTGCCCAGTTAAGCCCTGCATTTTCCCACCACACAGATACTAGATGACAAATATTACATCTAGCTTTCCTAGGACTTAACTAATATCCCAATTTTCCTATGGGCCCCCAAAAGATGCTGTTGCCTCTAGACAGCAGAAAGCAATTTTAAGAGGATACCCCACTCCCCACAACTTGAGTGTATGGTTTTAGTAATTTGATAGGTGACAGATGTTTGTCACCACTTAAGGGGGCGTTAGTTATAAGTAGTTAATGGTCTTGATCAGAGAGGAAGACAAAGTAGAGGTTAGATTCAGGGATCTCTTTTTCTCCTCTTTCTTTCCTATTTAATTTAGGGGAAAATGGGGGAGAAAGAATAAAAAAAAAAAGGATAAAAGAAGATAAAACAGTAGGTTATTGAATCTTTTTAAACAAAAGAGTCAAATATTTTACATTGGTCAGGATTTTGTATACTGTTACAATTTTAAGATTATTTTTGCTACAAAATTGTGTCTATATGTTTCAATTCTTGTATAGAGTATTGTATCTATACAACTGGTTTTAAAATCCAATGTAAAGTTCCAGTGCTTAAAGACTGCTACTAACAGGCCTGGAGAGATGGCTCAGTGGTTAAGAGCACTGACTGCTCTTCCAGAGGTCCTGAATTCAATTCCCAGCAACCTCATGGTGGCTCACACCATCTGTAATGGGATCTGATGCCCTCTTCTGGTGTGTCTGAAGACAGCAACAGTGTACTCATAAAACAAATAAATCATTAAAAAAAGTTGCTATTAAAATGCTTAGGATAACTAGGAAATCCAAGTTAATAGTCAACTAAACTTATGGTCATGTTAGATACTAGTTAATTACATACAGAAATGTTTCCTAGGTTAAACAGTTAGGAATAGCTAGAAACAAGCAATGTTTGCCTATTTAGATATACTATAAAGAGATTGTCTTCAAAAACCTCAGAGATCTACAGAATATGGATTTAAAGATTTTTTTATTAACATAAGGCTTTTTGTGACAATGAGACATCTGCTCCCGGCAGCATTCTACTTCAAAGATGACGAGCATCGAAGAATCTCTTTATGGGGTTTGCTTCCAATGTGGCAAGCTAGCCACTGGGCAAAAACTGCCCTTACCTCAACTGCTGACAGTATGCTGCCCAAACTAGACACAAACTGACTGCTGAACTTTGCCAAGACAAGGTAGGCAGTCCTTCATAATTCCTGCTTCATAAAAAAGTCTGTCTGACATTCGAGGCCAGAATGCCAAAGATAATATTTGAATGACACAGAGAAACCTTGGATGACTCTCCAGGTAGCCAGCAACCTCTGTCATTTCTACAGCTTTGGGAGCTGCTTGCTCTGCACTTCCTGTTTATCCTTCTAAGGTCTCTGATGGGATTAGAGACTAGATGGTTATAGTTTCACAATTAAGCTTCAGTTGTTTAGGACTTAAGAAAATGTTTTTAAAAATCTAGAAAGATATTTTTAGGTTGGTAATGCAAGTTATTATAAAAAATAATTTAGGTAAAGGACTTTGGACTCACCAAGATAGGATAGATAATAGAATATATTTCATTATTACAAAGTGGAAATAAAAGGCATGACAAATATTTTTTAAAAAGCTCCTTAACCTAGCCAAGGAGACTCAAATTAAAGGATTATGTAACTTAAAATCAAAGTGCTGAATTCCCAACATTACCTTCATCTTTTTCTAGTATTTCATCTTCTTCTGGGAATTTCACATTCTTCTTTTTCTTCTTCTTGTTGCCAAGCATAATATCAAGGTCATCCTCTGGCTCGGCTGGCTCTTGAGCATCACTCTCAATCTTAACATCCTAAGAAATTGAAAAGAAGTCTCAATACTGTGGTACTAGAACTATTTTTAACGCCATAGACAAGTATCATTTTAGAATATTTTTCACATATTCACATATCTAAAATTGTAGATGAGAAATGTCTCTCTCGGGTAAGCCAAATTTCCTCAGACTCTGTCAAATATGTAAATTGTGAATTCCTCAAGATAAATTTTAGGACTGTTTACCTTTCTTCTGCCTTCCTTTTTATTACAGTTTTAAGATATTGTTATCTGTATCCTAAACTAGGTACTACCTGAGTCACTTGAGAAACTAATATTCTTAAACCTTTTAACTTACCATATTCAGCAGGAACAGGATTCAAGAGTACTTTAAGTTTCTCCACTTAAATGTTCTGAACAGGTAAACCTACAGAGGCAGATCTAGCAGAGCTGAGGTCTGAGGCTGGCATGTAGTGGGAAGAACTGGAGAGTGACAATGATCATGGGCTTTGTTTTCATAAGGATGTAAGTGTTCTGAATTGATGAGTTATAGAACTCTGAATATGCTAAAGCCATTTACTTTCAATGGATGAGTTAAATGCTAAGTCAATTATACCTTAATAAACCTTCTTCATTATTGCATTTGCAGTATACTTGTTTATGCTGATACCACCCCTCAACTCCTCTCCATCCCCTTTAAGTTTCTAAATAGGGTCAACGGAAGGATTTTCCTACCGACACCAAATACATGGTTATTTTTTGCACAATTCTCCAACTCTCTAATACAAATTAGATACCATCTTATTCATTTGTAATGGAATGCTAACTTCCTGGAGTAATTACTCAGATATCCCATGTTTAAATTAAAATTTTGACTTCATAGTTTAGGGCTCTCATTAAATGTAGGTCACTAGTGTCACCTACACTTTTGCTAACCTACAAATGTAAAGACCTTCCACCCATATTCAGTAATTTGCTAAAACTCAGCAAAGTGTTACTTATTATTATCAGTTTTTTGTAAGATTAACTGAAAAACAGCCAAATGGAAACAATGCATAGGACAAGCTATGGGGAGTAAGGAGCTGAGGAAGAGTCAAGAAAAGCCTAGTATATAAACACGCTACCCTATCAGCACTTCTGTGAGGCTACCAACCTGGAAGCTCTTGGAACTTCATCACTTACGGGTGGGAGAACTCAGTTTCCACATTGTCCATTTTCAGAGGTAGCAGGGGCAATTTAAAGTTCCAAATCTTAGTTATGGTTTGATTTTCCTAGTGACTAACCACTCATCCTAAGAAACTATCTGGATACCAGATTTCTCCAGAGCAAAACATGAGTCTTTGAAGACTTAGGAGGTTTTCAGGAGTTGAACATGGGGAACCAGATGTAAAAATCAAATTGTTTTTATTATACTTATTACATCAGCTCACAGCAAACTGTAAAGAAGTTGCTGGGCACCAGTTCAATAAATGATACCATGAAAGGAAAGAAAGACAGAATTCCTGGGGAATCAGGGTCATGTGATGACTGGGTGAACAAGGCACAGCCTGACTCCAAGGTTACTCGCTGTAGGCTTGAATATGAAAAAGGCACATTAAGTCCTAAAGAGGACCCATAAACGCCATAAAAGAACAAAGGCCCTGCCTACGTTCCTTGGCTTCTAGTTTCTCATCAACTTATCCTGCTCAGTAACCCAAGTACCAACATGATCACAATTATTACATTATTTGTGTGCCTACATCCTGAACAACTGCTGATAATGACTATAGTAGTTTCACAGATCTAAGCAGGTAAATCTAAATAGATGGAATTAGTGAAACTAAAACATAAGATCTTAAATCTAGCTATGTAGTTTTGGTGCCACATTAAAGACATTAATATCCAGTATTAGCTAGAATCCCAGAAGCAGAGAAAAAAGTAAAACAGCATTTAATAGAAGTAGAACTCATGGTAACTTCTCAGGACAAAAGCTACTGGGGGGGTGGGTGGGGGGGGAATCAATCAGGGACTAGAGAGCTGGCTAGAGGTTAGGAGTGTTGGCTGCTTTTCCAGAGGTCCTGAGTTCAATTCCCAGCAACCACATGGTGGCTCACAACCATCTGTAACAGGATCTGATGCCCTTTTCTGACATGCAGGTGTATATGTTAAATATAATACCTTGTTAAATAGATTACTGAGTAAATTACCAACTACATTTAAAATATACTTCACTTAGGTTTGAGCAAATTAACTACCAAAGAAAAACTTCAGTACATAGTAAAAAAAATAGGTTCCTCAGTATGTGGTTGTTTATGCTTTTTTCACTATGAATATATATTTGTGATTATACACAAGACACACATACACACAAAACTACTATATGCTCATTTTATAAATGTGTGTGTGGGCTTTGCTAAGACTGACTTCTGCATAGGGTCTCCCTGTGCGTGGTGTATGTGTGAGTTAATATACATTTGCCTATGTTTGTGAGTAGAGGCCTGAGGTTGACTTCTGGATATTTTCCTCAATTACTTCTCCATGTTATTTTTATTGCCTGTTTGGATTAACAGTAAGTGAGTCAGGAAATCTACCTGTTTCCCCCTGCCTAGTGTCAGGGTTACGGGTGCATACTGCCAGGCAGGCTTTTACATCATCCTTAAAGACCTAATTGCCCAGCAGACACTTTAGCCACTGAGTGATCTCCCTGGCCCCATGTTTAAAATGGTAGCTCTCAGTCAAGGAAGAATAGTCTTTCAGCCTCTCTGTTCACCAATCCACCCTCCTATTCACCTTCCTACCACCTATCTACATTTTACTCAAGGAATTTTCAGATATCTGTATTGGAAACGAATCCAATCAGAGCACTCTCCACAGAACTGGCCAGAGAAGTCTAATTTTCCTATGGAGTTACTGTCATCAGCTACCAACTACCATACTGAGAGCTGTTCTTTGCTGCTACTGAAAGTTTAACAAGAAGCTATAGTAATATTTGTAATATTTGTTCAAGATTTCTCGGTCATAGAGACATCTTAACTAAGATGCCTTTAGCCAAACAATTTTGGTATGGTTAAAGACAATGGACATTATCTGACTCCATTGTAATGATATAATACAATATATAAAACCTAAATTCTTCCAACTATATATTTTATACCATGTAGTCAAATACATTCCTAAGAAAACTACCTTAATAGTAGTAGCTAAGTGCTAAACAACAAAAGCAAAACTACCAAAAGATGAGATGAGGAGGAAAACAGCTATCGACAACCTTACCAGAATCCCAATTTTACCTTCAATAAGAAAACAATACTACCTTTATAGCTTCTTCAGCTTCATCAATGTCAAATATCTTTTTGGTCTTTTTCTTCTTTTTCTTTTGATTAAAGAAGTTCAAGTCATCTAAGTCATCAGAAGCATCTAAAAATAGATTAAAGGTTTCCAGTTATTAACAATTAACAAAAGGCAAGCACCAAGTTGAGTTATGCCAGCTCCTTTCTCAAGTGCTCCTATGGTAGTCCTACCACAACCATCAGTTACAGTTTTGAAGAAACTGACAAGCCAACTCAAGCTTTTTAGAAGGATCTGGTTAGGAACACGAAACTCATGTAATGTCAGAGAGCATTCCCTGACACAATCTCTAAGACTATTCAACTCTATCTTCACTTTGTCTACTTCCCTGTCCCACCCAGCCTTCTATCCCTCAATGTCTGGCTCCAGGTCTACCAACCCAGTGGAGGAGCTAAGGCTTCCACAACAACTGTGACAGTCACAACTATTCACCTTTTTTCCTACTGTCTTCTTCATCAGCGTCCACGTCTTTTTCTTCAGTTGGTTCTGGCTCCACTTCTTTTGTCTCTGAGGGCTGGGTTTCTTCTGTCTGGGCATCACCTTCTTCATCTAACATAAAAGGCTTCTTCTTCTTCTTTTTCTTTTTGCTCATAGTAGGATCAAAAATCATCTGTTAATTTAAAAACAAGTGATAACAATTTATTACCAAGTGATAATTCCTAATGAAGCGCCCATTCCAAATATCCTTTATTCTCAAAAAGCATATTCCTAAAAGAACAGGATACATTAAAATGCCAAAAAGTGGGGCTGCGGAGACGTCCCACACTTTGCAGGCTCCCTTTCACATGCAATACACACAATAAAAAACAGAACAGAATTTACAGAAAGCCCACCTAACTCCCTTTACATTATTAAACACGGGGAGAACCTCACAAACGTCTTTTAATTTGTAAGCTACAATAACTTCATTTTTATTTTCATGAACAAATTTAGACCTGAACAAATTGTGAAATTTATTAAAAGGACTTTAGCAACAACCTATGTTGCATCCCTCATTTATGGGTGAGGACCAACAATGTCTAGGCAGATGATAAACATTTTATTTAAGATTGATAGATGCTAACACCAGACAATCTAAGAATTGGTTTTTAAAATTTTCATCTGTTGAGTGTTTGGAGAAGTTAGAGGTAAATACAAAATCAAGATATATTGTCTACATGTATGGAACTATCAAAACAGTAAACAAAATAGTCTAAAAAAAATTAAAAATTTATGCTGAAATTCACATCAACCTTAACTTTTATGGAAACCTATCAGCAACCCTTACTGTAAGAAATTTTTCTAAGGAATCCTTCAATGTTTTTTGTTGTGGAATGTGAAGTGTTCACAAGCCACTTTCATCTAAATCTATTGTAGAACAAGTAAAAAATTAATTTCTAACCTGTAGACTGTTTATACTGATCCCTTGAAATAATTTGAACATATAGGGCATACTCCTGCTAGTGAAGAAAGCAAAATCTTTAGTCAAACAGAACTGGATTCAAGTCCAAAGTATTTTTTTCCTATCATGTTTAAGCTATCATTTTGTTCATTGTGTAGTGATCGAAAGCACATTGGAGCATAATTACCTTGAGTCCAATCCTGACTCTAACTCATGTGGGTTATCCTATGCTTCATCCGTACATCTTCATCTGTACAATGGAGATAACTGACACCAACCATGACAGAGTTACTGTGAGAATCAACTATCTGATTGTAGTTATAACTAACAATGATCCTGTCATTGAAAATTCCTCAACTAAGGAGTGACTTGATTTTCCAGACATAACAAAACTGTTTTTTAAGAAATTCCCAAATTGATTCTAATAACTGTAATTCCTTTATGTCTATCAAAAGACTGAAACCAAGCTATAGTTTGTAGTAAAGTAAATTGTCATAGCAGACAAGTCTGTTCAAGGCATTATGGAAATTTTCATATAGCACCAATACCAAAAGCAAGTCCAGTGCTGACTTACTACAGGGCCTGAGGTAATCCCACCTGGAAGGAATGCTGTAATCTGTTATAAAGAGTTCAAGAACACAGCTATACTGTAGGAAGAAGACTTGGCATAAGGGCAAATGAAATTCCAGGCATTGAAACTTTGATTCTGGTAAAGCTTACAATCCACTCATTTTTTTCAAGTCTAAGTTTCCCTGATTTACTAGTGGCTTTTTCTGAGTTTGCTTTTGTGGCTGGTCTTGATCTCCTAAGCCAAGTGCTAGGATTATAGGGACACACTATTACACCTGGCTCAACTAACTTTTTCACCATCATACCTTATCAAGACAGATCAAAGAAGGGGGAAATCCTAAAATGATCAGATGATAGCTTCAGTTACCTTTTACCCCTCAAGAAAATTCTAACTTAGGTCTATAGTAAGTAGACTGCAGCCTAGTAAAGGCTAGTAGTAATCACTCAGAAATCTTATGCCACATTGTAATTATGTTCCTAGAATACTTAACACATGTTTAACATATTAATACTTATTTTTGTTCACACATCCCTGTAAAATAGCTGCATAAGGAAACCAGAAATCCTAAGTCAGCATTCAAAGCAGAACTCCCCAAATCACAAGACCACACTTGCCAGCTTGCGATATACATTAAGACCTTGGCTTAAAAAGTTTCATATTGAGGCTGGAGAGATTGATCAACAATAAGAGCACTGGCTGCTCTTTCGGAGGATCCAGGTTCAATCCCCGGCACCCACAAGGCACCTCACAACTGTTCCAGGAAATCTGACACCCTTACAAAGACATATATCGTAGCAAAATGCAAATGTACAATTCACATGAAATAAAATGATTTTTTAAAAAAGTTTCATATCAAGCCTCACTTGGGGGCACACACCTTTAATCCCAGCACTTGGAGGCAGAGGCAGGTGTATCTGAGTTCAAGGCCAGTCTCATCTACAGAGTTCCAGGACAGCCAGGACTACACAGAGAAACCCTGTCTCAAAAACCAACAACAACAAAACATTTAATTTGTTTTTAACTTCAGTTTTGGTGATGCTTAGCACACTAAGAATAAGCCATCCTCAGTCTTGTCTTTACTGTGTGTGTTGGGGGGGGGGGGGGGCAGGGATGTTTTACTATGTTGTCCTCAAACTCGATACTGGCATACTTTTGAGGGGAAAAATCTTAACTTGATGGCAAATTTGGATCCGCTGGTTATGGAGTAACATTTCTCAAAACAATAAAACTTTAAACTAGTCTAAACATTTCTGAATGCCTGCACATTAGGGAACCTTTTCTTCCCCACCAAGGAGCAGCCACGTTTCTATAGGTAATGGTTTTATTAGGTTAAAAGGTTGTAGCGAGTCTGGAGTTTAATTACCAAGTTTAAAAAGGAATATGTACTTTAGTTCAATAAACCATTTTAAAAACCTATTTTTAAAAATAGCCTTATTCTATTCTGCCTACCAGTCAAATAACCCAATCTGGAATGTCCCTTGAAGTTTACAAGTCACTTCAAGTACAGGTTTTTAGTTAATCCATCTAAGCTAGCAATCATAAGGGCTTTACCTGGTAACACTTCCCTAGTCAACAGCACTAGGTTAATCAAAATCATAATCCATTTTCATATCTCCTTTTACTAGTAAATTCCACCTGAAAAGGTTCTAGTCCCATTCAACTTAAACATGGCCTAACCAACTTGGGTCCTCATTTTCCATTTATAAAATGTAGTTACACTGACAGGTCTAAGGGCCAAGTTACATACTTTAGGCTTTCAAGAGACTCTGCTGGTCTGAATGCTGGGTCCACCATCTCTGCTTGACAAAATCCTGTTCATCCTCCAGAAATAAATTTTAACCAAAAGACATCAAGGTGTCATTACCAAAAAACAATCTTTCCATGCCCCCACATCACTATTACTTCTTCCTACACCATACTTTACCACAGAAGCAATAGACAGAACAATATAACAATATACAGGTAGTTATTTTTAAGTTATGAAGTTTGGTTACTACAGGTTTATCTATTACCTCTTACTACCCATAAGCACTTTACCACAGAACACCACAACAGTATATAGGTAGTTATTTTTAAGTCTGGAACGTGAGTAGAAATAAGGGCTAAACACTTTCTGAACTTTTCTAACACATAATGCAGTAGCAAAGAGCAATGTCTAACGTGTCTTTCAAGCAAGAAACATCTATCTCTTCCAGAGTTTAGTGAGTTTGAAAGAGCCTCCGAGTCATTTAGATGAAGGCATACTGCACAGAGCTGGGATTCTATTACTAGCTCAGCCACTTGGAATTTTATTAGAGGCACTGTACAACTCTAAGCTCCAATTTGCTCATCTCTAAAATGGACTTACAGGATCTTATTTTACTGAACCCTGGAAACCAACTTAAACTAGAAGTAGTTCCCATGAAACAAATCTCTAATTCCTTAATGTAGTTTCCTAAGTCCTCCGTAAACCAACCAGCATCTACTTCAACCAAACTAGTGAATACTTTACTTTCTATGCACTTTTTCCCTTCTTGACCACAAACGCCTTGTGATCAGTTTTCTCGTTGGTTAAGAAAATTCTGATCATTTCTAGAGCCCATTCAAAAGCCAACTCTGCACAGAGCCTTCAACTATTCCTCTTACCCCTCCCCTAGGCCAGTAAGTCAAGTAAGTCACAAATTCTACGTAAAGTACATCCTTGGGGTTAAGATTAGGCTTCTAGGCCCAATGTTAAGCAATATCTCAGACAAGACCACTCTTTTTTCTTTAAAGTCATTTAATGCTATGTGAACTAGGATAAATCTGGAAAAGGCAAAACCCAAAAAGATTAAAAAAAAAAAAAAGGCACAATAAAACGGGGGACGGGGCTTGAAAAATTCTACTGAGATCCAAACCCAGTCAGTTTCGCAGCCGGACCTTCCTGCTCACCTCGCCTGTAAAGGAAACTTTGGGACTCGGGCCCGAAAACTTTTCTCGAAAGGTGGTCACTTCCTGAGACTTAAAATATCTTCTCCTCTGGCTCTTTGGATTCCTGTCTTAAGAAATAAGGCCTCGAGCGGGAAACGGCAGCGAGATATCCGCCCGGAAAAGGCAGCCTACAAAGTTTTAACCTCGGTGCTCCACCGGAACCGAGAGGGGCCTCGCAGGGCACCCTGACCCCTCAGCCGTGAGAGCCGAGGCGGCGATGTGTGTGGGGAAAGGAATGCCGGGGCGGCCGGGCAAACTAACTCGGCATTCAACCCCTTTCCGAGAGGACGGCTCAACACGCTCTCCATCCCGAAACGCCGATCACCGTGGGAGACAGGCCTCGCCGCCGCCGCCGCCCTGAGGAGAGCCGAGGGAGACCAAGTCTGAGGATCCAGAGTCCTCGCCGGCTCCACAGCTCTGGGACGCCTAGGCCGGGCTGCTCCACATGGCGGCCGGCTACAGCTAGGCCGCAGGCCCGGCTTCTCACACGGGTGTGGGTTCGGCTTCCTGCCTCAGTCCTGAGCCCTAACTCCAGCTCAGCCTCTCACCTCGTCCCCGGACATGGCTGTGGTTCGAGCGGGTTCGGCAGGGATGAAAAGTCAGACCAGTCGGCTTCACGGCCCGGAGTCAGCGTAGCTCCTACCGATACCTCTCACAGCACCGCGCTAGGCTCTTGCATCAGCGAAAGGGAGCGACACCCCGCCCTCCTCTCAAACGTTGGAAGTGCGCCTGCGCAGAGCTCGCCAAAGCGCAGGCGTACAGTAAAGCCAACCTTACGTGCTTCTCGTGGCGCGAGTTACTAGGCGACTCCCCGGCGCCGGGCATACTGGGACTTGTAGTTTGGCTAGAAAAGACCGGCGCTTGTGCTTCGGGAGTTTCGAGGGCGTGCACGACTGTTTTTAACTTGTCAGGATGTTCGGGTTCTTGTGCTGCTGGTTACCTAAGTGGTTCGGAAAGTGCTGTGTTGCTTGTAAAGTGAATTTGGGGCCATTTTTCAGGTTTAAGTTAGTGGAAACCCTACTATGAACCCGTGGGGCTGAGTTCACGCTTTCCCCCTAGAAGCGGTCTAGTATTCGAGGAATGCACCTCGGTAAGGGCGTTTCACTTCGTGAGAAGTTTAACCTTCTAGCTTTTTACTTCAGAAGTTTCTTCCCTGGTTTTCCATAGTTAGACCGAGGAACGAAGTCGTCCTCTGAGGAGAAACAGCCCAGCAAGCTACAGTCTGTCAGGAAGCTTCGAAATAGTCATAACTAGCTCAATAAAAAGGCTATGTTGAGAAATGTGTAGAGTAGGTAATTAACTTGTTGACGAACTTCATACCATATAAGGAAAGACACTACAACGTCCTAGGCGATATAATCATCTGGGACTATTAATTATGTGTCCTTTTTTGACTAAAGCTTCCTTATATGGTACATGACTCCATTTTCCCTGGGAAGAGACAGCTGCCACTTAGGAAGGCCTCGGAGTATGCGCTTGTAGTTAAAAAACAAAACAACAACAACAAAACACCTGTGTTTGTAACCACAGGGAACTGCAAAGCCCCACTGTTTGAAAGAATGCTCAGCTGGGGTGTCAGGTGATCCACTCAGGTGACTGAAGGGACTGCTCAAGTAAGTAGATACTATCAGGAGATGAGAGTTTATAATGCTTCTTGCATAAAAAAGAATCAAGTGAAGATTAATCTATGATTAGTGGGAAAAACCCTCATGTTAGAAGAGATGGGGAAAGTATTTAGTGATTTTTGTAGTTGGCAAAACGTTCTTCTTGATTTATTTTTGTATTCATACCTGATTACTGAGTTTGTATTTGTTCTGATCTACTGGAATTACAAAATGGTCTGTCTGAGCTGGGTGTGGTAGCACTTACCATCCTAGCTCTTGAGAAGTAGAGGCATGAATATCAGAATTTCATAACCAGCCTGGACTATATGATTTTATCTTTTTAAATTAATCAATTAATTGATTAATATACTTTACGTCTTGACCACAGTTTCTTCTCCTCCCAACCCCTATCCCCTATTCACTCATCCTCTTTTTCTCTTCAGAAAGGGGAGGCCTCCCATTGATATCAACCTGCCCTGGCATAACTCGTTGCAGTAAGACTAGAGGCATCTTATCCTATTAAGGCTAGGTGAGGCAGCCCACCTAGCCTCTGGGAAAGGATCCCAGAGGCAGGCAACAGAGTCAGAGAAAATCCTGTTCCTGCTGTTAGGAGTCCCACATGAAGACCAAACTACACAACTATAACATATGTGTAGAGGGACTAGGTCAGTTCTGTGGCAGGCTCCCTGGTTAGTAGTTCAGTCTCTGTGGTCCCTAGAGGCCCAAGTTAATTGATTCTGTAGGGTTTCTTGTGGTGTCCTTGACTATTCTGGCTCCTACAATCCTTCCTCCCCCTCTTCCACAGGATTCCCCAGGCTCTGCCTAAGGTTTGCCTGTGGGTCTCTGCATCTGTTTCCATAAGTTGCTGAATGAGGCCTCTCTGATGACAGTTATGCTAAGTTTCTGTCTGGGGTCCCTGGTGCTGGAGTGACCTCTAGGAAAGCAGCCAGAGTTGTGGGCCAGAATATGGATTCCAGAGGATGGGGTGAGATCTTGTCTTAAACAACAATAACAAAACAAAGAAACAAACAAACCAGGCAGTAGTGGCTCTCTGAGTTTGAGGCCCTCGCAGTATACATAGTGAGTTCCAAGACAGCCAGGGCTACATAAAGAAATGCTGTCTCAGAAACAAAAACAAAAACAAAAGATGGCTTTAGTGCCTTCTTACTGATCCTTTTGCTGTACAGTAAGTATAAACTTGTGTTAGAATCTTGGCTCGCCCTAAAAATTAATTAAATTTAAACAATGTTCTATGAAATCACTTAGTTCGGCACACACTAGATGAAAACATCAGCACAGCTGCCCACTACCCGAGGCTGTTCTTCTCCTTATGCTCCGTAATCCTTAGTATGTTCTCTGCTTTAGGCCTGAAGACAACTGAGTTAACCCACAAATATTTAGAAATACTTCCTGCTGCATACCTGTCCCTAATCTAGGCAGAGCACACCCTTGCCTCCAAAGAACTTACAATTGAGCGAGAGAGATAGTTTATTAGCCCCATTGTCCAGATGAAGAAACTGCTTGTAGAGCATTGAAAGTGTATCCACAGTTAAATACAGACAACAGAAAAAGTGAACCCCTGACAATTTGATACTGGTGGCTATTCTTTTACCTTGAGAATCTGAATTGCTGCCACCAAACCACAGTCTTCTGTAGCTACTAGCATCTATGCATAGCAGGATCTCTTACCAGCAACACTATTGGCATTTGGACAAGACAACTCTGGTATAGGTTGATGTTCCCTGCATGGAGGCTATTCAGTACCTGGTCAATATTCAAAGATGCCAGTAGCACACTCCCTCCAGTCATGATATTACCTGATGTCTCAGGGGGTGGGGTCGGGAGGGGGGCTGGGATAAACATCACCCCTGGTGGAGAACCAATGATAGACACATCTTTTCTCTTCCTAGGTTATTGAGATATAACAAATATCCCTGGCTAGTCCTCAACTTGCTGAGTGGAGAGGTCTTGAAGAGGAGAGAATGAAGCTGTGGATGGAGTTTCAGCAAAGCCTGTTCATTCAGAAGATGAAGACTGAACAAATGGGAAAATAACGTAGAAATAAAAGGGAAAGTGACAGAAATGGAGAAAGGGAATTCACGGGAAATCACCATTTCATAATCCAGTTCATGCTAGCAAAGATAGTTGACTCTAGTGAACGCACTAGGGTGTCAGTCATGCTTTCTAGTTCTTTGTCAATTTAACCCAGGCTAGAATCATCTGAGAGAAGGGAACTCCAATTGAGGAAATTCCACCATAAGAACGGGGTGTAGGCAAGCCTGGATGGCATTTTCTTAATTAGTGATTGATGAGGGAGGGCCCAGCCCAGCCCACTGTGGCTGGTGCTATCCCTGGACTGGTGGTCCTGGGTCTCTAAGAAAGCAGGCTGAACAAACTACAAGGAGCAAGCCAGGAAGCAGCACTCCTTCATGATCTCTGCATCATTTGACTCCACGTTCCTGCTCTGTTTGAGTAGCTGTCCTGACGTCCTTCAATGATGGACTAATATGTAGAAATCTACACTGTAGCTGTGCAGATGGTTGTGAGCCTTCATGTGGTTGTTGGGAATTGGATTTTAGGACCTCTGCTCACTTTGATCAACTCTGCTCACTCAGTCGCTGCTCGCTCCAGACCAAAGATTTATTTATTATATACATAAGTACACTGTAGCTATCTTCAGACACACCAGAAGAGGGCATCAGATCTCATTACGGGTGGTTGTGAGCCACCATGTGGTTGCTGGGATTTTGAACTCAGGACCTTCGGAGAGCAGTCAGTACTCTTACCTGCTAAGCCATCTTGCCAGCTCCAAGACTTTGAAGTTTTAAAAGAGATTTTTGGATTTAAAAATATATCTTTGGGAGAGAGATAGATAGCTCAGAGGTTAAGAGCACTAGCTGCTCTTCCAGAGATCCTGAGTTCAATTCCCAGCAACCACATGGTGGCTCACAACCATCTATAATGAGATCTGGTGCCCTGTCTTCTGGTGTGCAGGGAATACATGTAGGCAGAACACTATATACATAATAAATAAATAAATACATCTTTAAAAAAATATATATATATCTTTGGATTTTCACAAGAACTGACTTTTTTGTTTGTTTGTTCTGAGAAAATTTTATTGGCCTTTTGGATAAAATTTATTTGCCAGGAAGGTTGATCCCATCATACCTCTGCTGGAGCCAGCACATGGCCTCCTCTTTGCTGATTTTGTGTTTGGCCCCAGTGTAGCCTGTTCTGCGCTTCTTACCTGCGATGCTGAAACCTGGCCTACCCAGCACCACATAGAAGTCCAGTCCGTATATGTCAATGCTCGGGTCATATTTGATACTCAGGTCAATGTGTTCTTGAATCCAAAAACCAAAGTTTCCAGTATCTGAGAATTTCTTCTGCCTTGGCTCCACGGACTGTGCAGTGAACGGCAATCTCTTCATTTCTCCAGATGCCAAAGGACCTGATGTATCTAGCTTTGGAAAACACAGGGGTCTGGCCTGTGAACTGCTCCAACACCTTGGCTGCCAGGTCAGTCTATCTCTGCTCTCCCCCATATTGAGGCAGAGCTTGTGGATGTGAAATTCCCACATGGGGTTCTCCTTTCACCTTGATCTTGTGCCATGATAGAGAATAGGAAACAGAACTGAACTTTTAAAGTGTTTGAACTGGTAAAGACTGCGATACTTCTAAGTTGGAAATATGTTTTACATTTGTGATGTTTATTAATCTGAGATCTTGGAGCTAAACCCTCCCCCAAAAGGGAAAGGTTATGTCTTAAAAAGTTTTGTGTATCAAGTTGACAAGGGGTCAACTTGTTTGTAATTTTATATCTGTGTAATTTTATATCAACTTGACCCAGGCTACAGTCATCTGAGAGGAAGGTACCCCAATTGAGAAAATGCCTCCATAAGATTGGGCTGTAGGGCATTTTTCTAAATTTGTGATTGATGGGGGAGGGCCCAGCCCACTGTGGGTGGTGTCATCTCTGGGCTGGTGGTCCTGGGTTCTATAAGAAAGCAGGCTGAGCAAGCCACAAGGAACAAGCCAGTAAGTAGCAGTCCTCTATGGCCACTGCATCAGCTCCTGCCTCCAGGTTCCTGCACTGTTTGAGTTCCTGTCCTGACTTCCAGACAGACTAAGACATGGAAATATCAGGCAAATAAGCCCTTTCCTCCTCAGGTTGCTTACTTTGGTCATGGTTTTTTCACATTAGCAACAGAAACTCTTAAGTGTGGTAGTAGTCCTCATAAGGTCTTCTTGTCCCTCTACTCCTTATTTGGAAGATGTTGGTAAACCTAACAAATAATCACATCTGTGAAAAAAAATTTTTTTCAGCGTGGAACCAACCAACTACTCTTTACAAGAATTAGGAGTTGTGGCCTTGTTGGAAGAAATGTGTCCTGGGGTGGGTCTGGGTTTCAAAAGGCCATGTTAGATGGTACAGTTCCTTCCTTTCCTCTCTCTCTCTCTCTCTCTCTCTCTCTCTCTCTCTCTCTCTCTCTCTCTCTCTCTCTTTCTCTTCCCCCTCCCGACCCCGATCCCCACTCCTCTCACCATCTGCTCCAGCACCTGCCTAAATGCTGCCGTGGTCCCTGCCATGATGGTAGTGGACTAAACCTTTGAAACTGTAAGCAAGCCTCCGTTAAATGCTTTCTCTTGTAATGGTTGCCTTGGTCGTGGTGTCTCTTCACAGCAATAGAACAGTGAGTGACTAAGACACTGGTCAAACTGATCACCTGAGGTCAGTCCTGGAACTGACTCCAAAGAGTTGTCCTCTGAGAGCAAGCACACTGCCACACTGGGGCCCCAATTAATGATAATGATAATAATAATAATAATAATAATAATAATAAAAATGATGTGATACAAATTAAATAAGATCTCATGGATCCCCGTCTTTTTGTTTAGTAAGCAAGGCCACACACCTTATGGGTGATGTTTAACTCATGGATAACCTAAAGTAACGATTTTACTGCATGTAGACATGTAGGCCTATTTACCCCATTCTGTGTGTACTTTATTGATGGAGCCTTTAAAAGTTAATGTTGGTGAGGAAGGGAGGACAGCCACTGAAATATTAATGGAATACATCTTGTAACTCCAGGATGAAATTTATCTTTGAGTTGATCTAAACAGAAGATAAAATCAGAGTGAGGATCCTTTCAAGAAGTCATGGGTGGTGGGGTTATCTTTTTGGGTTTCGTTTCTTCAAGAGAGTTTCTCTGTGTAGCCTTGGATATCCTGGAACTTGCTCTGTAGACACGGCTGGCCTTGAATTCAGGGATCCACCTGCCTCTGCTCCTAGAGTGCTGGCATTGAACATATGTACTACAGTGCCTGTCATGGGTGGGGCTTCTCTTGAGAGAAATACATGAATAGGAATTATTTTTGCTTGCTTAGTTTTGTTGATTGATATAGGGTTTTACTATGTATCCTAGGCTAGCCTCAAACTCAAGATCCTCCAGTCTTCTCACCTTGACATATTTTGAAACATTTTTACATTGATTCACCCATTGAGTGTGTGGGTGTGAGTACATGCTATATGTATACTCAAGCAGGATGGTAAAGAAATATTTGTATACCCAGGTTCATAGCAGCATTACTGATAGAGGTCAAGATGAGTGCGCAGAAGTCAAAGGAAACTTTTATTTCTTAGGAGTGGGTAAAAATCCTTTCTTCTATTACTCTATCACAACCTTTACTGTAGGCAGTATGTATTGCACATATCTGTGCATGGAGACTAAGTAAAATAAGTCTTTAAAAAAAAAACTATGCCCCTGAAATGTTGTTTGTTTGTTTGTTATCCAGGCAAGGTTTCTCTGTGTATCCCTGGCACTCACTCTGTAGACCAGGTTGGCCTCAAACTCAGAGATTTGCCTGCCTTCTGCCTCCTAAGTGCTGAGATTAAAGCCATCCCCACCACCGTCTGCCCTGACTTGTCTAGAATTTAGTAGAATTGCACTGCTGTAAATAGTTGGCGGAGGTATCAAGGGCTACTTGATGTTTTAGTTTCTTAGAAGATTTCTAATAAACCACAGTGAGATTCTACTTACACTCATTAGAATGGTTACTAAGAAAATAAAACCAAAAAGACCCATAAACTAAACAAGTGCTCGCTAGCAAAGCTATGGGAATCCTTGTGTGTTATTTGTAGGAAGATGAAATACTGTATCCACTATAGAAACAGTAAGGCTATTCCTCCAAAAAAAATAAAAAAGTTTTAATAGAATTACCACATGCTTCAGCAATTCTGATTGTGACTATGTATCCAAGAATGTTGCGGCCTGCCCGCAGTCCACAACACGAACGGTTCAACTGAGAATGGCAGTTCGAACTGAAAAGAGAGGAATCTAGACGGGGCAAAAGAAAGAATGGAGCCAAGACAACATCCTGATCAAAGCTCAATTTTACTATTTCCAGACACTCAGTTATAAAGGAAGGGGGAGGGAACCCAATATCCCGCCAAGTAACTCAGGGTCCAGTAGCAGGACGAACACGTGTGTGCCTCCAGGCAGCAAAGGCAGGTTCCAGCAGTAGGTGTGGCAGGACGAATGAGCAGGTAGCTCCACCCTTGAGCAAGCAGGTTCCAGGCTGGGGGAAGGGAGGCCACATCTCCTCCCATTAGTTAACAAAACAAACAAACAAAAAAAGAGGCTGGCCTGAGGCAGAAAAATTATTTATGTTCAATAGTTCTGCCTGAGTTCTTAGGGCTAAAGAAAAAACCTGTTTCCGTGGGATTCCCTAACTTTTCTAATGGTAAACTGTATTTGGCTAAGACTGTCTTTATTATCCTAGTAAACCACTAACAGAATAGGCTCTGACTTTATAATGCTAATTAGTGCTGAATAGGTAGCTACCTGTTTGCAATTTAAGTAGGGCGTTGGAACCCTGGCTGAGTTTAACTAAACAAATTTAGAATAACACTGAGCTGATAATCCTCCGCAATTTTGGGTGACAGGCAGGGGAAACAGTGAGAAGGGGTAAGACCAGCTCTTTAGTACAAGGCCAGTTGGCTTTTTTATTTGGGTGGGAGGCAGTGAAGGGCTTGCCCTTACGACAGTAAGGTCTCCAACCTCTCTCCCCCCTATTAATTAAGTTTAAATAGGCAATGCTTAACAGAGGTGATCAAATGATTTTTTTTTTTTATCCGTGGATGAGTGGGCCTTTAACCTTGACTTGGGTGGACATTGACCTGATTCCTCCCGTGAGCATTATAACAACTCACATCTGTGGCTCTTGGTATCTTTTGGGGAGGGGAGGCAGAGCCTTAAGTATTTTTGGTTTTTAGCTGGAGTCAGATACCAACCTCTTTCAAATCAGGTGTGTCGCACAGGGAACTCAGAAACGGTCAAGCTGGACCTTCCCTCCGCAGTAATCTCCTGCGCCAAGCGGTACCCATACTGTATTCATATGATTATGAATCAGTATTGCAGTTCTGAGTTATGCGCGGTCTCTATATGAGACTTGTCAACCTCAGATTTAGCAAGGCCTAGACAAAAATTATGTCAGTATTAACACCATTAATTTTGGTTAAAATAGGAGCTGAAAGTCTTTCCTCTTCATCCCTGTTATTCCCAATAGCCTGAGGAACTAAGGACACCTTGCAGTAACAGCAAGGGTGAAAAGCCAGAGGCCAGCTAAGGGACTAAGCCCATCTCTATCAAAATAAGAACTAATCTCTGTAAATATATGAAATTTTTACTTCCCTAGCTCTCCTGGTAAATCTAAATCTTATCTTAGACTGAAAACCACATGCTGGGATGTCCTTGGAAGGGAGATTAGCAGTACCACCTGTTTGCTCTTAGGGGCAGAGAACTGGAGAATGTAGATTGACCTGCTTGAGAAAAGGAAGAAATCTAAACAATGAGAGAGTAGCACTGTAAATTTTCTGTTTGGAGAAGTCAAGGTACTTTATTTAGATGCAAATTGTAAAACTAAAGCTAATCTCCGGCCTCCTGTAGGGGAATTGGCTCAGAGGAAAACAGTTTCTGGGAGCTTCCACTCCCAGCTGAATTCTAAGCACAAGAGGAATTTTAGTCTTTAGAATGATACTTACGAGAAGAGACAGAATCTGTGTTTACCTGACGAATTAATCTCTCTGGTAGCCACCGTGCTCCATCTTCATCTCGTGAAAAAACACAAACCGAGCCTCTTCCCCAGATTAGAACTGGATCTGGACCCTTCCATTTATTAGTCAGGGCGTTCTTCCATTTTACCAATGCATAAGAATTAGAAGTAACTGGGTGCCAGTGCCGTTCCGCTGCAGACTGACCTTTAATGTCAGTTTGCAAAAAGTTTAGGACAAATAAGGTGAAGGCAAGATGAGCCTTTGGTGACCTTGGGGGAAATGCTCTGAATTAACTTTGCTAGGTAATTTAGAATATAGGAATCTCTAATAATTGAACTGAATATTAGACCAGTCTAAGATTGAGTTAGAATGGCTGGTCACACTGAAGAAGAGTGAAAAATCATTATGACTCTATTAAATGACTAATTTTACTAAGTCTGAATATACAGTCTCTGAATCTTTTGGGTGAGAGCAAGGATTTAAGGTAAACTTCCCTTGAGAGGCATTAGTTAATAAAATACTTTCCACTTAGGAAACAATATATACTGAAAGATTAAAACTTTTGGCTTCTTGTAAAGAAGCAGAAACAATAAACATTTTTCTTACATAATGTAAAGCTATATTAGCCATACGTAGAGGCAAAATTTTCTAGTGATTACCAGTTTACTAGAAGCAAAAATCTTTGAATTTAAGCATTATTTTAAACATCTGAATAGATCTGTAACACTGTTAAAAAGAAATTTTCTTGAACACAGGGAAAAACTTTTTTAGGCATTGTTTGCAAAACAAAAGAAAGGGCCACAAGCCGCTCTGGGGCTGCCCAGAGCCCTGTATTGACTCAAAGGTAAAATACTTTTTAATCTGAGCATTAATCTTAAATTTGCAATCAAACTGCAAGCTGCAGTCAATGGAACAATGGCAGTTTTAACCATAATTTTTAAGTTTTTGTGCAAGGTTAGGATAATATCTACAACTTTGGGAAAGCAAAACCTATGTTTAAAACAATTTATCACTGTTAAAATCAATATTAGAAGCATTACTATCATATTACGAAGTTTGGATATCAATTAATACCTATGAATACCTATTAAAGCAAGCTTTAACGCTTTAATAAAGAGGCATTGCTTTATATCTTATCTTAAATTTTACTATTTAGGATAGGAACCACATTAATCATTATCTAAACTAGAAATATCTTAAGAGACTCAGCCTCTGAAGCTTAATCTCAAACTCTAACTCGCTTAGCCGTGTGTCCCTATGAGTAGCACCTCCCGAAGTGGTGACTATAGGTGAAGCGGGAGATTCGCAAGAGGACCAATTCTCATTAAGGTAATGGGCAATTCCTCTATCTGAGTGATTTTTGTTAAAATTCAGTCCATCATCAGAGTTTCCACATTTATCAATTTTTGAGTTAAGAAGATCTTTTTCTGAGGAGGCCTTCTCTGATAGGCACTCCTCCTGAGATACCACAAGCTCCGCCTGAGGGCAATTTAGCCCTGGAAAAGTTGCATCTTTTATAGCATCATTTACAAGCGCCCAGAGACCTAGGGTAAAATTATCTGTCTGAGCGATATTCAGGGCCTCACCAACTTTCTCCCAGGTTCCACAATCTATCGTTTCTTCTTCCTTGAACCATGGACAACAGCTATCTATCTTATCTAAAAAATTCCTTACTAATTGTACTTCAAGCCTTACTCCTCTGCCTGAAACAACTCCTGAAAACTAAAAACAACCGCCTGATCCATGACTTTAAACCCTTCCTTCTTCCAACTGCGGCACACCGCCTGTCTCCGTATCTAGTTCCGATTAATGAGCTGCTGACCCCAAGCAGAAACAGTGTTGGGTTAGCACTGATTCAAACTTGATTCGTATCCTACCGCATCCTCAGCAACACTTTACAAAACTGAAATTTTAGGCTAGCACTAGCATGTGTACCTGTCCGTTGCTCCGATGCTCCGATACGAAGATCCTTTCCTTTCTTGTGGAGCTCCACACAGCAGTCGTTTCTCTTAGCATCCCTCTGCCATTCTTCAGGTCCCAGTTCTGGCGCCAACTGTTGCGGCCTGCCCGCAGTCCACAACATGAACGGTTCAACTGAGAATGGCAGTTCGAACTGAAAAGAGAGGAATCTAGACGGGGCGAAAGAAAGAATGGAGCCAAGACAACATCCTGATCAAAGCTCAATTTTACTATTTTCAGACACTCAGTTATAAAGGAAGGGGGAGGGAACCCAATATCCCGCCAAGTAACTCAGGGTCCAGTAGCAGGATGAACACGTGTGTGCCTCTAGGCAGCAAAGGCAGGGTCCAGCAGTAGGCGTGGCAGGACGAATGAGCAGGAAGCTCCACCCTTGAGCAAGCAGGTTCCAGGCTGGGGGAAGGGAGGCCACAGTTAAGAGCACTGGCTGTTCTTCCAGAGGTCCTTTCCCAACAATCACATGGTGGCTCACAACCATCTGTAATGAGATCTGATACCCTCTTCTGGTGTGTCTGAAGATAGCTACAGTTTACTTATAGAAATAAAATAAATACATCTTTAAAGATTTGTTTATTTAGAAAGAAATAAAATATCTTTTTATGATCACAACACCACAGCTGTGGACAAGCCACTTCAGGTGACTTGGCATGGCAGATCAGCCCAATCCTGGTCTATGGGATCGAATGCTCTGTGTTCATGGCATGCAGAAATACAGCCCTAAGATTGGTCGCTGCTGCGGAAGGCCAGAGCTCCTTGCTCTGTAAACAAAGGGACAGGCATGGCCAGGCCCAGCATAACATCAGCAAACAAGGGAGACAGAGGCAGGCAGACCTCTGTGAATTCTAGACTGGTCTAGTCTACACTATAAAGTCAGAGTGGGAACCTCTGATGATAGATACAGCCACTTGCAAACAACAGTCTAAAATTCAAAATGTCAGTTTTTTCCTTAAAGATACTATGTAGGTTTTTACTTAATAATAAGTAGAAGTATCCTTACTAATTTAAAAGATAAATACATATCAACCTTGAATAAATATAAAGAGAAAGGAGAATGTAGGTATATGTATCCACATAGATATTAATCTCCAAAAAGGGAGAAAGAAATGGGAGCTTATATAAATGTTTTCAAGGATACATAGATAATAAATAAATCCAGGACTTTGGTCTCAATACTTGGGGGAAAAAGGCAGGGACAGATAGATTCCTTGTGAGGTCAAGGTCAGCCTAATCTACAGAGGAAATCTTAATCAGCCCAGGGTACACAGGGAAACCCTGTTTCACATAATAATAATAATAATAATAATAATAATAATAATAATAATAATAGTTTTAAATGACTAAAATGAAGATGGTTATAAGTTCTAAGGTTGTGATGGTATTACAAACCATCTATGAGAGAGATCAAAATAGAGCAGACCTAAATATAAGAGGGGCTGCTAAATTGAATCAGCCCATACTTTTAATGACTTCAAACTGCTGGACCAAGGACATGCTATGCAGGGAGAAAGGCTCTAGATTTGTGTTAACAGGAAAAAAGGGTTTGGAGTCCTTCCAAAGTAATAAGGACCACCTTTGGTAGAGGGAGACCCCTGGAGATCTCAGCTGCAGACAAGAGAAAAGCCAGAATTTCAGCTTACATGGCCAATAAGTCTTACAGGCTACAGAATTCTCATTACTTATTACACACCATACTCCATTCAGAGGACACGAATGGAGATTTATATTGTGGTTTAGTTACATGATCAGACTAACTTCTGAAGAAAGACAGTTATCTTTCACCTGCCCAAACAAAAAAGCAAAAAATCATTCTTGATTGATCTGTGCACCCTGCACATTCCATACAACTGTCATCATAGAACTATGCATTGCCTGTAAGAATTATATATTACAGATTGGAAGCCCTAACAGGATTCACTCTTAGAGATGCTGAAATGCTGAGGCCTGCTGTTCCAGCTCCCTGATGGGCTCTGCCTCAAACCGATGCTGTTTCCAGAGACTTCCTTCCAGAACAGCTTCAGAAAGGACTGATATTCTCAGATAACGCCAGTTCATCTAGCCTTCCAGACTCTTCCACTTGGGACTTCAGTTAAGCCCTGAACTTTATAAGCACATAGAGACTGGACAACAAATGATGCCAGCCAGTTTTCTTTTGACTTAACCATCTTTTTCCAGTTTTCTTTTGGGTCCCCAAACAGGAATTCTTTTCCCCAATTCAGCAATTATAAGACAACTATTGCCCCAGTCTCTTAAGTTGGGGTGGATAGTTTTGGTCATTTTATAAATTATACATGTGTTGTCATTTTAAGGAATGATTTACAAATAATTATGGTCTTGGATGGGGAGAATACAAAATAGAGAGCTTAGACTCAAGGATTTCTATCTTTCCTTTCCTCTATCCTTTCTTTCTTAGATAAGGGATAGGGGTTGAAAAGAAAAAGATGGGATATAGAAATATTATAAGAAATTAGAGCCGGGCATGGTGGTGCACGCCTTTAATCCCAGCACTCAGGAGGCAGAGGCAGGCGGATTTCTGAGTTTGAGGCCAGCATGGTCTACAAAGTGAGTTCCAGGGCAGCCAGGGCTACACAGAGAAACCCTTTCTCAGAAAACCAAAACCAAAACCAAAACCAAAAATAAATAAATAAATAAATAAATAAACAAACAAACAAACAAACAAATAGGGATTAAATTATTGAATCTACTCTTAAACAAAAACATTTTATAGCCATAATCTTAAATTGGTAGAGATCTTTTATTTTGATGCAGAATTAAAGTTATATTTTCTGACACTGATACAAAATTTTATATATTGATACAAGTTAAAGGTTTTCATTGGTATACGTCTTTGTAGGTTGATACAAAATTTAAGATTAATTTTATTACAACATGATATATGTATGGCTCAGCTCTTGTATAGGTATCATGCCTGTGCAACTCAGTTTAAAATACAAAATTTAGTCCCACTCCTTTTCATGGCTGCTATTTACAAACTGTTTAAAATATTAAGTAGTGCAAGTTAATACTCAGAGAGTCAAACTCATGGTCATATTAGATACCAGTTTAGTTAATTACAATAAAATATTTTTAAGGTTATTCAGGGAGTAAATAGCTAAAACTAAACAATGTTTGACAATGAAGATATACTATAAATAGTTGGTCTTCAAAAACCTCATGCTTCAACTGTGGACAATTTGTCCAGAAAGGACAAATGGATGCAGGGAAATCAACTGCCAAGCTCTGCCAAGTTAGAGTAAGCAAGTCCTTTGTAATTCCTGCTTCTCAAAAGATCTGTCATATATTGTGGCCCAGAAGGCTGAATGAAGATAGATTCTCCAATATTAGAGAGATGATATTGGGGACTGTTCAGGTGACAGACAGCTGTCTGTCATTTCTATAATTTCAGAAGCTGTGTTCCAGCACTTCCTGCACACTTGGGTAATATTTATTTCCTTCTCGGGTATCTGATAGACTTGAAGTGATAGTCTTACTATAAGCTTGAGTTGTTTAAGATTTAATAAAATGATCTAGTCCAAGAAGATGTTTTGAAGATAATGAGATGAGTCAGGACAGAAAATGATTTACATATAGAACTTTTTTTTTTTGGGGGGGTGTTTTTTTCAAGACAGGGTTTATCTGTATAGCCTTGGCTGTCCTGGAACTCACTCTGTAGACTAGGTTGGCCTCGAACTCAGAAATCTGCCTGCCTCTGCCTCCCAAGTGCTGGGATTAAAGGCATGCACCACCACTGCCTGGCAATATAGAACTTTAAACATACCAAAATAGGATAGATAATAAAATAATTTCAAAAGTTGCCAAATACTATGGACTGGACATTATAAATGTATATCATACTTTGTAGTTTTCATAGTTGTAATAATTGTATTTAATTTATATTTGAAGGAAAAGGAGCCTTTCAGTGGACTAAAGGGGAAATTGTAGAGAGAATATCTTATGTATCATATGGATGTATCACTTGTCAATTAAAAAGCCTATGACTTAGGCAAGAAATAGAGGTGGGACATCCAGGAGAAGAAAGAATTCTGGGATAGAGCCAGGCAGGAGATTGTTCCAGGAGGATGTAACAAGATGAACACATGGTCCCTGAGCACAGATGACCAGCCACATGGCAGAATGGACCTTGAAAATAAATGGGTTATCTTAAGCTATGATTCTAGTCAGAGAAGAGCCTTGCTATATGGCCAAGGTATTTGTAAATATATTGTGAGTCTGAGTCTTATTTCTGGGAGTATGGGGCTGGGAAGAAGAGCCAGCACTTAGCTTCTGCAAGGTGCTCTTAAACGTTTATGTGAGCTACCCAGAGTAATAAAACTCATATTGTTTGCCAGGGGCTGCTAGGATAGGAATAGTGCTGCTTAAGATGCTGAGAATTTTAGTTTGTAGGATGAAAAGAGTTCTAGAATTTTGGGTAAAGAAAATACAATGCAAATGAACTAGAGTGAGCAGTGAAATTGGACAAGATGATATGGTACGTGTATTGTGCCACATTAAAAATTTAATTTTATCATTGTGTGTACAGACATATGAAGTGTGTACATGTGTGTAAATTCAGACATGGACGTGCCAGAGTAGGCATGTGCCAGATGATACCCTTCAGGAGCTGGCTGTCTCCCTCCATCCTTATGTAGGCTCTAGAGATCGAACTTAGATTGTTAGGCTTGTCTGGCAAGCACCTTTACAAGCTGAGCCATGTTGCTGGCCCTTATCACACTTAATAGGGCACAGAAGAAGAGCCTGGAGAGATGGCTTCGTGGTTAAGAGCATTTGCTTCTCTTGGAGAGGACCAGAGTTCAGGTCCCAGCACCCACATCAAGGGGCTTACAATTGCCTGTAACTCCAGCTCCCAAGGGTCTTATGCTCTCTTCTGTCTGGCTTCTGTGGGTATGCAACACACAGACAGAAGAATAAATAAATATATTTTCTAAAAAGGACACTTAACAGGATGTCAGAAGGCCAAGATTGCAGTCCTTGGTTGTACCTTCTTTATTCAGTGTGTGTGCTGGGCTAGTTTGATATCAGCTTGGCACACAAAGCTAGAGTTATCTGGAAGGAGGGAACCTCAATTGAAAAAGTGCCACCATGAGATCCGGCTGTAAAACATTTTCTTAATTTGTGTTTGATGCTGGAAGGCCCAGCCCACTGTGGGTGGTGGCATACCTGGGCTGGCGGTAATGGCTGCTACAAGAAAGCAGGCTGCGCAAACCAAGGGGAGTGAGCAGCAGACCTCCATGGCTTCTGCATCAGCTCCTACTTCCAGTTTCTTGCCCTGTTTGAGTTCCTATCCTGATTTCCTTTGATGATGAACCGAGACATGGATGAGTAAGCCAAATAAACCCTTTCCTCCCCGACTTGATTTTTGCTCATAGAGTTTCACCGCAGCAATGGAAACCATAAAACTATACCTATTGCTTCATTTTAAATCAGGATAATATGCCTGAAAGTTCTGGTTTTATAAAGATCATATTTTTTAAAAAAGGAAGACAACTCTCATGACCATGTTTTGATTCGTAGTCTTACAGCAGTCTAGCATTCCCAGTCTTATTACTCATTACAAGTTTCGAGTCTTATTTCGTAATGCAATGTTCCTAGAATTGTCTCAACCGAAGCTTATGACCACTTCAAAGGATCTGTATTCCAACCCCCCTCAATCTGGGTTATACACCTTATAATTTGGCTCCAGAGAAACAGCAAATAAACAACTTTTATGAAGACTTTTGATGCTCTAAGATACTAATTATCAATGTAGTATAGCATTAATTGAGGAAATAGAAATTCAGGATTCTCATGTTAATATTCAAAGAGCTAGTCCCAAATTAGGAGGTTAAGAGAAGGAACTAACACTGTTGCGAAGCCATTAGGGGTCAGGCCCACAGCAGACCTGTGCTGTCTCATCGGGAAGCCACTACTGTGTGTTCAGGTTGGTAAAACAGGGAAGATCAAGTTCAGAGCCGTTGTTCCTAACTCAGACTCGTACAATGAACCAAGAGGCAGAGATGGGCTTGAGACTGAGGTCCAAAAGACTGGAGCCAGCACACTTTCTACCACATGACATTGACCCTCAAAAATATATTTCTCTGTCCTTGTACAGAGTTCATGATAAATGATCTGTATTTGTGTCACATTTACGTCAGTTGTCTTACTTGGTTAAACAAGTGAGCTAGTCTGTGAGGGACCATCATCATTTCAGAGATGACACAGGCAGTTGGGCAAGCAGTGAGCACTCACAACGTGGATGCAGGTTCTGCAGCTCTTACTCTTCCTGAATCATCCTCACAAGGAGCAGGGTTTCACCTCAGTGTGTCCTTGCTCTCAGTAGTTTAACTTCTTTAACAGGCATGACGTCTTGGTGTTCTGACTGTCTGCACTCTAACTGTGTGTGCACAGATCAGTGTGCAGGCTGATCTTTGTTTATGCTCCCAAATCATTAAAATGACTGTAAATAAATATATATTTAATATTTAGTTTTTAATTCTTAAATTATATTCATCCCTTCTATTTTATGAGCATTTTGCCCACATGTATGTCTGTGTACTGTATGTGTGCCAGGTGTCTGTCGAGGTCAGAAGAAGGCATTAGATCCCCTGGAACTGGAGCTATAGATGGTTGTGAACCATCATGTGGGTGCTAGGAATGGAACCAGGATCCTCTGTCAGAGCAATGAATGTTCTTAACCACTGTGCCATTTCTCTGGGCCTTTATGTAGGTTTAACATTACCAGCCTAACTAAGAGAGTCAGAAGACAATAGCAGATGAAGAATTCAATGTTTTGTTTTTTGTTTTTTTTTTTAAAGGTAGAATGCCATACTTGAGCTAAGAAAACTGAATCCTAGGGCTGCAGAGATGGATCAGCAGTTAAGAGCACTGACTGCTCTTTCAGAGGTCCTGAGTTCAATCCCCAGCAACCACATGGTGGCTCACAACCATCTGTAATGGGATCTGATGCCCTCTTCTGGTGTGTCTACAAAGAGTAATGGTGTACTCATATACATAAAATAAATAAATGAATTTTTTTGTTTTGTTTTGTTTTTCACGACAGGGTTTCTCTGTATAGTCTTGGCTGTCCTGGAACTCACTCTGTAGACCAGGCTGGCCTCGAACTCAGAAATCCTCCTGCCTCTGCCTCCCAAGTGCTGGGATTAAAGGCGTGCGCCACCATGCCTGGCAATAAATGAATCTTTAAAAAAAAAATCTGAATCTTAAATATTTGCAGAAAGAGAATCTCTTAAGAGACAGGCGAGACTGTTGCATGTCACTGAGATATTGCGAGTTGGAGCTAGCAGAAGCCACAGAATATGTGGCTGAAGGCCTTTACAGGAAGGTAAGCTCCTGATAGATTCTTTCCCCTCGCAGAATCCTGAACATTGATTTATTTTCTGAAGAAAATTTAACCAGAGAAGCTCCAGATGCTGAAGCTACCAGGCATGTCGGGGAAGCAGGATGGGGAAGAACACAGGGACTGCATTAATTGTGTACGTGTGGTGCGCAGGGAATCTGAGCTCAGACCCTCATGCTAACACAGCAGCATCTTCACTCAGTGAGCGATCTCATTTTAGGCTCTTTTTGTCTTTTCACTTGTTGGTCAGGTGTCTCTGGCCCTTCTATTTCTTCTATCCAAAAATAACTGCTTCCTACTAAAAAACCTCTCAATTGCAAGTATGTCCCAGTGTATTTATTAGGAATGATTCTATCTGTGAAAGAGGAAAATTACTGAACTCTCCAACTCAGAGCCCTCCTACCCCTCCCATCTGGAGATTGTTCCCGGAACCCTCCTGAACTTCTCACCCCAGAGTACATTCTGAACTCTCACACCAGAGTCAGACCCCCTCTCAAATGAAAACTGTTCCGGGGACATTTCTGAGATAAGGGTCTCCTGGAACGAACCCAGTCCAACCCCTCCCAACTAAGGACTGTGCCAGGGACATTTCTGAGATAAGGGTGTGAGTAAAAACCTCAGTTCCAATGAATCAAGTACATGGCCAAAGTGTGGGACGCGGTTGCAAAAGCATTTTGGAAAAACCCTTGGTTGAATCACTTAGTGACGTAAAACCTGTATTTTCCCTGCCCTGCTCCCCCCCTTGCCTCCTACCTATAAAAGCTTGTGAAAAGTTTGGGCTAATGGCCGGATCTCCTCTGCACCTTGCAGGCTGCATGAGGTCCGGCCCCAGATATCTGGTATATATGTGCTTTTTGTTTGTTTTGTCTGCTTTCTTGTCGTTGCTGTATTAAATCTTGCTCTATACATCTTAAGTACCGGTCTCAGTGTCTTCTTGGGTGCGCGGCTGACCCGAGGCTTGAGTAAGTGCCTCCCTTTGGGAGTTTTGGAGTCTTTCACTGCTTTATTAAACTATAAAGACTTTAAATGTACCAACTTTGTCTTTGCTTCTGACATTTCCCACATAACCTATTACTACTACACTCTACTTTGGATGGGTACTACGGAAGTGTAGCTAGACATTTGTTGATTGGTGTCATGAGAAGCATGTTATTAAATTTCTTTGTAATTCCCTTTTCAGAAATGACAAAATTTATTATTCTCTGTAGTATGAATAATTTAATAAATCTGGTGCAGGGTTCCTTCCCGACTTAGACCATTTATGTTCTCGGATGAAAGACACACACGCACACACACACACGCACACACACACACACACACGCACACACAAACATACGCACACACATATGCACGCACACACACACACGCACACGCACGCACATACGCACGCACACACACGCACACACACACGCACGCACACACACACACACACACACACACAGAGTCTTTATATTTTAATATGTCTTAAGCAGCACAATAGCTGGGCAACTGCCCGACCTCCACATTGTTAGAATCTTCTTTCTATCCATAACCCCACTGCTTCTTACTAATTTCTATGTTCCATCTTGGCTGCTCTCGGCCCACTGAGAAGTTCTCTGGGTTGTGTTCTCTTGGCCCTTTTATATGGCGGCTCTGTTTTCCCTCTTATACATTCTTTTTCTTCCATGACTGCTCTCTCCCCTCTCCTGCACACTCTCCTAAGGCGTGGCAGCTCTCTCCTGTACATTTTTATCCTTCTGTGGCTGCTTCTGTCTCCTCTCCTCCTCCTCTTCCTCCTCTTCCTCCTCCTCCTCCTTCTCCTCCTCTTCCTCCTGGTCCCAAACACAGGAAACCTAAATCCCCCTATCTCTTTTCTCCCCAGCTTTTGGCTACTGGCATCTTTATTTACCAATCAGAATTAAGGGGGGCGAGGAGGGGAGGGCAGGTTCCCAGAAGCTACTTACAGACTCCAGATCTTAGGGGCTAGCATTTAGCATTACAATAACAGCAAAAGAGAAACCTCAACGATTTGCCAGGAGGATTCTACTTTCATAGACATTTATAATTAAGATGAAGCTAAAGAACAATTACATTTTCCTTCTGAATACTCCTTTAATGATTTACTGTTCTGCAAAAAGGCAAGATTTTCTTCATGAGACAGGTTTCATTATATAGCCTGAACTGGCCTGGAACTCACTATGTAGACTAGGGTGGCCTTGAAGTCACAGAGATCCTCCTGTTTATGGCTTCTGTCTTAGTTACATTGCTGTGATGAAACACCATGACCAAACCACCTTGAGAAACAAAGGGTTTATTTGAGTTATGTTTTCATATCCCTGTTCATCATCACAGGAAGGTAGGACAGGAGCTCAAACAGGAAAAAGGTGATGCAGAGGCCATGGAAGGATGCTCTTACTGGCTTGCTCCTCATGGCTTGGTCAGTCTGCTTTCTTGTAGAAGCCAGGACCACCAGCCCAGGGGTGGCCCCGCCCACAACGAGTTAATTTCCACCAGGAAAGCACCAAACTGTTCTGTGCTTAAATATACCCAAAATAAACTATATTTGGTAGGGAAGGCCAGGCTCCTGAAGTTTAAATTAACACTGACTACTTAGTAAAGTTGAACTGAACCATCTTCTTGCCTCCTGCAGATTGTTACTCTGCTGGCCATAGAGGTCACAGAGACCCTCAGCATAGGTGCCCATAGAGGTCAGAGGTGTGGGATCCCCTGGAGCTGGAGTTACAGATGATAACGTTGTTAGACTTCTGAGGCAGTGTAAAGACACAGAATGCAGCAAAGAGACAGGAGTCTGACTTTCAATAGACAAAATTGTGCTTATCAGCACACACAGTGACAGGCAGCCTCTCTCCTGAGGGATATGGATGAGGTCTGTTAGAGGGGAAAGCAGGCTGAAGCCTTTCTATGGGTGAATACTTAGGGAAAGGAAATTGTTGCAGCCTTAGGAGGCCACACGCCTTTCCTGCGGCCTCTCCTCCCTGATGATGCCCACGGTAAGAGGTTGTTCCAACAGACATTCCATCCTAGGATATGACTAGGCCTGGGTGAAAAAGTCATTTGTCCATCTTGTAGAAACCTTGATTTACCACTGAGGCCTCTATCAGTTGTGAGCCACATGGTCTGAGTGCTGGAAACCAAGCTGGGATCCTCTGCAGTAGCAGTACATGCTGAGCCCTTTCTCCAGCTCTGTAGTCATCAAAATAAACTATAAACTCTGCACTGTAAGCCAATTCCTTTTGTAAACGTCACTGTCCTAGTTAGGGTTCCTATTGCTATGATGAATGAACATGCCATAACCGAAAGTCTGGGAGCCAAGGGGATTTGGGCTTATACTTCCATTTTGTAGTCCATTGCTGAAGAAAATTAGGGCAGGAACCTGGAGGTAGGAGCTGATGTAAAGACAACGGAGGGCTGCTGCTTACTGGCTTGCTCATTATGGCTTGCTCAGCCTGCTTTCTTATAGAACCCGGGACCACCAGCCCAAGGATGGCATAACCCACAATGGGCTAGGGCCTCTCCCATCAATCACTAATTAAGAAAATATCTTATAGCCGGACGTGGTGGCACACGCCTTTAATCCCAGCACTCGGGAGGCAGAGGCAGGCGGATTTCTGAGTTCGAGGCCAGCCTGGTCTACAGAGTGAGTTCCAGGACAGCCAGGGCTATACAGAGAAACCCTGTCTCAAAAAACCAAAACAAAACAACAACAACAAGAAAATATCTTATAGCCAAATGTTACAGAGGCATTTTCTCAAGTGAGGATCCTTCCTCTCAATTGAGTATACACTGTGTCGAGTTAACATAAAACTAGCCAGTGTCCTTACAAAGAGCAGAACAACATTTTAAAGAAAATCCTGTTACTTTTGGCACAAAGAATTGGATTCTCATTTTACAATACTGCATTAAAATTTAACTTGGATAGTCCCTTAGGTAAATTTACATTTGGAAACATCTATTTTTAAAAATGCCTCCTTTATTTGTAAAAATAGCATAGACACCAGCTACCTGCAAGCAGCCAGAGGGTTGGGGTAAGGGAACTGGGTCACTCAATCCGTTTGCCTTCACATTGGCAGGCAGAGGTCTTTTGTGTTAGGGCTTACAGGAGGGTGGACGTCTTTGGGAGCAGACCCAGGACAATAGCTTAAGCCTGGGGCCTGAGATGGAGCTGTAGGGTTGGTCTTGTTTTGGGGCTTGGCCTTGGGTTGGCAGAGGTTTTATTGGCAGGTCTTGGTTTTGCAGGAGTAAACATGATTTCAAGGTTTGGGATGGGCAATGACAGCAACTCCTTGGAGCTTGCAGTCATGCCATTCTTTACAAAGACCTTAGCATGGGCACCCCTGGCCTTCACATTGCTTACCTGAGCCCTCTTCAGCTCCCTTTGCTAAGCTTGGAAAATGAGGTTTCAGAGGAACCTGAGGCCGAACCCCTTAAGAAATTAATTCCTGCCGAGCATTGGTGGCACATGCCTTTAATCCCAGCACTTGGGAGGCAGAGGCAGGCAGATTTCTGAGTTCAAGGCCAGCCTGGACTACAGTGAGTTCCAGACACCCAGGGCTACACAGAGAAACCCTGTCTTGAAAAAAGAAAGAAAGAAAGAGAGAGAGAGAGAGAGAGAGAGAGAGAGAGAGAGAGAGAGAGAGAGAGAGAGAGAGAGAGAAATTAATTCCTTTGTGACCAGGGTTTCTTCATGCCGTCTCTGTACCATTTGTAGGAATGGTTGTATGTGGTGTGGTCCTTGGATTCAACCATGTGTTCATGGAACTCACAGCTCCTAGAACCCCTGGAGGGAAAGAGTCACTTAGAAGATTTTTGAAATCTTTACAAGATTTTTGAAAATAGCATCAATGACCAAAAACGGACTTGGGATCAGGAGCATGTGTGTGTCTCAATTATTCTCTTAAGCAAAGCTATAAAGTGACCATTAAAAGATGTCAGCTTTCCAGACTAGTGGCGCACGCCTTTAATCTCAGACTTTGGGAGGCAAAGGCAGGTGGATCTTTATGAGTTCCAGGCCAGCCTGGTCTACATAGTGAGTTCCAGTCCCCCCAGAGCTATATAGTGAGACCCTGTCTCCCTAAACGGAAGTTGAAATAAGCCTTGATTCTTCTAAAAGCCCGACAAATTAACAGGAAACAGAAAACATTAAATTCTTGTCTTTTAATGCTGGCTCTCTTTAAATGTTATTAAAAGCAGATCAGCATCTAAGAAAGTCTAATTGCTTTGAATATAAAGCATTAATTATTAATTTACACGAATTAATGAAATTAACTAGTTACTTTTCATTAATTAATGAATTAATTATTTTCACTAATGTCACTACAAATAAATCTTTTTCTATAAGATGTGTTTCTCTGTAAACCTTATAAATTTTAGATAGAATTTATAGGTGTAATCAGTATATATTTATTTAAAAAATAAGCTGGGCCTGGTTGCAGGGGCCAGTAATCCCAGCTGCTTGGGAGACTGAGGCAGCAGAGCCACAAATTCAAGGCCTGCTTGTTCACACAGTGAGTTCAAGGTCAGCCTGAATAACTTGGTGAACCCTGTCTCCAAAAGTTCTTCTTTTTAAAGTTGTATTTTTATGTTTATGAGTGTTTGCATGTCTGTGTGTGCGTATCATTCTGCAGTGCCCATGGAGGTCAGAAGAGGGCGCTAGATTTCCTGGAGGTGGAGTTACAGATGATTCATGAGCCACCCATGCTGCTGGAAGCCAAACTCAGGTTCTCTGCAAAAGCAGTTACTGCTCTTAACCACTGAGCCATCTCCACAGCCCCCCTCCCCCAAAGTTTTAAAACATAGGGACATAGCTCAACTGAAAAGATGCTTGCCTGAGTTCAATGCTCAGAACCCACGTGTAAAAAAGTACCGGGTGTGGTGGCATGTGTTTAAAATCCCAGCACTGGAGAAGGGGAGACAGTTTGTGGGCCAGCCAGACTAGACTACTAAGCAAGCAACAGGCCAGTAAGAAACACTGTGTTCAAAGGGGTGTGAGGGTTAGAGAGAGGGTTTGGGGCTGGCTCACACCTTTAATCCTAGTACTGAAGAGGCCAGCCTGGTCTACATAGAGAGTTCCAGGTCAACTAGGGCTATATAGTAAGACCCTGTCTCAAACAAAAACAAACCCCAGAGTGCCTGAAAAATGATGCCCAAGATTGACCTATGGCTTTCACACACATGTTTACATGTGCACCTTCATGCACAAAATATACATGCATCATGTGAATACTACCTCTCATCCAGGAAGAAAGTTTGAAATCTGGCTTGATGGAATAGAATTTACATAGCATGCAAAAAAAAAAAAAAAAAAAGGAAAGGAAAAAGAAAGGAAAGAAAAACAAAGAAACAAAAAACAAAAAACAAGTATTTGGAAACCATACAAAATAGAACCCGTAATATTTTCATTATGCTGCATCTGCCAGGGATTTATGCATCATTATACTGTATGTTATATACATTATACTGTGTATGTGTTAAATACATTATACTGTGTATGTGTTATATACATTATGCTGTGTGTGTTATATACATTATATTGTGTATGTCATATACCTTATACTATGTGTTATATACATTATACTGTGTATGTTATATACATTATATTGTGTATGTTATATACAGTGTGTCATATGTATTATATGTGTGTTATATGCATTATACCATGTATGTAATATACACTATACTATGTATGCTATATACATTATACTGTGTGTATTATATACATTATACCATGCATGTTATGTACATTATACTGTGTATGTTATAAGAACATTTTCTGTTACAAACATAAATGTTGTGTCTCATGATTCAATGAACATAGAGATCAAAATCAAACTGTCTTTGTGAACAATACTAGTTTTTAACCTTGATAATTTCACAACGTACATGCATAACAATTTAAATATGAAACTATTCAACCTTATAGCATCACAAAGTGTACTACTTACTAGCAACATTGAATCAATGTTGAATGACAACTTTATTGTTCCAAGAGGTAAATCATCACATCTCAACACTGACCAAAAAAAAAAAAAAAAAAATGTATATTTCAAATGGAGCAGATCCCAGGAACCATTCAAAAGCTTCTGTCCTTATAGGCCAGTTCTAAACTCATTTCTTTTTTTTTTTTTAATATTTTTATTACATATTTTCCTCAGTTACATTTCCAATGCTATCCCAAAAGTCCCCCATAGTGCCCCCCACTTCCCTACCCACCCATTCCTATTCTTTTGGCCCTGGCATTCCCCTGTACTGGGGCATATGAAGTTTGCAAGTCCAATGGGCCTCTTTTTCCAGTGATGGCCGACTAGGCCATCTTTTGATACATATGCAGCTAGAGTCAAGAGCTCCCGGGTACTGGTTAGTTCATATTGTTGTTCCACCTATGGGGTTGCAGTTCCCTTTAGCTCCTTGGGTACTTTCTCTAGCTTCTCCATTGGGAGCCCTGTGATCCATCCAATAGCTGACTGTGAACATCCACTCCTGTGTTTGCTAGGCCCCCTAAACTCATTTCTTAAATTTATATTTTGTTTGCTCGATAAAAGAAAACAGCTGGGACTATCTCTGAGCTTGACTTTGTTTTAGAACAAGCCTTGATTCTTATTGCATGACGTCATACTCAGTTTGCTTTCTGATTCTGTGCTCAGGCCTTCAGCACTTTCAGAACGGTTTTCTGCTCCTCAGTGACGATGCTTTATCTTGTCTCAGACACCCTGCACACACGCGGGGCAATCAATTGTAAGCCCCTCTGGCTGCTTCTGTTTTCGACAATCTCACAAGGAGCTTAGGTCTTACGGCATGAAACCATCCAAGTCTGCCTTGGCACTCGCCGCATGTAGATTTTGGTGCTGTCCTTGCCTTCTAGGTCTAAAGGCAAACATACCTGTTTCCAGGGATGAACCTAGTTTCCTTAGTTTTGCTAGAGGCTGGATTGCAGGAAAGCCTGCAGTGGTGTGTCATACACTGGACCATTCCAAGCACTGTCCCTGAAAGAAGCAATTTCTGAATTTTTAACAAAAAAGATTTGATTTTTGTTTAAATGTGTGTGTGTATGTGTGGGGTGTGTGTGTGTGTGTGTGTGTGTGTGTGTGTGTGTGTGTGTGTGTGTGTGTGAGAGAGAGAGTAAGCATTTGTGAACTTGAGTGCAGTACCTGCAGGTACCAGAAGAGGGTGTCAGATCCCCTGGAGCTGGAGCTACAGACACTGAGCCATTTGCTCTGGTCATGGGACATGAACTCCTGTCTGCTTAAAGAGCACTATATGCTTTTAACCATTAAGCCATCTTTCCAGCACCATATTTTAATAGTTTAATCACCCTTTAATGGCAATCTCTTCCCCCCCCCCCCCAGGGGAGAGCGCGAACGCAGTCCCCCACTACCACAAATTATGCAGTCAAGTTTCCTGCATGTGGAGAAATCGCAGGGGTCAGCACATCCGGAGTGCAATGGATAAGCTTCGCCCTGGGAAAACCACTTTCGTGATCATGGTATCTCCCCTGCCAGGTAAATATGACAATCTCTCTTTTTTTTTTTTAATAAGACTTAATAAAATAGTCCTTTTTCTTTCTTTTTTTTTTTTTTTTTTTTTTTTGGTTTTTCGAGACAGGGTTTCTCTGTGTAGCCCTGGCTGTCCTGGAACTCACTTTGTAGACCAAGCTGGCCTCGAACTCAGAAATCCGCCTGCCTCTGCCTCCCGAGTGCTGGGATTAAAGGCCTGCGCCACCACGCCCAGCTCCTAATAATACAGGGTAAGTTCACCTACATCCTGAAAGTTACTGATTATATAGAACACATCTCTTATAATTCCCAATATGAAAAAAAAATTAGTATAAACATACTTGACAAACATATCTAATATTTTATATGTACCATAGCCTTAATTTAAAAATCTCGTGTCTATTGATTTTATATATATATTGATTTCATATATATATATTGATGCAGGGTATCTCTGTGTAGCCCTGGCTGTCCTGGAACTCACTCTGTAGACCAGGCTGGCCTTGAACTCAGAAATCTGTCTGCTTCTGCCTTCCAAGTGCTGGAATTAAAGGCATGTTCCACCACTGCCTGGCTTATTGATAAATTTTATTGCTATATTATTTTCAGAGAGTAGTCACAGAAAACAGAACCATAGGAATAATCTAGTAAAATTAATTTAATATCCTCTAGAAGAATTTAATTTAAAATATATCCTCTCATTTCCTGTTTTATTTGACTACTTACAAATAAAAACTAATTTCTAGAATCTGTTTTGCAAGAAAATTCTAATCACAATCTATGTAGTCGATGCAGAATCTATAACCAATAGGCTGCATGCAATGATTCACGTCATAATTCCAGCACTTGGGAGGTAGAATTTACGTCCATCCTCAGATACACAAGGCGTCAAAGGATAGCTCGGACTACATAAGGCCCTGCCTCAGCGCAACAACAGCAGCAAACAAACTAAATAACAAAACCTTTCCGTATGAAAATTCTGAGGAATGCTATTTTATTGACGCAAACTGAACTTCCAGTCAAGTGTGATAGATATTTATTGTCTCTAAAATATTTGCTTTAGGGGCTGCTTAGCGTTAGGAGTGTTTGCTGCTCAGCTGTGAGGACCAACCAGAGTTCAAACCAGCACCTGCTGCTAACTCTAGCACTGAGGAATCTAACACCTCCTTCCAACCTCCAGGTACCTGCATACACACACAAGCCTACATTCATGATCACACACACACACATACACACACACACACACACACTCACACACAGAGAGAGAGAGAGAGAGAGAGAGAACCTTAAAAAATAAAAATACCTTCTTTAGAAGATCAGATAGCTCTTAATACTGTACTTATTTTGTATTTGTGTGATGTGGGGAGTGAGTGTGTGCTTATCTGTGTAAGTATGTGTAGACACTAGAGTTTGACACTGAAATATCTTTCTTAATTTTTCTCTACATTATTATTAATACTATGCAATATTACTGGCCCTTTAATGAAACTAGAGTGCACTTTTTGTTTTTAAAATGAGTGGTCAGAAAACCCTTGGAATCCAACTGTCTCTGCCTCATAGATCTGAGGTTAAAAATTATAAGCTACTGGGCCTGGGATCCAAACTCAAGTCTTGAGCCAGGTGTGGTGGCACACGCTTTTAATCTTAGCTCTTGGGAGACATAGGCAGGCAGATCTCTGTGAGTTTGAGGCCTGCCTGATCTACAAAGGGCGTTCCAGGATAGCCAGGGCTACACAAAGAAACCCTGCCTCCAAAAGCCAAGAAAAAAAAGCGCCAAATTCATGTTCATTCTTGAACAGCAAGCATTTTACTTACTGAATGATCTCTGTAGCCTATCTTCACGCTGTGTTTCAATCACGTTAATGTTTTGTGAGACTATCAAGAGATCCCAAGTACCATTTTAACAGATTTCAAAGAAATTAATACTGTCCACTTTATAAGGCAGTATAGATTTATTATATTTGAACACGTTGTTAAATTTGAACAATATTCATGACAAATTAAAATCATCTGATTGTATTTTATTTTATTTTTTTGAATATCTCAAATACCGCATTAGGAATGCTTAGTGTATGTGTGTGTATGTATATATATGTATATATGTATATAGTTTGTTTTTCTTTTTCTTTTTTTTATTAGATATTTTCTTTATTTACATTTCAATGTTATCTCCTCAAAAAATCCCCTATCCCCTTCCCCCTCCCCCTGCTCATCAACCCACCCATTCCTGCTTTCTGGCCCTGGCATTCCCCTATACTGGGGCATATAACCTTCACAGGACCAAGGGCCTCTCCTCCCATTGATGACCTTGATGACCGACTAGGCCATCCTCTGCTACATATGCAGCTAGAGCCATGAGTCCCACCATGTGTTTTCTTTGATTGGTAGTTTAGTCCCAGGGAGCTCTAGGGGTACTGGTTAGTTCATATTGTTGTTCCTTCTATAGGGCTGAAAACTCCTTCAGCTTCTTGGGTACTTTCTCTAGCTCCTTCATTGTGGACCCTGTGCTCTATTCAATGGATGGCTGTGAGCATCCACTTTTGTATTTGTCAGGCACTGGCAGCTGATTGTATTTTAAATCTTTGTTATAAATCATTTTACTTCTTGTAAAAAAAAGCAATTTTTTTATCAGATTCAGTTTTTTTTTTAATTATTTTAAAAAGATTTATTTATTTTATTTTTATTAGTACACTATCGCTGTCTTCAGATACACCAGAAGAGGGCATCAGATCCCATTACAGATGGTTGTGAGCCACCATGTAGTTCCTGGGAATTGAACTCAGGACCTCTAGAAGAGCAGCCAGTGCTCGTAACCATTTCTCCAGCCTTTAGCTTCAGTTTTTAGAATGAATTTGAAAGTATCAGAATCAAACATTCAGCCAGAAAGCTCCAAGTGAGTCTTTCGATATCTGCACTTTAGTTAGGCCTGAATGAGACAGAGTCCTTGTGCCACCAACTTTTTTCAGTCCCAAATTCTAAAGTTAACACCTAAGGGCTTTTGTTTGTTTGTTTTTGTTTTTTGTTTTAGCTCACTATCTTTTCAAAGGAAGAGAGAAAAAACCCTGGCATGTAACAGCACCTCTATGTTAATCTAGACCAAAAATCATTCCTAACACACACACACATATGAACACACAGAGAGACCCAGACAGACATACAGGTGAGGACACACACAGATATAGTCTTACTATAAATTAGGGATCTAAATAAATTTTAAAATGCAAAGGCCAGAGTTTGCAGTTTGCCTCTCTCTTTCTTTTCTTCCTCTCTTCCTCTCTTCCTCTCTTCCTCCCTCCCTTCCTTCCTTCCTTCCTTCCTTCCTTCCTTCCTTCCTTCCTTCCTTCCTTCCTTCCTTCCTTCCTTCCTTTCTCCCTCCCTCCCTCCCTCCCTCTCTCTCTCTCTCTCTCTCTCTCTCTCTCTCTCTCTCTCTCTCTCTCCCTTCCTCCAGGAACTTAAGGACCAATGCCCATGTAATTCATACACAGAATTACAGATAGAAAGAATTGTATTGGGTCACAGTATACTCTCTGGTCCACAGTGCAAGTTTACAAAAGACTAGTCAGATCCTGGGATAGTGCAGACTTTATAGTACACAAGTTAAAATAGAAGGATCCCCAACACTCTTGGTTCTCTGGGCTCCAAAAAGTTCACCAGAACCCCATTCAACCGTTCCTGTTTTACAGCAAACACCTAAATCGTTCATTGGCAGGCTGAATTTGCTCAAGAGCTTCCAGATTAACAAATTTACACTGTAATGATCCAAATGACTCAACCGAGTCCACACAGTTCAAATGGGCTTCCAAATTAAAGGAAAGCAGAGCCAAGACACACGGAGCAAGGAGGATGTAGCAAAGCAGAGACTTCAGGGCCCTGTAGATTCCAAACATTCTTGTCTTGTGTCCCTACTGAGGTAGAAAGTAGCCGGTGCCAGCTGAAGAGGAAAGATAAAACAAAAACAAAAACAAAAACCCGGAATAAACTTATTCCAGCAGTGGATCTGGACTGTCTAATCGCTCCTTCCGATCCAGGGTCAACATGCTAAGTGGTTGACACCCAAAATGTGTCTTTCTCTTCCGGCTAGGTTCCTTTCTGTCCTGCAAGGTGGTCTGATTTGTCAGAATTGTGTGAAATCCTTTCCTGGGAGGCGGGCTTCTCTGGCTAGCACCAGGACCTCACCCTTTCTCATCCCCTTTGGGGAGATTCCTGGGGAAATTCCAGTTCTTGCCGCGGCGGGCGAGGCTGGGATGGGCATTGCTTCTAATAGCCCAAGGGAAGGGCAAAAGTGTCTCTAGAGTAGCTTCGTTCCATGGGGACTGTGAGTGACCAAGGTCCTCTTACAGTGGTCTTTCCTAAGTTGTACTTCAGGTCCCTTTCGCTGACCGCATACTCATGCCAGTTTAAACCTTTCCCACCCAGAGGTTTCCGGTCTTTGTTTTTCTTCTGTGTGTCTCTTGTTTACCTCATGCTTTGCAGGTTCCAGTTATCCCAACACACAGCCTCGCCCTTCTTCCAGTAGAGAATTCTTTTTAAAAAAAATAATAATCTTTCCATTGTTTTACTGATTTTGAGAATTCTCCCTGTTTCATTCATTGGGCTTCCCTTTCTCCTATAACTTCAGTAGGACAGCATTTTTTTTTCTCACTGAACTTCCGTAGCACCTTATTTACGATTCTTTTATCATTTGTCATGATGTCTTTAGTATCACAGCTGCCCCCCCCCTTTATATAGAAACTTAAGGTCTGACCTGATTTACAAGCCATATCATCTTTAATGCACATTTTTTATCATCTTAAAGTTACGTTTTATAATATTTAAAGGCTCATTTTAAAAAAGATCTCATGTTATTTTCATTTTTGCGCATGAGTCCTTGTCTGCAGTTGTATGTGAACCAGCTGTGAACTACTGAGTGGGCGCTGGGTCCTGAGCTCTGGTGATCTCTATAAGAGCAGGGTGGCTCTTAACCAATGAGCTATTCCTCTGACCTCTATAAGGTTACTTTTGATTAACCTTGGTTTTTATCTGTGTGAATATTTTGTTATCTGAACTAAGTCTGTCTCTCCAGAAAGGTTTGTTATTTGGTCTTGTAAAATGTCTTCATATACAGACAGAGATAGCAACATTGCCCGCCCCCTCCCCTGTTGTTTTTTTCAAGACAGATTTTCTCTGATAATCCCTGGCTGTCCTGGCACTCACTCTATAGACCATGCTGACCTCAAACTCAGAGCCTGCCTCTGCCTCCTAAATGCTGGGATTAAAGGTCACCATCCAATGTCCAGGCTATGGAGACATGTTCTTAAGGGAGGCATTGCTTTCCTGTAGAGCAAGAATATGAGACTTGTGTCCTTCTCCTGTGTGGATGATGGTAGAAAAAAATCTAGTTAATTCTCTGACCAAATGTCCATGTTCTCATGTTCCTCCTGTGCATCCATCAGTTTCATAGCTCATTCTCTGTCCCTGCGTCTTGTTGTTTCTTTGCTTGATTGAACATATGTGTGTGTGTATATATATATATGTATATATATATATATATATATATATATATATATAAAACTATGACAATTTAAAAATTCAAACATCAGATCCATCATTAGTGCATAAACAATGTCTTCCACTTCCTCATCTGTCTAATTTGCATTTTTCCTCCAGGTTTAGAACCCTTTATACTTTTCATCCTTGGACAGAGAAAAGAGAAAAACAGGCACAAATAACCCGGACTTCTGCTTTCTTAAGAGTTCAATGTGCACTTAAAATAGTCCTGTTGATATTGTTGTAAGCAGTCTGTGATGCTCTGTGGCAAGAAGGTTTCCAGAAAACCTAGATATCGATACGGCTGGGAACAGCATGCCAAACATGTCTGTGCTCCCCACACGATCCCCTCTCTCATCTTTCCACAGTTCCCCTGGGAGAAAATGTGGGCTAAAGATGTGCGTGCAGGCCGCTCCAGTCACACGGACTTCGAGGGAGTCTGACGAGCCCCCACAGTGGATCATAACTTTCCTCAATAACATTCTGTTTATTCTTTTGAGGATTTTATTAACATATGGTTTTGCTTAAATTCACCCACATCCTTTTTCTCAGAAATGAGCATTACGGGGGTTCTAATTGCTTCTTGAACATCAAATAGCTCCTAAAAGTACACATGATGGATTGACTGTGAGTGAAGCAAACAAGGGCAGAATTCCTCCTGAAATACACATGGATTTAATAATTAGCAAGAAAGCTCTTCATAATTAGAAAAAAATGACCGGGATAATGTTCCAACTGCTGGAGAATGCACGGGTCTGTCTTAGCGCTGTAGCCTTTCTCTGGGACTGTGATACTACAGACGGCAGTAACAGTCTCCACCAAGTAAAACGGGTCTTCAGTTTCTGGCATATAAGCAAGCAAGAAGGTGGGGGGTTTTCCTTATTTTATTTTAAAATTTTGATTTATCTTTAATTTAAAATTATGTGTATGTTTACTTGTGTGTGAGTGCTGGGGGCAGGGGAGGTAATGTATACATCAGTACAGTTATTCACATGGGCCAGTAGAGGGCGATAGGATCCCCCAGAGCTGGAGTTCTGAGAAGTCAGTCGTGAGCTTCATCCACAAGAGCAGTAAAAGCTTGTTGTTGTTGTTGTTTTGAGACAGGGTCTCTCTGTGTAGTCTTGGCTGTCTGGAACTTACTCTGTACACCAGACTGGCCTCAAATTCACAGAAATCTGCCTGCCTTTGCTTCCCAAGTGCTGGGATTAAAGGTGTGTGCCACCACCACCCAGCAAGCAGTAGAGACACTTAACCACTGAGCCATCTTCCCAGCCCAGATCTCTCTCTCATTCTCTCTCTCTCTCTCTCTCTCTCTCTCTCTCTCTCTCTCTCTCTCTCTCCCTCCCTCCCTCCCTCCCTCCCCTCACCCTCTCTTTCTCTCTTTTTATGTGTCCTGGTGTTTTGCCTGCATGTATGTAAATGTACACCTACATGCAGTGCCCTTGGAGGCCAGAAGATGTCTGATCCTCTCTCTGGAATTGGAGTTACAGATAGTTGTTAGTCTCACGTGGGGTCTGGGGACTGAACTCAGGTCCTCTGCAATGTCAGCCGGTCCTCTTAACTACTGAACCATCTCTTCAGCCCCAGGAAAACTATTCCGTTTGTTTGAGACAGTGTCTCACTATGCAGCTCTGGTTTCCCTGAAACTCACAATGTAGTCAGTGTTCACAGAGAACTGCCTGTCTCTGTCTTCCCAGTGCTGGGGTTCACAATGAGCCATGACTACACCAAGCTTCCCACAGTTTTCTTTTTCTTTAAATCTCATTTTCTAAACTATTTTGTTCTGTTGTTTTGCACTGGATATAGCCCAAACTGGCCTCAAACTTGCTATGTAGCCAAGAATGGCCTTCAGCTTCTGGTCCTTTAGTGTTCACATGCCATGTGCGAGGATTGTGAGGTTGTGGCCCAAGTCTGTCTGTGTGCTGCTGGGAACCAAATCTAGGGTTTCCAAAACACCAGGCAGCATTTATCAAAAGCTGCACTACCAGCCTCATCCCCAAATCCAGAGTTTATTTCATTTTTAAAAAATATTTATTTATTTATATGTAAGTACACTGTTGCTGTCTTCAGACACTCCAGAAGAGGGTGTCAGATTTCGTTTCAGATGGTTGTGAGCCACCATGCGGTTGCTGGGATTTGAACTCAGGACCCTTGGAAGAGCAGTCAGTGCTCTTAACCGCTGAGCCATCTCTCCAGCCCCAGAGTATATTTCTATAAGAAATTTTGTTCACACTAGCTTTTAAGAGTTTATACAAGGAGGCAATGTACAAAGAAGTTTAAAAACAAACAAACAAACAACAACAACAGACCCAAGGGAATATTCAGGGACTAAAGGACAGAAAGACAGCAGAAGTACTTCCATTTTTAAAGAATGTCTGAGCTAAACTCTGAAGAAAGCATCTGGCTTGGTGGACATTGGTGGGGACAGGAGCAGCCTCTGTAAGGGCACAGGTGTAGGTAGCTCAGACATGTGGAGGAACAGCAATCACCACGCTGCCACAATGCTGTAGAGGATCAGAGTGCATTGAGGGGCACTGCACAGTCAGAGCCCGGGACTGAGCCAAGACGCTATCCTAAATGACATCATGGTCATTCAGCACTTCCTTTATATAGATATAATGTAAATAACTGCTAATTACACCCAGCCCCATGTAGGCCTTAGAGACTTTTGACAGATCTACACAGCTGTAAAACCATTCCCTCACATCTTGCCTATGGCCTTCCAAGTCTCCTCTTGCACACACCCACCACACCGTGTCTTTTCTAAATACAATACTAAGTGTGACCATGCACCATGCATGCTTGCATCTGCTGTCTTTGCTCAGCTTGCTGTCTTTGAGGTTTTCTCAGGTTGAAACGCTCGCTCGCTCTGTTTTACTGCTGAACTTCTTTAGATTGTATGACAGACTGTTTACTGCGGCACCTGCTGGCTGGTCCTGGTGTCGATAACATGCTATGAACATTTGTGTGCAGACCTTTGACAGCGCTCACTACCACACGTGCTGCAGCTAACAAGTCTAGAGAGACCCCACCCCCAGCCCACCAGCCAGAGTAGATGTGTGTGGTGCTGGGAGCAGGAAGGGAAGAACTCGCCTCTGGACTGGATAATCACAAACCTCTGTCTCCTGAAAAGAAGGCAGCCAGCCAGTGCAAGGAGTGGTCTTGTGACCCAACAGTGGTGTACAGATCCACTTTTATGAAGTAAGGATTTTTTTTTTCCACTTGGGTTGCTGAAATGCAGCCACAGAAACCTGAAGCTGGATGCATGCCTGTCCACCCTGGATGCGTGGAGAAAGGGGTTTGTTGTTGTTTACTTGAATAAGAGCATCAGTACTACTCAGAGGAGAGAGAGGAAGGAAGGAGGGAGGGAGGAAGGGAGGGAGGGAGGGAGAGAGGGAGAGAGGGAGGGAGGGAGGGAGAGAGAGAGAGAGAACCCCTGTCCCTGTCAGGTGTTAGAGGAAAGCCCAGCAGCAGAGCCCTCATTGAGACAGAACTGGGAATCTGTAGAAGCCAGTGAATAAAAGAGCGAACCACACAGGAGGAAGGACATGGGGGAAACAGCTGAATTTCCAAGTCATATTCTCAAGGTCCCGGTTTGCACAGGGCCAGCCCTTTCTTGCATCTGAGGTGAGACAAGGTGTGAGCTAGAGGTGGTGACAGAATGATCAGAGGCGCTTTGTCTGTGAGGAAAGCAAAGACAGAGAATGGTTTCCCTTACATCTTCCTTTCCGCCCATGCTTCGTTTGGCTTGACAGCTGTGTATGGACATGTGCCTGTTACTGTGCCTTGCAATGAATCTGAGGAGAGGGAGATGAAGCAGTCAGTCTGCCTTTCAGAATCTGGTACATTAATGGAGGGCAAGCTCGTGCTGCCTGGGGTGAGGGCTGTGGAGGCTGAGACTTAGAGGATAGAGCGAGAAGCAGCCAAGAGCAACGTAGGAGCCATGATGCAGTCAGTGTTCTAGAAGGTGCCATGACACAGTCAGTGTTCTAGAAGTCATTATGACACATCAGTGTTCTAGAAGGCACCATGACACATCAGTGTTCTAGAAGTCACCATGACACATCAGTGTTCTAGAAGGTGCCATGACACATCAGTGTTTTAGAAGGCACCATGACACATCAGTGTTCTAGAAGGTGCCATGACACATCAGTGTTCTAGAAGTCACCATGACACATCAGTGTTTTAGAAGGCTCCATGACACATCAGTGTTTTAGAAGTCACCATGACACATCAGTGTTTTAGAAGGCTCCATGACACATCAGTGTTTTAGAAGGCTCCATGACACATCAGTGTTCTAGAAGGCACCATGACACATCAGTGTTCTAGAAGGCACCATGACACATCAGTGTTCTAGAAGTCACCATGACACATCAGTGTTCTAGAAGTCACCATGACACATCAGTGTTCTAGAAGTCACCATGACACATCAGTGTTCTAGAAGTCACCATGACACATCAGTGTTCTAGAAGTCACCATGACACATCAGTGTTTTAGAAGGCACCATGACACATCAGTGTTCTAGAAGGTGCCATGACACATCAGTGTTCTAGAAGGCACCATGACACATCAGTGTTCTAGAAGGCACCATGACACATCAGTGTTCTAGAAGTCACCATGACACATCAGTGTTTTAGAAGGCTCCATGACACATCAGTGTTTTAGAAGTCACCATGACACAGTCAGTGTTTTAGAAGTCACCATGACACATCAGTGTTTTAGAAGGCGCCATGACACATCAGTGTTTTAGAAGGCACCATGACACAGTCAGTGTTCTACAGCATCCCTTCCTCATGTCCTCAACTCTCTCACTCACACCTGCTAACTCCCCGGCTGCAGTCAAGGCTGAAACTCTTGCCAACAGTGGTCACAGTTACCCATGAGGCCTGGCCTTACCCACCCCTGTTATGAGAACAGACTGAGGGTCATGACTGAAGTGAAGGAACCAGCACAGTTGCCATGGGTTCAGTTGTCCTTGCACGTGGACCGCTTACCTGTAACTGCCTGGAGCTTCTTGACACAGCACCATTGCTTATTTCCTGAGCTACTCTTGTGGTGATTTGGGAACCCGTCACTTTACTGCCCCTCCCCCTTCTGTGGCTTCAGCTGCTGCTGCCATCCTCTCCCCTGGGGACATTCCCAGGCCAGACATGTCAGAGCCACTCTTCCATCATGTGTCAGGACTGCAGACCCTCTGGCACTGTGGCTTGGGTTGAGCTGTGTGCTCTGATTGATGCTCATGGCCACTGCCTGCCCTGGTCAGTCCTGTGGCTCAGGCCTCACCCAGCTCATGGCATCCTTATGTAACCTCCATGTCTCCTTCTTTGACGCCTAGAGCAGCTCTTCTACTCTGAGTCTTTCTTTAAAGGAATTCCCATATACCTGGTTCATCTCCAGCTCTCAGGAAGCAGTGTCCACCTCTGTGCGTGTTCTCTCTGCCTCCTGCTCCTCTCTCTCCAGCCACTCACTCCCTGGCAACTTGATTCTACAATTTCTGTTGCTTTAGGGCATTCTTTGGTTCATTCGTTCATGTATTAAGTCATTCAGTAGAAATGATTCAAGCGTCTATTGTCCACTGGACAGTGACAGGCTGAGGATGCACGACAAGAAGCAGACAGGCCTCTGCCTCATGGAGCCTACATTTTCACAGAAATATGTCAAGATGTCAACCAAAGGACTCTATCAAGCCAACAGAAGGCAGGGAGATTAAATACGTTTCTAAGACAGAAAGCCATTTCTGAAATTAGATTGGTCAGCCAGTGGACAAGGTGTTTACCATAGGTCTAGACAAGGTTAGTAGTGACAAATGTGGGTTAGACTGCTTATGGGGCTCTTGAGTACCAAGATAACCACTTTAAATAGAATTTAAAATATCCACTTTAGTGCGTCATGAATCTCAACTAGTAGAGGAGCCACTTAGAAATCTGCCTGCACGCAGTGTCCAGATGAGCCCCGTCTCTTCTGTTCCATAACTGCTGCAGCTGGGCCCTCGTGAGGCCTCCTCACCTCCTCCTCTAAAACGACTCTTCATGGTACCCGAGAAGCAAAGGCTGGCACATGCAATGCATATCCTATTGCCACCCTCATCTAAGTATGTTGGCAAATAGTTCAGGATAACAAAGCCATGATCTAGTTTAACTGTCCTGACCTTAGAGCAGCTACCTTCCATACACAAGGCAGGTCTGACTTGGGAAAGCAATTTTAGCCTAAGTAGACAGACAATGGAAGAAAGCATGGGATTTTATCCCCCGTCCCTCACTTGGGATTCGTTGTTTAGAACTGCCTGGCTGCACATGTCGGGAGAACTCAAGCCCTGCTCTCCTTCAGCTTGACAGCAGGTCTGCACTTCATCTCCTCAGGGCTCACATCCTGGAATCCCCACTGGAGATCTCTGTGCTGCCCACTTTCTGTCTCAGCATCTGCTTTGGAGAGCAGATGTGGATGTAGTAAAGTTTCTAAGCAAGTGGGGAAGGCCCAGAAGCAGCACTTCAAAGTGCAGGCTGTGTCCTCCTCCTGGTATACTGGAGTCTACGGACTTAAGCTCTGTCTTCTCTGGGAGCTGGGACCAGTTTCCTCCCATATAGAAAAGCCATGGCTCTTCAAAGGGATGTGGGAATCTGCGTTAACTGACAACCATCTGAGGAGAGGTGGCCCGTCTTGAAGGCAGGCCAAGGATCTGTGCTATGTTCTTTGCCTCCTCCAGGGAAACTGACAGCTCCCTCCTTGGACCCGGGGCTGAGTCAGAGAGGCATTAGAGGAGAAAGGCAGACTTTTCTTCTAAGAAAGCCCAGAAGAAAAGTGGATTTTCTGGATTTCCAAATCATCTTATTTTCCTCCCTAGTCTTGCCAAAGTCTGAATATTTTGGAATGGAGTCTAGAGTTGGAGAACAGGGTGATCCGGCCTTTCAGTTACAGTTCTTTCAATGTTTGCATGAGCCAACTATTTGCCTCTTTCCTCCTTTCTTTTTTTTTCTTTTTCTCTTTCTTTCTTTCTTTCTTTCTTTCTTTCTTTCTTTCTTTCTTTCTTTCTTTCTTTCTTTCTTCCTTCCTTCCTTCCTTCCTTTCTCTCTCTCTCTCTTTCTTTCTTTCTCTCTCTCTCCCTTTCTTTCTTTCTTTCTTTCTTTCTTTCTTTCTTTCTTTCTTTCTTTCTCTCTTTTTAAATTAGATTTATTTCATACATTTGAATGTTTTGCCTGCCTGTATTTATGTGTATTACTTGTGTGTCTGGTGTTTTTGACAGCCTTAATAAAGCATCGCACCTCTTGGGCCTGGAGTTACAGATGGTTGTGAATAGCATGTAGGTGCGCAGACCCAGCCTGAGTCCTTGGCAAGAACAAGTACCCTTAACCCCTAAGCCACCTCTCCAGCCCCGATCTCATATCTTTATACCAAGAAAAACGTCTCTGTAACGCCATTGGTTTGAACGGCCTGTTCCTCATGGTTGATGAGTGGCTTGCATTCTCACAAACTCTTTATTAAATATCCAGCTGTACATTTTTACACTTGTATTTGTAAGTGGAAGTTTATCTCTCATAAATCGTCGAAGATGTGGACTTTGAAGTAACGTTTTAATTGCAAATAACTTTTCTTTTTTTTTTAAATGTCTTTATTATTGTATGTAAGTACACTGTGGCTATACACAGAGGGCACCAGATCTCGCTGCGGATGGTTGTGAGCCACCATGTGGTTGCTGGGACTTGAACTCGGGACCTTCTGAAGAGCAGTCAGTGCTCTTAACCACTGAGCCATCGCTCCAGCCCTGCAAATAACTTTTCAGAGGTGCTAGAAAAATCTTTCCAGAAAACTCTCTGGGAAGAACGTGACTAACCCTTATCTCTGTCGCCAGTCTCAGCACCTTCTGCCCCTTCACCACCTGTGTTCTCCAGTGATGCAGTCAGTCTAGCAGGAGCTGTCTGTCTGTCACTGAGACTGGGAAAACCCTTCCTATCCTTGGCCAATAAACCTGTGACCCCTGCTGCTCCCCAAGTTCCTGGAAGGTTGGGATCAACTTTCTTCTCTACTGAGCCTAGTATTCAGCTCAATATATGTTTTCCAGGAAAATGAAATGTCCATAGTAAATTACTTACTATTTAATTAACAGCCTGAAAGTGAGAAATCCGTTGCGACACACTCATGTATCCAGACTGAAGAAAGCCCTTTTATTTTAGAAGCAACAACCACCCCCTTCACCACCACCACCATTCTCATTGTCAAGTATTGCTTGTGGGTAAAACATGGCTGCGGCTTGATTTTCTTAACTCATTGAGTTTCCTAAGCAAATTGATTTAAATTATATCCTATCAATAGTTCTCACTGATGCACCTCAGCTTTATGTGGTGTGTGTTTTTCGTTTTATGGGTTTCATAAATACATAATAATTTATCTCTTGTATGATTGAATGTATCAAAAGTCTCAATTCCACGGGGAAGTTAGGTACTCTTGATCATTGCCAGAAAAGAAACTCACTTGGAATATGTACCATCCACAGACAATTAGGAATACGGTTTACCTTTCACCTACACAGCACGGTTCACGTGCATATCATGGCCTGTATGGAGAGATCAGAGGTCCATTTGCTGCGCGTGGACCGGTGGGACACACCCATCTGAAGAGAGAAGGCAGGGACTAGGGTTTTATAAAATAATGTGCTTAATGGGTAATACTAATTTTCTTAGCAGCAATGGCTTTTCATTAACTTGTATCAAAATAAATTGAATTATAAATAATACTTTTTAACATTTTATTAACAATAACAACAACAAAAGCCCCAAAGTGCCACTTTCTAAAGTTGGAGACATACTGTTGGCAAGAGAGGGAAAGAGACATGAAACTGTATTGTGGCAGTTCTCTAGAAGTCAGGTAAAAGGTACTGTGAGCATGCCCATGTTAACCTGAGGACAGCCAGGAAGGGCTGAAGAGGTGAAGATGTGGATCCTTTTGGAAAGTGAGTGTACGTGTGCACATGTGCACATGCTTGAAGGTATGAAGGTGTGTGTGTACAGGCATGTTTAGGTGTGTGTGTGAGAGTGGTGTGTGTGGTGTGGTGTGTGTGTGTGTGTGTATGTCAACTTCCTCAATTAAGACTTCAAAGCTTCAGATTTCAGGCTGTCCTGATGGTTCTGGGGAGATGGCTCATCAGATGAAGGTGCTTGCTGCTAACCCTGAAGACCACTTTGAGCCCCCGTGTCTGCCATGGTGGAAGTAGAGAACTGACTCTCACAAGATGTCCTCTAACTTCCATATTTGTGGGCATGCACGCACACATAAATAAAAGTAATAAAAATTATCAAAAAGTACAGATTCTACCCCTAGCTGAGAACCTTAGGTCAAAAAATGAGAATCAGGCTGCCTGATAAATAAAAAATAATGTTTTATTGGCAACTATTTGAAAAATCTGGTGTATTTACAGCTTGTTCAACACAGCTCAAAGGCAGAGTTGGAAAAATGTTAATTGAAATATTTTCCTAGTTTGCAGAGCTTATTCTTTAAGGGGTAATTTGGTTGAGACAGATCTCATTGTCTTGCTTTAGTAGTTCTTGAATCATTATTTGTTTTTCCCTGGAGTTCTTTTGTTTCCAAATCTTTCACAAACCAATTGGGGTCAATTATCTTCCACGGCAATTAATTCGGAGAGTTTGCATGCAGCTGTTCCTCCTTAATCCTGCGCATTTTTCAGAGTCCCTTTTGCCTCCTAACTAAAGCTCTCTACTTCTGTGAACTCTGTGGGATTCTTGACAGAATTTTGCCGGGTATAAAGAATTCTTGAATCCAAAGTGTTTAAGAACAGCTGCTCCCTACATTGTAAAGAGGCAGGAAGCTGGTCTTATACCTCACTGTGCTCTTATAAACATTATACAATTCTAGTGAACATTAACTGCTTATGGTTCATACAGATGTGGCATGCATGTGTGTGTCTGTGTGTGAGTGTGTGTGTGTGTGTGTGTGTGTGTGTGTGTGTGTGTCTGTAAATGTGCATATGAAGGCTGGAAGTCAACGCTGAATATCCTGTTCTATCACGTTCCACCTCATTGTTTGAGACCGGCTCTTTAGCTGAACTTGGAGCTGGCAGTTTTGCCTGCACTGGCTGCCCAGTGAGGCCCCAGGAATCCGTGTGTCTCTGCCTTTCCCAGAACTAGCGTTATTATAGATGTATGTTACCATGCCTGGTCTAAGAGCAGCCTGGGCTACAGGAGGCCCGTTCTCAACAAAACAAAAGCAGGAGAAAAAAAACAAAAAAGTCTCAGAGATTAAAAGTGGTAGTTGCTCTTCCAGAGGACCCAGTTTGACGTACAGCATCCACACAGCAGCTCACAGCACCCACAATTACACTTCCAGGGGATCTGAGGCCTTCTTATGACCTCTCAGGCATCAGGTACACAGTGGTGCACAGGCACATGTGCAGACCAAACACCCATACACATAAAATAAAAATAAAGTATAAACCAAACAAAGTTGAAAATTGTTCTTCAGAGGATATATATATATATATATATATATACACATATATATATAATGTCAAAACAGACCGCAGAATGAGATAAAATAGTTACAAATTATGTATCATCTAAAGGTCTAGTATTTAGAATATGAAAATTAACATAAAGGCAAATATCCCAATGTAAGCAGGTGCAAAAATACTCAACATCACACTCACAATAAAACAGTGTTATGCTCACTAGGACTATAATAATTTTTTAAAAAGACTGTAGCAAGTATTGACAAGGAAGTGAAGCAGTATTTGCAGTAAACACTGGCAAAAGAAAGGAAGAAGTAGTTAAACAGTTGTGGGTGGAGGTGTCTGCATCTTTCTGTTGGAAATGGACAGACTGGGCAGTCCCAGAGTCAGTCAGAAAGTTGTCATAAATGACACTGTGTAAAGCACACGGCCCTCCACGCCACAGTGGGAAATGCATGTTGTTTTCAAATGCATCTGGATTATTCATTAATAGAAACCACATGTTTGACCATAAAAGACTTAGTACATCTTAAAAGACTGGAATTATACAGAGTACCTGCGTTACACATTTTATAGCCTAACGTTGCTCTAATAGTTTTACTCTAATAGAATTAAAATAAAGAAAATTATCTGAAAGATTCTTCAAAATCAAATGTGCTGACTTAGGGCCAAAATAACCTACAATCTTGAGTTTCTCCCATTCCCCTCTTTTTCTTAAACCTAAACATACTCGTGAACCTACCTGAGAACTTTTGTTTTCTGAGAAACAAAACCTTTAACTTTTAACCTTAAAAGTTAAAGAGATTAAACTCTTTGGCAACATTAAATACAAGGGGCCATTTCCCGGCAACTTTTAGAGATATAACTTGACAGTCACCAAAACCACACACACACACACACACACACACACACACACACACACACAAATCACCATTGTAAATAAACTTAAGTGTAACTCTTCCTTGAGAAAGAAGCCCACACTTGTCCCATCACTCCCTCTCAGCTCCCCCACTCCCTCTCAGCCCCCCCACTCCCTCTCAGCTCCCCCACTCTCCCTCAGCCCCCCCACTCCCTCTCAGCTCCCCCACTCCCTCTCAGCCCCCCCACTCCCTCTCAGCTCCCCCACTCTCCCTCAGCCCCCCCACTCCCTCTCAGCTCCCCCACTCCCTCTTTACTCTCCCCCTCCTCCTTTTAGCTCTCCCATCTCTGAACCTCTCTTTGTGCTTTGAATATAGCCAACTTTGCTTCATATGTCGCTTACCCTGAAACCCATTCCTTCACTGAAACCATGAATCCCAGTTTTGCCTGGGCAGAAGTCTCTCAGGGAGCTGCCAACACAAGTGACAGTGTGACAGGGACTACTCCAGCATCAGAGAAGAGGCAGCACACTGTGTGGCTCCGAATACTGCCCAGGGCATAGGCAGGCGCCATCCTGGGTAAGAGGCCCATGGTTTGAGACTGAGCTACTCTGAGGACCTGGAAACAATGAACACTCACAAGTCTCGGGAGCATGGGGGACACTTGCCCACAGTGTCTGGGTGGCAGGCAGCTGCAAGAAGCAGTTGTGGAAGGGAGAGGGCTATCTGCAGAGCACTGAGAGGTTTAGGCAGCAGGGGCCTCAGGCTGTGAACAGTGGGAGACCATGACCCTGACCTCTTTGATGAGGAACAGTACCATAAACTGTGGATCACAGTGAGAAATGAGAGCTCTAGGATCTTAGCCAGGGTGACTCCATTTTCACATCTGCTCTCCTTCTATAAAGCAGTTTACTATGGGGCTGGAGTGTTGCAGGATCACAGGATCACACTGTGTACCCTGAGATTGTGTTATTTACTGGAAAAACAAGACAAAACAAAAAACAAAAACAAAAAAAGTCTGTTTTTAGTTGTAGTGTGTCACAGCCTTAGCACACACTTTTAAAAAGAGTTTTCTGTTTGAATATTGAAAACAGTATTAAATAAAGTCAGCCATAGGTTGAGAGTTTGAACAAGCAACTAGTTGACAAGAAGTGAACATAGGATTATTAAGGAGAAAAAAAAAAAACCCATAAAGAGTAGGAGGGAATCAGGAGGATGGATAGAGAGGTGCACAGGAAGTAGAAGGGTGGGACACTCGGTTTGAAGAAAGTTATTTGGGGCATGAGAGAGGAGATTGCTTCTCGGACATTGGCTGGGGAGGAAGGTCAGGTGGGAGCTTTCTCTGCAAAGGTGTTAGAGGAAGAGGAGGCGAGTTTGTTGGTTTGGGAAAGAAGCTGAAAAGGGAAATGGAAATGGAAGAAACTCCGTGCTCTTAACCACAGGTCATCTCTCCAGTCCGCTGGCGTGTGTGTGTGTGTGTGTGTGTGTGTGTGTGTGTGTGTACAATGAGATTCATTAGAAAAGACAAACTAAGAGTAAGAGAAAAAGATGAGGGGACTGACAGAGAAAAGAGCCTTTAGAGAAATCCCCAAGGAAAGCAGATACCCAACTTTGAGTTTTTGAGATAACCTATGTAAGGGGATGTGGTCTCCCTTCCCCCATCTGCTTGAACCTGCTTGCTCAAGGGTGGATCACCTCAATTAAGCGTTGCCTATTTTTAACTTAATTATTAGGGGGGAGAGAGGTTGGAGACCTTACTGTCGAAAGGGCAAGCCCTTCACTGCCTCCCACCCAAATAAAAAAGCCAACTGGCCTTGTACTAAAGAGTTGGTCTTACCCCTTCTCCCTGTTTCCCTGCCTGTCATCCAAAATTGCGGAGGAATATCAACTCAGTGCTATTCTAAATTTGTTGAGTCAAACTTAGCCAGGGTTCCAATGCCCTACTTAAAATGCAACCAGAAAGTTACCTATTCAGCACTAATTAGCATTATAAAGTCAGAGCCTATTCTGTTAGTGGTTTACTAGGGTAATAAGGACAGTCTTAGCCAGATACAGTTTACCATTAGAAAAGTTAGGGAATCCCACAGAAACAGGTTTTTTCTTTAGCCCTAAGAACTCAGACAGAACTATTGCACATAGATAATTTTTCTGCCTCAGGCCAGCCTTTTCTTTTTTTCTTTTTTTTTTTGTTAACTAATGGGAGGATATGTGGTCTCCCTTCCCCCATCTGCTTGAACCTGCTTGCTCAAGGGTGGAGCTTCCTGCTCATTCGTCCTGCCACACCTACTGCTGGACCCTGCCTTTGCTGCTTGGAGGCACACACGTGTTCGTCCTGCTACTGGACCCCGAGATTGTTTGGCGGGAAATCGGGTTCCCTCCCCCTTCCTTTATAACTGAGTGTCTGGAAATAGTAAAATTGAGCTTTGATCAGAATCTTGTCTTAGCTTCATTCCCTTCTCTCGCCGCCTAGCCCCTCTTCTCTTCCAGGTTTCCAAAATGCCTTTCCAGGCTAGAACCCAGGCTGTGATCTGCTGGCCGGACACAACAAGGGGAGAAGAGAGGAAACAGGTCGAGGTAGGGCCATAATTTAAGGCTGTCAAACCACAGCACAAAACAGCTTCTTTAGCCTTTGTCCCAGACAGAGAGGCAGGGAAATAAGGTGTAGCTTGAATTCTTCATGTTGTGAGATTTGATCTCCGTCCAAGTGACCAGTGTCTTAAAAGGTATGGTAGCTAGTTTTATGTCAACTTGACACAAGATAGTCATTTAGGGAGAGGGAGTCTTGGCTGAGAAAGAAATATTAAAGGACAGACCTGTGATCTAACAAAAACAAAATCACACTTACACACACGCACACGCACATGGTAAAAGCTCCCCAAACAGGTAAAGGGCATCAGAGGTCAGGTTAATGACTCCTTGGGACAAGAGCCTGGAAGTAGGGAACAGGTGACTCCTCAGTACTGGTCATTTCCATTTCCTATTTAGGCTTAGGATTTATGTGTCTGGTGGTATCTTAGTTAGGGCTTTACTGCTGTGAACAGACACCATGACCAAGGCAAGTCTTATAAAGGACAACATTTAATTGGGGCTGGCTTACAGGTTCAGAGGTTCAGTCCATTATCATCAAGGCAGGAGCATGGCAGCATCCAGACAGGCATGGTGCAGGAGGAGCTGAGAGTTCTACATCTTCATCTGAAGGCTACTGGCAGAATATTGACTTCCAGGCATCTAGAGTGAGGGTCTTAAGCCCACACCTACTCCAACAAGGCCAAACCTCCTAATAATGCCACTCCCTGGGCTAAGCATAAACAAACCATCACAGGTGGGTTCACAGTAAAAATTCATCAAGCTGAACATGCTTTCTAAATTAAAAGTAAAGTTACTTAAAAGAGAATACAAGCTGGGCAAGGTGGCACACACCTTAAGTTAGCGGTCCCAAGCTGTAAAGTCTGACTGACTCCGTTCCCCTTCCTCAACCACGGTAGATTCTTTCCACTCTCATCTCTCCCACAAGAGTCTCTGCCAATGGAAGAGGCCAGTCTGAACTCACAGTGGATGCAGGGACAACAAAAGCCTGGGTAAGACATGTTCTTCTTACAAGTAATAAGACTAATTTGAGTTCAGTGAAGACTTTCTTGGCATTCAGTGAACTTAGCCTAGAGGTCTAGGGTTCCTGAAAACTCAAGAGAGGTTCAAGCTGCCCCGAGCTGTGGTGGCTTTGGGGTTTTTGTCCGGAGAATTTGAAGAATGAAAGTTACAGATCATAGACTATGCATTTTAGAAAAGAGTTTCTAATAGGTTACTAGATGTGTGTGTGTGTGTGTGTGTGTGTGTGTGTGTGTGTGTGTAGAGAAGGAGGGAGGGCAAAAAGAGAGAGGGAGGGAGAGAGACACAGAGAGGGAGGGAGAAAGAGCGAGAAGACAGAGATCTTGTATAGCAAGAGAGGTTCATTGAGCTTTCAGTGCAGGCTTGTTCTCTCTCTCTCTCTCTCTCTTTCTCATACACACACACACACACACACACACACACACACACACACACACACGGCAGAAAAGAAGGGTGAAGCATGAGCTGTCCAGTCCAGCTGGTCTGATCAGATGTCCAGGAGCTTGCTTGCAGTTTCATCACAGCCCTGTGTGTAGCTCCTAGACTAGGCCAAGAGGTACCAAGGAAGTAGGCACTGGAATGCTCTTTTGCTATTCCTGACCTCCAGGAAGAACATTTCCAGAGCTGATTCTTTGGGGTCTATAATAATTGATTTGTTTTGTTGTGTTGCTGCTGCTGCAATAAAACTCTGACAGTTATCTGAGGAAGAAAAGGCTTAATTTAGTTCCAGAGGCTTAGATGTCCATAATGGTAGAGAAGCCATGTTGGCAGGAGAAGGAAGATAAGAAGTCACATCAAGGGCACACAGGAGGCAGAGAAAGCAAGAACAGGAAGTAGGTCGAGGCTGTAAACCCTGAAAGCCCACCCTGAGTGACCTACTTCCCTCAAAAGTCCCCACCTCCAAAAGGTTCCATAACTTCTCCAAACAGTGGTAGCAACTGGGAGACCAAGTGTTATTCAAACCATGACTGTGTCCTTTCCTACTGTCTGGTTTCTACCTCCTGCTTTCCTCACCTGGTATCTTCTTGGTCTTGAGCTATGAGCATTAGTCAGCTGCTGTCTGACCTGGCTGTGGTCAGGCTTAAACCAGCCAGTGACGTTACAGGGTTGAACAAAATCTTGTCCATATCCTTTATTACAGTAACGCCAAGGGTGGCGCTTTCTCATTAATGTTTGAATTGACTTAACATAGACACCAAGCCAAATGTCACTGCAGATGCTGCCCTAGATACAAATGTCAAGACGAGCTGCCATAGGACATAAGGAAACCATTTCAAATAGCAAATTTTCCCCTTCTAAAAGCCCACCTACTGACTGTTGCTTTGAATGAGTTCTGATGGCCCTGGAGAGCAGAGTAAACCAGGAAGACCGTGGAGCCTGGAGCCTGGGACTCTGGCTACAAAATAATTTCTAAACAAGAGAAGAGTCACATCCTTCACCCTCCCACACTTGCAACAAAATGCAAACAAATAGGAATGTTTCATGTTTAGGACTTTTTCTCCAAGCACATTCTTTCTAAAGAGTACCCAAGAATGAAGGGAGGAATTCTCTAGGGGCAGGTAATGATTGAGCTGCTGGTCCCCAGCAGGCAGTTTCCAGCAGGATCCTCTCGAAGTTTGCTGAGGCTAGTCAGTAAGTGGATCAAACCCTTCCCCTGTCCCAGTGCCAACCCCTCTGCTTTTCCTCAGGATAGCTGCCTGGGAGCACAAAGCATCCCTCCGAGGGCTGTACACATGGCCGATAGAGCCAGCCACACAGGTATTTAAATTGGATTCAGACTGTGGCTGTGCAGCTCTTTCTAATTTCTCTCAAATCTGAACAAATCTTCCCCACCAAAAGGAAGCAGATTCTTTCAATTCTCAGTCTTTCTCCCCGCACACTCTCCTCCGGAGTTCAGTCTTCCTTGACTCAAAGGTGCCGCGTGGCCAGAACCCCTGTTGCAGACATCTGAGCTTTCTCAATCCTACTTCTCTTCTTTAGCAACTCATCTGTTTGGTTGGCATCCTGGCTCTGGATCTCAACTGCTTCTGTCCAGTCTGAACACTTGGCTCTTTGGCTTCCCACGTCCGACTGTAACCTCTGGCAAGTTTGCCTGATGCCTGAGTGCCTACCCATGGGCATCAGCGCTTGAAAGAGAAACAGTCCCAGTGTGAGCGACTAGGACATGTTGGAACTGTTTCCACTTTGAGATTCCTCCAGACTGTCTTGCAGAACCTGGAAGAGCCTCTTTCAAAGCTCCTACACAAAGCGAGTCTCTCTGCACTCGACAGACTAACAACCTGTTAAGACCAATTGTCTCCATTTGGCTACACGTTTCCTTATGTCTGAATCTGCAAGCATGCTAGAGCAATAGCATCCAGTGTTTGGTTTCCTGAGCACACAAAATTCTGCTTTGGATAGCTTCAACCTGAAGGAGGCTGAAACCAAATACCTCAACCTGCAATTCACTTCAGAGTTAAGTCTCTCTCTCTCTCTCTCTCTCTCTCTCTCTCTCTCTCTCTCTCTCTCTCTCTCTCTCTCTCTCTCTCTCTCTTTTCTTCATCTGTCTGACAGGATATTGGAGGAAGCAAATCAAAAGGCTATAATGGCTCCCATTTCCAGGTAATTGCCTTTGCATGGCTGTCCTGATACAGACTGTGCCCAAAGCACAGCCATCAGCGCTAGTGTCCCCATCTCGAGTGCAATCCCCGTGTCTTAGGATGACAGACAGACACATCTGTGCCTTCAGTGTGGCTCTCTCCCTTTCCCTTCACTCTCATAGAGCAGGCTGAGGCTGCCTGGGTTTCTGACAGGGCTTCCAGGTAAGGGTGGCTCGACTCCTGCCTGGGTTTGCCCTTCTGGTGCTCTGTGTTGTTGGCTCTGCAGCATGCATGGCTGCTGCCTCCAGGAGGGATCATCCCCTTTCTCCATCTATCTCAGTAGGGCCGTTCCGCCACAGGGAAGGGTTCAGACCTTCAGCCTTCTCTTTTCTGGTGCTGTTTTGTTGGCCTGTCTGTAGGATGTGCTCAGTGGCCTGCTGCCTTTATAATGATTTAAGTGCTTAACCATTTTGGAAAGGTTTGTACCCAAATAACACCAGAAAGTGTGATTCTGAAATTCCAGCAAGCAGCGAGCTCCAGAGCACAGCTATCTAAATATGGAAACTAGAGGACAGTTTTCTAGAGGAGAAACTAAGAAGCAGAAGTCAAACATGATGGAAAAAAAAGAGGGAGAATACACAAAGAAATAGGAAGCCTTTAGATATTCATTATTTCATTATATCTGTTACACAGTATAAAAGTTCTGTGGAGACAAGAATATGGAAGACGTTTCTTTTTCTCCACTGGGTGGGGCTCAACGCTCATTCATGGCCCTGTCCTTCCATTTTAGGTTCTTTTGTATTCAATAACAGATCGTTCTTGATGGAACGAAAGGATTCAAAATTAAGATGTAGTTTCAAATTGTGTGGTTTTTCCTAGAAATCTGTGGATCTCTCATGGCCCGTAGGGATTCTTAGGGGTTCTGTGAAACAAATGAAAACTGTATCTGGAGACGTGTGTCTTTTTATTTTCTTTTGAGACTCTTTTTTTTCTGAGAGTTAATAAAAATTAAAAATCTAGATGTGGTAGAGAACACTTAATTCCACCCAGCCCTCTGGAGGCAGAGGCAGGAGGTTCGGGAATTTAAAATCAGCCTGGACTATGTAATGAGTTCACAAGTGGCCTGGACACATGAGACTTTGTCTCAAGAAAATTGTTTAATTAAATAATTGAATTTAAGTTAATCAAAATTTCTTTGGTCTGTTTTTATTTTTGTTTTGGAGGCATGGTCTCATGTTGCCTCAACCGGTCTTTAATTGGTTTAGAGGTGAGGATGACTTTGAACTCCGAGTCTCCTGCCTCCATCTCCCAAGTGCTGGGACTGCAGGCGTCTGCCCCAGCTCCAAAAAACATTTTTGAAGAAAACCATGAATCAGAAAGGATTTAGCAAAATGGCTCGATAGTCTTTGTTTCCTTGTGTGTTTTACTGGTAAATAAGCTAGAGTCTGGCTTTGCTCACACAGTCTAAAGGACTAACCTCTTGAAACTCACCAATTCAGAGGAGAACATTGGAAATGGCATCTTTTGAGGACTGGAAGTGAGGTCCCTTCGTCACTGAGCTTCCCATCTCCAGTGGCATCCATTCCTGGTCCTGCCTACAGCTTGCAGCCAGAAGTGGCCCCTGGCAGAGAAGCCCCCGGCAGTGCAGCCTCGGCTAAGCTGCCTTTCCTCAGGTTCTCTCCCAGGAGCCGGAGCTCAGGTGTGGGGTGAAGGGCAGTCAAGTGAGCTGCAGCCTAGGAAGATCTGGTTTTCCTCATCCTAGCCCCTCAGTAAGTTAACCCCAGGAGAGCTGGGCAGCCGGAGAACAGTTTTGCAAGCTGTCTGATGACTGCTTGTGACCCACGGGGATGAAGAAGCTGATGGGCACAGCGGATGCTCAGGTGCCGTGAAATATGCAGCTGTTCAACTGAGCAGTGGTAGTTGCCTAGAAACATTCCAAAGCAGTCTGGGGCCCTTCCACCACAGGCAAGCCCTTTGAAAGTTGTATATCAGAGTGTGTTTGCAGAGGACAGCAGTAATGCTACTACTATACAAAGTGCTGTCTGGCCCAGATGTTTTTACCTAGGAGAGAAGGAAGAAATGTTTCTCACACATCCCTTGATAAGATGAAAAAGGAAATTGTTCCCTCTCCCAATTGAACAGAAAAAAAGGAGGAGGAGAAGGAGACAAAGAACAAAACCAAATCCAAATCTGGATGGAGTTTAGCACATACCTTCTGGGACCCCCGGTGGTTCCTGGAGGTTTCAGCTGATGACTCCCTCTTCTGAGGCTGCAGAGGCTCAAGGACTCAGACTGGTGGGAAATGGTACTTTGATGCCAGTTCCTGCATGTTGGTTTAAATAGGTTGTCAGGATGCTGAGCTACAAACCCTGCTAAGGGGGAGGGGAGCAAATGTCAAGCAAGCATGCTCACTTGTGTCTGGGTGGGCACCTAGCAAGGAGGCTATTTGCCACTTATGTCTCCAGACCTGGAAGTGTTCCTCTGTGTTGTGTGGTGGCTTTGTCTCACGCAGGTAAAGTCCATGAACTTGTTCACGTCTTTGGGAGATCTGTGTTTGGTTTGTGTTCTAGCTCAAGTTTGTGGGAGCCCATGGCAGAGTAGAAAGAGGACCAGAGGATCAAAGGGCTGGTTTTGGATCTAACCATCACTCCAGAATCTGATTTTAAGCTGAGTTCTCTGCCCTTCCGGATGCCCAGTGCTCCATCAGTAACATGAGCAAGTGATACTTTCAGCAGAGATGCCGCTGAGTGAGTGGAGCTGGTGGGAGCTGGCGGGGTCTGGTGGGCTCTGAGGCACACCAACAGCTTCTCAACTCCGGGGGGAGCCCAGCGTGCGAAGGGAGGACTCTGACTGAGAAGATTTCACAATTACAATGTGAGCCGACAGGTAGGAATGTCACAACACCCTTGTTCGTGTCTTTCTGCCAACTCTGCTGAAAACAAGAATCAGCATTCTCATCCCATTATAATGAAAAGATCATCCTGTGACGTTTATTTCTCTCCCCATGTAAGAGCAGTGGTCACATTCAAACAAACATAAATAGCATCATTGTCATGCTTCAAAAAGATGAGGTCTACTCATCTACACCCTGGGAAAGGAAGGAAGGTATAAAATCTATAGAGCATAAAAGTATGAGTTATTTCTAGCCTGTTCAACATCAGTCCTGCCAACCTAAGCAACCTTCAGTGCACCCTGGGAAGCTTGGTCCAGTTATTACAATATTTAAATTGAGTTATTTGTGAAGAAAGAGGTCTAGTTGGCATATGGGCCTGGAATGGTGGCAGAGTGTCATCTGCACACTCAGCTTCTGTCGAGGGTGCCAGAAAACTGACGGGGGAGGTGAGTATAGGCTCAGGGGCACAGGTGAAGCAGGATGGTGCCAGCCTCAGCCTGTGACAGTGGTGGCTCAAACCTATAGTCCTAGAATAGTGCCAGCCTCAGCCTGTGACAGTGGTGGCTCAAACCTGTAGTTCCGACTGTTTGGGGATCAGCTGCAGGGGTTGTAACTCGAGAGTGACATGACTTACCTACTCTCGTGAGAAGGATTACTATTATTGCTAGCCCTACAGTAATCCCTTCCTGTGGGGAAACCCAGCACTGTTACACTAGTGAGCGAATCTCCACGTGAAATTTGCTTCTGGGAAACTGTATTCAAATCAGAGCAGAAGTTTCCTAGAACTTACTCCTGTCGCAGCAGCTAATAAGAATGAACTATAGATAACCGACAGTCTCCTGCTAAACTTCTCCAAAAGCCAGCCCTTGGGTTTAGTGTGTAGTCCTTAAAGGGTGAGAAGTAACGTCAGGAGCGGAGTAAGGATGGACTCCAGCTTTTCTGAACTGCCTGCAAGTGTTGAAGAGTCTAGAAGTAGACTCATGTCCTTGTTGGACAGAATCGAAGAGCAGCCTGTTGGTGAAAGATCCTGGCAGAATGTAAAAGGACACAGAAGCCCTGAAATTGTCAAGATAGACGTCAGTGTTAGCAGAACTAGCTTCACTGATTTAGAAAAATAGAGGTGCACAATGCTCTGGCCGCTCCTTGAACCTGTGTGTCTGCCAATGTTCTGACCAGGTGTGTGCCCATTGCTGCACCTTCATTAGACTCTTTCCTTGTACCCCTCCCACAGCCATTTCTTGAGAATAGACATTGTTTAGATCTGGAAATCCCCTACTCTCCTCCTTCTCCTTCCCCCCCTGAGGGCCTATAAAAAGTGGGACCTCTTTCCCCTCGAGGTCGACTCCTCTACCCCTGCGTGGGATATGAGTCGTCCCCAGAGCTCTGGCTTTCTCCGAATAAAGCCTCATGTGGTTTGCAACAAGCTCGGTCTGTCGTGAGTTCTTGGGTGTCCGCTATTGTCCTGAGGCCTGAGCGAGGGGTGAGAAACGGAGACCTTTGTCTCGGGATGAGGCACTGAGTGTGAACAGCAGATGTGCTGGAATCACTGGCTGCTGCTCGCTCTGGGGGATGCCCTGAGCGAGGGGAAGGACTCCAGGAGTCCATCTGAGGCGGGGAGTGTACTCCCTCGACCATCTGCATTTCTGAGTTGGTTTTGTCTGTTTGATGGAAAACAGGCATCTGTCAGTGTGTGTTTGTTTTTTGTGTCTGTTTTCAGGTATTTGTCAGTGTGTGTATGTGTGTTTTTTGTGTTTGTTTTGTGTTTTACGTGGTGTCAACAATGGGGCAGACTATAACGACCCCCCTAAGTTTGACTTTAGACCACTGGACTGAAGTTAGGTCAAGGGCCCATAATCTTTCAGTAGAAATTAAGAAAGGGCCTTGGCAGACTTTTTGCATCTCCGAGTGGCCAGCTTTTGATGCAGGATGGCCACCGGAGGGGACTTTTGATTTGACTCTTATTTTTGAAGTTAAAGCCATTGTCTTTCAGAATGGACCTGGGTCCCACCCAGATCAACAGCCTTACATTACTATTTGGCAGGACCTCGTCCAGAATCCTCTGCCTTGGATCAAACCATGGATTCCCCAGCATAGGTCAGGCTCCCGGGCCCTGACTCTACGAGAAGCAAAAATGAAACCACAGGCTCCACCTGAAACGGAGCTTCCTTTTCAACCCACAGCTTCCCCCAAGATCTATCCTGAAATTGAAGGGCCTCCCGAGTGGCCAGAGTCCCCTTCCCCTCCTCCCTATCCTCTGCCTCCGCAGGTCCCTGCGCCAGGCTCTGGGATTGCTGCCAGTGCAGTCAGAGGGCCAGCAGCTGGGACCCGGAGCCGAGGAGCCCAGAGTCCCCCAGCAGATGTAGCTCCTGACACCACTTCTGCTTTTCCTTTGCGAGCTGTGGGTGACCCGCCCACAGACCCGCAGTCTCTGCAGACCCTCCAATATTGGCCTTTCTCATCGGCAGATCTGTATAATTGGAAAACTAACCATGCCTCCTTTTCTGAGAATCCGACCAGCCTTACAGGGCTGGTGGAGTCTCTTATGTTTTCTCATCAACCCACTTGGGATGATTGTCAGCAGCTCCTCCAGGTTCTGTTTACCACTGAAGAAAAAGAGCACATTCTCCTGGAGGCTCGGAAAAATGTTCCTGGAGTGAATGGAGCCCCAACCAACCTACCTAATGAGATTAATGCTGGGTTCCCTCTGGATCGGCCAGATTGGAACTACAACACGGCTCAAGGTAGGGAGAGGCTGGCAGTTTACTGCCGGGCTCTGGTCGCAGGTCTAAAGGGAGCGGTGAGACGCCCCACCAATTTGGCTAAGGTAAGGGAAGTGATGCAGGGCCCTACCGAGCCCCCATCTGTTTTTCTGGAAAGATTGATGGAAGCTTATAGACGCTATACTCCTTTTGACCCGACCTCTGAGAGCCAACAAGCTGCAGTTGCAATGGCATTTATAGGGCAATCAGCATTAGATATTAAAAGAAAGTTACAGAGACTAGAAGGATTACATGCCATGGCTTTACAGGATTTAGTTAAGGAGGCAGAGAAGGTGTATCATAAGAGAGAAACAGAGGAAGAGAAGAGAGAGAGGGAAAAGTGAGAAGAAGAAGAGAGAGAGAAACAAAGGGAAAGAAGACAGGAGAGGAATTTAAGCAGGATTTTGGCCACAGTAGTAGGGGAACGTGAAGGAAGGAATAGGCCAGAGAATAGACAGACAGGGTACCTGGGCAACAAGGAACCCAGACCTAAAGGAAGGTCTGTCCAGAAGATTTTAGAGAAGGACCAATGTGAAGGACCCCTAAGGTCCTGACTCTGAAAGATGATGAATAGGGGAGAATGGGGCTCGGACCCCCTCCAGGAGCCTAGGGTAACCCTGATGGTGGAGGGGACCCCTATGGACTTTTTAATTGATACAGGGACAGAGCATTCTGTGTTGAAACATCCACTGGGAAAATTAAAAAATAAAAAAACCATAGTGATTGGAGCCACTGGTCAGAAACAATACCCCTGGACCATTGCACGCACTGTAGATCTGGGGAAAGGCCAAGTGAGTCATTCCTTCTTGGTCATTCCTGAGTGTCCCACACCGCTTCTAGGAAGAGATCTTCTGACTAAATTAAAGGCCTAGATCAGATTTACCCAAGAAGGGCGAGAGTAACTTGGGAATCTCCCACCTCCATAGTCTTAGCCCTGCAGCTTGAGGAAGAATACCGATCGCATGAAGGCATAAAGCAAACAGAGGTGCCAGACCTAAAAGATTGGTTTACTGCTTTCCCTAGAGCATGGGCAGAGACTGGAGGCATGGGAATGGCTGTCAGAGTTCCCCCTGTGGTTGTGGGACTGAAGACGGATGCAACCCCTATAGGAGTGCGCCAATACCCAATGAGCCGTGAAGCAAGAGATGGAATCAGGCCACATATTCAGAGACTATTACAATTAGGTATTTTGGTACCTTGCCAGTCACCCTGGAATACTCCTTTACTGCCGGTAAAGAAACCTGGCATGAGTGACTACCAACCAGTCCAAGACCTGAGAGAGGTCAATAAGAGGGTCCCAAGAAGAATGAAGACCAAAGTGTGGACACTTTGCCCCTTCTTAGAAAGGGGAACAAAACACCCATGGAAGGAGTTACAGAGACAAAATTTGGAGCTATGACGAAAGGATGGACCATCTAGTGATTGCCATATGCAGGGATCCATCCCATAATCAGCTTCCAAACGCTGACACCATTGCATACACTAGCAAGATTTTGCTGAAAGGACCCAGATATAGCTGTCTCTTGTGAGACTGTGCCGGGGCCTAGCAAACACAGAAGTGGATGATCACAGTCAGCTATTGGATGGATCACAGGGCTCCCAATGGAGGAGCTAGAGAAAGTACCCAAGGAGCTAAAGGGAACTGCAACCCTATAGGTGGAACAACAATATGAAATAACCAGTACCCTGGAGCTCTTGTCTCTAGCTGCATATGTATCAAAAGATGGCCTAGTCGGCCATTACTGCAAAAAGAGGCCCATTGGACTTGCAAACTTTATATGCCCCAGTACAGGGGAACCCCAGGGCCAAAAAGGGGGAGTGGGTGGGTAGGGGATTGGGGGGGTGGGTATGGGGGACTTTTGGGATAGCATTGAAAATGTAAACGAGGAAAATACCTAATAAAAAAATAAATTTAAAAAAAAAAAAAAGAGGGTCCAAGATATTCACCCAACTGTTCCTAATCCCTATAACCTCCTCAGCTCACTCCCTCTGGAGTGAAAATGGTACAGAGTACTTGATTTAAAAGATGCTTTCTTTTGCCTGAAGTTACATCCCTCCAGCCAGCCCATATTCGCTTTTGAGTGGAGAGATCCTGACACTGGACAAATGGGACAATTGACCTGGACACGGTTACCCCAGGGGTTCAAAAACTCCCCCACCCTTTTTGATGAGGCTCTACATTGAGATTTAGCCTCCTTCTGAGCTGAAAACTCCCAGGTAACTCTGCTTCAATATGTTGATGACTTGCAGGATCCTTGCTGCAACCACGGAGAGAGAATGCTGGCAGGGGACCAAGAGATTGCTAGCAGAACTGGGTGAGTTGGGTTACCGGGCCTCTGCTAAAAAAGCCCAGCTATGTCAGATGGAAGTAGTCTACTTGGGATTATACCCTCCGGGGTGGAAAACGGTGGCTGACAGAGGCTAGAAAAAAGACTGCGACTCAAATACCAACACCGGCTACTCCAAGACAGGTGAGAGAATTCTTGGGCACCGCTGGGTTCTGCAGACTTTGGATACCTGGGTTTGCAACACTGGCCACCCCCCTGTATGTACCCCCTGACCAAGGAAAGTGGGGAATTCAGATGGACATCAGAACATCAGAAAACCTTTGAAAATATTAAGGAGGCCCTGCTGACTGTGCCATCCTTGGCATTGCCAGATCTAACCAAGCCCTTCATCCTCTATGTTGATGAGAGGGCAGGGGTGGCCAGAGGAGTTCTTACTCAGGCTCTAGGACCGTGAAAGAGGCCGGTGGCATATTTGTCTAAGAAGCTGGATCCAGTGGCCAGCGGATGGCCCACATGCTTAAAGGCCGTTGCTGCAGTAGCCCTACTTGTTAAGGATGCTGACAAATTAACTCTGGGAAAGCAAATAACTGTGGTAGCCCCCCACTCTCTTGAAAGCATTATCTGCCAGCCCCCAGACCGATGGATGACAAATGCCCGGATGACTCACTACCAGAGTCTGCTGCTGACTGAACGGGTCGTGTTTGCTCCTCCTGCTATTCTCAACCCTGCCTGCAAAGTGATCTACGTGACCAGCTGTGGCCAGGTGTTCCAAACTGGTACACAGACGGAAGCAGTTTCCTAGTGGAAGTTTTTGAAGATACCTTTTCAGGATGGGTGGAGGCCTACCCAACAAAAGAGAAACTGCCAATGTTGTGGTTAAGAAAATCCTAGAAGAAAATTTTCCACGGTTTAGAATACCTAAGGTAATAGGGTCTGACAATGGATCCACCTTTGTTGCCCAGGTAAGTCAGGGACTGTCCATCCAACTGGGGATTGATTAGAAATTACATTGTGCTTATAAACCCCAGAGTTCAGGACAGGTAAAAAGGATAAATAGAACTCTAAAAAAAAACTTGACTAAATTAATCTTAGAGACCGGTGGGAATTACTGGACAGCCCTCCTTCCCTTTGCTTTGTTTTGCGTCAGGAACACACTGGGAACATTTAAGCTCACTCCATATGAAATCCTGTACGGGGCAGGGGGCTCCCCCACTCACTGAAGTAGAGAGAGTGTTAGATCCTTTAAATTTTAACCCTGGTTCTTCATTGTTTACATGCATGAAAGCCCTAGAAGTGGTCAGAAACACCACCTGAGAGCAGCTCAAAGAGGCGTACAAACCAGGAGACTTGATGATACCACACCAGTTCCAGGTGGGAGATGCAGTTCTCGTCTGACGACATCAAGCTGAGAATCTAAAACCTTGTTAGAAAGGCCCTTGCATCGTGCTGCTGACCACCCCCACTGCTGTCAAAGTAGAAGGCATCTCTGCTTAGATTCATGCCTCTCACGCGTAAAGCGAGCTCCTGAAGAATAAATCCCCTTGGTTGACCACCCTCATTTCTACTCTAATAGACCCTCTAATAATTTTGCTCTTACTGCTGATGTGTGGCCCAATAGTTCTTAATAAATTGGTGACCTTTATTAGAGAAAAGATTGGTGCCGTCCAGCTGTTAGTACTAAGAAAACAATACCAGTCTCTGCAGAACCTTGAAAAAGAGGTTGCAGTTTAGTTCTAAGATTAGAACTAGTAACTAGAAGAAGTGGGGAATGAAAGATCCTGGCAGAATGTAAAAGGACACAGAAGCCCTGAAATTGTCAAGATAGACGTCAGTGTTAGCAGAACTAGCTTCACTGATTTAGAAAAATAGAGGTGCACAATGCTCTGGCCGCTCCTTGAACCTGTGTGTCTGCCAATGTTCTGACCAGGTGTGTGCCCATTGCTGCACCTTCATTAGACTCTTTCCTTGTACCCCTCCCATAGCCATTTCTTGAGAATAGACATTGTTTAGATCTGGAAATCCCCTACTCTCCTCCTTCTCCTTCCCCCCCTGAGGGCCTATAAAAACTGGGACTTCTTTCCCCTCGAGGTCAACTCCTCTACCCCTGCATGGGATATGAGTCGTCCCCAGAGCTCTGGCTTTCTCCGAATAAAGCCTCATGTGGTTTGCAACAAGCTCGGTCTGTCGTGAGTTCTTGGGTGTCCACTATTGTCCTGAGGCCTGAGCGAGGGGCTCCTTTCGGAGTCTTCCATTGGAACCAAAGGGCTTTGAGAGTTTGCTCAGTAGCACTCTGGAAGGAATTCCCTGACTGGAAGCAACCTGAGGAGGAAGGGATTTATTTCATCTTACAGCTTACAGGAAGGGAAGTCAGGGCAGGAACTCAAGGCACGAACCTGGAGGCAGGAATTCTCTCAGAAGCCATAGAGGAATGCTGCACACTCGTTTGCTCTCCATGGCTTGCTCAGTTTGCTTTCTTACACAATCCAGGGTCCCCTGCTCAAGGGTAGCACTGCCCAGAGTGAGTTGGACCCTCCCATGTTAATCATTAATCAAGAATTGCCTTACAGGTTTACCTACAGGCCAACCTGACGGTGGTGTTTCCTCAACCGGGTTCCCTCTTTATGCAGACCCCAGGTTGTGTTAAGCTGAGCATAAAACTAATCGGCACACAGAATAATCTCATTGTTACATACTTTGCTTTCCTCCTCATAAAAGAAAGTATGAGAGAGTGGTGGAACCCCCTGTCTGTTGTTTTTTTTTTTTTTTATCTCTCTTCTTCGACCCAAGACATTGTAGACTTTCCCTTTGTCCTTGTTTTATTTCTTCTGCTGCTCTAATAAAAGATCTTGACTGCTGTAGGGACTGTTTTATTGCTGTGAAGAGATACCAAGACCAAGGCAACTCTTATAAAATAAAGCATTTAATCATGGGCTTGCTTATAGTTTCAAAGGGTTGAGTCCATGATTATCATGGCAGGAAGCAGGCAGGCATGGTGCTGGAACAGTAGCTTTGAGCTTTACACCCTGATCCATAGGCAGCAGGGAGAGAGGGGGTGGGGTGGGGAGAGAGAAAGACAGAGAGACAGAGAATGAGAGATGGGGTGGAGAGAGAGAGAGAGAGAGAGAGAGAGAGAGAGAGAGAGAGAGAGAGAGAGAGAGACTGGGGCCTGGTGTAGGCTTTTGAAACCTCAAAGGTTACCCTGGATGACACCTGTCTTCTAACAAGCCTGTACCTATTCTATCAGACCCTAATCTTCTACTCCATCTCAGTTTGACTCCCTGGTGGACTCAGCGGTCAGATACATACATCTATGGAGGCCATTCTTATTCAAGCCACCACAATGTGTGGGAGAAAGTGTTCTTTTAGCCATCACTGTGGGGACATATGGCATCAGGAGCTGGAGACAGCTGGTGACATCATGTCCACAGTGAAGAGCAGAATGATGAATGCATGCATGTGTGTGCACCTGCTTGCTTGCATGTGCTCAGCATGACCTCCCGACTCTGACACAGATCAGAACTTTGCCGAGGATACGTACGGGGCCCTCGTATGTGGCTTCCACATTCGCTAGCTTAATTAAGGCAGTGACCTCAGGTCAACCTCATGGAGCTAATCCCTCACTGAGACTCTCTTTTGGGTGATTCTGAGTTGAGCCAAATTGACAATCAAAGCTAAGCATCTTGCCTCAGGCGAGCAGATTAGAGGAGAGGCCTGTGAAATCAACCGTTAGCTCTTGAGATGATGAAGCCTCAGGCCTTATGAGAGCTATGCTTGTATCACTATGATTAATTAATTAATTAAGGGGAAGAATTCCTTCCTTTGGCTCAGGGTTTCAGAGGGTTCCTAGTCCTTATCTCCACTGTTCTGGCCTCATGGGGAAACAGAACACCACTGTAGCAGGAGCAGAGAGAGAGAGAGGCCCAGAAAGAAGATGCTGGCAGCAGGCACAATCTTCAGAGGACTTAGGACTCACATTTGTCAAATGGATCTCACTAACTTAAGGACTAGGACTTCCAAAGTAAGCCCCTGCCAAGGACCAAGCATTCAGCTCATTAGCCTGCGCAGGACGGTTCATGTTCAAAACTGATAATGTTTCCAAAACCAAACAGGAGGAGCCAAGGGAGAATTTATCCTGAAAGTCTGAGTGGCTAAGTGGCTAAGATCTGGAAACACAATTTAGGTTACCCAGCCTCTCCCCCAAATATTACAATAAGGTTACAACTTCATGAAGTTTTTAAAAATTTATTCATGAAGTTTTTAATAGGAGCAAACTAGAGCAAGTTATAAGAAGACAATTTTTTTTTTTTTTGGTTTTTTGAGACAGGGTTTCTCTGTGTAGCCCTGGCTGTCCTGGCACTCACTTTGTAGACCAGGCTGGCCTCGAACTCAGAAATCCGCCTGCCTCTGCCTCCCGAGTGCTGGGATTAAAGGCGTGCGCCACCACGCCCGGCTCTAGAAGACAATTTTTAAAAAACATTGGTGGAGACAGCAGGCAAAGGTGACAGCAAAGCTTCGACGCCTGTGCCCTGGGCAGCAGATGGTTTCTGAGGACATTCTTAGCTCTTGGGTTGGTAGAACCTAAGAGTCGGTTGGTACAGTTCAAAAGGATTTATCCAATAGTCATGGATGTTCGATCACACACAGAGATGGGCAATGTATGGATGAAGTGTTTGGCTCTGGACTCAGAACATTCCAACCCCTCCGCTGTCACTGAAGCTCCAATCAGTCGATCAGAATGTTCAAGGTAAACGTGACCTCTTCCCAGGAACTTAAAGTTCACAGTTCCGTTGTCATCTAAGCATCACATTTTGCCCACATGGAGACTAAACATTATTTCACGTCTCAACATTGCTAGGACTGTTCATTCGCAGGATCTGATAAAGACGAAGCTGGGTGGGTAGGAAATCAGTCTGTAGGAACAAAAGCATCGCCCAGTCTTCTGTGTGAGCATGGGGCCATGGGTCTTTCCTCACGAATGCTACCTGTTACACGGAGCCAATGATGCAGATGGGAGCAGAGAGGTCGCTGGAGCCCTGGCCTGCTGTACCCTCTCCAACTTGCCTAAAGACAACCTCTACTTCTGTATCAGTAAAGATGGGAACTCCCAAGTTCTAACATAAGTGCTGGTATGTAAATCCCCAGGCAGAGATGTTCAATGGGTAAGAGTGCTTTCAATACTTGAAATGTATTCTACACAGTAGAAAGGCAGGTTAAGGGGCTTGTCAGAATGAGACACAGGGCTTGTCAATTTATTAGAGAAAAAGGCATCGTTGGGGTGCATCTGACCAGGAAGATGTAGGGAGCCTAACATTTCAGAGAACAGACAGCTTCATTCTTCAGCCCTTATTGTTTGAACCTTTTACTAGTCTGGACCTGAGGAGAATCTGACTGGCCTAGGAGTGCAGTAGGAATCTAAGGGCAGGGAGTCTGTGGGTAGAAGTCCTGCACCTTCCTAAGTACAGGCATGCCAGGATCTTCACTCCAAAGAGCTTGTCCCCTGGCTGGCCCTCCTTCCTCATAGTTTTCAGGCCCTGTGATCTTTACTGTAAAGCGAACCATCTGGCTTCGATATGGGCTCACTTAAAGCTTTTCATGTCTCCAGCACCAGGAAGCTCTCTAGCCCCTTTATGTAAGCACTTGGGCATCTAAGATGACTCTTTCGCCATCTGGGCATAAGAGCCCACTGGACAACAATGTAGAATAGAGAATAATAAGAATCCATGTGGGGAGATAAGTCTGGGATTCACAGAGGAGGAGCCCAGGCTCAGTCGCCTGTGAGTGTCAAAACAGGGGACTGGGTCCCCCAACCCATGCTACAGCTGGATGTCCATCTGAACCTTTGGCTCTTTCCTAAAGAGAGCAGAACCCAGAACTTCTTAAGAAATCAGGGAAGGAGGTCTTATCTTAATAAGAGACCACACAAAGAAAGATTCAACCCCATAAGTTGGCACTCCAGTCACCAAGATCAGATGAAGGGATCAGGTATGTGTCAGATGATTAACAAGATTCACTGAGAGGAAACTGGAGTGGTGAGGAGGTGAAGGCTAGGGGGAACTGGCCACTTCCCAGAAGGGATCAAAGCCACTAAGGGCTCTCTGAAGGGATGCGGGCAAGCTAAGGAAAGTGCGCAAGCCCTCTCCTTATGTAGCTGCATGCTTCACAACTTTCCCATCACTTGTTCCTGTTCAGGACCAGTGTGGCTGCTCACCCTCAGCTTGGAAGGCTTTCTTAGCACATACCCCTCCCCCATGGCTGGACCCTTCCCTCTGAGATTCTATTGTTCTCTGTACCACGTGACCCCCTTTCCTTCCTAGAATCCCTAGTCATTGAAATCCCCTTTGTTTACCTATCTTGGTCTCCTGCTCTCCCTGCAGTCTAAGTGATAGGAAAGTGTACTTTGCTGCTGCCTACCCAGTGCCTACAACATCACCCACAGAGCAGCAGGTTGATAAAAGGCACGAATGAGCAGGCAGCCAGGCCTGGGAAAGTTGGCCCTAGACAGCCAGATGAAATCGTAATGGGATGCAGATGGCCAGGAGGACTATAAATGATAAGAGAGGAAATTGGGAGCAGTTACCTAAATCTCCTGGGAAGTGGAAATAGAAAGTGAAAATAAAAGAATAACCACATTTTGCCTGATGTCTTCCAGCTTTGATCATATCCAGCAGGGTTGAACACCGGGCTCCTATGTGCTCAGTGTTAGGCTGAGCTACCGCTAACGAGATAGCCTTAAGATAATGAGGCAAAGCAGCCACAGCACCGCCTCTTGGCTGAGTGTTTAAAGCCTACACTGAGTTCACCATCTAACGGGGAAACACAGCTAAAGCCCGGCTACGTGAAAATGGGGAAGGCACTACAAGGTTGTGCATGGACTCCAAGGGGAAGGAAGGAGTTGGGGGAAACTATGGGAGAGACTGGGGGAGGAGGTGGGTTGAGTCCAGGCTGGCCTTGAACTTCTGATCTTTTTTCCTCTGTCTCCCAGTTGCTAGAGCTACAGGTACGTACCACTGTGCTTGGCTCTATGACGTTTCATTTAGGACATAAAGATAGATAAAGAGAGCCGGGCGTGGTGGCGCACGCCTTTAATCCCAGCACTCGGGAGGCAGAGGCAGGCAGATTTCTGAGTTCGAGGCCAGCCTGGTCTACAAAGTGAGTTCCAGGACAGCCAGAGCTATACAGAGAAACCCTGTCTCTAAAAAACCAAAAAAAAAAAAAAAAAAAGATAGATAAAGAATTCATCAGGCAGAGAGACAGAAAATGTATTTCAGATGAGGTGACCATATGAGAAAAGGGTATAGAAGCTTAGAGTACTTCCTATGCTCAGAGGACAGCAAGCAACCATCCCAGAAACGGGGCACGGGATCAATCAAGAGATTTTTTTTTAAATCACCCCAGGGTATTAGAGCTGGAAGCTGGTTTTGACTGAGGGAAAAGGGGCTCTTGAGGTTAGCGAAGAGAGAGCTTCCTGAGTGGGGCTTGAGATGGTGATAAAGAGAGGTAAGTGAGTCCTTGTGAGGCCAAGTCTGACTGCAGCCCTTTCTCTGATGCCTAGGGCCACATGGCTTTGAATGGGGGCGCCTGTGTACTCAGAGCACAGGCACTGCTGATTCCCAGCCTCTGCCCCAGGCATTCACCAGGCAAAGACGACGCCAACCTAGAGTAGAGGCCTGATATAACCACTGGGAGCAACGCACCAAGGACAGCAGGCACCGGCTGAGCAATCGATGTCATTTCCTAAATAGCTAAAAGCTCCTAAAAGCAGGGAGGGGGTATTTCTTCCATCCATCGTTCATGGAGAGCCGGTAGCTAAGAAATAACTAAGAAAATGGGATGTCTCCACAACCTGCACTTGTTAACAGTATTTAAGACCAGCCTGTGCTCTTTAAATCAGATGTTTGTTGGCTCAAAGATGCTTCCAGTCTTATTTGTTTAACTCTGCCTCGTGGAAACTGGAACCTGGACATTTCCGGGATGTACACAAGTGGGTGTGTTGTGTGAATGAGCGTCACCCCAGGCCCCAGATCCCCGTTCCTCCCTAACCAATTCAGTGGGAACCTGAAATAAGGATGAACTCAGACGAGGGCCTGAAGAGAAAGGAAAAGAAACCACTGGGCAGAACCAACTCTGAAATGGGGCCTCAAACTCGGCTGCTGCAGCGAAACCTATCCGCGAGACTGCACTGCCCCCAGGCGGCCACAGCGCTCTGCTCCGGAGACTTCCTGATGGATCTCATCACAGACTCAGTAGAGGGAAGACAAGGGGAAAGACCTTGTATATTTGTTTCTGGGCTCACGCTGTTACCTGTTATCAGTTGTTTTCCTCCATCTCCCCCCTTTCCTTATTCCTTCTTTTCCCCCTTCCTTCCACAGGAGTCAGCGTTCCTCTTCTACTGTGTCAATCCTAGAGATTCAGGTTGTCCGGCTTGGTGGCAAACACCGGCACCCATCATACACCTCATTACTACTCGATGGTTTTCCTATTCATTTTCTCCATTGTCTCTTTCTTTTCTTTTCTTCTTCTCTTTCTCCTCCTCCTTCTTTTTACAAAGTGTTAACACAGAGATGCACTTTAAATCTGAGCACCCCTATAATGGTGTGAAACAACATAATGGGAACAATTCTATCCACTTTTTTAAGTGGGTGTGTATGTGATGCATATGCTCGTATGCAGGTGTGTCTGCACATACATGTGGATGTGTACAGAGGCCAGAGGTAAATTTGAGATATTTTCTTCTATCATTACCCATATTATTTTTTGAGGCCTGGTCTCTCATTGAACCAGGCATTGCCACTTAAACCAGCAAGCTCTTAGGGTCTGCCTGTCTCCTCCAACCCTGCTCTGCTGTGGCTACAGATGTTTACAGCTGTTGTACTTGACTTACTACGTGGGTCCTGGACATCCAAGCTCAGGTCCTCATGCTTCTCCAGTGGGCAACCCTCTGAGCCAAGGAGAGAGGGGATAGGTTCCTGGGTAAGAGCAGAGCTGCAGCGTGTCTATGGTTTATGGGTTAGAAAGGCTGTTGGGGGAACGGCAGAGCTGACAGGAGCTCTTCAGGGGGCTCAGATCCTGCTCTGCCTGACTTTACAAGTCCTGGAGACAGCAGTTCAAAAGCCCCCACTGAGGAAGGGCTGCAGGCTGGGAAGAAAGGTATCAGTTTCAGACACCAAAATAATCTAAGCATGAATAGCTGCCCTTCCTGAGTCCTGGGGGCCGATGGGAGGCATCAGGTCCCCCTGGTCCTGGGAGAACATCTGAGGGACAGCATGGCACATGGCAGGAAAGAAAGATAAATGCTGCAAGGTGACGCCCATTCTCGTAGTAGAGTTCTCATTTTCTCTAACTTCCTGGTCTCACGTAACATATGATACTGCAATTTCTCTGTGTTTTATAATACTCTGCTTATCCCCAGGCTTTCTTGGATTCCTCATATTTTTCATTTGTGGATTCCCTAGGGTTTGCCCCATACTCAGAGGAAACAGGTAGATGGCTATGTAACCAGGTTAAAGTTACCAGAGGGAGAAGGTGTTGCAGGAAAATCTTGCTTCTGCCCCTTACTGATTGAAAGACCAAGTGTAAGTTATTGTGGGTTGTTTTTGTTTTTGTTTTTTTTTAACACACACAAAAACTAACTTCCTACGCCAGGCAGTGGTGGTGCACGCCTTTAATCCCAGCACTTAGGAGCCAGAGGCAGGCAGATTTCTGAGTTCAAGGCCAGCCTGGTCTACAAAGTGAGTTCCAGGACAGCCAGGGCTATACAGAGAAACCTTGCCTTGAAAACCAAAACCAAAACCAATCCAAAACAGACAAACAAAACACCTTCCTGAGGGGCCGGGGAGATGATTCAGTAAGGCACATGCCAAGCACAGAGGGTCTGGGCGTGACCCTCGGTGCCCTTGTGAAACAGGCTGGATCTGTTATCCCAGAGTCAAGGAGGCAGAAACAGGAAGGTGCCTGGGACTCTCCGGCCAGTCAGTCCAGTGGATTCGCAAGCTCAAAGTTCAGTGAGGGACTCTGAATACAAACAAGGAACAACAACAACAACCAAAACGGTGATGCATGATTAAAAAAGACACCCAGTGTGGACCTCCAACTTACACAGGCACACATACTTGTGCAACTGTGTGGGCACACAAACACACATGTAGAAAACCCAAACTGAAGCCCCCTGCCCTGGTTCATTTTCTCACCTAAAAAACATCTCGTAGGGTTGTTATACTAGAGGACATTTCTAGTTCTAAATAAGGCAGGCTTTATGGTTATAGTAGGTTCATCCGCTATAATAACTCCTCTTACTTATCTTTAAAAAAATAATTCCACCGTTAAAAGAATCTCATTAGGTTCAAGATTTTAAAAGCCCTGTTCATTGTAATCTCTTTAGGGAGAGGTTTGGTCCACATCCGTTATTACTGCCATGATCCTGAGTCAGTTCAGGTCGAACAGGGAAGGAATTGGTGACAAGCACTTACTCTGTGTGGGTGGGAGCTGGGGGAAGGAAATGTTTACCAAACTCTGGCAGGAGGATTTCAATCACATCTCTGTCATCATCGTCGTCCATTTGATCTGTTCAGAGGACAACTTTAGGGAATTGGTTCTCATCTACCACTGTGTTGAGGTAGCTAGCCTGCTTCATACTCCAGGTCAGCTCACCCAAGAGTTTCTGGTTGGAGGTTGGCAAGATGGCTCTGTGGGTAAGAGCACTGACTGCTCTTCCGAAGGTCCTGAGTTCAAATCCCAGCAACCACATGGTGGCTCATAACCATCTGTAATGAGATCTGATGCCCTCTTCTGGTGCGTCTGAAAACAGCTACAGTGTACTTAATAAATAAATATTTGGACCTGAGAGAGTGGGGCTGACCAGAGCAAGTAGGGTTGGCCAGAGCAATCAGAGGTCCTAAAAATTCAGTTCCCAACAACCACATGAAGGCTCACAACCATCTCTACAGCTGCAGTGTACTCGTATACATAAAATAGAATAAATAAACCTTAAAAAGAAAGAAAAGAGCTTCGGGTTGATTTTTTTGTCTCATCTCCTGTCTCACAGTAGAAATGCTGGGATGGCAGATGTGCCCACCACATCTGGCCTTTTATTTTTACATCTGTGTGTGTGTGTGTGTGTGTGTGTGTGTGTGTGTGTGTGTGTAGGTGGTCATGTATGTGATCTCAAGCTATGGAGCACTGTGGAGGTCAGAGCACTTCTCCTTCCACCATGTGTGTTCTGGAGAGAGAGCTCAGGGAGTGCCTTTCCTTGTTGAGCCATCTTGCTGACCATCCCCCACACCCAGCTATCTGTGTGGGTCCTGGGAGGTCAAGATCAGGTTGTCAGGGTTACATGACACGCACTTTTACCTGCTGAGCTGTGTCCTCGGCCCACATTGTTGTTGTTGTTGTTTTCGAGACAGGGTTTCTCTGTGTAGCCCTGGCTGTCCTGGAACTCACTCTGTAGACCAGGCTGGCCTCGAACTCAGAAATCCGCCTGCCTCTGCCTCCCGAGTGCTGTGATTAAAGGCATGCGCCACCATGCCCGGCTGTTGTTGTTGTTATTAATATTGTTATTATTATTAATTTATTATTGTGTTTGCTGTGCTAAGGATTGAACTTAGGGTCTCATTCTTGATGGTCAAGCGCTCTACCACTGAGCTATATCCATCAACGAACTCTTCCAAAAGTTAAAAAACGTTCAAGTAAAAGGGAAATACGTATTATACATCTGTGTCATTTTTCATAACCGGAACAAAATTACAGAAAACAAAAGTTACTAAATTCTACATCATTCCTGCTGCCAGAAGAATATAATATTAAGCACAAGGTCTGTTTTCTGGTTTTAAGATGTAGCTGAGTGGTGGTGGCATCCCAGCACTCAAGAGGCAGAGACAGGAGGACCTCTGTGAGTTTGAAGTCAGCCTGGACTCCAGAGGGAGTTCCAGGACAGTCAGAGCACTTGAATGAGACCCTCAGAAAGAAAACAAAAAACAGAAACAGAAAGAAAGAAACAAAGATCAGGCTGGGGCATGGGGCTGAGGCCTGGAGGCCATCCACACCCGGTTTGCAGCCTTGGGTAAGCCTTGCCGTTTTACAGTCCCAGTGAACAGGACAGAATGCTCACATAGCTAACACATCTCAGACGCTTCTTACCTCCCATCTTGTGGGTCTGGGAATTGAACTCAGGTCTTCAGAGTTGGCAGCAAGCACCTTTACTCACAGAGCCATCTCCTCGGCTACCCCTTCTCAGGGCTGTTACTGAGCTGAAGCTGTGGTACCACCCTCTGACTACTCCACCGGGCCTTTGACATGGATTTTCATGGTGGTTTGAAGTCAACACAGGTTTTCTTGGTATAGGTCCCCTTTTTAGGTGTTTTGTTTGCTTGTTTTGTTCTTATTGTTTGGTTTTGTTTGTTGTTTTCTTATGACAAGACTTCACAATGTAGACCAGGCTGGCCTCACATTTGTGACAATCCTCCTGTCTCAATCTCCCAAATGCTGGCATTATAGGCAGTCATATGCAACCATACCAGGCCTGGTGTGAGACTTTTTTTTTTTTTTTTTGCTTATGATAACTTAGTTGCCACATTTCCAATTAGGAAGCACTCTCAAATTAAGGTGTAAATCCCAAGTTGTGGAGATTAGAGGTACTTGGTGCACCTGGACTTCACGAAATATGTGTGAAGTTCAGCTTGCTTGTGTGGGAACTTCCTGCTCGGATCATTGGAACAGTTCAGCAATTTGAAATGTCTCTTTTGTTCATGGCAGACCTCTAGAAGAGTCAGGGTCTGAGAGATTTCTGAATTAGAACACTATTCACCATCATAGCCTACATCAGAACCATGGCTTTACCAGTTTTATATTAGGGGATCTGAGACAAGTTAGCTAAATTTGGGGGACTTCACTTTGCCCATTTGTGAAGCTGAGAAATTGATTAATTGTTTTAGAGTTCTAAAATCATTTTTAAATAAGATCTGAGATCGTACGCAGGTAGACAACTCTGTGAAATTGAGTCCTTCAAGCCCATCCTTTATACTTTAGAGGGAATGTAGTCACCTACTTTTCTCTCCTTGAGCTTAATAAGCAGGAAGCGACTTGGGCTGAGGGACATGTTCCTTAGGGGCAGGTTTTGAAAGGGATGAATACCACAGGAAGCTGCAAGCCATGGGTGACCTTCTTCCTCATATCTTAAGATACAATGTTAAGAATAAAATGCTCTCATCTGAACTTAGCTGTGCTTGGTAGAAGTAGCTGAGAGACTTATCGCTAGGACAAGCCTCTTGGTTGGCATGACCAGAACTCTTCTCTAGCAGAGCTCAACCCAGAACCTTGGAGATTTTGATTTTTCTAATCCTTCTGACAGTGGGGATCGGACTCCAGCATGTATGTGCTGGGCAAATGCCCTACATGGAATTGTGTGCTTAGCTTCCTAGTAGAAGTTAACACTTGGTCCCCATGGCCTCCTTTTCATTCCTTGAACACACACCAAGTTATTTTACACTATCGAACGTGGGATACTTTTCTCTTGATGGTACTAGGGAATCAAACTCAGGGCCTCTGGCATGCTAGGCAACCTCTGTATCACTGAGCTACATCCCCAGGGTGATGATTTTAATCTTACATTATGGAGTGGAATATGCCAGGTCACTTATATGGCATTTTATCTGGCTTTCGAGAGCTTAAGGACTCATCATAAAATGTGACATTTCTCGGCCCATAGTAGATATAATAATTTATATGATATAACTTGACATGAAGATCTTCTCTTATCCATAGTCTCTGACGTGTGTAACCTATTGGTTTGCAAATAAAGTTACTTACTACACTGTGCTGAATTGTCTTGGTATCCCAGAACCTGACACAAAATTAAAAATGGGATTGAAAATTGCTCACAAGTAAGGTGCAGACTGACTGGAAGAAAGAAAGATCAAAAGAATAATGAAAGAATGAAAGAAAGGAAGGAAAGAAGGAAGGAAGACAAAGAAAGAAAGAAAGAAAGAAAGAAAGAAAGAAAGAAAGAAAGAAAGAAAGGAAGGAAGGAAGGAAGGAAGGAAGGAAGGAAGGAAGGAAGGAAGAAAGAAAGAAAGAAAGAAAGAAAGAAAGAAAGAAAGAAAGAAAGAAAGAAAGAAAGAAAGAAAGAAAGAAAGAAAGAAAGGCAAAAGGTTGGGCTAAATATTTTCTAGGCACCAGAATGTGCTCAGCTAACTCTTATCTGTGGACTTGCGTCCCAGGTTACGGAGTTATCACTGTCCTCAGGTGGGAAGGTGCTGTTGGATAACTGGCCAAAACTGGCCTGAACCTGATTGTCTGATTCCCGAAGCCATGCTGAATTAGCAGAAACTCCCCTACCCAATGTAGAGAGACTTATGCCACCAGCTAATCAGGTCTGCCACAGGGATAGGACCTCCTATGGCTTGAACCTCCTCTACATGGAAAGGGGGGCAGAGAAGTCAGCTGCCAGCTCTCCCTTCTGTGCTTTATCGTTGGCTCTTAGTTGCTGACATAATTCCTTAGAAGGATTTTGTTTTCCTCCTGTAAGAGCTGAAACAGAAGTGTTCCAAACCGAGGGGCAGGGGAGAAAGTGACCTGACCTCGGTCGGGTATGTTAGGTTTTTATAGACTGCTGATAAATTGCTTCCGCTCTTGGGTTGTAGCTGTGACGGTCAGGCTGCAATCTTACTCATTTCTGTCTCTCTGCAGCAGAGAAAGCTCAGTGAATACCTGTGAATAAGCAAGTCAGACTTACAGTATGGAAGTGGCGATACCAGCAAGGGGCATCAGAAAAGCCCCCCAAAGAAGAGATGAGTGTGGGCTAGGATAGTTAGAAAGGGACCCGAGGGAGGGGCAAGGGGGTCTCATGGAAGAATTTCACTATTTGAACAGAAATAGATGAAATAAGAAAAAAAACATCCCACAGACTCCCAAACGTACCTTCACTTATTAACTTACACAGTTACTTACCTCAGTTAAGAAACTCCACTTAACTCAGTGAGCCTCATTTTCTCACAGAAAACAAGACGAGCATGTGGTGATACTTGTTTATGTTTTAATTTTAATTATTTTTGAGACAGGGTCTCTTTCCACAGCCCCATCTGTCCTGGAACTCATGCCTTCTGAGCACATGGCTTAAAGGCATGTACCATCTTTTCCAGCAGTGAAGAATGGAGACTTAACATCCTAGGAGAATCCCTGCGGGACGAATTGGTGCGCATCGAGGCAAACAAGCTCTAACTTCTTTTTTACTTCTGAGTACCTCTCACCCTTACCAGCACAAGAGCCACGTCTCTGGTTTGCACATCTTCCTGACAGGATTCTGGAGTTTGTTTATAGGGTCACTGTCACTCTGGTCTTCAGAGTCCTACATTTCCTATCATTGCACCTTACAGCAAGCATTTTCCAAAAAACTATAGTAAGGCATAGGACTTAGGAACCATCCGGCTCCCCTCCCTGGGCACATGGGATAAGTCACTGCATAAATTTGAGTGCTTCGGGATCTTTGCATCATCCACTTCTGTATTGCTTTTCCTTTCCCCCCTGCTTTGGTTTGTTTGTTTTTAAGACCTTGTCTCATATGGCCCCGACTGGCTTCAAATCAGCTGTGTAGCTTAGGATGTCCTGATCCTCCTTCCTCTGCCTCCCCAGTGGTGGCATTCATCCCAGTGGAGTGCACCTCGAGGCTGACTTCCTCTTCCCAGCCAGGTCCTCCTTCCCACGCTGGGCTCCCCTGGGTTCAGAAGCTGTCCCTGTGCCTCAGAGCCCACCAGACCCCACCAGCTCCCACCAGCTCCACTCACTCAGCGGCATCTCTGCTGAAAGTATCACTTGCTCATCCTACTGATGGAGCACTGGGGATCCAGGAGGGCAGAGAACTCAGCTTAAAATCAGATTCTGGAGTGATGGTTAGATCCAAAACCAGCCCTTTGATCCTCTGGTCCTCTTTCTACTCTGCCATGGGCTCCCAGAAACTTGAGCTAGAACACACACAAACCAAGCACAGATCTCCCAAAGATGTGAACAAGTTCATGGACTTTACCTGCGTGAGACAAAGCCACCACACAACACAGAGGAGCACTTCTGTCTGGAGACATAAGTGGCAAAGAGCCTCCTTGCTAGGTGCCCACCCAGACACAAGTGAGCATGCTTGCTTGACATTTGCTCCCCTCCCCCTTAGCAGCTTTGGTCATGGCTACAGCATCCTGACAACCTATTTAAACCAACATGCAGGAACTGGCATCAAAGTACCATTTCCCATCAGTCTGAGTCCTTGAGCCTCTGCAGCCTCAGAAGAGGGAGTCATCAGCTGAAACCTCCAGGAACCACCGGGGGTCCTAGAAGGTATGTGCTAAACTCCATCCAGATGTTGTGTTTCGTTTTGTTCTTTTTCTTCTTTTTTCCTCTCTAATCATAATCAAAGAGTGAACAAGTGGTTTTCACATTATCAAGCAACGCAGGGAAGAAATACAGTTTCCTTCTTTCCTGGCCAGGTCTGTACCAAATAAAGGAGCAAGAAAGAGACTTACGGCTTTTGGGTAATACAGACAAGCACCTGAATTCACAATTGGTGCTTTATACACACAGCAGAAATACCAGGTATACATGGTAGACCATGTTGCAGACCCTTCAGTAAAACCCAATCAGCACTGACTTTTCAGCTTCCAGGGTTGCTTACCTGTGCTCGAGGGAGCCCATCAGTTTTAAAATCCTTCTTAAAAACTATTGTGGTGCAAATAGGTCAAACAGTAAAATATATGCATTGCTTTCTTAGAAAGGGAGAGACTATGAATGAAACTTTCTGATAGCACCTGAGCATCCTCTGTGCCCATCAGCTTCGTCATCCCCGTGGATCACAAGCGGTCATCAGACAGCTCGCAAAACTGGTCTCCGGCCGCCCAGCTCTCCTGGGGTTAACTTGCTGAGGGGCTAGGATGAGGAAAACCAGATCTTCCTAGGCTGCAGCTCACTTGACTGCCCTTCACCCCACACCTGAGCTCCGGCTCCTGGGAGAGAACCTGAGGAAAGGCAGCTTAGCCGAGGCTGCACTGCCGGGGGCTTCTCTGCCAGGGGCCACTTCTGGCTGCAAGCTGTAGGCAGGACCAGGAATGGATGTCACTGGAGATGGGAAGCTCAGTGACGAAGGGACCTCACTTCCAGTCCTCAAAAGATGCCATTTCCAATGTTCTCCTCTGAATTGGTGAGTTTCAAGAGGTTAGTCCTTTAGACTGTGTGAGCAAAGCCAGACTCTAGACTGTTTACTGGTTAAACATACAAGGAAACAATGTGGGGTTTTTTTGTGTTTTTTTTTTTTTTTGATATTTTTGAATTTGATTGAACTCTTTAGTGGAAAACGTGTTTTAAAGGAAAACCAAACCAAACCACCCAGTGCACTTGGTGCGCCTTGCATTTTGACCCAGCCCACGGAATAATTTAGAAGTCTCTCCGCAGACCACCAGAGATCCTTGCATTCTATCTGAAGAACCATAAATCTTAAAAAACGTCGCGTTAATTTCAGTACCTTTCTTTTCATCTGGATTTCCCGTCGTTGACCACAGAGAGAGATCACTGATGAATCCTGGAAATGCCCTGTACTGTAAGAGGTGAGCGGATCTGGAGGAGGAGACTTGTTCTCAGCGAGTGTTTTCATTAATATCGTAGCTATGCTGTAGTTATATATCTTCTCGGATGCATCCTTCCTTCCTTTTTCTTGTCAAGTCCCCTCAATGGTCTTCAGTATTTAATTTACTTCTGCTTCTTAGTTTCTCCTCTAGAAAACTGTCCTCTAGTTTCCATATCTAGATAGCTGTGCTCTGGAGCTCGCTGCTTGCTGGAATTTCAGAATCACACTTTCTGGTGTTATTTGGGTACAAACCTTTCCAAAATGGCTAAGCACTTAAATCATTACAAAGGCAGCAGGCCACTGAGCACATCCTACAGACAGGCCAACAAAACAGCACCAGAAAAGAGAAGGCTGAAGGTCTGAACCCTTCTCTGTGGCGGAACGGCCCTACTGAGATAGATGGAGAAAGGGGATAATCCCTCCTGGAGGCAGCAGCCATGCATGCTGCAGAGCCAACAACACAGAGCATCAGAAGAGCAAACCCAAGGCAGGAGCCGAGCCACCCTTACCTGGAAGCCCTGTCAGAAACCCAGGCAGCCTCAGCCTGTCCTGTGAGAGTGAAGGGAAAGGGAGAGAGCCACACTGAAGGCACAGATGTGTCTGTCTGTCATCCTAAGACACGGGGATTGCACTCGAGATGGGGACACTAGCGCTGATGGCTGTGCTTTGGGCACAGTCTGTATCAGGACAGCCATGCAAAGGCAATTACCTGGAAATGGGAGCCATTATAGCCTTTTGATTTGCTTCCTCCAATATCCTGTCAGACAGATGAAGAAAAAAAAGAGAGAGAGAGAGAGACAGACTTAACTCTGAAGTGAATTGCAGGTTGAGGTATTTGGTTTCAGCCTCCTTCAGGTTGAAGCTTTCCAAAGCAGAATTTTGTGTGCTCAGGAAACCAAACACTGGATGCTATTGCTCTAGCATGCTTGCAGATTCAGACATAAGGAAACGTGTAGCCAAATGGAGACAATTGGTTTTAACAGGTTGTTAGTCTGTCCAGTGCAGAGAGACTCGCTTTGTGTAGGAGCTTTGAAAGAGGCTCTTCCAGGTTCTGCAAGACAGTCTGGAGGAATCTCAAAGTGGAAACAGTTCCAACGTGTCCTAGTCGCTCACACTGGGACTGTTTCTCTTTCAAGCGCTGATGCCCATGGGCAGGCACTCAGGCATCAGGCAAACTTGCCAGAGGTTACAGTCGGACGTGGGAAGCCAAAGAGCCAAGTGTTCAGACTGGACAGAAGCAGTCGAGACCCAGAGCCAGGATGCCAACCAAACCGATGAGTTGCTAAAGAAGAGAAGTAGGATTGAGAAAGCTCAGATGTCTGCAACAGGGGTTCTGGCCACGCGGCACCTTTGAGTCAAGGAAGACTGAACTCCGGAGGAGAGTGTGTGGGGAGAAAGACTGAGAATTGAAAGAATCTGCTTCCTTTTGGTGGGGAAGATTTGTTCAGATTTGGGAGAAATTAGAAAGAGCTGCACAGCCACAGTCTGAATCCAATTTAAATACCTGTGTGGCTGGTTCTAGCAGCCATGTGTACAGCCCTCGGAGGGATGCTTTGTGCTCCCAGGCAGCTATCCTGAGGAAAAGCAGAGGGGTTGGCACTGGGACAGGGGAAGGGTTTGATCCACTTACTGACTAGCCTCAACAAAGGTAGAGAGGGTCCTATTTTAAATCGCCTGCTGGCGACCATTACCTGCACCTATAGATTTTTCCCCTTATTCCTGGCTACTCTCTAAGAGAAATTTGCTTGGAGAAAGAGTCCTAAATATGAAATGTTCTAATTCACTGTTTGGATCTTGTTATGCATGTTTCAGGGTGCAGGGTGGGACACTCCTTCATTTAAAAGTAGTTTGTTTTTTCAGACTGTCTTGCTATCTTCTATGGCTTGTGAGGCTTTTCAGCTTCCACTTTTGTTGGTATAACTGGTAAAATAAAAGTTAGCCTCTTCTCCTGGCAGGGATTCTTGTAGCTATGGTGAGAGCAGAATGAATCTGTCTCAGGTGAAGGAGAGGGAATCTTCCCTGTGCCGTTAGGTGACGGTCAGTTATTTTAAAAGCTGTCATCATTTAATGCCACTGTCCCCAACCTCCTAAATGTTCTGGACATATTTAGACTTTCCTTTTTTTTTTTTTCTTTTGAGAAAGGGTCTCATTTGGCCCAGGTTGTAAGACATTGAATTCTTGGTCATTATCCTCCTTCCCTTCTGCTGAGTGTGGGGTTTAAAGTGTGCAGTCCATACTCTACTAGACTTTAAGTAAAACGTTTATTGAAAGAAAACACACAGAAAGTGTTCAGCTTAATGAATTTTCACTGTGACTTCTCCCAGAAAAATAGAGCCCGGGTCTAGAAACAAGAAATGACAAGCACAGAAAAGACCCTCTGTCCCTTCCAGTCAAAACCCACCTCCTCCTAAGGGTAGTCACATACCCAGGTCCTAATACCACAGGTTAAGTTCTGTCTTACGTGTTCTCTCGATGTGTGTACATCTTTATGAATGGTTTCACGGGCTTCCTGTAAGGTCTCAGCCCATCTTATTTTGTGCTTTCATGTACTGGAAAGTTCAACTCAGCTTTCTATCACCGTTGGCAACCCATGCTTTTGTGGGTAATTCCCATGAAATATGGCACCTATGTGGAAACTTTATCCCATATACCAAATGTCTGGGAGGATCAAATGATTGATACAGTTATATAACATTCCTTCTCATTCATAATTCCTGACTTTTGCCATATTCTTAATTCCAGGCAATGTATTCTATTTCAGCACTGTTGATTTATCCATGTATTTGGGGTATGAGATGTGCTTGGGGCTTCCCACATGCTAAGCATTCAGACCTGCATATCTTAATACTTCAGAATCAGGATTTTAGTGCCATGATATTTTTTTTTCTTATACTCACTGAGAACTTGCCTCCATCCTTTGTCTACCCGCAGAAGGTAATTCATCCTTTCAATCAACAGTATTTACCAAGTGCTTTCTTTGTGGTGACTCTATTCAAGACCATGGGAATACAGTTTTTATTTTAGGTAGGCTCTTATTTATGTAGCTCATCCTCGGGTCAAACTCCCAATAGTCTTTCCACTTCAACCTCCTGGACATGTGGACTTCAGGCATGTCCATCATCTGCTAACAGTGTAGTAGAGAAGAAAGAAAACATCGGGGTAGACTCCGGTGGTAAAGCACTTGCCCCACAACTGAACATCATAAAAATCTCAGTACTGGAGAAGCACAGACAGGAGGTCCTCCGGAACTTGCCGACCAGCCTAGCTCAGTCAGTACACTTCAGGCTCAGTGAGATGTACTCTCTCAAAAAAACAAGGTAGAGAGTGACACGCATACTCATACAAACACACACAAAGATTGAAAATAGAACATGTGAATACATGTGTAACTCTTACAACAGTCTCAAAAAATATAAATTTAAATAAAAATTAAACAAATTTAACAGATAATAGAAAGTAAATTTAATAAAAATATAAGTTAAAATTTAACAGACAATGGCAATGCTAATTGGAAGTAAATAGGCTAATGCCAAAGGTTATCAGGAAGGTACTTACTTTGGAGTGGGCAGGAGAACATTCAGGAGATGATGGCAGAAATAAAACAAGGAGTAAGAGCAAGCTAACTTTGCCAAGAGCTGTGGAAATCTTGTTTCCAGCTTTAAAAAACAAAAACAAAACAAAACACAGCAACAAAAACCAAAAAGACCAAAAACAAACACCCCAGCAAGTCCCAGGACTAGACATGAGTCAGAAAGACCAGTGTAGCTGTACAGTAAACAAGGAGGACAGAATGAGCAATCGCAGGAAATAGAGATAGGGGTCAGATCACGCAGACCCTTAGAAGCCATGGGAAGAGTTCCGGACCTTAGCAATAAGAAATGTAGCTTTGTCAACAATGTTGTAATGTGCTCTCAGTTTTTCTTTTCTTTCTTTCTTTTTTAACATGGCGATACAGTTCACAGGCAGGGAACAAAGTAGATGATACGTGTGGCATGTAAAGAGTTCTGACAGTTGTACTGCCAGGCACGTTTCCAAAACGGCCCAAGTTTTTATTGTCATTTGAGACAGGTTCTTATTATGTTGCTCAGGCTGGCTTGAGACTTCTGAGCGCAAGGGATCTTGGTCTCCAAGTAGTGGGCAAAAAGCCCTGAACTCTTTTTTTTTCCCCACGCTCTCACAAACATCTGGTTATGTTTGGGGTGGAAGTACTTTGGGCTTTTTAGGTATTCTAAGTGGAGGCAAATGGTATCTCACCTGACTTTGCTTGCTGCGTGATGTTTATCGGTCGTTTATGTATCTTCCTTTACAGTCCCTGTCCCAGGGGACTTAAAGAAAATCGTGTGGGCGCAGATGCATCCATGCTGTGTATGTGTCAGTGTGGGCACGCATGGATGCTCTGGTGCACACGTGGAGGTCAGAAGACAGCTTTTGTGACATGGTCCTTTATGTGGACCCCAGCATCGAACTCAGGTCTTCACATTTCACAGCAAGTGCTTTTACCAGTTGAGTCCTCTTGCTGGCCCTTCTCTTATTTGTAAAGACAGGGTCTTGCTGTGTTCCCTGACCTGGGTTCAAGCTCTTCAGTGTAAGCTGTTTTTCCACTTCTGCCTTCTGAGCCCCTAGGACTGCCGTCATGCACCATCGTACCCACCAGACCTTTTAAATTGTTCTGTTTGCCTTTTTATTATCGAGTGGGTAGTATTTGAATATAGAGAAAGGTTTTATGTATCAGATATGTGCATTGTGAATATTTTCTCCTAGGGTATTTGTATATTTATTTTATAAGTAAGTGTTCTTTTGACTCTGAGACTAAGAAAGACAGAAGCAAATAAATCCTTGTAGTTAGAAATAATTTAAAAAGTATTGAAAACGTAAATGCACTATTCCAGGTGAGCTGACGTTTTTATCGTGTAATCTGCTTGTGGCTGATCGTTTTCTTTGCTCTGAAATCTACTTTGGCTGCTGTTGATATGAAAATTCAGTTTTCTTTTTACTAGCATTTTCTTGCTACACCTTTCTCTATCATTTTAGCCTAGCTATAATATTATATTTGAATTTTCTTTATGGATAGTATATAACTGGTTCATTAAGAAAAAAAAATCGTATGGAGCCCGTAGAAATGGCTCAGCAGTTAAGAGAACTTGCTGCTCTTCCAGAAGACCTGGGTTCAATTTCCATCATGGTTTACAATCATCCACAGCTCCAGTGCTGGGAAACCTGATGCATATATATGTATGTGCAGGCAAAACCTCACGCAAAGTAACATAAACTTTAAAAAAATCCCATTCTGACAAATTGCACTTAGTGGTGTTTGATATAATAATATACTATAATCTAATAATGTATGCTAGGATATAGGGCTATGGCTTTTCATTCCCTCCTCTTGGCCTTTGTTTCTATGTCAGTTTCCTATGCATTGGTTTATCATCTGGGACAGCTTTGCTGAGTGCTGAGGGAGTTATAACTTGTGTATCTGAGATGGCTGTCTAGGGCTGCCAGTGCCAGTTCCAGGGGAACACAGGAATACCAATGCTATGGTTCCCCTCACTTCTCACTTTACCATGCAGTTATCCTGTTTTGTTTTGTCTTTTTGTGAACAACATTGCATAGCCCGTGCCTTTAACCCTCAAGCATTTCAGATGTTTTTAAATTACACTTATTTATTTTGGGGAAATGGCACATGTGCCACAGCACGGTTGTGGGTGTCAGAGGAGAGCTTGCAGGAGTCACTTCTCTCCTTCCACCACGTGGGTTCTAGGTATTGAACTCAGGTCGTCGGGCTTGTCAGCGAGCACTTTTACCTGCGGAGCCATCCCACCAGTTCCCATCCAGCAACAGGAAAAACTCAGAGAGTATGAACAGTATTTACCTAGCTGGTTCCGGTTCTGTCTCTTCTCCCTCCCTCCTCAAGTCCCTGTATCCTGCTGGCTTCCCTCCCCCTCCCTCTGAAGAACTAACTCCTTCAGCAGTTCTCCCACAGCAGGACTTCCAACGGTGTGTTCTCTGTTTCCTTCCGTCTGAGAACATCTTTGCTTCAGGTTCTTTTATCCCGGCTATGCTCACTGGGTCGAACTCTGGGTAACATTTGTTTATCATGTTAAAAATGTTGTTTCAATTTTGGGGGGTGTCTATTGTTGTTGGTGAGAAATCCTCAGCCATTAAAGCATTGCTTGTCTGTCAGTAACATATTGTCTTTGTGTTGTCTGACTTCTGTTTTGGGCTGTTTTATTTTATTTTATTTAAAATTTATCTTATTATATGGTGTGTGTGTGTGTGTGTGTGTGAAGTGTGAGTGTATATATTGTGCATGGCATAATGTAAGGCTGGAGAAGGGGATCGGGGTTAGGAGAACATACCTCTTTTTCAGAGGACCAAATCTTGGTTACCAGAACCCACACCAGTGAGCTTCCCACTTCCTGTAAACTCCATTTTTAAGAGACCAAGCCAATGTCTCCTTGGGTACCCATATCTGCACACACACACACAGACACACACATACAGACTTTAAAATAAACCCTTAAAACATTTTTATACACACACACACACAAAAAAAATCTTTAAAACATTTTTTAAAGTATCAGTTTCCTTCCAAATACTGCTGTATGTCCAACCCACTATTGTTAATATGTGTTTTCAATTATTATTCCTTTCAAAGAGTTTCTAACTATTTTTGGACCCGTGGATTGTAAGAGACAGGTGTGTTTATTTTCAAGACATTTGGAGAATTTTCCATATAACTTTTCATTGAGGCTCCTAATTTAATACTGTTGTGGCTATATCACACTCTGTATTATTTCAATCTTTTAAAATGTATTAAGATTTTTTATAGCCAAGCATATGGCTCATATTAATGAATAGTCCAGATAGATTTGAAAAGCATGTGTACTCTTCAGTGGGGTAGAGGATTCAATAAGCGGCGGCCGGGTCCATTTGGTTTACATTGTGTCCTTCATGGCTTCCTAACTGGTTCCGTAGCTGCTCAATCTGTGCCCCTGAGGAAAGGGTGCAGACGCCTCCAGCAGAGACCGTGGACCCAGCTATTTCTTATATTTTGAAACTCCGTTGTTATGTGAATATACACTTGCAAATGTTATGTGTTTTAAAATTGTTTGTTTGGCAGTGCTGGGGGTTAAACCCAGGGCCTTGTGTGCTAGCCTCTGCCCCTGAGCCACTGAGCAAGACTGAAACGCCTCTCACCAGTGGCTATGCCCCTGTGTCCTCAGCTACTCTGTCAGCATTCCTGTGGCCACACAAAATGGCTTCTCCTTCTCATTCCACACCCTCAGGGGTGAGCCTCTCTTGAAAGCAACATCCAGTTTGGTCTTGGTTTTTTTCATCCAATCTGGGGCTGGCATTGATTAATATCAGTATTAATTAATAAGTAGTAATTGTATTGATTGATGTTGATGGTAATTAATCAATATTTCTACACAGCAAAGAACTGTGAACTTAGGAGCTGTTAACTCTCCATCCTTTGTCAGATGTCTGTCCTAATGTAGCCTGCCTTATGGCTAAACGTCCAATAAAGCTGAAATCAAGGTGCTGACTGTCGGTGTTCTCATCTAAAGGAAGGGTCTACTTCCAAGTTCAGAATCCAGTTGCCAGGCTTCAGTCCCTAGGACCAAGTGTTTCTTACTTCCTAAATGGCTGCTAGTTAGTGGCTCCCTTCCCATCAAGGAGGCTGCGTGCATTGATCTTCTGGGACCCCTCCATAACAGAATAGCAGCAGTCCCTCTCAGGCTTGGGACTGCTTTGACTTCTACCTCCAGAGGGAGAAGATGCTTCTGTTGTCCATCACTCCTGCCCACCTGGATAACATCTCTATTTTAAAATTAATTGATTAGTCATACTAATTACATAGGCAAAGTCTCTAAGGAGCAAGAGTCATTAGGCCATCATTGAATTCTACCTACTACCCCATTCCTATTTTTTAATGTCTTTTTATTTTGAAATAATTTAGAACATTTGTGTATGTGGGTGGTGTATGTGTGCACGTTCGTGTGTGTGTGTGTGTGTGTGTGTACACATGTGTGTACGTGTGTGTGTGCACACGTATATGCTCGGGAACCAATAGTTGAAGTCAGATGCCTTCCTCTACTGGGCTCCACCTTACTATTTGAGACAATCCCTTCACTGAACCCCACCCATTTGGCCAGGGTGGCTGGCTGGCTAGTGAGCTTCGGGATCCTCTTGTCTCTGCCCCTCAGTACTGGGGTTGCCATCTTTTATATGAGTGGTGGGTCCTGAACCCACGTCCTCATGCTTTTTCAGCAGACATTTGACCTACTGAATCATTTCCATGGCCCCAATTCATAATTATTTAGAGAAAACTACAAAACCTGGAGCCTCACTTGTCATTAATTCTCTGTGTGTGCGTGTATGTTCGTGTTTGCATGCATTGTATGGAAGTCAGTGGAATACAAACTAGGGTGTCTTTCTGTCCCTTGTTTGCATCTGAGAACACCAGGGTGACTGTCTCACAATTCTTTTTTTTTCTTTTTTTTTATTTAATTTATTTTTTATTAGGTATTTTCCTCATTTACATTTTCAATGCTATCCCAAAAGTCCCCCATACCCACCCCCCCAATCCCCTACCCACCCACTCCCCCTTTTTTGGGGGGTTCCCCTGTACTGGGGCATATGAAGTTTGCAAGTCCAATGGGCCTCTTTTTGCAGTGATGGCCGACTAGGCCATCTTTTGATACATATGCAGCTAGAGACAAGAGCTCCAGGGTACTGGTTAGTTCATAATGTTGTTCCACCTATAGGGTTGCAGTTCCCTTTAGCTCCTTGGGTACTTTCTCTAGCTGGCTCACAATTCTTGAACCAAGAATACTTTGAATTGAACCAAGGATAATTTTGTTTTGTTTTTGAGGCAGCACCTTATTAAGCAGCCCAGGCTGGCCAGGAACTCTGGCTCTCCAGTTTCAGTCTCTCAAGTCCTGGGATTACAGGTATGTGTCACCACCCCAGAATCACCTTCTTTAGTAGTAGTACAGTTACAGAGCCACAGGGGAAGGTACAGTCCCCATCTGTCTGTCTGATCTCTCTGGTTTCTCGCCAGCATCCCTTTCGTAGTCTAAGAACTGATGGAGCCTGTCACTGCTCCTTGTCCTTTAATTGGTGACAGTTCCTCTGGTTTTGTTTCTGGTTTTTTGTTTGTGTTGGTTTGGTTTTGATTTTTGTTTTGTTTTGTTTTGTTTGTCTCTTGCTGCACAGATACTTCAAAGAACACTAGCCACATCCTACAGAAACATTTCCTGGCTTTAGGTTTCTCTGATGCGGCCTCATGATTCGGTTAAAGTTATTTTTAGCAAGAACAACGCACAAGGGATATTGTTCTTGTCTCACAGGAAAGTCATAGGCTTGTGTCTTATTGTCAACCCCCAAATCCTAGTTAATGTGGGATTTCCAGAGTTTTTCAACCTTGGAATTACTATTATAGCCTTCGTAATTGACAGACATTTTGTAGGAATATTTTCAAATGCCTGCAGCCACTGCTGTGAATTTCCACTTCAGTTATTTTCCTGCCATGCCCCTTCTTTCTGCATCTACTTTTTGGCATTACACTATGAAGAAAAGCTATCATTTTTCTTCATTTACCTATAATACCGTTTATTTTTACCAGCAGAACATTAGGGACTTTATTCTGTGGTCTTTATGGATTTCTATGAGTTCAAAGCTAGCCTGGTTTATATAGTCTCAGCCCAGCCAAGGCTTCATAGTGAGACCCTGTCTCAAAAAGAGAGAGAGATTATTTTATGTGTATGAGTGCTTTGCCCGCACAGCAGCAATAATGTGCACCATATGTGCTCAGGACCTGAAGAGAGCATCGCAGCTCCTGGAACTGAAGTTAGGACTGGTTTCGAGCCACCTTGTGGATGCTGGGTATTGAACCCAGGTCCTTTGCAGGAGCATCCAGTGAGTACCTTTAACCTCTGAGCTATCTCTCCAGCCCACTTTATTTTCCTTTTTAAATGAGTTTTTTATTTGTATTTTGTGTGTGTCTGAGTTATATATGTATTACTATTTGTGTGCAGGTGTCCACAGAGGCCAGAAGAAGGCATTGTGGCTGTTGTGATCATAAAAGAGAAAGAAACATAAGAATATGTTCTGGCGGGGTGTGGGGGAAGGGGGTGCCTCAGTGGGCCCATGCTGAGGCATCCCTTCCCCCAGAGACCAGCCACACAACAGTATAGTAGAGAATCGAGTTAATTCAGGGCATGGGGAGGGGAGTTAAGAGAGTAGTAGAAGCAGAGAAAGGCAGAGAAAAGGAGAGAGTAGAGAAGTAGAGGTGGCCATGACCTGTTGCCAGGTATCTGGGGGTGGGGTGGGTGGCAATGGAGTCCAGAGAGAATACCAACAGTGGCCCCCTGGAACTTGTGGGCCACCTGAGTTGGGTGCTAGGAACCAAACCAAGGTGCTATTCACTGCTGAGACACCTCACTAGCCTGAAAGGAATTTTATAGAGAGAAACAGTTGTCGTTACCTGAAATATTTCATTTATTTTTTTTTCTAAACCCAACTCCCTATATATAATTGTTATATCTATTTCTTCTAAAATAAATGAAATAAAGCAACATTTTCTTAAACCCAGGGGTGTTTGGGGGCTGCAAAAACAGAGGAATGAACACTACTCAGAAAGTGGAAAAGCTGTTTCTGGGGATATTGATTTGTAAGTACACACACCATGAGATGCACGCTTTAGTTGAGGGGCGGGGGAAGTTAAAATGTCTCAGATTAAGGAGAAACAGCTGTATTGAAGAGCTGTTTGACACAAACTACTTGGCTTTAATTGTGTGGAAGATAATTGGCCCCAATTGATTTCTGAAAGATTTGGAAACAAAAAAGAGCTCCCGGGAAAACAGATAATGAACGGAGAGCTACAGAACTGGACAATGAGGAGAGTCCAGCCTACGTTAGCCTAAGGCATGTGTCTGCAAAGGAAGAAATCACTCCAGTTAATATTTTCCCAATCTGCCCTCCAGCTTTATTAAAGAAGCTATAAATATATCAGATTGCTCAGAATAGTCTCCAATAAAACTTTAATTATTTTCTCCATAAACAGGCTTTGTGTCAGTGTTCTTTGACTTAGAATTCTCATCATTTACATGTCAGAAGTTCCAGGAACTTACATTTTAACATTAGCTCCCAGCTTTAGATTGTTTTACCATAAAACCACATATTTTCCTGATTTTTTTGGTTCCCTGGCTATTTAACCCAGGGCTTTGTGCAAACCGGGCAAGCGCTCTACCCACAGCTCCTGGCTTTCTGCCGTAGGATTCATGTCTTAGTTGGGCTTTCCATCGCTGTGATAAAACACCACGACCAAAAGCAACCTGGGGAGGATAGCGTTTGTTTGACTCACATATCCTGAGTCCTAGACCACTAAGGGAAGCCAAGGCAGAGACTCAGATGAGGCAGGAGCCTGGAGGCAGGGGCAGCTGCAGAGGGCCAAAGGTGGTGCCACCCACAGTTGGGCTGGACCCTCCCTCCCCACCCCAATCCTATGGAGGTTCAATTGAGGATCAAGCGAGGTTCCTTCCTCTAGCTTGTGTCAAATTAACATAAAACTAGCCAGTATAGTCCCCTTGTGTGGCTTAGGCTGGCCTTGAACTCCTGATCCTTGAACATGCTGGGGTTATGGGTGTACCACCCCCACCAGCACTTTTCACTGTCCTGAGTGCCCGAGGCTTCTGTGAAGGTGTGTGAATATAAGGTTTCTATGATAATTTCTCAACTCTCCCTAGGAAAGCAGCCACCACAACATGCAAGGAAGAGAGCAAGGCTGTACTCCAATAATACTTTATTTACAAAAGCAAGGGGTGGGTTGGATTTGAGCTGCTAGCTGATGTAGCTTGCTGGCCTGTCTGAGCTAATCCAGTGCCTCGGGCTGGCATCTCAGCAGGGAATTCAGTCTTCTGTCGGTGTCTAATCATCTATGGTTCCCTAACCTTAAGACTAGTCTGGAAGGATGAACTGTTAGATTCAGGGGCTCCTCAAGCCACTGCCCCTTGCGACAGCTCTCCTTCCACAGATACCAGTAAGAACCCACAGACCTCTAGCTCCAGCTAACACTTTCAGGTGCCAGAATCTCCCACCGAGAGCCCCGCGTTTACATCAGAATGGGTATTGGTGCCCACACATCCTACTGCCCACCCCTCTCTGTGTCTCTGACCTGTGAATGAGAGAGCCCCACTACATGCTATGAAACCTCCCCAAAAATGTATAAAAAGAGACTCGTGCTTCTGCTACGTGGGCTTTCTGATTCTTCTCTTCAGAGACCTGCCATGCTGCCTGTCCCCAGCATGGGAGCATGACCTTGTCTCAAAGTCCCTGCTGTACTGTTGTCTCTCTATCTGTCCATGGCACTAATTAATCTTGTGGCCTCAATAAGAAAAATCTCTGTATCAATGACCTATATTATATCTAAGACCTTTCAAGGCCAGGTCACGAAGTCCTTTCATTCCCCAGATTCTATTCTGGATCCTATTATCAGGACTTGGCATATGCAGGCCCTTCACCAGGGGATGCTTCTTGCCTTCATTTCAGTCTTTCCAAGCCCTACCGCTCCGTCCAGTTAGTCACCTCTCTTCCGTATGCTCCATCCTGTTACCAAACCTTGGTAACACAACTCTCACTCGTCCCCACCGCTCCCTGGGAAATGTGTTCCATAAAGTCCCCTCAATCTCTCACTTAGCACACCGATGGCTCCTTTCCACATTCCTTGGCACCACTGCAGCATTGATGCCTGCTGACCTGCCTCTCACCAAACACTGTCTTGTGCTGTTTCTCAGACATCTTCTCCTCCTTCCTCTTCTATCTAGGCTCCCCACCTCAGACTTCTGAAACAACTTCCTTGCAGGTCAGCATCCTAAATGTCATAGTGCCTAGGGTCCCACAGCACCTGACCTTGTAGGTGTTTCCTGACAGTCGCCAACTACATCGCACACGAAGCTGCTGAGGTAGTGTCTGGCACAGAGGATGTCATCAAGTGCATGCTTCAGAGAATGATGGCAACGACTGTGATGACCTCATTGTTCTCTTCCAGCATCACGCACTGCTGACTCACACCTCAGTGCTACAAGCTCTCCAGTATAACCCAATGCCCTAAGACACCATCAGCTTCTAAGACGTCCTTCAGGGCACTTGTCTTCCACATCCCAGCAGACATTTCCTGGCTATGACTAGGTACAACTGGTTTGTTTATAATGCCCTTTCCTGTCTGTTAGCATGCTAACCATATCATAATTCCAGGTGAGCATGTTGGACTCTTCCACTAGTTTATGGGTGCAGCATATCCCATCAGAAGCAGATGAAATGTACATTAATAATCAGCCATACAAAGCTTCTATGTCTTCATGGGTGTGTTGTGTGAGGGCTCTCCCTAGCTCTTCAGAATCCCTGACTGCCTGGGAGCTTCCTATCGGCAAGGACTGTGTCTCTCTATTATCGGGTATGGGGGCCAGTTTACAGGAGGTTCTTGTCATGTGTTTCTGAACAACTTTTAAAATGAAATTAGGAAATTTGGGTTTAACTCAATTGGGTATAGAAAAATAAAGTTGTATTTGGAAATTTTTGTAGACAAATTTATTGGATTTCTTTTGTTGTTGTTGTTTTTGTGACAGTGACCATGGAGGCTAGGGAAGTGTTTTGCCATTGGGCTGTATCTCCAACCCTTTAGATATAGTGTGTATGTGTGTGTGAGTGTGTGCGTATGTGCATTGTGTGCACGTGTGTGTGTGTGTGTGTATTGTGTGCACATGTGTGTGGAAGCCAGAGATTGACCTCATCCACTTCTCTGCATTAGTTTTAGAGACAGGGTCTCTCACTGACTGTAGGTCTCAGCTATTTGATGAGTCTGGCTGACCAATGGGCTCTAAGGATCTGCCTGTCTCCCTCTTCCCAGTGTTAGAGTTATAGATGAAGCCGTAGCTGCCAGCTTTTTATGTGTGTACTGAGGAGCCAAACTCAGGACTTGCTTGTATAACAAATAATCAACTGAGCCGTCATTCCCTACCCCTAGTCTTAAGATTTCAAAAAATTAATAGAATAAACCCTTTTGTGATTGTGTGAGTTAAAGACATCTTATGGCTGTTTGTTTGTTGTTTGTTTGTTTGTTTGTTTGTTTTGCTCACTATCAGTCTCACTAGGCAGCCCTGGCTGGGTTAGAACTCATAAAGTAGACCAGGCTTGCTCACAATTCACAGAGATCCACCTGCATCTGCCTTCTGAGGGCTGGGACTAAAGGTGTGCATCGCCACACTCGGCTCATGGCTACTTACTATCCGCTAACGTCGTAACTCCTACTCTCTGTCGCCTTCTTCTTCTTCTTCTTCTTCTTCTTCTTCTTCTTCTTCTTCTTCTTCTTCTTCTTCTTCTTCTTCTTCTTCTTCTTCTTCCTCCATGGGAGCTCATTCTACAAGCCAACTGGCAGTGGAGGGGCCACTGTTCTCCACATATGGCCATAATCCCTGTCTCAGGCAGAGATTCCATTGCTGGGATGAAACACTGTGAATGTAGATGACATAGGAGGAACAGGTTGGCTTCAGCTTACAACTCTTAGGCCGGATCTAACTCTCTGTACATCTCATCCAGAGGATTTAACTGTTTCTCTTTCTTTCCCTTTTTTTTTTTTTTTTTTTTTAAAGTCTATTTTTGACAAGATCTCACTATGTAGCCTGGAACTCATGCAGTAGACATTTTTGGAAAACTCACCAAGGATACCTTCCATGGACAAATACAAAATATAATTCCTGAGTTTGGAGCTTTATATTTAATGATGGAGCTGTTTGTCGGCTATGATGAATAAGCCTTTCAAAGACTTTTTTTTCTGCATAAGAATAAAGTGAAAACAACTGGCTCCTGGGCTCATTTGAAAGGGGTTTAATAGCAAAACTGGATTGTCCTGTGTGGTAGGGCCATGGGCCATGAGGTGTGCATATTTAGGGTCTCCACATGGGATTTGCCCATTGTGTTTGGTTCATTCATATTGCATTGTTCTCCGGTAAGGGCACACTGGGCGCAAGCTTGACCAGCACCCGATGGGTGGACTTTCAGCCGGGGCAGGCTGGGAGGATGACACTGCTGGAAGTTCCAGAAGGTCTCTGAGAGTGTTAGCCAGTGACTGGTGATGATAGGTGGGCCTGTGTGAATTCAGAAAACAGTGCCAGGAAGGTAACTGAAGCCAGAGTCACACAGTGGTCAGTTTCAACATCCTGCTGTCACTGGGCATCAGCAGAGATGCCATGTCTCCAGAGCCTGTAGTGTTTAATCTATGCCTGCCTCCAAAGTCCTAGTTTGTGTATTGTTCCCATGAACATGAGTGTTGCAATATCTGGGCTCACAGGTTACAGTAATTTAATAACATATTACAGCCACCTTAGGTGGTTTATTGATCTATCAGAGCCTGCCATTGGCTTAGCTCAAATTAGAACTGCCTTGAATCTTGCAAACACTCTATTATTCCAAGTCACACAAAATGGCTTTCAAGTTACTCACAATGGTTTCATTTATACCCCTAATGCCCTGTTCTCCAACATTAGACATCACTCCAAAATACTCAGACTTCGGCAAGGCTGGGGAAGCAGGACAAGACAGGTGGCTTAGAAATCCAGAAAATCCACTTTTCTTCTGGGCTTTCTTAGAAGAAAAGTCTGCCTTTCTCCTCTAATGCCTCTCTGACTCAGCCCCGGGTCCAAGGAGGGAGCTGTCAGTTTCCCTGGAGGAGGCAAAGAACATAGCACAGATCCTTGGCCTGCCTTCAAGACGGGCCACCTCTCCTCAGATGGCTGTCAGTTAACGCAGATTCCCACATCCCTTTGAAGAGCCATGGCTTTTCTATATGGGAGGAAACTGGTTCCAGCTTCCAGAGAAGACAGAGCTTAAGTCCGTAGACTCCAGTATACCAGGAGGAGGACACAGCCTGAACTTTGAAGTGCTGCTTCTGGGCCTTCCCCACTTGCTTAGAAACTTTACTACATCCACATCTGCTCTCCAAAGCAGATGCTGAGACAGAAAGTGGGCAGCACAGAGATCTCCAGTGGGGATTCCAGGATGTGAGCCCTGAGGAGATGAAGTGCAGACCTGCTGTCAAGCTGAAGGAGAGCAGGGCTTGAGTTCTCCCGACTTGTACAGCCAGGCAGTTCTGAACAACAAATCTCAAGTAAGGGACGGGGGATAAAATCCCACGCTTTCTTCCATTGTCTGTCTACTTAAGCTAAAATTGCTTTCCCAAGTCAGACCTGCCTTGTGTATGGAAGGTAGCTGCTCTAAGGTCAGGACAGTTAAACTAGATCATGGCTTTGTTGTCCTGAACTATTTGCCAACATACTTAGATGAGGGTGGCAATAGGATATGCATTGCATGTGCCAGCCTTTGCTTCTCGGGTACCATGAAGAGTCGTTTTAGAGGAGGAGGTGAGGAGGCCTCACGAGGGCCCAGCTGCAGCAGTTATGGAACAGGAGAGATGGGGCTCATCTGGACACTGCGTGCAGGCAGATTTCTAAGTGGCTCCTCTACTAGTTGAGATTCATGACACACTAAAGTGGATATTTTAAACTCTATTTAAAGTGGTTGTCTTGGTACTCAAGCGCCCCATAAGCAGTCTAACCCACATTTGTCACTACTAACCTTGTCTAGACCTATGGTGAACACCTTGTCCACTGGCTGACCAATCTAATTTCAGAAATGGCTTTCTGTCTTAGAAACGTATTTAATCTCCCTGCCTTACGTTGGCTTGATAGAGTCCTTTGGTTGACATCTTGACATATTTCTGTGAAAATGTAGGCTCCATGAGGCAGAGGCCTGTCTGCTTCTTGTGCATCCTCAGCCTGTCACTGTCCAGTGGACAATAGACGCTTGAATCATTTCTACTGAACGATTTAATACATGAACGAATGAACCAAAGAATGCCCTAAAGCACCAGAAATGTGTAGAATAAAGTTGCCAGGGAGTGAGTGGCTGGAGAGAGAGGAGCAGCAGGCAGAGAGAACACGCACAGAGGTGGACACTGCTTTCTGAGGGCTGGAGATGAATCAGGTGTATAGGATTCCTTTAGCGAAAGACTCAGAGTCAAGCGGTAGAAGAGCTGCTCTAGGCGTCAAAGAAGGAGACATGGAGGTTATGTAAGGATGCCATGAGCTGCGTGAGGCCTGAGCCACAGGACTGACCAGGGCAGACAGTGGCCATGAGCATTGATCAGAGCAAACAGCTCAACCCAAGCCACAGTGCCAGGGGGTCTGCAGTCCTGACACATGATGGAAGAGTGGCTCTGACATGTCTGGCCTGGGAATGTCCCCAGGGGCGAGGATGGCAGCAGCAGCTGAAGCCACAGAAGGGGGAGGGGCAGTAAAGTGACGGGTTCCCAAATCACCACAAGAGTAGCTCAGGAAATAAGCAATGGTGCTGTGTCAAGAAGCTCCAGGCAGTTACAGGTAAGCGGTCCACGTGCAAGGACAACTGAACCCACGGCAACTGTGCTGGCTCCTTCACTTCAGTCATGACCCTCAATCTGTTCTCATAGCAGGGGTGGGTGAGGCCAGGCCTCATGGGTAACTGTGACCACTGTTGGCCAGAGTTTCAGCCTTGACTGTAGCCGGGAGAGTTAGCAGCTGTGAGTGAGAGCATTGAGGACATGAGGAAGGGATGCTGTAGAGGGCAAGGAGCCCGAGCATACACAGGCCTTGCTGGGTTTCCCTATCCTGTGCATTCACAACCAAGGCCATGCAGTGAAATCTCCGTACAAAGCCAGAAGGATGGGTTTAGTTTGCTTTAGGAGAGTGGAACTTATGGGGGTGGCAGCCTAGGGACAGCACGAAGCTCTGCGCCTTTGCTGGATCTTCATGCATATATTTCTTTTGTTCCTTTGTTCTGTTTTGTTTTGTTTTGTTTTGTTTTGAGACAGGGTTTCTTTTGTGTAGTCCTGGCTGTAACATACTTTCTTTTCTTTTTTAGAAATTTATTTGTTTTATATATATGAGTACACTGTAGCTGTCTTCAGGCACACCAGAAGAGGGCATCAGATCCATTACGGATGGTTGTGAGCCACCAAGTGGTTGCTGAGAATTGAACTCATGACCTCAGGAAGAGTAGTCATTGCTCTTGACCTCTGAGCCATCTCTCCAATTGTATGTATATATTCCTTAATCTAGGTCCACTGTTATATCCTTTATGACAAAGTGGTGAATCTAAGTGTCTTTCTAAGGTCTGTGAGCTCTGACACTACCTAATCAAACCCAAGCATCTCCAGCCTCTCTCCACCTTTCAATGTGCCTTCTAGATCACTGATGTGTCATGGCGCCTACATCACTCTTGGCTGCTTCTCACTCTATCCTCTAAGTCTCAGCCTCCACAGCCCTCACCCCAGGCAGCACAAGCTTGCCCTCCATTAATGTACCAGGTTCTGAAAGGCAGACTGACTGCTTCATCTCCCTCTCCTCAGATTCATTGCAAGGCACAGTAACAGGCACATGTCCATACACAGCTGTCAAGCCAAAGGAAGCATGGGCGGAAAGGAAGATATAAGGGAAACCATTCTCTGTCTTTGCTTTCCTCACAGACGAAGCGCCTCTGATCATTCTGTCACCACCACTAGCTCGCACTTTGTCTTACCTCAGATGCAAGAAAGGGCTGGCCCTGTGCAAACTGGAACCTTGAAAATATGACGGGAATTCAGCTGTTTCCCCCATGTCCTTCCCCCTGTATCGTTCACTCTCTTATTCACTGGCTTCTACAGATTCCCAGTTCTGTCTCAATGAGGGCTCTGCTGCTGGGCTTTCCTCTAACACCTGACAGGGACAGGGGTTCTCTCTCTCTCTCTCTCTCTCTCTCTCTCTCTCCCTCCCTCCCTCCCTCCCTCCCTCCCTCCCTCCTCTCTCCTCTGAGTAGTACTGATGCTCTTATTCAAGTAAACAACAACAAACCCTTCCTCCATGCATCCAGGATGGACAGGCATGCATCCAGCTTCAGGTTTCTATGGCTGCATTTCAGCAATCCAAGTGGAAAAAAAGAACCCTTACTTCATAAAACTGGCTCTGAACACCATTGTTGGGTCACAAGACCCCTCCTTGCACCGGCTGGCTGCCTTCTTTTCTGGAGACAGAGGTTTGTGATTATCCAGTCCAGAGGCGAGTTCTTCCCTCCCTGCTCCCAGCACCACACACATCTTCTCTGGCTGGTGGGCTGGGGGCGGGGTCTCTCTAGACTTGTTAGCTGCAGCACATGTGGTAGTGAGCGCTATCAAAGGTCTACACACAAATGTTCATAGCATGTTATTGACACCAGGACCAGCCAGCAGGTGCCGCAGTAAACAGTCTGTCATACAATCTAAAGAAGTTCAGCAGTAAAACAGAGCGAGCGAGCGTTTCAACCTGAGAAAACCTCAAAGACAGCAAGCTGAGCAAAGACAGCAGATGCAAGCATGCATGGTGCATGGTCACACTTAGTATTGTATTTAGAAAAGACACGGTGTGGTGGGTGTGTGCAAGAGGAGACTTGGAAGGCCATAGGCAAGATGTGAGGGAATGGTTTTACAGCTGTGTAGATCTGTCAAAAGTCTCTAAGGCCCACTCAGGGCTGGGTGTAGTTAGTGGTTATTTACATTATATCTATATAAAGGAAGTGCTGAGTGGGCTGTAATGTCATGTAGCAAAGAGTCTTGGCTCAGTCCCCAGGCTCTGGCTGTGCATTGCCCCTCAGTGCACCCTGATCCTCTACAGCACTGTGGCAGCGTGGTGATTGCTGTTCCTCCACATGTCTGAGCTATACCTGTGTCCTTACATGTTCTGTCCCCACCAACGTCTACCAAGCAAAAAGCTTTTCTCCTCATTCAATGCCCAAGTAGCTGAGAAATCAAGGCATCTGTACTGCTTACTTTAGGCAGAATGCAATACCTAACTCACTCCCCTTTTTTCTATAAAAGGCAAGATTTTTCTTTTTTGTTTTGAGTTTTCTTGTACATTGACTTCTGTATAATAGTGGCAGCCTCTGTAGACAAGTGTGAAGAGATCTCCTCCATAGGATAAACATCACCTACTTCCAAGTAAATGTTTGGAAAATGGAGATTAAGCAAAAACCCATAATTATTTGTTCCGTGCCCCACAGTGACATCACAAGTTCAGAAGAAAGCTGAGGTCTGGCATAATCATGGCCCACAACATTCCCCCTCTCTCAAGCGTCTTGGACACTATTCTCAAACAGTTTTTCTAATTATGAACAGCTTTCCTGCTAATTATTAAATCCATATGTATTTCAGGGGAAATCGAACCCCAGTTTGCTTCATTCACACCCAATCCATCATGGTTTTACTTTCAAGAGCTATTTGATGTTCAAGAAGCCATTAGGACCCCATAATGCGTCTTTCTGAGAAAAAGGATGTGGGCAAAGTTAAGCAGAACCAAATGCTAACAAAATCCTCAGAGATTAAGTAGCAGCCTAATGAGGGGAATTAATGCTATACTGTTCTCTATTCAGGCTCCTCAGACTCCAAGGAAGTCTGAGTGACTGGAGCGAGCCACTCGTACATCTTCATTCCACATTTTCTCCCTTGGAAAGATGAGAAAAAGGACGGTTTGATGAATCAGAAATCTGACATTCTGTTTCAAGAAGTATTTTAGTCTAGATTTTCTAAAGACCTTTTGATATGAAAGATCTAAAATTGGCTGACCAAAATATCATCAGCACCATTTTAAGTACACACTCAACTTTTTTATTTAGTTCTTTTTTTCTTTTCCTTTTTTTTACTGGACATTTTCTTTATTTACATGTCAAAAGTTTTCCCCTTTCCAGGTCTCCCCTTTGGAAACCCCCATCCCACTCCCCCTCCCCTACCTCTATGAGGGTGCTCCCCCACCCACCCACCCACCCACTCCCGTTTTCCCTCCCTGGCATTCCCCTACACTGGGGTATCGAATACCCTCAGGCCCAAGGGCCGCTCCTCCCACTGATGTCCAACAATACCATCCTCTGCTACATATGCAGCCGGAGCCATGGGTCCTTCCATGTGTACTCTTTGGTTGGTAGCTCCATTCCCAGGGAGCTCTGAGGGATCTGGCCAGTTGACACTGTTGCTCCCTGCAAACCCCCTCAGCTCCTTCAATCCCTTCTTCAACTCCTCCATTGGGGACCCTGTGCTCAGTCCAATGGTTGGCTGCAAGCATCTGCCTCTGTATTTGTCAGGCTCTGGCAGAGCCTCTCAGGAGACAGCCATATCAGGCTCCTGTCAGCAAGTACTTCCTGGCATCCACAATAGTGTCCAGGTTTAGTGGTTATATATGTGATGGAGCCCCAGGTGGGGCAGTCTCTGGATGGCCTTTCTTTCAGTCTCTGCTCTACACTTTGTCTCCATATTTCCTCCTGTGAGTATTTTGTTCCCCCTTTTAAGAAGCACTGAGGCATCCACAATTTGGTCTTCCTTCTTCTTGGGCTTCATATGGTCTGTGAATTGTATCTTGGGTATTCTGAATTTTGGAGCTGGTATCCACTTCTCAATGAGTGCATTCTGTGTGTGTTCTTTTGTGACTGAGTGACCTCACTCATGATGATAGTTTCTAGTTCCATCTATTTGCCTAAGAATTTCATGAAGTCATTGTTTTCAATAGCTGAGTAGTACTCCATTGTGTGAATGTACCACATTTTCTATATCCATTCAACGTTGAGGGACATCTGGGTTGTTTCCAGCTTCTGGCTATTATAAATAAGGCTGCTATGATCAAAGTGGAGCATGTGTCCTTATTACATGTTGGAGCATATTCTCGGTATATGTCCAGGAGTGGTATAGCTGGGTCCTCAGTTAGTACTATGTCCAATTTTCTGATGAACTGCCAGACTGATTTCCAGAGTGGTTGTACCAGCTTGCAATCCCACCAACAATGGAGTAGTGTTCTTTCTCCACATCCTCGCCAGCATCTGCTATTACCTGAGTATTCGATCTTAGCTATTCTGACTGGTGTGAGGTAGAATCTCAGGGTTGTTTTGATTTGCATTTTCCTGATGACTACGCATGTTGAACATTTCTTAGGTGCTTCTCAGCCAGTTTCTTCAATTGAGAATTCTCTGTTTAGCTCTGTTCCCCATTTTTAATAGGGTTATTTGGTTCTCTGGATTCTGATTTCTTTCTCTCTCTCTCTTTTTTTTTTTTTTTTTTTTTTTTTGGTTTTTCGAGACAGGGTTTCTCTGTATAGCTCTAGCTGTCCTGGAACTCACTTTGTAGACCAGGCTGGCCTCGAACTCAGAAATCCACCTGCCTCTGCCTCCTGAATGCTGGGACTAAAAGCGTGCGCCACCACGCCCGGCAGGATTCTGATTTCTTGAGTTCTTTGTATATATTGAATATTAGCCCTCTATCAGATGTAAGATTGATAAATATCTTTTCAGTAAAATTCTAAGTCCTGTTTACATATCCAGTCTGTTAGTCTATGTCTTTTTATTGGGGAATTGAGTCCATTGATGTTAAGAGATGTTAAGGAATAGTGATTGTTGCTTCCTGTTGTTTTTGATGTTACTTTTATGTTCGTGTGGCAGCTATCTTCTTTTGGGTTTGTTGAAAGATTACTTTCTTGCTTTTTCTAGGGTGTAGTTTCCCTTCTTGTGTTGGCATTTTCCATCTATTATCCTTTGTAGGGCTGAATTTGTGGAAAGATATTGTGCAAATTTGGTTTTGTCATGATATCTTGGTTTCTCCATCTATGATAATTGAGAGCTTTGCTGGGTATAGTAGCCTGGGCTGGCATTTGTGTTCTCTTAGGGTCTGTATGACATCTGCCCAGGATCTTCTAGCTTTCATAGTCTCTGGTGAGAAGTCTGGTGTAATTTTGATAGGTCTGCCTTTATATGTTACTTGACGTTTTTCCCTTACTGCTTTTAATATTCTTTCTTTGTTTTGTGCATTTGGTGTTTTGACTGTTAAGGAATTTCTTTTCTGGTCCAGTCTATTTGGAGTTCTGTAGGCTTCTTGTATGTTATGGGCATCTCTTTCTTAAAGTTAGAGACGTTTTCTTCTATAATTTAGTTGAAGATATTTACTGGCCCTTTAAGTTGGGAATCTTCACTCTCTTCTATACCTATTATCCTTAGATTTCTTCTCACTGTGTCCTGGATTTCCTGGATGTTTTGGGTTAGGAGCTTTTTGCATTTTGCATTTTCTTTGATGGTTGTGTCAATGTTTTCTATGGTATCTTCTGCACCTAAGATTCTCTCTTCTATCTCTTGTATTCTGTTGGTGATGCTTGCATCTATGGCTCCTGATCTTTTCCCTAGGTTTTCTATCTCTAGGGTTGTCTTCCTTTGTGATTTCTTTATTGTTTCTATTTTCATTCTTAGAGCCTAGATGGTTTTGTTCAATTCCTTCACCCGTTTCATTGTATTTTCCTGTAATTCTTTAAGGGATTTTTGTGTTTCCTCTTTAAGGGCTTCTACCTGTTTACCTGTGTTCTCCTGTATTTTTTTAAGGGAGTTATTTATGTCCTTCTTAAAGTCCTCTATCATTACCATGAGATGTGATTTTAAATCAGACTCTTGCTTTTCTGGTGTGTTGGGGTATCCAGGGCTCTCTATGGTGGGAGAACTAAGTTCTGATGATGCCAAGTAGCCTTGGTTTCTGTTGCTTATGTTCTTGCCCTTGCCTCTTGACATCTAGTTATCTCTGGTGCTATCTGATCTTGCTGTCTCTGACTGTGGCTTGTCCCTCTTGCAAGCCTGTGTGTCAATACTCCTGGGAGACCAGTTCTCTCCAGGAGGAATTTGGGTATGGAGAGCTGTGGCACAGTGTCAGATCCCGGGTGCAGAAGAAAACCGGAAAGATCCTGTCCCCAGCTGTTCCTTTGTTCCTGTGTCCTGATGGCTCTGTGAGAGTCCTTCTTGGGCCAGGAATTTTAGCAGAAGTGGTTGTCTTACCTGTGCTCACAGGCATGTCTGTACTTCTGGGAGAACAGCTCTCTCCTGGTGATATTTGGGCATGGAGCACTGTGGCATGTGGTCAGCTCTCACACTGAACTCTTAAGAAAGTAAAGCTTAAGATATCTCTCTGTCTCTCTCTCTCTCTCCCTGACTGTGTCTGTCTCTCTGTCTCTCTCTTCCACTCTCTCTCTCTCATCTAATTTAAAAATACAAATGGAGATAAAACTGGAATAAAGCCAGGTGTTGGTCCTAAGACAGGGTTAGTAGAAGGTAAATTTTAGTCATCAGTTGTCTTGGTCAGGGTTTCTATTCCTGCACAAACATCATGACCAAGAAGCAAGTTGGGGAGGAAAGGGTTTATTCAGCTTACACTTCCATACTGCTGTTCATCACCAAGGAAGTCAGGGCTGGAACTCAAGCAGGTCAGGAAGCAGGAACTGATGCAGAGGCCATGGAGGGATGTTCCTTACTGGCTTGCTTCCCCTGGCTTGCTCAGCTTGCTCTCTTATAGAACCAAGATTACCAGCCCAGAGATGGTCCCACCCACAAGTGGGACCTGCCTTTCCCCCTTGATCACTAATTGAGAAAATGCCTTACAGTTGGATCTCATGGAGGCATTTCCTCAACTGAAGCTCCTTTCTCTGTGATAACTCCAGCTGTGTCACGTTGACACAAAACCAGCCAGTACATCAGTGAAGGACTGCTAGTGGGGTCTAGCCTTAGGGATGGACTGCTATATTTGGTGTGTGCAATGGCAAGTTGTAATGGACGATTTGACATTCTGGTGTGTCTGTGGTGGGGGAGGTTCTAGGTTAGGTTAATTGAGGTGAGAACACCCGTCCTAAATGTAAGCATTGGCCATTCAGGGTGCAGGGCTCCTGGGTGGAATAAAGAGGAGAAAGCCCTGTGAGCAGCAACCACTGACACACACACACACACACACACACGCACACACACACACACGCACGCACACGCACACACCCGCTTCCAGGCTGCATACGGGATGACTGCTTGGTGTCCCTAGTGCTGGTTCCTAGTCGCTGTCCCTGAACTGCAACTGAAATAAACCCTTCCTTCCTAAGTAGCTTTTGTCAGATACTCTGTCATAGCATTAGGAAATGCAACTAATAGTACATAAATTACCTAATCCCAAACCACACTGTCTCCACCTAATCCAAGCATTCTGGGGGGAGTGCTGGCATCTTCCTCAGTCATCCCTGAACCAGGTGGCCAGGAATCACTCCTATAGCTGAGATCTTGCTTAGCTATTCAAAGGAGCCAACTAACTGCATCCTGCTGTGCCTTGTCTCCACTGTAAAGTCCCCTCTGAAGGCTCTGCCCTATTATCGGCCCTTGCCCCTGTTTGCCGCACCCTGACCACCTGTGCATTTTCAGTGGGACTCCTGTTTCTAGGACCATTGCTTTCCTGACCTTCTGCTATGTCTCCTCTTGGACTGCACCTGATTGCCCATCACATTAAAAAAATGCAAAACGTGATCTAACACGCCATGTGTGTGGTGCAATTTTAATTGACTCAGTGAGCCCATTGCTAATAAGGAGACAACACACTGACCATATCATGAAATATTGAACATATCGTGTATCTTAAGTCATAATGATAAATCATTTTTATGTGTTAATTTGCCTATTTTTCCAGACTTTATGGCCTCTCTGTATTATGCAACTTTAATAACAATAAGATAGATCTGTTGGTACTGGCATGGGAAAACCACAATTTATTAAGTAAAAAAAAAAGCACTGACTAAATTGTATCTTACGATGACAGTCTCGTAAAAAGAAAAGAAACAATGTGTATGTATTTGTTTGTACATAATAAAACTCTGGCGGAGTTTCATTCCTTATTTCTGTATATTGTTCCATTTTTATGAGTCTTTATTTTCCTTATGAAAGACAATATAAAATTCTAGCTAGAAAATCTTGAATAAGCAATAGGCAAGACCACACTTGGGGCTGAATGAGGATGTGTAATCATTGTAAACTGGCCAATGCTTTGTCCCACACTGTCTCTTTGGGTGCTCAATTGAGATGGGGGAAGGGAAAGAAGTACCAGTGTGGGTGAAAGACATGGTTTTCATGGGGTAAGAGTTAGGGTCATCCTCTCTCTCTCTCTCTCTCTCTCTCTCTCTCTCTCTCTCTCTCTCTCTCAACTAGCAGTAGTAAAGCCAGAGTATAAAGAACATAGACCTACCTGGGAAGAATACAGCATTTTCAGGATCTTAGATTATCAGAGGATGATGAAGATGGCTCTCTTCTTCGTTGCCTTCATCAATGTCAATGTCCTAGTTCTCCACTTCTTCCTCATCCTCATCCTCCCCCTCTTCTTCATCCTCTCCCTCCTCTTCCCCCTTTCATTTCTCTCTCCCACCTAATTGCATGTAAATCTTGATGAAAGGTGGAGAGATACAGGGAGTCTGAACCCTTCATTCAGACTAGGGACCAATCAGATATTAGCTGGGGAAGGAATGAGAGAGTGGGGTGCTTCCTCAGTGACCATCTCAGCTCTCTGCAGGCAGCAGGGTTCTGTCTGGTATGGCAGTCTGTAAGAAATTTTCAGCCCATTGCCCTGGGATCTATGAGGCTTGCTGTTCCATCCCAGGGAACTCCTTTAAGGGGGGACAGTTTATTTTTATAGTCATTCACACCAGATCATGCTTGTAATTTTATAGCTTTGAATTTTAAAACCTAATTTCCTATTTGCCTAAATTCTCTGTGTATACTCCTGGGTAATTTCTCTGGAGTTTTTAGTTCACATGTTAGCCATAAATGAAGTCAAAAGTGTGTTGTCTAGATAAAGAATTTCTATGAGAACAATATCAGGTGATGTGTGTGTGTGTGTGTGTGTGTGTGTGTGTGTGTGTGTGTTTGTGTCCATGTAATCTGGGCTACCCTGGAACTCACTATTTAGAGCAGGATAACCTCTAATTCACAGACCCACCTGTTTTTACCTCTTGTGTTCTGAGACTACAAGTGTGTACCACAACACCCAGCTTCTACTTTAATGTATTTATTTCCATGTAGCCAAGGTAGGACTCAGATTTACTAGTAGCCAAGGCTAGCCTTGAATGCCTGCTGCTCCTGCTCCTGCTTTCTAGGTGCTAAAATTACAGACATGAGCTACCATTTCCAGATACAGAGTTCAACCCTTGGATAGTAACTTAGCTGATTTGAGACTAAGGAGAGACAACAGCTAGGGAAAAGATAGAAATGGAGAGCTGTATAATCCTATGAATGGGAAGGGTTAGGGATTTGCCAGGCAGGATACCAGATGCCAGCTTTTAAACACCCATGTGATCACTGCTTACGGGACAGTCAGAAAATAGAGGGAGGGGTGAGAATAAATATTCTAGGCTCTATGAGTTGTTCCGTGCTTTATATACGTGTCTACTGGAAATGCATAGAGAGCGGAATTTAAATATTCCAATTGTTCTGATAGATATTGCTGCTCATAAATAGTCCAGATTCTCTCGCTGCTATCGCCTTCCCTGCCAGAGGATTGTAGACTCTGCCTTATTGAACTCGTAAGAGGACTTACCTGTTAGTCATACTGCTGTAACATGTCATTCTAAACTCTAGCAGTTAACATTGGTGCATAGGTATAAACTGACAGCTCCTGTGTGTCAAGAACCTGGACGTGGTTTGGATGGGTAGCTCCAGCTCAGCCGCTCACGTGGCTCAGGCGTGATACCACTCAGTCATTCCTTCAGATGACTAAATGAGGTCATTCCGTCCCAGAATGAGCCAGGACGATCCTCCTCCACGAGAGATCATTCCAGGGCTGAGGGAAGATCTCAGCTCCCGATCGATCTATCAGCTGCTGGTAAAGAAGACTCGAGAGTCTCCCGTGGGTCTAAGCATTTCGGTTGAGTGTCCTTGTGGCGTTTATTTGTCATGTTTTACTTGTCTGTGTGTTGTAATCTGAAATCCTGTGGGAAGGGAGGGTCTCTGAGTGACTGTAAATTAGGTTGGCTGGTGGGCAGATTTATGAGAGATTATCTTGATTTTGCTGAGTGGGAAGACTCACTCACTGTTTCCCTAGGTAGGGAATCATGTATCATAAAAAGGAGGAGAAAGCAAGTTGAGTATTCATATATTAATCCATTGCTCGATACTCTTGACTGTGGACGTAATATAACTAGCTGCTTTAAGTCCCTGACCCATGATGTCCGTCCCCACAGTGATGACCTTGTGAGCCAAATACACCTTTTTTCTCTGTAAGCTCCTATTATCAGGATATTATCACAGCAACAGGTAACAAAAGTAAGATATACAACAACTGGCTTCTTAGGACAACAGGAGTGGGGGGGACACATGTGATTTCTGGGAAGATTCTTTTTTTTTTATTAATTTATTTATTTATTATATGTAAGTACACCGTAGCCATCTTCAAACACCCCAGAAGAGATTCAGTTATCATTACAGATGGTTGTGAGCCACCATGTGGTTGCTGGGATTTGAACTCAGGGCCTTCGGAAGAGCAGTCGGTGCTCTTAACCACTGAGTCATCTCTCCAGCCCAGGGGAAGATTCTTTAAAAGGCAGAATGTAGCTGGAAATCCCACCTTTCCTTTTCCTCAAGACAGGCCGTAATCCTAGAGCAAAGGAAGTGTGGATCAGAGCTGCGCAGGCAGGTGAGGCAAGGGAAGCATAAACCGTTTCTGCTGCAGGTCCCTAAGATTTGAATATGGTTTGTCAGCATAACCCTCGCCATCATGACTGCAAAGCCACTTGTCATTGGCCACAGAGAAGTACAGTATACACAACACAAAGTACGCGTAACAAGTGATATCCCATTCCGTTCTAGCAGCAGTGATGGGTTTCACTGTCCTTGCCATAGCCTGTAGACGGAAAGGCCAGTGTGCTGAGTGCTGTGACAGAGCTCATAGCTGTCATGGCTACCTTTTCTTCATATCCCATTTCACTTCACCAAACCTTCAGTTTGTATAAAACGCTTCTTGGGGCTCAAAACAAACAAAACCTAAAACATGACACATTAGAGAATCCCAAAGTTGGAAGAAATCCTAAAGATTTCTTTGTGTAGATAGCTTTAAAATGTTGAGTTCAGGGCTGGAGGTACAGCGCAGTGGTGGAGTGCTACACAGAGCAAGATGCTGGGACCAATTCCAAATGGTGAATGGATGAATGAACAATATAAAAGCTATAGCTCTGATCTCAGTGTCCTTGTCAAATATATAAACACCTTATTGCCATTTAGGGAGTCCATTTCATCTTGATATTGTTTGTATTGTGGGAAAATTATTCCCTAGTTCCCTCTATATAATTATCTCCTGTAATATTTACCCAGGGATCTTGGTTTGGGGGATCACACAAAAGTCTCAAATATATTCTGCCCAAGTAGTTTTCAATAGTTTGAGACAACTGTAAGTGTGCTGTCTAGGGCCAGCATTTGGTTCTCTTCCTCCAATAAGATGAGCCTGTATCTCTTTCAGTTTCTGATGGATTCTGAATATAATTTCCTTTGCCCATTCTTTCTTTCTTCTCTTCCTCCTCTTCTCCCTCCTCCTCTTCCTCCTACATCCTCTTCTTTCTTCCTCCTCTTCCTCTCTCTCCTTTTTTTTCACTTTCTAAAAAGAAAAAAAACCCAATGCTGATCATTTGTCTAGCTTTGAGAAAACATAAATTTTACCAGAGCACTAGTCTTCTGTCCGCCGGTGTATTCCACTATTAAGAGTGGTACCTGGTACTTAATAAGGGCTTGATGGTGTTAACTGAATGGCAAATCCCGGATGTTGTCTTCTCCCATTAAAGCAGTCTAGTCTGCCTACAGATTTTCTGGCAAAGTCCGCTAAGTATATCTGATTTCAGAAACTAAATACGTTGGTTACTATTCTCATTGCTGAGACGGGATACATGAAAGAGTGGAAGCGTCTATCCTGGCTCATGACGTGTGCACTTTAACAAGCACCATGGTCTCAGATAATTAAACTAAAAGTAAGCAGGTTAGGCAGCAGGGGAGGTTCTTGAGAAAAGTATTGCTGGCCAACCACGTCACCCCAGAAGAGACAATGGTAACACTGTCTGCCTGACATTCTCACTCACTCTTGGAGAGAACACACAGAGAAAACTACCCCTGGGCTTTATATAGTACACTTTAATGAGATACATTCTCCATTTATTAATTATGTTTTTATAGAGTTAATAAAGACACATTAAAGGAGAACCTTTTTTTTTTTTTATCCAATAACATTTGGGAGCAGGATCTGCCTTTTCCCCAAAAGCAATTGCTTTGTTAAATTGATTTGTAAGGAGAACAAAAGACTAGAGAGAGCTGGTTTCTTTTCAGTGACACCTCTGATGGCTGAGGCCTGAGGAGACCTTGCAGCCATGCTTGGGGCTGTAACAAGGAACAGAGGGAGATAAAACAAACTACAATGAAGTCAGTATGTTAGGATGAGAGAAGAAAAGGCTAGAAATCTAAGGTCTGCAGTCCGGTCCCTGCTTTACCACTCCATGCGTGACATAGGCAGAATGCCTCTGTTGTCCGTATCTGAATTTCTTTATAAGATATGAGATCTAGAATGGATGGCTCAGAAAGTCTTTTCTATATTTGTGTGAATGTGGACATTTGTAGAGGTCAGAGGACAACTTTCAGGAGTTGTTTCCCTGCCTCTAGCAAGGATTGAACTTAGGTTATCTGGCTTGCATAGCATGTACTACTGCGGGGGGCGGGGGGGGGGAGGGGGCAGGTCTTACTATATAGCCCTGGCATGGCCCTGAATTTTCTATGGCTATATAAACCAGAATGACCTTTAACTCAAAGAGACCCACCTGCCTCTGCCTCCTGAATGCCAGATTAAAGGAATATGCCACCATGACTTTGTCACGTGCTTTCTATCTGTTGAGTCAGCTCACTGGACCTCAGCTTGTCCTTGGTATTATACAAATCACTTTAGTGTAACAAACTCTAAAATAAAAGCATCACATAGCTAGAACAAGGTGACCACTCAAACTCTGTCCATATCACTGAACTGCTTGCTGTTCAACCACCATGGCCATTATGAAGCAATGGAGTTTAGATACATGTTTCTACTATCAGTATGGTGTGCTGAGGTCTGTCTGAGAGTTATCTAAAATCTAATAATTACTGGATCTCTGGGGCAAATGTCTCATGAGAAATGATGGTGTAATTGTCTCCACTATGGTCAGGGTTTTTTTGGTTTTGTTTTTGTTTTTGTTTGTTCCTTCAGTTTTCAAACTGTTAACCACTAGCAAAATTCCTGAAATCCAACCAGAAGACAACGAGAGCAGCTGCTGGCTATCACCAGACACCCATCACTCTACTTATTCAATTGGTTGTTCATTCATTTCCCATGAGGAAGACACTAACAAAATAGAACCCATAATGGCTCTTGTCCCCAGGCGATTCAGCCTCTAGGAGACAGAAAATAAACTCAGATAAATATCATACCCAAGGAAACAAGACAAGTAATATAAATAAGGTATAAATAAAGAAGCTAAAAATGTATGGGACAAAAAGACTACTTACTACTGAGGTTATGTGGGGTCCTTGTGGGAAGGAAAAGAGAAATTCAAAAGGAGCAGGTTATTTAAAGGGGCTTTGTTTTGTTCAGCAGTTATCTAATAGAATGATACTACTATTTTAGGAAAGCAGGAACCAGAGGGACGCGTACTTAGGGGAAGCTAGAGATGAGGGTGCTTCGGGGTGATTATACATCTGCAAGAACGATTTTTCTTTCATACACCGCATTCAGGTACAACCACAGTTCCCCTCTCGCCACTCCTTCCAGCTTCCCTCACCTCCCCTCTCCCCAGAACCACTCCCCCTCCTCCATCTCCCGTCAGAAAAGAGCAGGCCTCCCAGAGACGACCAAACATGACAAAACGAAACACAATCAGACAAGGCAAAAGCCCTCACATCGAAGCTGGATCAGTCAACCTGACAGGAGGAAGAGTCCCAAGAACTGGCAAGAGTCAGAGACACGCCGTTCCCACAGTTAGGAGTCCCAGAGAAATACCAAGCTAACAGCCACAGCACGCATGCAGAGGACGTGGTGCAGAGCCAGGAGGCCCAGTGCTTGCTGCCTCAGTGTCTGAGAGCCCGTGTGAGCCCTGCTTAGCTAACCGAGTGGACACTGTTGTCCTGGTGTCCTCCATCACCTCTGACTCCTACAATCTTTCTGCCCCCTCTTCCATGGAATTACCAGAGCTCCAAGGAGAGGGACCCGATAGAGACTTCCAACTTAGACTCTCTCTCTCTCTCTCTCTCTCTCTCTCTCTCTCTCTCTCTCTCTCTCTCTCTCTCTCTCTCTCTCTCTCTCTCTCTCTCTCTCTAATGTCCAGCTGTGGGTCTCTGTATCTGCTCCCATTTGCTGCCAGAGGAAGTTTCTCTGATGACAGCTGGTCAAGGCACTGATCATATTTGCCTTTCTGGATCTGGGTTACCTCACTCAGGATTACTTTTTCTAGTTCCACCCATTTACCTGCAGATTTCATGATTTATTGAGAATCCTCTATTTAGATCTGTACCCAAATATTTTTTTAAAAGTGTTCTTTAAAGGTTATTTTATTTTATTTTATTTTATGTATGTGAGTACTCTGTAGCTTTTCAGAGGGTTGTGAGCCTTCATGTGGTTGTTGGGAATTGAATTTTTAGGACCTCTGCTCACTCAGTCCCTACACGCTCCGGCCCAAAGATTTCAGACGCACCAGAAGAGGGCGTTAAATCTCATTACGGGTGGTTGTGAGCCACCATGTGGCTGCTGGGATTTGAACTCAAGACCTTCAGAAGGGCAGTCAGTGCTCTTACCCGCTGAGCCATCTTGCCAGACTCCTAATTTTTTTACTTAATTTTTTTGAGGTTTTTTGATATCTAGTTTTCTGAGTTCTTTATACATTTTGGATGTGGAGTTGGTAAAAATCTTTTCCCATTCTGCGGACTGTCACTTTGTCTGATTGATGGTGTCTATTGTCTTTCAGCTGTTCAGTGTCATGAGGTCCTGTTTATTAATTGTGATCTTAGTGCCTGCTCTATTCAGAACATTACCTCCTGTGCCAATGCATTCAAGGCTATTCCCCACTTTCTCTTCCACTAGGTTCAGTGTATGGTTCTACAACATCCTTTATTAACAGATCAGAGAAAGCCATATAACCTATGCCTACAGAATTAATTTATGGCTTAAAAGGAGAAGACATAGCTAAAATGGTGAATAACAAAACCAGACTGGAAAAAAAATCTTCAAAAATTGTACCAGGGTGTGATACAACTAAGATGAGAAGAAAAAAGACAGTGAAACATAATATCTAATAACAGTTAAGTTCCCATTTGGAGTGTAACATTCAACTACTTAATCTCTTTGAGCCATTCTCCTATTTGTAATATGGAGATAACTATGATGTCTATTATGAGTAATGGTAGAAAAATAAGATCATGTACTAAGGAATTTAGCAGGAGAATTAGGAAGATGTCTTAGTCAATAGTGCTCACAGTGCAAGCAAGAGAACCTGAGTTCGAGTCTCATCATCTGAGGAACAGCCAGGTGCCATTAGTCCCCAGCCCTGGGAGGTAGAGATAGGACCCTAGGGCTTTGCTGGTCAGCCATTATAACCAAATTGACAAGCTCCAAGTTTGGTGAGAGATTTGTCACAAAGGATAAGGTGGAAAGTGAGTAAGGAAGACACTAGTGTGAACTTTTGGCTTCCATACATGTGCACATCCATGTGTGTGCACACATATACCATACATGTATGTACACAAAAAGAATTTAAAATAAAGTGAGGAGCTTAGCTATAATAACTACTGTTTGTGGGAAGCAGAAGAAATGGGAGGACTAGAGACAGCAGGCACATAGTGCTGTGCTCAGGTTTATGCAGTGCGGGGTTGAGCCCAGGGCTCTGTGTGGGCTGGTCAAGCAGCCTACTGACTGAGTTCTACCCATAACCCTGCAGGGTGCTGTTAGCAAACTGTCTGACACTGTTTCTTCTCACCCAGACCACAGAGACTTACCAGGCTTCGTCTCCCTGTGCCATAATCTTATTTGTTTAGATTGAGCACAAATTATATTATACACACTAATAAGAACATGAATAGAGCCAGATGTGGTGGCACATGCCTTTAATCCCAGCACTTGGGAGGCAGAGGCAGGCGGATTTCTGAGTTCGAGGCCAGCCTGGTCTACAGAGTGAGTTCCAGGACAGCCAGGGCTATACAGAGAAACCCTGTCTCGAAAACGAAAAAAAAAAAAAAAAAACAAAATCAAAAACAAAAAAGAACATGAATAGAAATTAAAATGTCTAAATCCATGTCCCAGATTTACTTTTTTTCTGTATTGTGAATAAAATCTTTCCTTTCTATAAAAAAAAATATAAATCATTAAGAAGGTCTTTCTTTGGGAAGAAAATAGATTATTTTGTTTTCATATTATTGTTTAGCTCCAACTTAATCATAAATTTAACAATGAAAATAGATTCCTCCCCCACCCCCACCCCGGAGCAAATAAAATCTCCTGTCATTCCGGAAAAGTCGGGGGAATTATAAGAACATATAATGAGAAACATTTTCCTGATATTAACAATCAATAAATCTTGGAAACATTTACTTGGTGCCCAATTCGTAGCAGAACAAACAATCTCTGGTAAATGTCAGAGGCAAAGCTAGAGCTGGTGACTTTAAAGTTCACACAGTTTAATAGAGACTGGGTTATCCTTGGTAAGTATGTTGGGAGCACAGGCACGATGGAGAGGGAGTTAACAGGAAGTGGTTCTTTCTAGACATTGTTCACGCAGTTAGTTTCTGCAGTAACATGAAATGGGAGAAACAGAGAAAATCGTAGAGGAGAAGTCACAGAGCCAGACAGTGGTAGAAAGGGGATTTAAACATAGCTCTTTGTAGGTTCATATATAAATCAGTCTCATGGCATCTCCTTGAAGAAAACATTTTGTGGATGGGTCAGAATATCTACAACATTAACTGAATAGACATTTTTAAAAGTTTTTTTTTTTTTTTAAGATTTACTTATTTTATGTTGAGTGCCCTGTTGCTATCCCCAGACACACCAGAAGAGGGCACCAGATCCCATACAGATGGTTGTGAGCCACCATGTGGCTGTCAGGAATCGAACTCAGGACCTCTGGAAGACCAGTCAGTGCTCCCAACCTCTGAGCCACTGCTCCAGCTCCAAAATAGATATTTTTAAAAGTCAGTGACTATGATTGAGTAGAATTAAAACAAATGAACAACAACAACAAAATTTCCTAACCCCTGTCTCTCATAGTTGGCGGGACAGCAGCTCTTCTGAATCCCCAAGCTAAACATGATGCCTCCAAGAAAATGACTTAACTAGTTGGGATTTTATTATCCTCATACAACTTTCTTTCTTTTAAGATTTATTTATTTTATATATGTGAGTACACTGTCGCTTTCTTCAGACACACAAGAAGAGGGCATCAGATCCCATTACAGATGGTAGTGAGCTACCATGTGGTTGCTGGGATTTGAACTCAGGACCTCTGGAAGAGCAGTCAGTGCTCTTAACCGCTGAGCCATCTCTCCAGTCCCTCATACAACTTTCTAATATTCTTCCTGAACTTCTCTCAAAAGGAAACTCATGATGGGCTGAAGCAATGTCCCAGTGTAGTGTTTAAGAACATTTACTATTTTTCCAGAGGACCTGAGTTCAGTTGCCAGCACCCACAGAAAAAGGGGGATCCAATTCCCCTTCTACCTCCAGATAGAGATACACATACATACAGCTTAAAACATTCTTCTTTTTTTTTTAATCAAAAGAAAGTGCATGTTATTTTTGTATTGTAGGTCTGGGTAGGTACTAAGGCTCTCTTTCTCCAATGTTTATTGTGACAACACTTGTAAATATTTTTAAAAGACATTTGTGAGACACACACACAGCCATGAATCACACAAACCCAGTTCAAAGGTCGGGGAGTGTCCTTCCCAAAGCCAGAAATGCCCTGGAGAACTCTTTCGCTTTCTTCTCTTTAGGTTCACCAACTTTTCCCCAGGTGAAATCTTTTGCTGTTATTTCACGTAGATGTTTTAAACATTTTGGGCTACCATCCATCTTGACTTCAGTTTTGCATATGAGGGATGCCACGGGGCCCATAGCTGTCTTCCCCACAGACATCCAGTTGCTGAGGCAAAGATTATTAAATAATCGTTCTTTCCCCCATGGAACTGAAGCCATTCCTAATCATTTGGCGGCATGTGTCCCTCTAACTGTGGACTAAATTCTGTTCCATGAGTCTGATTACTTGTGCAGTAAATCTTGAGCCCAGAGTCCGTATTCTTTGAGTTTTTCAGCACTGTTTTGGCTGCCTGGAGTTCTTTGCATTTTCACATCATTTTAGAACCATATATTGTCAGCATCTCCAAAAGAACCCACTGAGCTCTGTAGATGGTATGAAGCTCCAGACCCTAGGATCTGTCCCCAGAGAGAACTTACTTGTGTTCCTGTCACATAAAGAGGTTGACAACTGGGCATCTAGTCTAGGAAAATCAAAGCTGAGCTTATGCGAACTGGTGTACTGCAGTCCTCTGATTCCTGGGATGGAGCCTGGTAGCTATCGGATGTCTGGATATTAGCATGGCCCTTCATCTTCACAGCCTTTTTCTGGAGGTGTGACTTGTTGATCCAGCTAGGACATTCCCAGAGCTCTTTATGGGATTATAACGGTCAATTACCTTCAGGGAGCAGGATCCCCAGATACCAGCCTCACGTCCCTTGGCCTCTGTTTCCTTCCAGATCTCGAACTAGCAAATCTTCATTATTTTGGTAGCTCTTCCTTGCCTTGGGCTTGTTGTCTAAAACCTATAATTTGTCCAACTTTTCAAATTGTTCTCAGTAAGAACTTTGTCTGACATGGCCTATTAGCCAGGCTTTGCTGCAAATGGCTCCACGGCATACATTTCGTAAAACTTTAAGCTCATTAAAATTAACTTTGTTTTGGAAAATATGTTCATGGTCCCCCTAATGATTCTGGAGAGAGCTGGAAATTCCTCCAAGAGGTGGGCATTGCTAGCGTGGAAGCTTGGTTTCAGTATTGTTAAGGAGAAAAACTACCACAGACCCTCAAATTAGAGTGCGAAACCGCAGGCAGACCATGGTGTTGGGAGCTGAGACCAAGGCTACTTCGTGTGCCTCCTGGATTTACTGTCCCCCTCAGCTCCATCCTCCCCAGCAGGGAGGCTGGGGAAAAAGGTCCCCCTTGCTCATTACCCTCATCCAGTCCCACTGAGGCAGAGTGGCGTCATCTGCTCATCAATTTTTATTACTGAGCTGTAGCCACATGTGGGTTCACAGACCCCAAAACATGTCCATATTACGTGTGTAATGTATCTAGATGTAAACTCAAAGCTCCAAAGATCATGTAGGATCAGGCCTACTTATGCTCAACTGGCCAATATCACATAATCCTACTGAACATTGTGTGGAAAAAAGTCACCGAAAGAACAGAAACCAAGGAGGAAGGCCTGGTTTTTGTTGATGCTTCTTGTGCACCAAGTATGATGCTAGGGCACCTTATAGAATTATTATATTTATTTGTTTTGTGTGGGATAAGGGATACATGCTTCCTCTACTATGTTTGTCCAGGGAACAAACTCAGACCATGGTGTAGCAGCAAGCACCTTGTCTTAACTAGGGTTTCCATTGCTATGAAGAGACATGCTGATCACAGCAACTCTTAGAAACGAAAACAGTTGGGATGGCATGCAGGTAGACATGGCGCTGGAAAGGTAACTGAGAGTTCTATCTGGATTGGCAGGCAGCAGGAAGAGAGTGACACTGGGCCTGGCTTGAACTTCTGAAGGCCACACCTACCCCAACAAGGGCACACCGCCTAATAATGCTACTTCAAATATGTGAGCCATGGAGGCCATTCATATTCAAACCATCACACACCCTTATCCACACAACCATCTTGCTAGCCCTAAGGCATCTTTTTATAAAGGCAGAGAATTTATAGATGGTAACTTTTATATAGTCACACATTCAGTCCTCAGAGTGATTGCTCTCTCTCTCTCTCTCTCTCTCTCTCTCTCTCTCTCTCTCTCTCTCTCTCTCTCTCTCTCTCTCTCTCTCCCTCTCTCTCTCAAGACAGGTTCTCCCTGTGTAGCCCAGACTCACTTTGATCACAGCCTCCCATCTCTACCTCCCAAGTACTCATTTGAAATTTAAAAACCATACCCAAGGTCTGATAGCTAGTGTCTTGTAGACCAAGACTCAAATCCACCTCTTCCAGATGTCAACCCTATTCTCTGAAAATGTGAAAGAGAAGCAAACTTTAAAAAAAAAAAAAAAGATTTACTTATCTAGCTTATGCATTCTATAGTACACCATAGCTGTCTTCAGACACACCAGAAGAGGGCATCAGATCCTATTACAGGTGGTTGTGAGCCACCATGTAGTTGCTGGGAATTGAACTCAGGACCTTTGGAAGAGCAGTCCTTGCTCTTAACCACTGAGCCATCTCTCCAGCCCATAAACATTTTTATTTAAATGAAATCCTAGCACAGTCCCTGGACAGAGGTGTAGTCACAGTGTTTGTTCAGGGTTTCCCTTCTGCAGGCTCAGCGTTATTCTCTGTGAATAGCAGTCTGTCGAACACATACCAAATCTTCCAGTTGGAGGTGTTCGCAGTGAGGGCGAGGTTAGCACAGATGACTCAGAGAACAGAGTAAACAGTTGCATTCACATGAAGAAGAGATACATAAAATACAGGTCCTATCTTGCGTATCTTTTTGTTTGTTTGTTTGTTTGTTTGTTTGTTTTGAGACAGGATCTCACTATGTATCCCTGGCTGTCCTGGAACTCACTCTGTACACCAGGCTGGCCTTAAACTCATAGACCTGCCTGCCTCTGGTTCCTGAGTGCTAGGATTAAAAGCTTTCAGGGGACAGGAAAGATGGTTTAGTGCTTAAGAGCACTGACTGCTCTCCCAGAAGTCCTGAGTGCAATTCCTAACAGTCACATGGTGGCTCGCAACCATCTATAATTGAATGCAATGTAATGGGATGCATGCTCTCCTCTGGTGTGTCTGAAGACAGTCTCAGTGTGCTCATATAAATAAATCTCTCTCTCTCTCTCTCTCTCTCTCTCTCTCTCTCTCTCTCTCTCTTTAAAAAAAAAAGCTTTCATGAATTTTTTTCAAACTTTTTAAACCCAGACATTTCAGGGACTGTTTATCTACCATGCATATAAAATTTCCATTCCTATAAAAGATACAAAGAATATAAAATAAGTGGCCAGGCAGTTGTGGTACACACCCTTAATCCCAGCACTCAGGAGGCAGAGACAGGTGGGTCTCTGAGTTCAAGACCAGCCTCATCTACAGAGTGAGTTTTCAGGATAGCCAAGGCTACCCAGAGAAACCCTGTCCTGAAAACCAGAAACAAACAAACAACAAAAAACAAAAACAAGCAAACAAAACAATATATAAACCAAGTAAGCCTGAACCCTACCCCACGAAACTCAGTGTAAGGCGGAAGCAGGCTTGTATTTGTATTTTCATTACAAGAAACCAAGTTACAGCAGGAACAGTACAGGGCTGCTGAGGTGGTGGCTCAGCTGCTAAAGGAAAGGCACTGTGACACAAGCCTGACCAACTGATGTGACGTGGACAGAGTCCTGGCTCCATAAAAGTGTCCCCTACCCCCTACACACAGCAAGTCACACCCCTGCCATGTTCATACACACATACACAACAATCTCTTTTAAATCTTTTTAGTTACCACAGGTTGCTGGTTAATATGTTTGTCAACTTGACAGGATCTAGAATGTCTAGAAGACAAGCCTCTGGTTAATTGAGGTGGGAGGACTCACTCTAAATAAAAGGAGGAAGGAAGCTGAGTTAAATCTCCCTGCTTCCTGTGGACACCCTGTGACCTACTCCTCAAGCTCTTATGGTCATGACGTCACCAGTGAACCAGAAGCCTTTCCTCCTGAAGTGCTTTCCCCAGGTATTTTAGTCCCAGAATAGTAGTTAATGCGCACAGGATATCACAGAACTACGGAGGGGCCATTTAAGCCAACAGGAGGGGCCAAGGAAACAGGAGGAAAATACCCTAATGGGGAGGTAGACTGAAGTCTCTGGAAATGTCTGTCAGGGAACACTGCCACATCTGTTTAGGATGGAAGGTACAGATTCCTTGGCACTGTAGTAAGCCCGTCCGTGTGCTGTGACAGCGGCTGCGCAGCATGAGCACCTGCAATGGCTGTGCTCAGGCTGCTGCTCACTTTTCTCTTGCCTTGGTTTTGCAGCGCCCAGTGCTTTTCTCTGCTGTGACTTTGGTTTTAGTTTGTTGTTGTTGTTGTTATTGGTGAGAGAAATTATTTGTTCTTTTCTACCTTTAAAAAAATAGCAGTGTGTGTATTATATATGCATGGTGTATGTGTGCAAGCACACATGCATTTGAATGTATGAACACAGTGCACACTTACCATAGCATGCCTGTGGAGCCCAGAGGACAACCTCAAGTGTGGAGATTTACCTTCCACCTTGTTTGAAACAGGATCTCTTTGCCATTCACTGAGTAGAGCAAAGTGGCCCATAGGCTTCCATAGATTCTCCTATCTCCGCCTCCCATCTTGCTGTAAGCAACGCTGGATTTATAGGTTCCGGTAGCCACAACTGGCTCTGCTGAGACGGTAACTCATATTCTCACTCATACAACAAATGCTTTCCCTGCAGTCATCTCCCCAGCCCTTCTTTCTTTTCTTTATCCTTCCATCCCCACTTCCCAGTGATTGAAGAAGTCCTAAGACACAGAGAAAGTGAGATAACCTTCAAGCAGACTGGGAGACTTGAGGGAGCTGGTGGGATGTAAGCTGTTGTCTCCATTGGCTTGCATTGATTTGGCCCCCAGTCTTGTCTTTGACGCGCTACAGGGACATGAAGCACATTGTGATGGTTTGTATATCCTTGGATCAGGGAGTGGCACCATCTGAAGGTGTGGCCTTGTTGGAATAGGTGTGACCTGGTTGGAGTGGGTGTGTCACTGTGGGTGTGGGTATAAGATCCTCACCCTAGTTGCCTGGAAGTCAGTCTTCCACTAGCAGCCTTTGGATGAAGACATAGAACTCTCAGCTCCTGCTGCGCCATGCCTGCCTAGATACTGCCATGCTCCCACCTTGATGATAATGGACTGAACCTCTGAACCTGTAAGCAGCCCCAATTAAATGTTGTTTTTTTATAAGACTTGCCCTGGTCATGGTGTCTGTTCACAGCAGTAAAACCCTAACTAAGACAGAAGTTGGTACCAGGAGTGGGGTATTGCTGTGATAGGCCTGACCATGCTTTTATTTGACAGAATGTGGATTTTGGGACTTTGTATTTGGAAAGCAATGGAATGCTTTAATTGGGGCTGCTTACAGGTTCAGAGGTTCAGTCCATTATCATCAAGGTGGGAGCATGGCAGTATCTAGGCAGGCATGGCGCAGCAGGAGCTGAGAGTTCTATGTCTTCATCCAAAGGCTGCTAGTGGAAGACTGACTTCCAGGCAACTAGGGTGAGGATCTTATACCCACACCCACAGTGACACACCCACTCCAACCAGGTCACACCTATTCCAACAAGGCCACACCTTCAGATGGTGCCACTCCCTGATCCAAGGATATACAAACCATCACACACATCTACCCCTAAATTGAAATCAACAGGATGTGTGAGGCAGCAAATGGGCGGTCCACACATGGGGCTTGTGGGAAATAAATCTAACAGAGTAGAATCGATCATAAAGGATCTGGAAAACAAATACAGACATTTAGATTTATGATTATTTTTAAAAAATTATTTATTTTATGTGTACCTGTGTGTGCCTGAGTGTATGTATATGTACCACACGCATGCAGGAACCCAAAGAGGTCCAGAGGGTGTTCCACAGCACTCACAAAGCATTTAACAACCACCTGCAACTCTTGTTCTGAGAGATCCAGTGCCTTCTTACTACCGCTGAGGGCTCCTGCACACGTGGGTAGGCATACATATATGCAAGCAAGCCACACATGCATACTAAAAAGTTATTTAACAATTTTATGTTTGTTTATTTCTTGTGTGTAAGGTGGGGGGAGATGCCTGTGTGCCAGGGGGCACAAGTGGATGTGAAAGAACTGCTTTCAAGAATTGGTCCTCTTATTGTATGGATTCTGGGGATCAAACCGAGGTTATCAGACTTGGTGGCAAATGTCTTTACCTGCTAAGTCACCTCACTGGACCATTTTGAAGCATCTTTTTAAAAACCAAGTTTGAACCTCAGCTCAGAACCACTGCTTATCGGCCAGCCTCTATTAGATTGTGCAACACTGAAGACCAGAGAGCGCAACACTTAGTGCGCATGTTAAAAGCAGCTGGTGAAGGGGACTCCAGAGTGTTTCTCAAGCTCTGGAGTGAGGACAGGGCAGAAGCTACACAGGAAACCCTCCTGAAACACACAGGGAGAGCTGAGCTGCCTCGGTGGCCTCTCTGGCTGGCGGGACTGGACTCAAGTATGTGCCTTCTCAGAATCCCAGCGACCTCACCCTACACAACCTTGTGACTGCCAGACCCCTCTTCCATTAAACCATTCAGGTCCAGCATCTCTCATGCTCCAGGAGAGCAGTTCACACAGACCCACTGAACAGCTCCTGAGCTGCTTAGAGGCTAGGAGGGTTCATGACTATGTCCCTAACAGCAATGAGTCAGTCCTAAAGGACCCTGTGGAGCTAGACTGAAGAGAGAAAGAGCTGCCCAGACTCAGGGACCTAGGCAGAATGGACTTCCTGGCAAACAGAGCATCCAGTGAGGACTCCTGGGACAGTCCCACCAGAACTTCTGAGGCAACTCTAATGAGATGATTTAGCAGTGTGGTAGACCAGCCTCCATGGCTCCCGTACTGACCCAAACCCAGTTGAAATTGCACAACCAGGGTGGGCTGACAACCAAGACATTTTTTTCCTCTTTCTTTAAAATTTGTATAGTTTCTTAATTTTACGCCCCATATGACACTGAGGCATGTTCATGTTACAAATTGTACCCGAGTTCAACCCTTTCTGTAGATTAAAGGCATGTTCCTCTCTCATCCTCATGGCCTCTGCAGCCCCTGCATGGCACTGTTTGCTACATAGAACGATCCTCATACTATGAGTTCATCTGCAGGTCTCATGGTTCTATGGACCTGTTCTAGTTCATTCAAGCACCACACAGTTACTGTAGTTCTTCGATCCTTTCTGGCTTCTGAGAGGTTGTGTTCATCCCACAACAGTGCTTTCCATATTATTCCTGGCTATTCTCACAGTTTTTCTCAAGTTCATTCTAGCGTCGGTTTTCAAAAAAAATTTTTAAATTATGCCAGGTGTGGTGGTATGCAGCTTCAATATCAGTACTTGGGAAGAGGAGGCAGGAGGATTGAAAGTCCAACACTAGCTAACCTGAGCTATAACCCTACAAAGACAGAAAGCAAGGGCTAGGAGACGGCTCAGTGGTTTAAGTGGCTTGTGGCTCAGGAGTGGTCTCCAGAACCCTTGTAAATTCCTGACCAGCATGGTGTCCCACCTGTAATCTCAACCTCAGATTCCCTCTCAACTCCCAGAGCAAGCTGGCAGAGAGACTAGCCATGTCCACAAGCTCTAGGTTTGAATGAGAGACTGTCCCTTAGTGAATACGGTAGAAAAGCAGTCAAGGATGACTCCTGACATGCACACGCGCGTGTGCGCGCGCGCGCGCACGCACACACACACACACACACACACACACAGGTTTTGTATATGGCAGAAAAAAAGAATAAGAAAATGGTGGTTTGAAAGAGTAGTCCCCATAGGCTCCTCTAATTGAATATTTGGTGCCCAGTTCATGGAACTGTTTGGAAAGGATTAGGAAGTGTGTCCTTGTTGGAGGAGGCGTGGCCTTGTTGGAGGAGGCGTGGCCTTGTTGGAGGAGGCGTGTCAGTAGGAGTTTGAGGTTTCAAAATCCCCCCACAATTTGCAGTTAGCTCTTTCTCTCCATCTCTGTCTCTCTGTTTGTCTCTGTCTATCTGTTTCTCTCTGTCTCTCTGCCTCTCTGTCTCTGTCTCTCTGTCTGTCCCTGTCTCTCTGCTTGTCTCTGCCTCTCTCTTTCTCTCTCTCTCTCCCCCCCCCATTTTTTGTGTATCAGATGTGAGCTCTCAGCTACTGTTCCAGTGCCATGCCTGTCTGCCTGCTGCCTGTCGCTATGTTTCTCGATGTGATTGTCCTGGGCTCTGACCCTTTGGAACCACGAGCCCCAAGTTGAACACTCTCTCTTATAAGTTTCTTTGTTCATGGTGTGTTGTCACAGCAACAGAAAAGTAAGTAAGACAAGATCTTACTAATAATAGAAACTAAGAGTACACTTAAGCATTATGAGATTCTATATGAATAAAACAACCAGTGATAGAGATGGCTCAGCAGTTAAGAGCACCCACAGGACCTGGCTCAAATCTGAGTATCCACATTATGGCTCACAACCATCTATAACTCCAGTCCCAGGAGATCGTATGCCCTTTTCTGGCTTCCATGGGCACTAGACACACACAGATATACTTGCCAGCAATACATCCAGACATAAACATGTAAAATAAATTTAAAAACCACTATCAACTCTGAGAGATACAAGGAAAAAATTAATTAATATAAGGCAACCCATTTTCTTCAGTGATGATTGTTATAAAACAAAATTTATTCAGATTAATGTATAAATTGATATATATATATATTATATATAAATTATATAAAAACACATATAACGTTATGTGTTTATTTAATTAGAGACAAGGCTTCATGTAGTCTGGGCTGGCCTCAAGCTTCTTATGTAGCAAAGGATGACCTTGAACTTCCGGTCCTCTGCCTCTGCGTCCTTGATGTTGAGATTTCAGGTGTGCACCTCAGCGCCTGGTTGCTTGTTTGTTTGTTTGTTTGTTTGTGGTGCAGCGATCGACCCCAGAGCCCTGCTGTGCACATTAGAAAGCATCCTACAGCTCTGCTCCAACCCCCACCCTGTATACTCATTCTTATGCTCCTTATAACACTGTAGCTTTTTACTTCACATAACAAATTGTGTTCTCATTAGGGCGCATTTCTTTTTTATCTGTTCAGGCTGAAATAGTCCAGTATCTTATGTCCAAAGCCACAATTTTGTCTATTTGTTTAGTTTTGGGTACACAAGTCAATGGTTCAAAACAACGTACAGAACAGACACATAAATGCATGGCCAACTGATCGACAACAAAGATGTAATCTCATTTTTTTTCTTCTTCAGAAAATGGTACTGGAATAATTAGTTATATGTAGTAAAATGAACTCTGATCTATAACTTCATGCCATATAAAAAGTTAATGAAAAGTTAATCCACTGTGTATCTGCATGTGCAAGTGTGTGCTCTAGTGCACATATAGAGGTGACAGGATGACTTTCAAGAGTTGGTCCTCTCCTTCTACTATGCAAGTCCGGGGGATTGAACTCAGGATGTCAGGCTTAGCAGCAAACACTCTTGCCCTCTGAGCCATCTCATTGGCCCATAGATCTACAGATATTTTAAAACATAGGTCTCATATTTCAACTAAACATAGTATCTAGGAAGTCACACTAGGGACAGCACTGGTTTCAAACTTGTGACAGTCCTTGAAAGTGTTCGGATTGCCTAGCTCAGAGTTTCTAAAACTGGTCAGGAGCTGGTGACATAGCTCAGTTGTCAGGGTGCTTACCTGTGCACAAAGCCTTGACCTCAGACTTCAGCACCACATAAAATGGATACGGCAGGGCACTCCAGCATCAAGAAGTGAATACAGGAATATTATAAGTTCAAAGTCATCCTTGAAGACTCTCAGAGTTACTTTGTCATTTTTTTTTTGTCTTTCCGTTTTCTCCCCCATTTAAAAAAAATTCTTTTTTCATACAATACATCCTGACAGCAGTTTCCTCTCTCTCCACTCTCTCCCCCCCCCCCCGCCCTAACCACCACCTCCCCTCTCCCACAGATTCATTCCTCCTCCGTTTCCCATCAGAAAAAAAAGCAGGACTCCCAGGGATATCAACTGAGCATGGCCTAACAAGTTACAGGAAGACTAGGCACAAATACTTTTATTAGGGCTGAGCAAGGTGACCCACCGAAGAAAGGTCCCAAGAGCAGTCGAACAAATCAGAGACACCTCCACTCCTGCTGTTAGGAGTCCCACAGAAACACCAAGCAAAGAATCCTAACGTTATTTGCAGAAGACCTAGTACAGACCCGTGCAGGCTCCATGATTGCCGCTTCAGTCTCTGTGAGCCCCTACGAGCCCTGCTTAGCTGATTCTGTGGACCATGTTCTCCTGGTGACCTCAAGCCCTCTGGCTCCTACAATTCTTCCTCCTCCTTTTCCGAGGTTTTCCCCAAGCTCTGAGAGGAGGGACCCGATGAAGATCTCTGATTTGGTCTCTCTCTGTGCCTAATGTTTGCTTTGACACAGACCTAGATATAACTTGGGAGAGGGATTCTTAGTTGAGAAATTGCCTACATCAGATTGCCATGTGGAAGGTCTGTGGCAGTCCTTTCTTGGTTGTTAGCAGATGCAGAAGGACCCAGATCACTGAGAGCAGTGCTGCCCCTGGACAGGTGGTGGTCCTGGGTTGGATAAGGATGCTGCCTGAGCTGGACATAGTGGTGCATGCTTTGACTCTCAGCACTTGAGAGCTAAAGGCAGGCAAATCTCCTTAAGTCTGAGACTAGCCTGGTCTACATAGTAAGTTCCAGGCCAATCAAGGCTACATATAAATACTTTGTATCAAAAAAACAAGACAATACTCCCACCCTACACACCTCCTCAATAAAACGAACCCTGGTTAAGCACGAGCTGAGGAACAAGCTAGTTGGTAACTTTCCTTCAAGGTCTCTGCTTCAGTTCCTGTCTCCCGGTTCCTGTTTGACCTCCTACCCTGGTTTCTCTCAGTGACAGACTGTGAGCTGGGAGTTGTAAGATGAAATAAGCCTTTTCTCCCTAAATCATTTTTGGTCAAGCTGACTTACTAAATCAGCAGAAGGCAGACTTGAATAGCTATTTAGCGAGTTTGAGGCCATCTTGGCTTACGTGAGACCCTGTCTCAAAACAAGCAAACAAAGCTAAGTAAATTAAGTATTAACAAGAACATGGAGCAAATGGAACTGATATGTGTCAGGTCTGGGGGCTTTAAGATGGTACATCAGCTTCTTGTAAGTTAGTAAGTTAGCTATTATTTATGGATGCAGACAGAAAGACATAACTTTTAGGTCCAAGGCCAAATGCTTATTTACTCACTGCACAAAAGATACAAGAGGCTTTTGCATCCATTTCTTCTGCTCACCATATCCCCAAGTACAATCTGAACAATACAGAGGGTCAGATGGATGCCACACCCCTGGTGACACGTACCACAGGTGAGGAACCTGCAATCCTGACTTTTGTTCTAAGTAGGAGATTATCTCAAGACTACTGATGCTTCTGAAAAAAAAATACTCTGAGATGAAGCAAGGCTTGTGCCTGCACTCCTGATCACTCTGTAAGATGAGGTGGCATGTCAGGATCCATGACAGCATGTCTCTCATCTACCCCTGATTCTGTGTCACCTTGACTTCTGCCAGATTCTTTTCTCATGGTTATACCACCCTGTAAGCCATTCTATTAATCTGATTGACAGAAACTGGGGTCAACTCTGTTGTTTTGTTTATCCCACCCAGCAGAAGAATTGACCTCAGATTCGGCCTGGAGTATGAATAAGTCCTGGGAGGATTGGTAGTCTGTATTTTAGACATTCAAACACAGTCCAAGGTCATCTCAGTTATTATACACAGAATGATTAAAGCCACCAAACACTGGTGTGTCCCAACCCAGGGACTGTCATTTCAACTTTTCTGTGCAGTGAACAATAAAGCAGTTTTCTCCAAAACTTTTCATTTTGTCAAATGTCAGTCTAGCACAGAGCATTTCTCATTTAGATGGCTTGTTTTACTTCCCCTATTCAACTTCATTAACAAGAAGGATAATCAAAACATTTACTATCCATCTACCAAGAGCACTCAGTGCCAGATCCGTAGATACCCTCAGAACCCCAAGTTCTGCCCTAGAGAGCCATATCCTCTGCTTTCCAAAACCCACATCTCTGTCATCATCCCACTGTCAAAATTCTTGGATCCAAAGAATTGAAACTAAAGGGCCCAGAAACAAACTTATGTAGCTACAACTACATGATTCTCAGCAAAGGCACCAAAAGCACAAACTGGAAAAAGACAACTTGTTAAGAGGCAGGCACTAGGAAAGATGGATGCCCACGTGTAGAGAGACTACATCTTTGTCTCACCCTGCACAAAAACAAGCCCCAGATGGATGAAAGGGCTCATGGTAACGCGTGAAAGTTCCCAACCACTCAAGGAAAACATTAAGGAACACTTCAGGATCTGGGCGTAAGTGATGGCCTTCTGCCTTCCAGTAGCGAAGAAAACAGCAGGAATTGGCAAGGGGGGGATCATGTTTTAAAAATAAAAACTACACAAGAAACAATTGCCAGAATGAAAAGGCAGCCTAGCAGGGCAACATAGCACATGCCGGTAACTCTAGAACTTGGGAGGTGGAAGCAGGAGGAATGTGAGACTCAGTCAAGTTTGAGTTGTGTGAGCGCCTGCACAAGAAAGAAAAAGAGGGGGTGAGGGAGAAGAATGGAAAAGAGAGAAACAGGAAAGAAAGATGGGCATAAGGAAGTCTACTGAACAGCAGAAAATCTTGGACTAAGGATTAAGACCCAGAATACATAAGAAATCCAAAAAGTTAAATGGACAAATCATCTGCCCAACAAGCAGGCAATGAATTGCACAATTCTCAAGAGGACAAATGGCAAGAACATGTCAACAGTTTTAGTCAGCAGTGTTTCAAAACTGCCCTCCGATTCTAAGCCACACGGGTCAAATTTACAATTATCGCAGAAGAGGAGGAAGAGAAGGGGGAGGAGCAAACCTCTCAAACAACAGCCAGGTGGAGTGACACAAAATCCTAGCACAGGTGATAGAGAGGCAGGATCAGGGTTCAAGGTCATCCTCAGCTCCAAGAGTGAATTCTCAGGAGCCTGGACTACAGGGGCTTCTCTCTTTTGTTGGTGCTGCTGAGAGTGGAGGCAGGGAAACTTGTGTGCTATTGGTGGGAAAGTGCAGTAGGTCACCACTCTGGAAATCAGAATGAAGATTCCTTAAATATTAAATTAGACCTCCCAAAGATTCATCTCTACCACTCCTGGGTATGTACTGAGGGACTCCAAATCACCCTCCACTAGTGCTACCTGCACACTAGTGCACACTATCCATGGTATCATTGCTCACTCTCTACTCATGGAATCACTATTCACAAGTGCTGAGTCACGTGGTCAGCCTAGGTGCTCATAAACAGCTGAATGAATAAAGAAAACACGGAGTGTTACTATGCCACGAAAAAGAATAAAATTACATTGTCTGTAGGAAAATGGACAGAACTGGAGATCATGTTAAACAAAATAAGCCAGACTCAGAGACACCAGTATCCCACATTTTCTCATATTGTTGTGGGGCATCCACCAGAGAAGATTGCTACAACATGGGTTTAAGCCAACAAAAAGTCTTTATTAGCCAGCTGGCCAGTGACTACACTAGGTGCTTGGGATCCCAGTGTAGCAACAAGTCTTTTCCAGGGTGAGCTTTTAAGCATAAAAAAAACATATTCTGTATTGACATACTTCCATTAACAAGAACAGTTAGCCAGAAGCAGAACTATAGAAGCCAAAAGGTGAGGTTAGTACATTTGGTGGCATTGCCAGAGCTAGAGCTTTGGTGATCAGGCCTTTGTTTTAGTTTTAGCAGGTGGTATGGTCTACGTGCTGAGTTTTATAGTGTGAATGGTACTTCCTTCATAGAATCAGTTGTGCCAAGGTCTGAGGGGCAGTATGTGGAATCTAGAAAAAAGGTAAAGGGTCATATAAGTGTAAGTCAGAGGGGGTACTATTAGGGGAAAAGAAGAGGAAGATCAGAGGGAAAAGAGCAATGGGGGGTTCAGAATCAAAGTACGCGGCACTTACTATTCTGTACAATTAACATAGACTAATCAAAATGTTAGGACTGAGATTTGATTCACCCTATTGACAAACCAATGCATTAAATGTTACTATTTTAGGATTGCTGGTGTACTAACAGGACTCAGGGGTCCAAAGCAAAGGTCTTGTTCCCTACACTGCAAACACACAAGCATTAACATGCTTATGTTGGTATCCACGCCCTTTGAGTGCTGAAGAGGTCACGTGGATGGTCCAGGTGGACATACTGCATACAGTAGATTACATTCTAGGAGAGGAACCTAAATGTGATGATTTATATCTGCCTGGCCCCGGGAGTGGCACTATTTGGAGGTATGGTCTTGTTGGAATACAAGTGTCACTGTGGGTGTGGGCTTTAAGAACCTTGTCCTAGCTGCCTGGAAGCTAGTCTACTTCTAGTGGCTTTCCATAAAGATGTAGAACTCTCAACTCCTCCTGCACCATGCCTGCCTGGATGCCGCCATGCTCCTGCCTTGATGATAATGGACTGAACCTCTGAACCTGTAAGTCAGCTCCAATTAAATGTCATCCTTATAAGAGTTGTCTTGGTCATGGTGTCTGTTCACGGTAGTAAAGCCCTAACCAAGACAGTAGAGCTTGGAAAATATGCCAAGCAGTGAAGTAAGCCTGGCTTTTATCCCAGAGAGTAATAATATCACACCACTCAAGCTTGTTAACAACACACAAGCAGAGAAATGGGCTATGTGGATGGTAGTCAGTCCTTTGTACTCTGGGCACACCTAGCGAGACAATGCTGGAAGAGTGTCTCACAACAATATATTGATGAAAGAAGTACAAAATGGTACAATCCCCCTAAAAACTTGGCAGTTTCTAGTATATACTTAATACATGACCCAGCCATTCCACTTTAATGGATTTGCCCAAGAGAAATGAAAGTATGTCTCTGCACAAAGTCTCTTACACAAATATTAATAGCAGCTTTATTTGTAACAGCTAAGAACTTGGAATGGCTTAAATTTCTATGAACAGGTGCATGGATGAACAGGTGGAAGATCCATGCAGGAGATCACTGCTTAGCTATAAAATGTAAGGGGTGAACTATTAATATATACAGTGACATAATAAGGCTAATGCACGCTAGGCAAGCACTACACTGAACTGTGTCCCCAGCCCTAAAAAAAATATATTTAGGCCAAATGTGGTGGCACACACCCTTAACACCAGTACTTAGAAGGCAGAAGCAGGTGAGTTCTATTTTATAGCGAGTTCTAGGCCAGTCAGGGGAGAGAAAAAAAACTGTTTTAAAGACAGATGGAAGCCTGGCATGATGGCACATGCTTTTAATCCCAGCACTCAGGAGGCACAGGCAGGCAGATCTCTGAGTTTGAGATCAGCCTGATCTGCAGAGAAAGATCCAGGGCATCCAGGGCTACACAGAGAAAAACTTGTCTCAAAAAAAAAAAAACAAAAACAAAAACAAAACCATAGACAGACAGATAATAAAGATAGATAGATAGATAGATAGATAGATAGATAGATAGATAGATAGATAGATAAAGATAGATGGGGAAGCTGGGCCATGAGGATTTGGCTCATTTTCAACCTTATAAACTGCATTTATAGTTGAATTTGATTCCAAGGACTAAGTTCAGAGCCTCTCAATGGACTACACGATTCCCCGCAGTAGCATGATATTGCCTCTTTTTTTTTTTTTTTTTTGGTTTTTTTGTTTGTTTGTTTGTTTTGTTTTGCTTTTTGTTTTTTGGAGACTGGGTTTCTCTGTGTAGCCCTGGCTGTCCTGGAACTCACTCTGTAGAACAGGCTGGACTCAAACTCAGAAATCCGCCTGCCTCTGCCTCCCAAGGGATTAAAGGCGTGTACCACCACCACCCGGCTATATTGCTTTTGATTTTCCTTTCTTTCTTTCTTTCTTTCTTTCTTTCTTTCTTTCTTTCTTTCTTTCTTTCTTTCTTTCTTTCTTCCTTTCTTCCTTCCTTCCTTCCTTCCTTCTTTCTTTCCTTCCTTCCTTCTTTCTTTCTTTCCTTTTTTCTTTCTTTCTTCCTTCCTTTCTTTCTTTCTTTCTTTCTTTCTTTCTTTCTTTCTTTCTTCCTTTCTTCCTTCCTTCCTTCTTTCTTTCTTTCTTTCCTTCCTTCCTTCTTTCTTTCTTTCCTTTTTTCTTTCTTTCTTTCTTCCTTCCTTTCTTTCTTCCTTTCTTTCTTCCTTGCTTTCTTAGGGCATATGTGGTGCATTGCATGGAAAGTAAATTTGGAATAAAATACATTCAAATGATTGATTTGTAGTTAGTTATGGGTATTCAGCCTCTAGAAGTCAATCGTTCTCCTTGATTCTTGTACATTTTAGTAATGAACATATATAAAATGTTAGTTGTTCTAAGCAAAAAAGCAAAAAAACACCATTCTTGTGGACTGAAAAGAATAGCACTGAACTTCTCTTTGATTATGAAATGCTGTTTAGGAGAAAATTTTCTGGGACACTGCTCGAGTTTGAGCCCAGCTTTATCGGTTTTTTAGCCAAGAAACTCTGGATCTCTCTAAATTCCAGTTCCCTCGTCTGTGGCATGCTAGCATCTAGAGCTATTGTGGACACTGAGTGAGGGGATGGGGGCTGATGACAAAGCCTGCCATACAGTAACTTGTCAACTGATTTAATTATTGTATTAGCATCACCCAGAGTTTGACAAGCAGATTGTGTCATTGGCTTTTAAACAAATCAGAATATCATCCTAAACACAGGATCCACTTACATATTAGAGATAACATATTTATAGTAGATGAACCAAAACATTTTTGTGAAACAAAAAAGTCAGACATATGGCCCATGTCAAGAGTCTCAGCGTTTGGTGATAGAAAGAGAGGCCTGAGTACAAGGTCAGCCTTGCTACGTAACAAGTTCAAGGCCAACCTATACTACCTGAGACCCGGTCTCAGGACAAATGAATAAGTAAACAAAACCAACAAAACAAAAACAAAAGAATCAGTTTAATACGAAATAGCCAATAGTAGGAACAAATGTTGGGGGGTAAGGACAGGATATCAATACTTTCTGGTCAGCACAAATTAAATTAAATTATGTGAAGGTAATTCTAAATTAAAATTGCCAATCTAAAACTTTTAATCAAACAGGAATACAATAACGTAAAGAAGAAAAGATTTAAGAGGACTAGTGTAAATCTTCACCCTACCACAATTCTGTGTCATGATAAAAGAAACTCTCCAATTCCCTGAATCTCTTTCCTACTCTATACAAACTAAAAAGTCAGACAAAGGCAGCTTGGAAGTCTTCTCAGTTCTTAAACACAATAGTTCTCATGTCGTGTGTTTAGTCATCTTTCAGTGGGCATGAGTTTCCCATTTTAGTACCAGGCCCTACACTATGACCAAGAGAATTAACACACGTAAATGTCTCTGTGCCCGTGATGAGTCTTACACTCTAAAAAGGAAATAAAAATCTCATAGATTTGTTTTCTAAGCAAAGAGCAGATTGCCATGAGATAAAAAGGTAGCTCTTAGCAGTGCAAAGATGTGTTAAAGGCAGCAACTAAACTAACATTTATGGCTCATTCTATCCCAACTTGTAACTAAGAATTCAAATACTAAACAGTAGCGTTGAACCACAACAATCTTGGACATCTCCAGTAAGTTCACAAGTTTAGAAGACCCACGTAAAATCTGGTGGTAGCGCGTTCCTATTCATTAGGCATTGCTAAATCTTTCAGCAATTTATGAGCCAGTTAGGTCTATAAAAACAAGGAAATGGCTGTGGTGGGATAATCTGTCATTTAGTGCCTCAAATAGATGGCCCCTTATTCCCGCAGTCCCTGAGATGGCATGAAACCTTTTCCTATGGGTTTTCTCCCCATCATTGAAAACAGACATTTTCTTCTACTCTCAGCTTTGACTCACACTCTGTGAAGCACCAGGTTGGAGAACCCTGAGGCAGGTTCCCCAATCTCTCCCCGTACCCCTTGTTTCTTAGACAAACTGAGACTGTCAATTCCATGATGCCTCTAGAGTTCATGGCCTCGGGGGAGATGGAGCAGAAATGAAGCTGGGACTTGGTGCAGAGCTGAAGTCCTGGGATTGGCATTGATGCCCAGTTTAACACCTGGGGATCTAAAAACAAGAAAAAAAAAAAAACCAAATACAAAAAACAAAACAAAAAAACAACAACAACAAAAAAAAAACACCTGGGGATCACAGGTTGGCTCTGACTCACGGTGTGACTGCAGGTGATGCCAATCATTTCTGCTCCTCTCTTTAGTTGAAAAAAATTTTTTTTTCAAGACAAGATTTTACTGTGTAGCCCTGGCTGTCCTAAAACTCACTCTATAGACCAGGTTGGCCTTGAACTCACAGAGATCCATCTGCATCTGCCTCTGCCTCTCTCTGCCCCATCTGCCCCATCTGCCCCATCTGCCCCATCTGCCCCATCTGCCCCATCTGCCCCATCTGCCCCATCTGCCCCATCAGCCCCATCTGCCCCATCTGCCCCATCTGCCCCTCTGCCTCTGCCTCTGCCTCTGCCTCTGCCTCTGCCTCTGCCTCTGCCTCTGCCTCTGCCTGTGCAGTGCTGGGATTCAAGGTATACACCACCACTGCCTGGCTTTTCAGTTGAAATATTTGCCTGCTTCTTCTTGGACAAAGGATGAACTCCTTAAAATTAAAACCAAAATTTACTTTTTCTGTTTTCCTTATAGGATAAGTTCAAGGCGCTACATTTAATGTAGCTAAGAGCATATTAGTATTATTAATCATTTAAACAAGACTATCTGTTTTGATTATGTTTAGTAGATACATTTGTCTTGAAAGTATACTATATTTTGTTTTAGCTTTTACACTCAACAAACTTAACACCCACTAAACCAGGTACAAGGTAATCCCAGACATGTTAACAATTGACACAGTTATTATGAAAAATTCTAGTCCTCTGTTGATGATGAACCAATCTACAAGGAGCCTAATATAGCAGTATATACCTTTAATCCCAGCACTTGGAAGGCACAGGGAGGTAGATCTCTGTGAGTTTGAGACTAATCTGGTCTACACAGAGAATTCTAAGCCAGTCAGGACTACACAGTGAGATATTGTATAAATAAAAACAAAACACAAAAAAAGCAAACAAACAAACAAAAAACCCAAACCTACAAACATAGAAAGTGGAAGAGTCTAACATGTGCCAAGGTAGACAAAGGAAGATCTAGATGCAAACATCAAAGTGACTCTGACAACCCTAGCCAAAGGATGCTTGGCAGCTCAAGAGTGATGCAGCCATCCTGGGGAGGTGGTCTTACTGGAGTTAAGTACCAAAGCATCAGAAGAAACCATCTTGACGATTGAGTGAAAAATCAAACAAGAAACAAGCCTCCATGCAAAATGGCTGGGTGCTGGCGCACACCTGCATTCCCAGCCCTCAGAAGGGGGCAGGGCAGGGGTGTGCCGCAGACCTGAATGGCTCCTGTAAGGCAGTGAGGATTGAGGAAGAGTCAATCAGGACATCAGGACACAGGAAGAAAAGCTGGGATCGGTGGACCGAGCTCTCTGGTCCAGAAGCTGCCCGTCCTGGAGCTCAGATTTTTATGATAGAGTTGAACAGAGAGGTGGGGTTATTATATACAAATTGGAGCCAGCTTTACTAATCTTAGTAGGAACAATCTCTGAAGGGAAGAGCAAGCAGGTTTCAGACCATTAACAAGGGGGTGGGGGCGCTAGAGTGAACATTTTCTGCATTCACTAATAACATTCGCACTTGGACCAGGATGCTTGGAAGGGTTTGCCATTTCCTTGAGCTTAACCCCTGGGGAGTCTTTGCCTTTTTCTCCTGAGGCTGGGGCATTAGGGTACTTGGCATGGGTGTGCCCACGCCAACAGTAAACATTCATTCAGGACTTAACACACTTAAGGTTTCCTCCACTTCCCACAGTGGAAACAGGAAGATCATGAGTTTGAGGTCAGGCTGGTACACATAATAAAACCTTATCCAAAGGCTTAAAAAAGGGAAATGAAACAAAACAAAAAACTCATGAATAATAGGCTTTATTTGGGAATTAAAAACAAAGAATAATTTCATAATCCTAAACATAAACACACAGATTTCTTTTTTTTTTTTTTGGTTTTTCGAGACAGGGTTTCTCTGTGTAGCCCTGGCTGTCCTGGCACTCACTTTGTAGACCAGGCTGGCCTCGAACTCAGAAATCCGCCTGCCTCAGGCCTCCCGAGTGCTGGGATTAAAGGCTTGCGCCACCACGCCCGGCTCCAGATTTCTGATATGTCAAGTCCTAAGTGCAAAGGAGAAGAAGGGTAAGGCTTGACTGAGGAAAGAGAAAAGCCAGCAAGGGTGTTTTGGTGTGAACCACGTCAACATCTGCAGCCCTTTCGGCAGAGCTGGAAGCTTTGAAGTTCTCTGCCGTACTAGGAAAAAACTGGATTTAAAGCCAGAGCGGTGCCGAACTCGCCACACAATTTCTGGAGCAGGTGTTTGACTCCAGTGACTTTCCCCTTCGCCTCGCTGTTACCAGTCACCTGGCTAAGGGTCCTTTTGCTCTGACCAAGTAAGCAAGCAGCTTATGTGTTGGCCCTAGGTCTCCACTGTTTCCACTACTGCAATAGACAGGTAAGAGCTGCGGCGGAGCCACACCCCCTTAAAGCAGACCTCTGGCGTTGGGACCCTTAATCTTACCAACGGCATAACTCTTGTATAGCTCTAGGACGTCAACAGTCCTTAGTTCTTAACATTAGTATTACAGCTGTTGGCCTGCGAGCCTATGGCCCTGAAGATGTGGGAAAGCTTCTAGAGGTCAGGACCTACAGTTTTTCTTCTCTGGTTCCTTACACCCTTTTGATCCTTCAGCCTGGCCACCTCTGGCTTCTCTCGCTTCCGCTTCCTTTCTTCCTCGGCTGTTCCTGCACTGCTTAGTTGGCTGGCTGCTCTGCCATTGACTGCTCAGGGATCACTGCCTCCGCCTCTTTTTGTCGCCACACTCATTGTCTCTGCTGCTTCTTCTTTCTTTGTGTAACAGAAGAAGAAAGCAGCACTGGAGGGGACTTTTCTTATTTGAATGTATGGTGCACTAGAAGGCGAGGCGGCTCAGGAAAGCGTCTCCCAGCCACTCACTATCTGAGCCAGGACCTTCACTTCTAGAGCCACAGAAGGGGCATTTGAACCAATCAAAGCCTTGCCTCTTTAGCAAGTGTCACAGTCGTGGAGGTTTGTACTTGCACCATATATTTTCTCACGGACAGACGACCTTAGGAAGCAACCTAAGGAAGGAAAGGTTTGTTTTGGCTTACACTTTGAGAGTCCAGTCCGTCACCACGGCAGGGAGCTGGAGGCAGTGGATCACACTGCATCTGAAGTCAGGAAGCAGAGGGATGAATGTAGCTGTTCAGCTAGCTCTCTCCCTCTCCTCGTTATGAAATCCTAGACCCTAGCTTAGTGGTTTGTTTCCATGTGGTTATAAATCGAACTTTCAACACAGTTGAACCATCCTGGCCTGGCCTCTTTAGCATCAGTTTCAGAAGTGTCTCTGCTAGGCATCCTGGGAAAGTACACTCCTTCTGGCTGAGGTAGACATTATTGCGGGGTCGCCTAGATTTCTCCCAGGCTTGTGGTATCAAAAACTCACACACCCCTGGCTGAAGGTCTTCGGGATCTGAGGCAATCTGCTATGATTATCACATACTCTCCTCAGCACATGTTCTCAGAGGTTATTTAAAGTGGTGCTGCCATAGGGCGGCCATTTCATTGTCATTACTATTGCAGCAGAGGAAAAATCTGACAGCTGCCAATTAGGGAGTCATGCCCCATCCTACACATCTTTGCTTATTTACAGGAAAATGAACATCAGAAGAAGTGCTTACAATAGCAACACAGATAGTGATTTAAAAAAATATATATATATATACATATATATATATATATACAAAGAGGTCAAGAAGCTGGACTCCAGAAGTTCAAATAACCCCATTAAAAAAATGGGGTACAGCGCTAAACAAAGAATTCTCAACTGAGGATTACCGAAGGGCTGAGAAGCACCTGAAAAAATGTTCAACATCCTTAATCATCAGGGAAATGCAAATCAAAACAACCCTGAGATTCCACCTCACACCAGTCAGAATGACTAAGATCAAAAATTCAGGTGACAGCAGATGCTGGCAAGGATGTGGAGAAAGAGGAACACTCCTCCATTGCTGATGGGATTACAAGCTTGTACAACCACTCTGGAAATCAGTCTGGTGGTTCCTCAGAAAATTGGACATAGTACTACTGGAAGACCTAGCAATACCTCTCCTGGGCATATACCCAGAAGATGTCCCAACTGGTAAGAAGGACACATGCTCCACTATGTTCATAGCAGCCTTATTTATAATAGCCAGAAGCTGGAAAAAGCCCAGAGGTCCCTCAACAGAGGAATGGATACAGAAAATGTGGTACATTTACACAATGGAGTACTACTCACCTATTAAAAAAATGAATTTATGAAATTCTTAGGCAGATGGATGGATCTGGAGGGTATCATCCTGAGTGAGGTAACCCAATCACAAAAGAACTCACTTGATATGCACTCACTGATAAGTGTATATTAGCCCAGAAACTTAGAATACCCAAAATACAATTTGCAAAACACAAATTAATCAAGAAGAAGGAAGACCAATGCATGGATACTTCATTCCTCCTTGGAATAGCAAACAAAACACCCATGGAAGGAGTTACAGAGACAAAGTTTGGAGCTGTGACAAAAGGATGGACCATCCAGAGACTGCCCCACCCAGGGATCCATCCCATAATCAGTCACCAAACACAGACACTATTGCATATGCCAGCAAGATTTTGCTGAAAGCTGATATAGCTGTCTCTTGCGAGGCTCTGCCAGTGCCTGGCAAATACAGAAGTGAATGCTCATTGTCATCTATTGGATGGAACACAGGACCCCCAATGGAGGAGCTAGAGAAAGTACCCAAGGAGCTGAAGGGGTCTGCAACCCTAAAGGTGGAACAACAATATGAACTAACCAATACCCCCAGAGCTTGTGTCTCTGGCTGCATATGTAGCAGAAGATGGCCTAGTCGGCTATCATTGGGAAGAGAGGCCCCTTGGTCTTGCAAACTTTATAATGCCCCAGTACAAGGGAACTCCAGGGCCAAGAAGTGGGAGTAGGTGGGTAGGGGAGCAGGGAGTGGGGAGGGTATAGGGAACTTTCAAGATAGCATTTGAAATGTAAATGAAGAAAATACCTAATAAAAAAATGAGGGAAAAAAAGGCAGACTTTAAAGTGCCTCACAACATCCCAGTGTCCCAGGGAGAGGTGGGTCTCTCTTATCTCTGTCATCAAGACTCAAGTCCAGTTCTTCACAATTCTTTTTTTTTTAAATCAGATTTATTCCTTTTATTTTATGTGTTTGGCCTTCATGTATGCCTTTGTGCATCATGTGCTTGGTTGGTGCTTGAGGTCAGAAGAGGTGAGACTATCAGATCCCCTGAAACTAGAGTTTAGATGGCTGTGAACCACCAAATGGGTGCTGGGAATCGAACAGTCCCTGGCTTCTAGAAAGAGCAGTCAATGCTCTTAACTGCTGAGCCAACTGTCCAGCCCAAATCTCCACAATTCTTCCAGATTTTATCACTTCACGGTAGGGATTCCTAAACCTTACCTTGTCCCACTATTCTTTTAGGTGCTTACTTTAGCTGCAGAATCTATAATCCAGTAGATGTGGAACAGAGACTATATAACGATATATTCTACAAGTGCCTGACTCTACACCTCGCCATCGGAGCAAACTGAGTGAAGAGAACCTATGTATTTAGTGTTTGAGGGTGTAGCAGCCCATATATCTTCATTTGAAGTATCTTGAATTTGACACCATAAAGTCATTAAGCAAGTTTCAGATATACGAATGATGGCAATTGCTGGGTTTGGTAAGGTGGAGCAGAAGGATTGTAACCTCATGATCTGCCTGGGATATAAAAATGAGTTCAAGGCCAGCCTGGACAACTAAATAAGACCCTGTCTTAAAATGAAAGGTAAAGAGAGGGCGTGGCATGTCGCTCAGTAGTAGAGCTCTTGCCTAGTATGTTTGAGAGCTCAAACGAAATCTGCAGTAGCAGGGAGCAAAGTGTTGATAAAGTCTTGGGGATATCAGGGCTGGAGAGATGCTTCAGAGTTGAGGTGCTCTCCCAGAGGACCAGGGTTTGGCTCCCAGCACCCAGGTCAGGTGCTACACAACCATTTGTTTTGCCAGACCCAGTGGGTCCAAAATTCTGTCCTGAACTCCTGACTCTTCCACTCATAAGCACATACCCACATATGGGCACACACACTGTCATGCAATTAAAAATAAAATCCTTTTTTAAAAAGCTTTGGGAACATCGTGTTTCAATAGAATGTGCTCTGAGCTTGTCCAAGCTTAACTGTAGATTCTGATCAGATTCACCTTAGGTTTTGGGTTAGATAATGAATATTTAGAATATAAAAAATAATTCACCTTTATATATCTGTCCTCCCTACTTAACATAATGGCTGCTGTGCAGTAATAAACGGGTTACCCAGATTTTATACTGTTCACAACATTTGTAAGACATACTGTGACAATTAGGTTTGTTTTATTGTCCCCCAAGATGGCTTGAGGCTAGGACTAGTCTCTGTTTCTTAACTTCTGATGCCTTGACTCTTACAAAACCAAAATTTACGATTCCGTTGTTGCTCTGGTTAAAATTCTTCACTATACTTCTTGGCTTTTTCCAGTGCATAGTTCACATTCTATATAAAATTGCTATGTAGCCTCATGGTGTTTGTTTTAAAAAACAATAAAACTTTCTTCTTCACTATTAAGATCAAAAAAGACTTTGTTACCTACAAGACCATCAGGATACTAGAGACCTCTGTCATGGTAGTGTCATTTGGGGCAAGGCACTAGCCAATTACAATGTAATCTAAACTGTCTTTACTATTACCCCAACTTCTCTAGAAAACCCTCTGAGTTTAGAGCCCAAGCCCTAGCTTCCCTGAGCCCCTGCCCTAAGGCTGCCCTGAGCCCCTGCCGGGAGCCTACCCTGGGGTCTACCCTTCCATCCTTTCCCTTGTCTCATTGCCACTCCCAACCAATATGAATCTCACTCTTCAAATATATAGACTCTGTTTAAAACTCAGAAAGTCTCTAGCATTTAACTAAGGTACTTAGTTACTAACTCTCCTGCAGCTTCCAAGCAGGGTTTCAGCCTCTGCTTCCAAACCTTTGGGACTGGGGGCACAGAACCTTGATGCACAACCCAGCCTGCCTTAGCCAATTTCAATCATAAATTTTTTTTTCTTCAAGACAGGGTTTCTCTGTGTAGCCTTGACTGTCCTGGAACTGTCTCTGTAGACCAGCCTGGCCTGGAACTCAGAGATCCTTCTGCCTCTGCCTCTGATTGCTGGGATTAAAGGTATGGGCCACCATGCCTGGCTAAAATTCTTCTTTATATTGTAAACAACTTCCTTGAAGATGTACTCAGTAAGTGATGATTAGCACAGATTTTGTGCTGCACCAAACCCTGGGCTAAGCATTAGACATGTGATAAATAAGACATCCTCCTACCAGAGCTGATGGCGAAAACTTGGAAGCCTGGCATCCCAACTACTGTGGGGAAGGAAGGGAACAGAGACGTTCACACATTCCTATGGGATTATAAATCAGTACAGACACTTTAGCAGAGCAATTTGGAAATACCTAATAAAGTTTAAGACACACTTACCTTCCCCTTCTGACAGTGCTCCAAAGGATTGAAATGAATATCAAGGACATGAATTTAAGGGAAATAATAGCAGAATACGCTCAAAGAAAGGAAACAAAACAAAACAAAACAAAAGAGGTGAGTTAAAAGAAAGGAAGGCAGCAACCCACAGAGGAGGTTGACAAAGTCCCAAACTGACCTTTTAAAATGCCTCTAATACAATGGCTAGAGATGTAATGTAAATCAGGTGAGTGTTTGCCTACTGTGCACCAGGCCCTGAGTTCTCTCCCCAGCACTACTGGAAGCAGCCATGGTGACTGTCCTAGTTTGCTTTCTTGCTGCTTTGATAAACACTGTGACTTAAAGAAACTTGAAGAAGCCGGGCGTGGTGGCGCATGCCTTTAATCCCAGCACTCGGGAGGCAGAGGCAGGTGGATTTCTGAGTTCGAGGCCACCCTGGTCTACAAAGTGAGTGCCAGGACAGCCAGGGCTACGTCTCGAAAAACCAAAAAAAAAAAAAAAAAAAAAAAGAAACTTGAAGAAGGAAAGGGTTTCTTTCAACTTACAACTCTCAAGTCTTCCTGAGGGAAGCTGGGGTCGAAGAAATTCAAGCAGACAGGAAAACAGAAACCACAGAGGAATGCCTGCTTGGTGATTGCTTCCTCTCTCTCATGCTGTTAGCTCTCTTCTTATCCACAGAAGTGGCATCAGCCACAGTGGGCGGGGTCCTTCCACGTCAATCAAATTGATGCCCCATAGACACGCCCACGCAGGACAGTCTAATCAAGCAGAGTTGTCAGGCAAGGTTCCCTCTTCCTAGGTGACTCTGGGTTGCGTCACGTTGAGAGAAAGCTAACCAAGAGATTAGTGCAAAGCTGTAATTCTAGCACAAAAGAGATGAAGGCAAGAGGACTGGAAAATTCCAGAGCACTTGAGGCCAGTCTGGGATACATGTGATGCTATGGGGGAGGTAGATTAAAAATAAAATAAACACTATTATAAATTATTAAAGACGATCTTGCTGCTTTTCCTCAAGAGTACCAAGCGATGAGGTAAACAAAATACAAAACAAGAAAGCACACATTTCATAGTCTGGTGTGAGAGATCACATCTGTAGTCTCAGCACGGCCAGCCAGGGCTTTACAAGTGAGTTCTCCAACAGCTCGGGTCACAGAATGAAATCCTGTTTCACAAAACGAAAAGTCAAACAAACAAAAGACTCTCGCTCCTGGCGTCCTGCCTCAGACTGCTAGACATCCTATGATAGGTAATAAAGAGTTTAAATAAGACCAGTGCAGACAATCTCAAGCCAACAAATGTGGAAACTGTGAGAAGTAGATAGAAGGAAGAAGAACCTTAAAATAAATTGAGTAATAGCTTATATTGTAAATAATGTACTCTGATCAATCTAGATTGATAAGTTCTACTAAAATTTCAGCAAAGTGTGTGTGTGTATGTGTGTGTGTGTGTGTGTGTGTGTGTGTGTGTGTGTGTGGGCTCGCGCGCACGCGTACAATATAGCTATATACAATGTTTCCAGAAAAATGTAAAGAAAAGACAGGGGGCCATGTCTTAGCAATTAAGGAAGCATGCTGTTCGTGCAGAGGACCTGAGTTCAAGGAGATCATTTTCAGGGACACAGGGAATTTGGGGACAGCCTAGGACAGTCTTGGAAAGGGGGTGGATGTTGAGCAGACAATTTTCCAAGCAAGAAGACCCCAGTTCAGATCCACAACACCTGTGAAGCTGGCTGTGCCGGTGTACATCTGTTACCATGGCACCATGGGAATCAGAAATAAGAGGATGCCTGGGATTTAGTTGGCCAGTCAGAGTAGCTAAACTGACAAGATCCCTGTTCAGTGTCTCAAAGATCCGAGAGAGAGAGAGAGAGAGAGAGAGAGACAGACAGACAGACAGACAGACAGACAGACAGACAGACAGACACTTGATGTGAGTGTCTGGTCACGCACCTGCACACATGTGCACATGCTCAACACACATACACACCATTTTTAAAGAGAGCTGTTCACATAAAAATATAGTGTAGAGATAACATTTTTCTCATACTATTTAAGATTATACAATGTTGGAAGCATTCTCTTTGCTGAAATTCACACAAACACTTAATTGATCTACCAGTATCCTGGAGAGCCTCGCCATCCCAATAAGACAATAACAAGAAGTAAAGTTGTAAGGACAGTGGGCTGGAGAGATGGCTCCCCAGCTAAGAGCACTTACTGCTCTTGCCAAGGATGCAGCTTCAGTTCCCAGCATCTATGTGACAGCTCCCAGCAATTCTTAACTCTAGTTTGAGGGAATCGAATGCCCTCTTCTGACCTCCTCAGTAACCAGGCACACAGACACATATGAGGCGAAACACTCATATACATAAGATAAAAGTAAATTAGAAAAATCTTTTTAAAAAAGAAAAAGAAAATCCTGATGTCATGTTAGGGAGATAGCTTAGTGGGGGAAGTGCTCTCAGATCAACCATGAGCATGGAGGTGAAAAGTGAAAAACCCAAAGTACATGAAGTCGCTGTCTTCACGAATGTCCGTGCATGTGCACAGATACATGGGGGCGGGGGGGGGGGTAGGGGGGAGATTCGGAGATTCTCATGTCCTTTTTTAAAACTCCATTTTTAAGTTTATGTGAATTTTTATTTATTGTATATGTGAATTTTTATGTGAATTTTTATTCTAGGCTCCTGACAAATTACCTCAAACTTTCATATATATATTTATATATATACACACACATATATGTATATACATATATATATATATATCATATACAAACACACACATATAATATATATATCATATACAAACACACACACACATATATATATGTATATATATATATATATATATATATACATGTTTGTAGTCCACATCTATCCTGTGCTAATGCCTGTAATCCCAGCACGTTGGAGATAAAAAGCAGGATCAGGAGAATCTGGAGTAAAAGCCACCCTTGGTCTAGCCTGGGCTACATAAGACACTGTCTCAACAAACAAACAAACAAACAAACAAACAAACAAACAGATTCACATCATCCAGAGGGTCATAAATTGTGACCTTATAAATTTTAGCTTGTTCAAGGAAAAACCCAGAGAAGAGCGGAGAGCCGCAGCCTAATCCTTCAGAGTCAGCTCGAGAGCCGCTCCTTCCGGTGGTGAAAATTTGAGAAATTTGAAACTTATGAGAGCAATCTTGGTAATTCCCTAAGAGAGTCTACCGATCGTGCAGGCCAGGCCTCATCCATCTGCCTACCCAGTCGGCTTGGTTTCTCTACCAACTGTTCCTTCGCCCACCCACACTCTCCCCGGGAAGCTCAATTAAGCTGCGCCTTGATGGGATTTGGTTTTCCAGGTCAAGTTACTAGGCCTAGGTTTCTCTGTGTCCCCTGGGGTTAATTCTGAATTAAATCCTCATTAACTCTTTCTATAGAGTAACCTCAGTGCATCCCCTTCTCTTCCATCCTCCCCTAACCTCCATGTCAACACCAATTTCAGATCCTAAGACTCGGGAGAAATATAGGGAGCACAGACCACAAAACTTGTGGCCTCTGGGACGAGTCTGAACCTACTGGGCTGAAAGCAAAGGGGTAAGATGGGGAAGGCAGCTACCAGGGACTTCTGGGGGTCTTTAAAAATGTCTCACAGCAATGCTCCTTGCCTCTGCCATTCAAGGACAGGAAAGACATTCTGGCCTGGCTTCCCTTAGGGGAGCTGATTCGGAGTAGAGTCACTTGTGCTGTAAGTAGGAGGAACCGGCTGTCTTTGTCCTGTTGGCTTTGGGGTTCTATCTCCTTCTCCTTCTGTATGGTTCCCTTTCAGGTAGCCTGGGCTGCGGGAGACCTGGTTATGACATAAACCCGGGTCCTAACTTGTGCTGCACTGTGGAATATGCTCTTCTCTCCTGCTTGCTGCTTTTCACTCCTTTTCAATGTAGATCTATCAGCATCTTGCACTTGAGACAGAGTGAAATTTGGAATAATGTTTATAGAATGATCAGTTGTTCTCTTGTTCTTACATTTTAAGTAGCAAACGACAGGCTGCGGCAAGCTTCCTTGGTTAGATGGCCTTTCCTCTTTGGTGGGATGCGTAGGAATTCAGTTGGCAACTTTGTTTCCAGGTGAGGAAAGACGTTCTTCCTCGTTTCTTGGAAAGTTAAACGGATCTATTTGATCCACAGATGGAGGTCAGAGCTGTTAAGAGATTAACACTAAGGATGTAAGCAGCATTTTGCTGACTAGCCAAGTATCTCCCCCGCAACCCCCAGTTCTCTTTACCCTGCTTTGCCATTCCCTAGCAGTAAAACCATAAAAAGCATAGTATTCTAAGAAGTACTCCTTGGTGTCAACTTTGACCCAGAGTCACACTGGAATGCTGCTTTAGATTTTCTTCAAGGAGTTGCTTGTAGGATCTGCGTTCAACCCATTCATACAGAGCAAAATTTAGCACTTAGGAATCCATCTGTCTGATTAAATTAGTTCACTTTGTACTCATTACAGTAAAAGCCAATCACCCAAATGTCATTTATTGCAACCTGCCTTTGCCTTTACATATGTTGAATATTTTTAGACTTGATACCCAGTTCGACTAAATGTCCATTAGATGGAAGCTTGAGTGATGCCTGCAACTGTGGCTGAGTCTGCTGTGTCTCAGTGACATTGGATATTTGTTCCACTGTTTGCTTTGGAGAGGCATGGGTGGCTGAATGGAGGACACATTAATGTCACGCTTGGTTTTCTTTGTTTGAGGGAGATCTTATGGACCAAGAGCATCTCAGCCCCAGCATCCAGTGCTCTGGTGGCGCTCATGTTTCCCCCAGAGGTCTTGTGTGTATTCTGAAGGTTCGCTCAGCTGACTCTCTTTGGTCTGACTTGATTCTTTCCAGCAGGAAATTGCATCTGCCATCCAAGCCTCCTCCCTCCTTCTGCTTTAAAGTTGTGGGAGCTGCTGAGAAGATCACTGACTTTGGCCACACTTAGCGAGTTCAGAACACCCTGCAAGTGAAAGGAATTGAGAGAGGCTGGACATGGCACTAGACATGGCGGCCAACCCCTTCAATCTCTATGAGTTCGAGGCCAGCTTGGTCTACATAATGAGTTCCAGGTCAGCCAAGGCCACATCGTGAGCCCCTGTCTCAAAAAAAGAAAAGAAACAAACCGGATATGAGATGTATGCTTGTGATCCCAACACTTGGAAGGTAGAGGCAGGAGAACCAGAAGTTCAGTCATCCTTTGCTATGAGACTATATCTCAAACAAATGAACAAGCAAATAGATGGAATTCAGAAAATCAGAAGAGAGTATGACCACGAGGGAACAGAAATAGAAACATGGCTTCTAAAGGTGATAGGTGGGCAGGCTGAAGGGAATGGAGTATGGGGTGTTAGAGTGGTCATTTCCTCAGCTCCTACCAGCAATGTATTCCCTGTACATCAGGAATGAGTGTCTGGGATCTGGGAGACAGATTCTGCACTAACAAGCCTGGGTAACTCTCATCATTCTGTTTCTTTTTGTTGTTGGTTTTTTTGTTTGTTTGTTTTTTGTTTTTTGTTTTGTTTTGTTTTTTCGAGACAGGGTTTCTCTGTATAGCCCTGTCTGTCCTGGAACTCACTCTGTAGACCAGGCTGGCCTTAAACTCAGAAATCTGCCTGCCTCTGCCCCCTGAGTGCTGGGATTAAAGGCGTGTGCCATCATTCTGCTTCTTGAGAAAGGCCAGAGTTTCAAACCTTCTCTGCAGTTTGAACTCAAGGGTCTTTAAGCCAAGCGTGGGTCTCAGATGAATCCTAAAACCCCAAACTACCTGAGGACACGGGAGAAAAAAAATAACCTCGGACTCATTTTCTCCTATATGCTCACTCAATAATCAACAGAAGAACTAAGTGACAGATATCAGTGAGTGGCCCTCCATGTACCAAGCAAGCTAACAATTCTGAAGCAGACTCCAACCGGGTGTCTTTTAACTCAGTTGTGATACTCTTAAAGGCAGTGCCAGATCCCACAGTTAAGGGCATGTCCAGATGGCAGTCCTGAGCCTCAGGTTCTTTTGTCCAGGGTTTAACCGCCCATCGAAGGATTGTCCCAAACCCCTCCTCAGAACTCAGGAGTATCATTAAGGTACTGCGGTTTACCATAAAGGATGTCACACAGGATGCTGATGGACAGCAGAGGAAGAGGTTCATGGGGGAAGACTTAGGGGGAAAGACACACAGCTACCAACCGTCTCCAGGCGTACCACCTTCCAGGAACCTCTGTGTGATCAGCTGTCCAATGTTCCCTGCACCTTGTTCTGCGGGGCATTTGTTACGTCAGCATGATGGATGAACTAGTTGCGTGGCCAACTCTCCTTTAGCTGCTGTCCCCTGGAGGAAGGGCATGGAGCCAAAAGATCCGACGAATGACTTCTGTCTTGGTCCCTCCCTAACCAGCCGGCACTCTGCTTACAAAAAATAGATGCTTCTTTCTGCCGTTTCCGAGACCTAGACTTGTATGCAGGAAGCCAAATAGATGTCTTACAACATCGCTGTTAGGTTTTAAGAAGGGAGAGGAGCCAGGATGCAAGAGAGAGGTGCTGAGTCAAATTGTCTTCAGGCAAGCGGTTTGATTATGCGGAAGCAATCAGTATAGCAGCGTCTGAAATAAGACTCTTCAGTGTTGCCAGTGCAAGGGGCTGCTATTCTTGTGTGTGTGTGTATGTGTGGTGTTTGTTTGTTGAGACAGGGTGCCCCTGTGTAGCCCTGGCTAGCCTGGAACTCACTATATAGACCAGTATGGCCTTCAACTCACAGAGATCTACCTGCCTCTAGCTCCTAATGTAAAAGTGTCAGCCATCACCCGACAAGGCATCTTGCCTTAAGGTCTCTGAGGGAAAGTGAGATCTTGCATTTGGGGGAAACAGGCTGCGTTACCATGTGACTGTACCCCATAATAGAAGATGAAAAGAGGGCCACATGTGACTTGGGCAACACGGTAGGCGTCATTCTTTTTCTGGGTAAGGGGCGTGGGGTTTGATTAATGTGTGATCCAGGCTATGTCAGCTGCCTTTGACTCGAAGGCAGCAAAGGCATTCGGTGTGCTTCCACCCTGCTGAAAGCCCTCTCTGATTAGAGCCTGCTACTTAGCCTATGTTCTTCAATAATCACAGCCCCCGCAGGCACGCCATTCCTCTTGGAATCCGTTAGGCACAAGGATTAGATTAGTCAATTTAGTCCAGACAGAGCGGTATTTCTCAAGACCATAAATAATTTTAGTATTGTTAAAAATATATCCTGGTAAGAAATAGTTTATTCAACAGTATTTCAGACTTCCTGGTGGCTAAGGCCTATAATTCTAGATATTTGGGAAGCTAAGACAAGAGGTTCATGAATTCAAGGTCAGCCTGGGCTACAGAATGAGTTCAAGTCCTGTCAAGGCAACTGATTTAAAAAAAAAAAAAAAAAAAAAAAAAAAAAACCCTGTCTGGAAATAGTTAAAAGAGATCTGAGGATGTAATGTGGAAGTAGAGTACTTGTCTATCATGTGCAAGGTCCTAGGTTCGATCCCCAGTACTAAAGAAAAGAGTGCTGATATAGAAGAGAGAACTGTGCTCAACTCTGAATACAGCAATGACAACTGAATAAAACAGAGTTAGGAAGATAATGAGGAAGATAATGGGTGAAAACCGCCCAGAGCCTCGGTTCTCACCCTGAGCCTCAACCTCTCTGGGGATCGAATGACCCCTTCAGAGGAGTCACCTAAGACCATCGGAAAACACAGATATTTACATTATGATTCATAACAATAGAAAAATTTCAGTCGTAAAGTAACCATGAAATAATTTTATAGGTGGGGGTCGCCACAACATGAAGAACTCTATTAAAGGGTGGCAGCATTAGGAAGGTTGAGAACGACTTCCTTAGAGGAAACACCAACAGTAAGGAGATTCGTGTTAACATTATAGAATATTTGCTAAAGGCGGACAAGGGGGGTTAGGAGCTTAGGAGGTATCAGACAGTGGGAGGTTGCTAAACTGACTTGACAGGACTCTTACTAAACCTGGGTTAGGGAAGACCAGAGGTCAAGATCAAAGCCCTGATAAGTAAACAGGCCCAGAGGGACCTAGCTGAAATTTTGATTAGGAAGAAAGTCCTAGGAAGAAGTCCTTCTCCTTCCCACTCTGCTGCTTGGCTCAGCTGAGAAAGAGAGAGAGAGAGAGAGAGAGAGAGAGAGAGAGAGAGAGAGAGAGAGAGAGCCCTGCTTCCTTCTGCCAGCTCCTTCTGACTGCAGACATCAGATTTGGCCTCTCAACCAGCAGACACATTTCTGACTCAGTCTAATCCCTGATGAGGGGGCCAGAGAAGCGTGCTTCTCAGAAGGGGAGCCCCATCCCTGAGAGCCCATCCCTGAGAGCCCATCGGCAGCGAGAGGAACTCTTCTTTCGCTGGCACCTCTTCAGTCATCTGACAGACAGCGTCCCCTGTGTGGATAGAGCTGAAGGAATCCTAGATGCAGGCCTCCAGAAGAGAGCAGCTGTTCTGGTTTTGTTTTGTTTTAATTTCTTCCATAACAAGCTGGACTTGGCCAGGACAGCAAACTACAGCCTGGAGAGGTTTTGAGTTGTTCTGGTTCTCATCTTTGAGACAGAATCACACACAGCCAAGGGTGTCTTTGAACTATATACAGCCTTCGCGCGCGCAGAATGCTGGGATTGCAGGTTCTTTGACAGCTTGCTTTGTTTCGTTGTGGGAGATTGTTTTTGTCTTTTTGTCTTGTTTGAGGCAGTCTCACTGTGTAGCTCATAACGGCTTCAAAGTCGTGAGCCTCTTGCCTACCCCGCCCCCCCCACGTGTGTGTGTGTGTGTGTGTGTGTGTGTGTGTGTGTGTGTGCTGGGATTGTGTGCAGAGGAGGAACGTCGTAGTTTCTTGGGCTGGTGATCTTCTTCCTTCCCTTACACTTCAGGAAAAGGGCGGAGCTAATCTCGTAGCTCTGGAGTCAGATTTAATATTGACTTCGTCCTCTGCTGTGATGCTTCGGTAACCTTGTGCACTGAGTTCCCGTTTCCACCATGTGATAGGTAGCTTTTACATTTTTGTCTATTTTTCAATGTGCATGAGAGAGTGTGGCATATGAGTGTGGAGATCCAAGGCTATCTCTGGGAGTTGGTTCTCTCCTTCTGCCTTGAGGAGGCAGGGCCTCTCTTGTTCCTCCTGCTGCGCTGTTCTCCAGGCTTCTTAGCCCCGAGCCTTGGCTAATTCTGTCTCCCACCCCCATCGCTCTATATGCCCGGGTTACAGATGGGGCAACACAGCATCCAGCTTTGTAGATGGGTTTCAGAAATCAAACACAGGTCTTTAGGCTCGCACAGAGAGTGCTTTTACCCACTGAGCCATTTCCTGTGTGTGTGTGTGTGTGTGTGTGTGTGTGTGTACACGCTACACATGCACAGTCGTCCTCAGAGGTCATAGGAGGGAGTTGGGTCCCCTGGAACTGAAGTTATATAATTGTGAGCTGAAATGTGGGTGCTGGGAACTGAACCTGGTCCTCTGCAACAGCACCACTCTTAACTACTGAGTCATCACTCCCGCCCCAAGCGCTAGCTATACCTTTTGAAGAGGGTTAAATGCATATAATTGCCTACAACAGAGCCTGCCATGTAGAAGGCTCTCAGCAAATGGTAGCTACTATGATTCACGATCCTGTTTTTGTTGTTGTTGTTTTGTTTTGTTGTGTTGAGTAAATAGTTTGAGTTTTCTTACAACGGGAGCACACTACAACGAGCTGGACATCTGTGTTTCTACCTTCCCTCCTACTCTGCACCTCCATTTCCTTATTTGTCGAACCAGGGTGGAGAAACCCAACCAGTGTGTCTTACAAATCACAATCACCCTGGAGCTTATTTAAAACAGGTCTCTTGAAGCTGGGGATGTCAGTCAATGGTAGAACGTGTGGAGAATGCAGGAAGCCTTGGGTTTGATCCCCCAATATTGCATCAGCTGGGTATGGTGGTACAGTTCTATAGTCCCAGCACTTGGGAAATAGCGGCAGGAGGATCGGACTTCCTGATTATCCAGTTTCAGGTCACCATGATTTACAAAACAAGCTGAGTTGCTGGCAGTGGTTCCTGCCTAAAATCTCAGCTCTTGGGAGACTGAGGTAGGAAGATGGCTGTGAGTTTAAGGGCAGCCTGGACTACCAAATGAGTTCCAGGTCAACCTAGGATAGAGGGAGGCTCTGCCTCAAAACAAAACAATGCAAAACAAAAGAGGGAGATGCCTCTTTGGTTGTTTAAGGTTCAGTGATACAGGGCTTATCTAGACTGCATGAAGCCCGATGTTCAATCTTTAGTGAGCAGGGGCAGAGGAGGAATGGAATGGATTAGAGAAAGAAGGACACTTTATATTTAATAGTCAAAGAAGGAGACGGTAGGGGTATCAGAGCTGGTCAGCGATCCAGCCATGTAAAGGGGTGGAGGAATCAGACTCAGTGCCAGGGAGAGAACACTAAGGGTCGAGGGCAAAGCTTTGAGAGACTGGTATACCCCACCAACAGAAAGTACCATGTATCTGTAACACGATGGTTTAGAATGGGACTCTATCAAATGAACTCAAGGAAAGTAGTAAGGCATTATAGGAAATGAGGATTTTATTTCAGGGACAGTAGCAAACCAGCTCGGTGGTACCTGCACTCTAGCACTTGCAAGGGGATCAAGAGTTCAACCCTAGTTACTTTCCGGTTTCCTTTCACCTGGATGCCCATGGTTGATCTGAGAGCACTTCCCCCACCAACCTATCTCCCTAGCATGACATGAGAATTTTTTTCTTTTCTTTTTAAGAAGATTTTTCTAATTTACTTTTATCTTATGTATATGAGTGTTTCGCCTGCATATATGTCTGTGTGCCTGGTGACTGAGGAGGTCAGAAGAGGGTGTCTGATTCCCTCAAACTAGAGTTAAGAATTGCTGGGAGCTGTCACATAGATGCTGGGAACTGAAGCTGCATCCTTGGCAAGAGCAGTAAGTGCTCTTAGCTGGGGAGCCATCTCTCCAGCCCACTGTCCTTACAACTTTACTTCTTGTTATTGTCTGATTGGGATGGCGAGGCTCTCCAGGATACTGGTAGATCAATTAAGTGTTTGTGTGAATTTCAGCAAAGAGAATGCTTCCAACATTGTATAATCTTAAGTAGTATGAGGAAAATGTTATCTCTATGCTATATTTTTTATGTGAACAGCTCTCTTTAAAAATGGTGTATATGTGTGTTGAGCATATGCACATGTGTATGGAGGCCAGACAATCACATGAAGTGTCTGGCTCTCTCTCTCTCTTTCTTTCTTGGATCTTTGAGACACTGAATGAGGATCTTGCCATTTTAGCTAGTCTGACTGGCCAGTACATCCCAGGCATCCTCTTGTTTCTGCCTCCCAAAGTGCCAGGCAGGGGAACAGATGTGCTCCGGCACAGCCAGTTTTCACATGGATAGTTGTAAGCTTTTGGTTAGTCACTCAGCTGTAACTTGTAGGATTGGGCTAACCAATGACAGAAAAATTACAAGCTCAGATGTCAACAAATTTCTCATGCTTAGTTGGCCTTGACTTTCTAATGTTTCCCACCAGTCATGACTTAGGCTGGTTTTAAAAATCCCTCAGAACACTGGGCTCCATGCCTTGAATTGTCGCTCTTCAGACCTGCTCCTAGGGAGGCAATCTTGAGAAGTGAGCGGCATTTATGGTCAGGGCTTCTCCTTTTTGACAGTCCCCTCTTCTCTTAAATGTCCCCTTCCCAACCTCAGCAGAATGTGCCCTCCTGACAGCATTCCACAGGACACTGCCCTTGGGAAAAGAGAAAAAAGTAATCCAGAAACAAACTGCTCCCAGTTTAACCGCGTCCGAGATCATCTGTCCTATCACCTCGGGGACCCATAAGACACGCTGTGGCAACTAGGTCAATAAAGGTAGATATGATATTTTGAGGTGGGATAGCCTTAAGTTCCATTTTATCCTGGGTGCAGAGCTCAGTGGTAAGGTACTTGCCTGGTAACACATTAGCTAGAATAGCTTGGACCTTCTGTGACTTGAATCACTAAGTAGCAGGATTTTAAACAATGTAAGTGGGCTGGCACAACATAGGAATCTCAGGAAAGACAGTGCTCCTGTCTGCAAAAGCTGAGAACCCAGAGGGGCTAGAGAACTTGAGCAGACTCCTGAGGGGAAAGGTAGAACTTAGAGATGGAGACAGAGAATAGCCATGACATCCTCGACAAGGTAGAAGGGGTCTCAGTGGCAAACTGGAAGGTACTAGAACAGACGTGCAGAGCTCTGCCCTCGTCCATGTGTCCAACAATAACTGTAAACAGTGATACTACAATTGCACATCAGCGCATGCCTGACAATGGCCTATTCTGATTGATGTGGACTGATCTTGACCTTTCTCTCCCCTCCCCCACTCCTTTGCTACCTGCGCAGGCTGGAGCCTCCTTAGGGGTCAGCGTGCTTCGTTTTGCTTTAATTATGCTGTCTTTTCGTTTGTTATGTCTCCCAATCCACAGATGCTAATGGACCTCACATTGAATCATCTTTGTCCTCCATACTTGCTTGTGTCTAATTATTTCAAGCATACTCATCTGAATGTATTATGATTATCTCTGGTCCTTCCCTTGGATTGCTTAGTTTTTCAGGAGTGTGTGTTCTCCGTAGCTTTAATGTATTAGTGTCATAATGGTGCCATTTGAGCTCACACGGGTGTGTGTGTGTGTGTGTGTGTGTGTGTGTACATGTGTGCTGGTGCTTGCAGACTCTAGAAGTCAAGGTCTGGTTTCTTCCTCTATCACTGTCTACCTTTTTTTTATTTTTTGTCTTTTGTTTGTTTGTTTGTTTGTTTGTTTTTTCAAGACAGGGTTTTTCTGTGTAGCCCTGGCTGTCCTGGAACTCACTCTATAGACCAGGCTGGCCTAGAACTCAGAAATCCGCCTGCCTCTGCCTTCCAAGTATTGGGACTGAAGGCATGCGCCACCACTGCCGGCCTTAATTTTTTTTTTTTAAGACATGGTTTTGCACTGAACTCAGAGCTCACAGATTTGACTAGACTAGAGGGCCAGCAAACCCCAAGGGATCCGACTCCCTTCATCTCCCCAGCCCTGGGATCACAGTCACAGGCCGCACAACTGGCTTTTTACAGGGTGCAGGGATCAGGTCCTCCCTCTGCACTGGAGGGACTTTACTGAACCCCAACCCGCAGACCCCCAGACAGAAAGTCTCCTGTAGCTCTCACCCTGCTGTGCAGCCTAGGCTGGGCAGCACACCCTCTGTTGTGGTTACAGGCTATCACCACTCCTGGTTAACATGGTGCTTTTTGTTGTATGATTATTAAGTTGCCTCTAAAGATGTGTCTGAAATCCAAAGATATTTTAAGCAACTTGCAACATTTGAGCAAATTTATGATTTCTCAAGCTTTACAGCTTTGGGGAAGAGCATTTAGCTTGACTGTCACAATTTTGGTTTCATCAGCTACACATTAAAGCTATTTCTATAATTAAAAACTCCATGCTTTAGGCCACACCTCATTCTTAGCAAAAACACTGCTATTTTTACCAGAATAGTCTGCAAATCATTATCTATTTCCAGAAATCAGGCTTATTCTCAGAGGGGAAACCCTTGCCTTCAAGAGGAAGGCACCATGACTGATCATCTCTGAGAAGCTGAAGTGTTGTTAGTCGGTGTCAGCCTGCTACCCTGTGGTACAGCAGTGGGCACATCACTATCTAATACTAACATACATGAGGGCTTGTACAGAACCATGGATCTTTATATCCAGTTGCAGAACCCTAGATTCTAAAGCCTGCACCTCCTCTCTCACCTTTAGTAACTCATTTGCCATCAAAATCTGACTTTACCTGAATTCATTTGACAACAAAGTCTGTTCTGAATCAGAGATTAAATTCAAAGTCTTTATCCTGCTTGTTATAAATATTCCATTTTTTTCTACTGTGGAAACATCAATTTTTTTGAGACAGAATCTGGGTACACCTAGACCCCTTATATGTGGTTCAACATAATATATAGGTGATAAAACTGTTTTTCAACAATCCACAAAATTCTAAAACGTGTCTGATCTCAGGGTCCTAAGCACATCTGTTTTCTAGTTCTGTATTATGAAACCTTCTCCCAACACCCAAATATAATTAATTATTCTGAGGCCTTATCTTTCAAACTAATTAAAATATTTTACAATAGTTTAATATTGATTTTTAGTCTAAGCTTAAGTTTTATTAGACTAAATCTTTGTCAATTCTATGCAGCCTAGGATAACAGAAAAAGCTTCAAAACATTGTACTAACTAGTTATGATGCAGACATTGTACTAACTAGTCATGATGCAGACATTGTACTAACTAGTCATGATGCAGACATTGTACTAACTAGTCACGATGCAGACATTGTACTAACTAGTCATGATGCAGACTGTTTTTTTTTTCTTCTAACAATCAAAACTTACCAGTCGTGGGTGCTGGAGAGATGGCTCAGTACTTGAGAGCACTGACTGCTAGTTCAATTCCCAGCAACCACATGGTGGCTCACAACTATCTGGAATGGGATCTAATGCCCTCTTCTGGTGTGTCTGAAGTCAGCTACAGTGTGATCATATACATAAAATAAATAAATAAACAAACAAACAAACAAATAAATAAATAATTCTTTAAAAAGAAAACTTACCAGTCCTGAATCTTGTCTCATTAGAACCCAACCCTGTATTAATCTAAAGTCCTATACATTAAGGAGAAATATTATTGGTTAATAATAGCACAAACTACCTTTCCAAGATCATACCCGCCCTGTTTGTTTGTTTGTTTGTTTGTTTGTTTGTTTGTTGTATGTGTACCAGAGGTTGAGGTTCATGGTAGTTGGCTTTTCCTACTATTCTCCACTTTACCATTATTGTTGTTTCTATTATTATTTATTTTATTTATGTTTTATATCATTATTGTGACTTTGTTATCGACAGGGTCTCATATGTAACCTGACTGGCCTGGAACTCACTTATGTAGACCAGGTTGACCTCAGGCTCACAGAAATCTGCGGACATCTGCATTACGAGTGTTGAAGTTAGAGGTGTGCACCACCACACCCAAATTCTACTTTAGCCTTTGAGACACAGCCTCTCACTTAACCTGGGCCTTGCTGTCTGACTAAACTGGCCAGCAAGCTTGAGGACTCTCTCTGGCTCCCCCTGCACACAGCCTTCACCTCAGCTCCAGGACTGCAGGCAGGCTCCCCCAGCTCTTAAGCAGATGCTAGGGACTCCCTCCCGCTCAAGTCCTCATTGTTTGCACAGCAAGTTCTTTGCCCACTAAGCCATCTCCTCAGCTCCTTCTTTATGTTTAGATTTCCTTTTCTAACTATTCCTCAGGCAGTCGTGTGTGGCGCAGCATAGGTGTGGAACCTCAGAGGAAAGTTCTCTTTGCAGTCAATTCTCCCACCCACCTTTGTAAATTCCAGGGATCAAATTCTGGTCTCCAGGTTTGTGCCTTTATCCGCTGACTGAACCACATATAAAGGTTCTCTTTATTTATTTTTTTGAGACAGGTTCTCACGTGTCCCAGACTGGCCTTGAACTCAATATGTATCAGAGAAAGAAAGATCTAGAATGCCCAATGCTCCTGCCTCCTGAATGATGATACTGTAGGTATGTGTCTTTATGGAGTGGGAAGTAGGAAAATTCAAGTCCCGTTTGTTAGACAAGCAGCTCCCAACTAAGTTACATCCCAGCACACATCTGCTTTTTAGTGTCAGACTGCCGTGTGTGTGTGTGTGTGTGTGTGTGTGTGTGTGTGTGTGTTTCTTACATTCTTTTGGACAAGCAGGAATCTTCTTCCCCAAGTCTTCCTTATGCTGGAATTACAGGCATGTGAGTCCATGACTTCAAATGTAAAAAACAAGTTTAAGATATAGTTCAGTTTGCCGGGCAGTGGTGGTGCACTCCTTTAATCCCAGCATTTAGGAGACAGAGGCAGGGGGATTTCTGAGTTTGAGGCCAACCTGGTCTACAAAGTGAGTTCCAGGACAGCCAGGACTACACAGAGAAACCCTGTCTGGAAAACAAAACAAAACAAAACAAACAAACAAACAAACAAAAGATATAGTTCATATGTAGAGTGCTGGAGAAGGCCCTGAGGTACCTCTCCAGCCCTACCAATAACACAAAACAAAGCAAAAACAGGAAAAGCCGTTAGTTCACAGAATATATAAAAGGTATCTGAAATACAGAGAACACAAATGTTGAGAATTCAGCATTAACAGATAATAAGTAAATAAATTTTAATAAAATAAGCTAAGTACTATGGTCAGGCATAAATAATGGGTAGGAAAAATGGGCATGGTGGTGCACACTGCAGTCCCAGCATCTAAGAGGCAAAAGCAGGAGGATTGCTGCAAGTTCCAGGTCGGCCTGATCACCCTGAGTTCAAGGACAAGCTTGACTAAGTATGAGATCTTGTCTAAAGACAAAACGAAACAAAAAACAAACAAGCAAACAAAAACCAAACAAACAAACAAACAAACACGTTTAAAAGAAAACAGTAGGGAAAACGGCCTTCAAACCAGGCCAGGAAGCAGCTAAGCTTGACTAGTTTACTGCTTCTAAACACTCACTCAGTTCCAGTGAGCAGTGGTGTATGTCAACAATTAACAAAGGAAAAATGAGTCTGGGAAGATGGCAGGGAGTAGGCTGTAGGAGTCCTACAGTCCAGCAGCAGCCTCTGTTCAAAGTGTCTTCCTCTCTCCCATTCTTATTCCTTCCATCCCGTGTGGGCTCCAGAGGGAGTTTCCCCCCCTCTGGTGCAGTTCTTATTAAGTCTTTTTCCCACCCACAACCCTTCAGTCATTTTCAGTTGGGAACGTTGTAAGCTTCTTACCATCGCATCGACATTTACAAGTCTCATCCCTTGTCTACCTGCCACCGCAGCAAGCCTTTCGGAGCTTCTCAATTGCAGCACCCCCTCTGCCTCGGGATATCCCTCATCCCATATATCCTTCAGCACTCTTAGCAACAGTCCCATAATTGACTCTTCTCATTCAGATAGCCAGTTGTCTTGTCGAGACCATACAAATTTATTACTCTTTGTCTAGAGAATATAAAAGCATCGTGCTTTGGGCACTTCTTCAGACTTTATGCTCTTGTGAAGATCCCCATATACACAGAAATTTAATAAAACTTTATGCTCTTTCTCTTATTAATCAGTTCTTATACAATGAATATGGGTTCCTAGATCCAGCCAAAGAGCCCACATAAGAACTAAGAGGGAGACGAAAGGACCCCTCTCCCCTCCACCCTCACATAATTGGAAAGTGATGCAGTCACGTATGTCCAACCACAGATCTGGCATTGAGCTTCACTGTCCTACCTACTTTATACAAAGAACTGTGTCTAACTGATGAGAAGAGCCTCTGTGAGCAATTAAAGAACAATGAGGTACTGAACAATGTCCATGGCATTGAATTTAAGAGCAGAGTGGGGTTCAAAAAGGGAGAGCATCCTCTTTGGGTTGGCTGAAAGAAAGACATGCTAGAGCCAAGCCAGCCTTTAGATGGGGCCCTGGAGGAAGGATGAGACAGAGCCAGGAGCAGCTGAGAGAGAGAGAGAGAGAGAGAGAGAGAGAGAGAGAGAGAGAGAGAGAGAGAGAGAGAGAGAGACGATAGATGAACAAGGTGGTCCATGATGGAGAGGAAAGCAGGGGATGCAGGCAGTGTGAAGACCATCCCACTGAAAATGAGGCTGGGAAGAGGGTGGTGGTACACACTTTTAATCCCAGCACCCAGGAGGCAGAGCCAGGCAGATCTCAGCCTAGTCTACAGAGTGAGTCCCAGGACAGCCAGGGCTATACTCATGAAAAGCACATGAGTGAGGCTGGGTTAAAAGACAAGGGGATTGTTTGGGGGAAAATAAAGTAAAACTTGGTGAGAAAATGGAAAAAGGAGACAGAAACCAAGATTCTTATCTAGGGTAGACAGTCCCTGATGAAGGCCACAGTAGAGTCTAGTTCTGCATTTACTTTCCATAGGCAAGGCCACGTGTACCTACCTTGTGAGTGAGGGAAGCTGGGAGAGGGGTTTTCTATCAGTGCAGATGATTCTGCTCAACACTCCACTCAGAGAGGGTCTTGGAGGGTGGAAAGAGATAGTTGGCTCTGGAGCAGGTGTCTGCTCAGCCAGTCTCAGCTGGCTGAGTCTCTGCGTCTGTGAGGCTTTCACTATGTAGGCTGTGATCATGGTGTTCAAAAAAAAAAAAAAGGAATTTCTTTTGTAAAATACAAGCTCTAGAGGCAGCCTAATATACCAGCTTATTCTGCTCAAGGTTGAAAGGGGACATCAAAGACAAGATAGAGGGAGAGATGGGAGAAGAAAAATATCAGCCACTATTTGCCATGCTGGAGAAAATTTGAACTCCGGCATTTGTTTCCTTTTTGGTTGAAGTCTGGTTTTAGCTCTAAACCACCTGTGATATACCATGCTATTGCCGGTGACAGCGAAGTACCTTTAAGATGCCTTGGGTTAAAAGCTGGGTACAGTGGCTCCGACCTGCAGTCCCAGCACTCTGAAGTCAAGGTCAGCCTGGGAAACATAGTGAGAGCTTGTTTACAAACAAAAATCCAAACCCAAAACAAATCACTCCCTGCCCAAAAAATGCCTTGGGTTGAGAAGAAAACTCTCAACTCATTCTAGCTTAAAACAACAAGGGAAGAGTCCAAGTATAAGATGATTTTCAGGCAAGACCTAATCTAATGGCTTCTGTGTTATTTTTTTTTTAAATGCTGTTGGCTAGGGGATGGGGTTTTAAGGAACAGCCCAAACTGACCTTGAACTCACTATGTAGCCAAGGATGACCTTGGACTTCTCATTCTCCTAAGTGTATGCCGCCACCCCCAGCTTGTGTAGTGCTGGGAATTGAACCCAGGGTTCTTTACTCTGCCAGCTGAGCTACCCACCCTCCTCTCACATGCTCTACCTGTCAACGATTGTTCTGAGGAGTTAGCCTGTATGTGAGTGCAGACCACAGATGTAGTCCATTCCTCTCACTTTAACAGGAAAGAAATTGAAGCCCTGACAAAAAAAAAAAAAAAAAAAGCAGTCTTGCCCAGAGTTGTACATCTTCATTAAGGCTGAGCCAAGATGAAAAACCCAGTGGTCTGGCCAGTGCCCACTCTCAACTAACTAGGCTTTGGGAGAGCAGTTTGGTGGCAAGCTTATGACAGGCAGGGCCCGGTGGTGAAAAAGAAGATCTGAGGCCATCAAAAGAACTGTCACTGGGGCTACATGGGTGGGTGGACCGTCCCTCACAGTTCCCAGATGATTGGAAGGGGTGGAGGCCAGTTGCTTGGGCCTTCTCCTGCAATAAAATAGACATGCAGAAAACCTGATGCCGACTGTCTTGGTTAGTGCTTCTTTTGCTTCAATAGAACATCATGACCAAAGGAAACTTGGGGAAGGGAGGGTTTGTTCCAGGTTACGACCCTCACGTCACAGTCCATCATCAGAGGAAATCAGGCAGGAACATGGAGGCAGAAGCTGATGCAGAGGCCATGGAGGAGTGCTGCTCTGTGGTTTGCTCTTCATGGCTTACGCAGCCTGCTTTCTTACAGCACCCAGGACCACTACGCCAGGAGTGGCACTGCCCATAGTGAGCTGGACCCTCCCACACTAATCATCAATCAAGAAAATGTACCACAACAGGCTTTCTCACAGGCCAGTCTGGTAGGGACAATTTCTGAATTGAAGTTCCCTCTTCCCAAATGACTCTGACTTGTGTCACATTGACATAAAACTGGCCAGCACACCAACCAATCTGAGAACAAAGAGGAGGAGGCTGGCGCTGGTCAGGGAGCTACACGGGGAGCCCAGGAGTGGATAGGATCAGAATGAGTACTCTCTTCTGATGGTCTATGTGCCTCGGGTGGAGGGAACCTTGGAAATGCAGACCCAGGCTTTTCCAAAACCCAAGAGGGAAATGAGACAGTGGGGTGGGAAGGGGTGGGGATCCAATAGTGACAGAAGGCGTTTGAGGAAAGAAATCTGCTAAAAATCCATCTGCCCCTTCCAACTCAGGCTATAAAGAAGTCCTTTTAGCTTCTGTTGACATGCCTTGACACAATTTGTTTCCTGTGGGTCAGCAGGGAATCTGGTATATGAACATACACTTGTCTGCAGGAGCCTTTATCCTTCGTCCTTCTCACTGAGGTCTAACTTGTTAGCTGTATTCTCTTTACCTTAGAAGAGACCTCTGCCACTGTGAAGCACTCCTGGGGACCAGGAGGTACTTTGAACAACTCTGCCTAGGCCTAAGGTCTCTAGGGACTGTTGCTTGTACAGGAGGGGAAAAAAAGAAAGAAAAGAAACACAGAGAGTCAGTACTCCGCCCTCTGGACAGCACAAAGCAACACAATGAATTCATGTCCCCTTTGCTTCAATCTCCCTCCCTCCCTCCCTCCTTTGTCTTTCTTCTCCCCATCTCTCCTTTTCTGTCATCTCCCCCAATATCAACATTCCCTCGCCTACCCTCAGCCTTGCTACACTTCTGGCCCTGCTGAGAGACTTGTGTAGCAGAGTCAGACCACCAGCCCACACAGAGAGCAGGAAGGCACATACATCCCTTACCACCATCTTCTCTCCCACCCACCACCGATCACCTTCTCTGCCCAACTTAGGCTTCTCAGGATGGATGTCACCCGCCTACTCCTGGCCACCCTAGTGGGCTTCCTGTGCTTCTTCACCGTCCACAGCCACCTGGCACTCGAGGAGACCCTTGGAGATGACAGGAGTCTGCGGAGTAACTCCTCCACGAACTCGCTGGATTTCTCCTCTGTTTCTATCGTGGGTAAGTAGCCTGCCTTGGGACCCAGCCTCTAGGCTCTGACCCACGAGAGGGAGTACAGTATGTCAAGCCAGTTGCCTGGGCTGCCACCACCAGAGCTATGGTGCTTTCTGGCTCACTCCTAGGGAAATACAGAATCCTTGAGTGCTTGGGTCTGGGAAAGCTCTGCACGCCACCGCTCTAATACCAAGTTTAATGTGTCAGAGATCTGAAGAAGTCTCAAGTCAAGATGCTTGGTGGACTTGGTTTTCTTTAGCGTTAGTGACATTTTAATAAATCATAGAATTCCTCAACAAAACAAACTTTAGGTAAACCATGGGCTAGAAATGAGCCTGCAATAAACTAGTCTTGTCATGGGATGGGAAGTTACAGGGAGTGTCTTGGAGATCTTGTGGTTTGATCTCACCTAATCATAAAGGGCTAAGGATGAAGCCAAGTGGCTGAGTGCATGCTTAGCACACATAAGGCTCGATTCAGTTCCTGTAACCAAAATAATAATAACACACATAGTATGCCAGAATTTGTGAGCTCCTGTTTGATTCATGTTTTACAAGTGATGAAGCTGGGGCTTACTGACATCAGTTCCTAATGGGCAGAGCTGGGATGCAAGCAGAGGCGGTTACACATGAAAGCTCACAACTAGCAGCTCTTTGCAGACTTGCATGTCACTGGGCACAGAGATATTGTCTAATCTAGACGGTTCAGGGAAGTTATAAGAGGGGAAAGAGGTGGCATCAATATTCTTTAGTTACTATTGATATACCAGCCTTCTTTATTTTATTTGGTTATTGGTTGGTTTTTGTTTTTATTTTTGTTTTCAAAACAAGGTCTCTTTGTATAGTGCTGGTTGTCTTGGATCTCACCCTGAAGACCAAGCTGTCCTTGGACTCAGAGGATCCTGCCTCTGCCTTCCAAGTGCTGGGACTAAAAATGTGTACCACCATGCCCATACAGGGTGAGTTCCAGGACAGCCAGGGCTACACAGAGAAACCCTGTCTCGAAAACCAAAAAAAAAAAATTATTTTTATGTGAATGGGTATTTATACCTTCTTGTATGCTTATACACTGTGTGTGTGCCCAGTACCCTCAGAGGCCAGAAGAGGATGTTGGAACCCTCTGAAACTGGAGATACAGGCAGTTATGAGTCACCACTGTGAGTCTGTGCAGAAACAAACCAGAAACAAACACCAAGTAATCTTAACTGCTGAGCCACCTCTCCAGCCCCACGTCAGACTTTTTGTTTTGTAAACATATAAAAATTTATCATGATAGAACTCTTTCTGGGAGATGAGAAAACTATTGTCAAGGAAAAGATCATAGCTGTTATATAGGTTTGAGTCAGGTATACATGGTTATGAGATTTAATAATAATAATTAGTAGTAGTGGTAACCGATGTGTCCAGTAACCAAAGGCTGAGTCCATTTTCAGAGGCTGGCAATGTTCTTGCACCTGCAAGAATAAAACTAAAATGGGGGTGCCTGGAGTGATTGAGCAGAGATCAAGGGTTAGCAAGGTCAAACACCGCATCTCTCAACAGATGACACTGACAGGTCCCAGGTCCCCCTCGGATTTATTCTTGGCCTCCCCTCAGAGCACACTGCTCTTTGGGTTTGAAGCCAGGCTAATCAGAACCTGATGGCTTGATTCCGCAATGTGGTTCATCCGGAAGTCCCTCTTTCTCTCCTCCACCCTGAGACTTCCCAGAGTCCCCTCTGCTCCTCCCACTTCACCACAACTTGGGCCCCCAGAAACATCTGGCTTTGCTCCTTCTGTCTTTCTTTGAAGCACTGAACAAGAAATCCAAGAAGATCAGCAGAAAAGAAGCCGAGAAGCGGAAGAGGTCTTCCAAGGTAAGCCTGGGAGTTCTTTTTTTTTTTTTTTTTTTTGCCTGGGAGTTCTTAACTGGGGGTGGGAGACCTGCAAGTCTTGGCTGAGAACTAAATGAAAAATACTTCCTGGCCTCCAGGAAACAAGAACTGAAAACTACCTGAAGGTTTCCCCGGCCTAGAGCCTTAAGGCTTCTATAGAAGCCAGAGAGCCTAAACTCAATGAGCAGAACAGCTGCCTGCAGAAAAACAGTTCCCAATGCTGATTAAGCATTCCTGAAATTGGTCACTCAGTTCTTTTGGATATTTACCTAAACCCCACTGCTGAAGAGCCACTCTTGCTGTATCTGAGTTTCTTTTATTCCCTCCTCCTTTGAAATTCTGGGAACCAAGTTCCAGGGCCTTGTGCAAAGACTGCAAACCCTCCATCCTCCTTGTCCGGAGCCCCCTGAGTGCTGAGAATACAGGTCCATGCCACCGTGCCCAGCTGTTTCATCTGCTTAAAAATCAGAAAGCGGGGTGGGGTCTGGAGAGATGGCTCAGCAGTACAGAGCACTGGCTGCTCTTGCAGAGGACCTGGGTTCAATTGGCAGTACCCGCATGGCAGCTCACAACTGTCTGTAACTCCTGTTGCAGGGGATCTGACACCCTCACACAGACATACATGCAATTCAAATCACCAATGCAGATCAAATAAAACTAAATTATAAAAATAAAAAGGTGAGCCGGGCATGGTGGCGCACGCCTTTAATCCCAGCACTCGGGAGGCAGAGGCAGGCGGATTTCTGAGTTCGAGGCCAGCCTGGTCTACAAAGTGAGTGCCAGGACAGCCAGGGCTACACAGAGAAACCCTGTCTCGAAAAACCAAAAAAAAAAAATAAATAAATAAAATAAATAAATAAATAAAAAGGTGTAAAGAATAGAAAATAGAAGTTGCGGGTGTGGTGATGCATACCTTTAGTTTCAGAACTCAGGAGGCTAAGGCACATAGATCTCTGAGTTTGAGGCCAGCCTGGTCTACAGAGTGAGTCCCAGGCCAGCCAGGGCTACACAGAGAAACTCTGTCTCAAAAAACACAAACCAAACCAAACAAAAAACATTTAAAAATGAAACTACAAGTGGGGTACAGTGGCATGCAGTTGTATTCCCAATACCTGGGAAGCATGGCTATCCTAAACTACCTACCAAGTTCTGAACGAGCCTGGGCTGCACAGCCACTGAAAAACAGAAGTATGATAGAAAACAACATCACTTGCTGTAGCTAGATTAAGAGACTCAACAAAAATAAAACACTGTTAGCTGAGCATGGCAGCACAGGCTTGCAATCCCAGGGGCTTAGGAGGTTGAGGCAGGGGGATCCCTAGTTCAAGGGCTGCTGGAGTTTGCAGCAAATTCAACGCCCACCTAAGCAAATTGAGATGCTGTCACAAAATGAATATTTTTAAATGATGGGGATATAGTGGGGTACTAAAGCTTGCCTGTAACACATAAAGCCCTGGGTTCAATTCCCACTATGGCAAATAATTAATAATTAATAATAATAATAATAATAAATGCTGTGTTAAAGTCAGCTGGATGTTATTATGTGCCAGAGGCTCCTCAACCCTTTAATACAGTTCCTTATGTTGTGGTGACTCCAACCTTAAAATTATTTTCATTACTACTTCATAACTGTGATTTTGTTACTGTTATGAATTATAATGTAAATATCTGTGTTTTCCGGTGGTCTTAGGCAACCCCTGTGAAAGGGTTATTAGGACCCCATAGGGGGTCTTGACCCACAAGTTGAAACAGGCTACTAAAACACACTTTGTTAAAAGGCAGTTAGAATGCATTGAAAAAAGCAATTAAGGACATGCTAGGACCAAACAGAGCCTTCCAAGCCGAAACAGACAGAAAAAAGAATGCTTTCTCGCTGACTGAGGACCATTTCATGATTTTGTACCTATACCTAAAATCATACTACGATAATACAGGTTCCTACACTCTGATAAATAGCAGATTGAGGCATTGTTGAAATGCACATACTATTCCTGTGTAGTGTGGCTCAATTAATTGGATCAACTATAACCAAAGCAGGGAGCACTGACTGAACAAATTACATGTACATGCTAGGTGCTGGCAATACAGCAGTAAACAAGAGATTATAGCTGTGTGGAGCTTACGTCTGAGTGGGGAAACCAGCCTTCAAGTAAATCAATAAAGAAATCTAAATTCTTATATGATACATACTGTAAAGGAATTAAAGCATGGGGAAAGCCTAGAGAGGTAGCATTAAACAAAAAAATTAGTAACCTAGAGCAATGTCCAGTAGAAACACAGTATAAGCCATAAATGTATAATTTTGTATTTTCTAATAGCTGCCTTAAAAGACTAATAATATTTAAAACTCGGTATAAATTATTACTATTTCAACATCTAAAAAAAATTTTAAAGTTACTTTTGTGCAGTCTTTAAAATCTGGTAAACAGCTGTCACTGCACACATCAATTCCAATGCTAAATGTGGACCTAGTAAATTTATGTTTAACAGGAAAATATGTTTACGTTACACTTAAATAGAAAACTCGTTCCTCAGCACACAGGGCCTGACTACCAGTGCTAGAATGTCTGTAGGCTATGGGGTAGCTAGCCCAAAGGGCAGATGCCAAACACAGCGGTCCTCCAGGGCCAAAAGGAAGTTTGTTTCTCCCTAGAGAAATCACTGGGAAGGGCCTTCTTTGGCCACTGGAGGATGTTAACTCTAGAGGACAGGGTGGCTAAGGGAAAGAAGACAGTGAGTGGCCTAACCCAGGAGCAGTGGATAACACGGATGGTGACAGGCTTCAAACCGGAAGGTTGTTTAAAATTGGGGCTAAGTAGGGCCTAAGAAAAGGGCCAGGTCAGAGCTAGGTAAGCTTGAAGATGAAGACGGTGTGCAGGTTGGGGTGGAGGGCAAGGACCCACTGGGATGCCCTGAGCGCATGAGTAGAGGGGGGCAGAGGTCTCTGGTCCTGGACCTCCACAGTACATGAGCATCGCAGGATGGCGTAGCCAGTTCAGCAGTCTTCAACCTCTCTCCTACAGAAAAAGGCTTCGATGAAGAAGGTGGCAAGGCCCCCGCTACCTTCGCCCTGCGTGGCCACCCGCGACAGCTGCAAGCCACCCGCGCCCGCCTGCTGCGACCCGTGCGCCTCCTGCCAGTGTCGTTTCTTCGGCAGCGCCTGCGCCTGCCGAGTACTCAACCCCAACTGCTGACGCAGCTTCTTCGCTGCGCGCGCAGCTTCGGGAACGGGTGATTGGGCGGGGCTTCAGGGTCCCGCGCTTCTAGGCTGAGGGGCGGGTCTCCGTGGGTGGGGCTTGCGGGTGGGCGTGGCCAGTGGTTGTGACTTGTGGGCGCTTCAGAAGACCGGTTTTCTAGGAAACCTAGTGGAAGCTAAAATCAGAATACAGTATTTTTAGGCTGCCGGGGAAGTGTGACTATTTCTTTTAAAAGCCGAAAGCTCCCGGCCGCTTTCCATTATGGAGTCTGGTCCTTGCGGATACCCCGCAGTCTGCGCACGCGCCAGCCACTCTTGCCCATAGGGAAACTACTTAGCGCCTACAGCTGCTGCTCGCGTGGTTGGTGTTGCTGCATCTTAGGGATGGGCACAATGTTGCCAGTTCCTTCCAGCCTGCCAGTGTCTAGGCTGCCTCCAAACTAAGGGAAAGAAACCATTAGGGAACCACCTTCCAGTCTTTTCACCCATTCTCTTAAGCGGGAGCACAAAAATCTAAGATGCGCAGAATTCCATTAGCAGTCTCAGCCGGGTGGGCGGGGCGGAGGGGGGGCGAGACGGTGCCTTTGCAATGGCTTTCTAAATCCAGAAGGATTTGGGTTGAGGATTCCAGAACTTTTTTTTTTTTTTTTTTTTTTTTTTTTTTTTTAGGTTTTTCGTGACAGGGTTTCTCTGTTTAGCCCTGGCTGTCCTGGCACTCACTTTGTAGACCAGGCTGGCCTCGAACTCAGAAATCCGCCTGCCTCTGCCTCCCGAGTGCTGGGATTAAAGGCGTGCGCCACCACGCCCGGCTGGATTCCAGAACTTTTAAGAGGCTCTTAATCAAAGTCACCACCCAAACCCACTCCTCTCTTAGTCACAAGGGCACACGGATGTTTGGACCTGAGAGTTTTTCTTAGGCCAGGCAGTAGTCCCAGCCTTTCTTTTCTTTTTTTTTTCTTTTTTTTTTTTTTTTTCTAATTCTAAAAATCTTGAGCTTAGACTCCCACAGACGCAAAATTTTAGATAGCCTTCCTCGATCTTCACCCTAGTTCTGTTGACCGGTAAGAAAGTGTGGGGGTGGGGATGGGGCTGAAAAGCAGCAATCGAACGAAATTATTAAGGACCAATTGCCAAAAATGTTCCAGACTGTTTGCTGAAGTCCCACCGAGTCTCGGTCTGTAAGAAGCTGAGGTGCGGTGATGTAATTTTGAAAGAACTCTGCGAGGTAGAACACTCGCAGAAAGGAGTCAAGAGTTTGGGAAGCAGGTTTGGTAAGGAAGGGGCAAATGGACGCCCTTTGAGTCTAGAGGAAGGGCTCTAGACAATGTCGTCTACTTGTGGAGGAGGCTATGGAGCTGTGCACATAGTGCTAGGAAGAAAGGCTGAGAAGAAAGTGTGCAGCACAGACCTCCTTCCCTAGTCTTAGAGACTCTACCCCTGCAAATTACTACACTACCAATACCAAAAGAAAACAAAAAGGCCTGACCACCCCCACCCCCAAAAAAGATTCCATAGAGAAGTTGTAAGACAGAAAGGCATGGAGTCCTTATCTCAGCACTGATAACTAGAAAGGGGGAGGGAGCAAGAGATGTGTGTGTGTGTACAGTGAGGCATAAGGTCTGATACAGGATCAGTCTTTCAGGCCTTTGTGTCTGTTTGCCATTATTCTTTCAAATGCCTTAAACGGGCTGACAAGATGGCTCACAAGCCTGCCAAGCTGAGTTTAATCCCCAAGCCCCATGTAAAAGAGACTCCAGAGTTGTCTAACTGCTACAGTACACATGCACTCTCAAACACACATCATATAAAAATATCTATGATAAATACAAATTTGACTCCTTCAGATCCCCCTTCTTGCCTCCGACCTTCCCAAATAGAGACCCAGGTTGTGCCTTTGGTGACATACTTACTAGTGTGGAAACAATGGAAGCCAACACCTTTACCGAGCCACCACCTGGACAGGACACAAGAAAAGACAGGTGGTCCAGGCAAAGCTGCCTACACAGTGCTGACCCTGGGAAAGTCCTTGTGTGTCTCCCTGAGCTGCCTTATACTTATCTTTAAAATGATAAACACTGATTCCTGCTGTTCTTGGTAAAACTCCAGGAAGTTGTTATTTCTCTATGCCTTAACACAGCTACACACACACACACACACACACACACACACTCACAGAGAACCTGCCAGTTGCTTGTTCTGTTTTCTGTCATTTGGGCTGCAAACCCAGAAGGCAAGAACATTTTGTTCCTTGCATGACAGCGGCTGCTGAATAAGTGTCACCAGTAATGAGAATATTGGGAACACATTGCAACAACTGCGCCTGTGTTTTCCTGACACTGTTTATCGACCAGGTACTATCCCAGCAGTGAAGCTGGGACACAAAGCCCCACCTTCAGCCTGTTTACGCAGGTTTGTTAATTTTGGTTTTGTTTTGAGACAAAAATACCACTGTGTGTAGCTCTGGCTGGCCTAGAACTAACTGTGTAGACCAGGCTGGCATCGAACTAAAGATTGTCATGCCTCTGCCTCTCACTGCTGGGACCTAAGCAAGTGCCACCACCCCACACAGACCTTTAGTAACAGTCATTGAGTTACTGGGTTTGGACAACTAATCCAGCAGTTCCCTCATTAGCACATGTGTATTGACCACCTACTGTGTGTCAGGTACTGTAACCACTTGAATGAAAAACTCCAATGTGGATATTGTCCCTACAGAGCTTACCAGCCCAGTGGGTCTTGGCCACTGATCCTCAGAGGCAAAAACAATTCTTAGGGTCTGGGATCTCTTCCCACACACTTAGCTCACATGCCCATCAACTCTGATCCCTGCCCAAGTCTTCCTTCAGCTTTGAGATGCTGAGAGTCGTCTCCTCTTTTGGAATTCCTCTAGAAGCTTTAAGAGTCCTAAAATCAGCCGGGCGTGGTGGCACACGCCTTTAATCCCAGCACTCAGGAGGCAGAGGCAGGCAGATTTCTGAGTTCGAGGCCAGCCTGGTCTACAAAGTGAGTTCCAGGACAGCCAGGGCTACACAGAGAAACTCTGTCTCAGAAAAAAAAAAAAAAAAAAAAAAAAAGAGTCCTAAGATCGCGGCCCCATGCCATTGCAAAACTCTTCCTACTTTGGTGACCAACTGAAGCTTGAATTTATGTCCAAAAGTTTTGGTTGTATAAGGATATGAGTGCCTTAATCCATCTTCAACACAAGTATATTCCCTCCTTCATCACACACCCATTGGGTGAACTCTGTGCTGGGAAGGTTTGCTCTATTCTTCATCATTTCTTCCCAAGAGCACCCGAAATCCTCATGACGCAACCTTGAGCAAGTCACTACTTTTTCTTCTTACATGGAAGTCTCATGTAACCCAGGCTGGCCCAATTCAGGCTAGCTTCTAACTTCTGACCCTCCTGCCTCTACCTCTTATGTGCTAGATGATAGACATGTAGAACCATTGTGTCGCTTGTGTTGTTTGCACTGCTAGGGCTCCACACCATGGCTTAGTGTTCGCTAAACAGGCTCTCTACCAACTCAGCCCCAAATGTTGAAGTCTTAAGTGAGACTTCATATAGCACATATGAAGGCTTTTTTTTTTTTAATCAGTATGTTTGAAGAATGCAGACCAGAAATCGAAATCAGGGTTTAGGTACTAACAGTCAACCTCCTGTATCAGCCTCATGGACCAGTTCATCTTTTGGTTTGGTTTCAAAAGAAAGTTTAAGCCACCTGGAGATATAAAAGGTTTTAACAGGCCACCCCACGACCTCATACAGCCTTCTATTAAATGGAAACAGCAGTTTATTTCAGAATTTGGGCCAGGTGGTTTTTCAACATGTTAAACTGTAATGCATTGATTTAAACATGCATGTTTTTATTACATCTTTTTAAAGACTTTGATTTAAAAAAAAAAAGAAAGAAAGAAATTAAAGCTTGTGATTTCACAGAAGCAATAGACTTCAAAAACCGTAGTCTCGGGGGTAGGAGGCCCTCGGGGCCCCAGGCTATGGGCATTATTAGGTCAGTCTGTCTGGCAATTACTAGGTCCTTATTCTAAATTCTTCCATCTGTTTCGACAAGCAGAGATGTGGCACCACTGCCCACTGACAGGAAATTACCCTTTTCCAATAGGAACTTTATTAAGAAACTTAGCTCCAGGGGCCAATGCACATGTGTGGAGGAGGGAACAGGGTAAGTGAAGAAAAGAAAGTGATTTGATCTGAATTAGTCAAGCCATCTGTAGTAACTTTCAGATTCATCTAGACTTTTGAGGCTTTCTTCTTCCGTGGACCAAAGGTAGGTGTGTGGACTGAAAAAGAAAGCAGTTGAAAAGGAATGGGTTTTATCATGAAAAATATTTCAAAAGGGTATGTCTGTGGGCTAGATTCATGCTAGAGTGGACTTTTCTCCCGATAGCTTACAGGTGGATCTGAGAGCTGAGGTGGCCTTCGTCTTGTAGAGGAAGTCAACAAATACCCTCCTCGGTTTGAGTCTTGAAGGTTTTCACACCTTCTAGATTCCTCTTTACAATTCCTATGCCCAATGGCTGGAGACTACTTGAGGCAACAGTAAAATTACACCCACAGGAATCCATACCCGGCTTCCAGAGCAAGCTCCTGGGTCACTGTTTACCACGCCAGATTTCTAGCAAAATTTCTAAAGCTCTGTGACTGGTAGATTATCAATCTGTATCAACTTGAGTCGCAGGCTTATTCATAAGACAATTTCCAAAGCCGATCGAGGAATTGAGTGAAGTTAGTTGACAAGGTCCAGGTTACATGAACACCCCTGGTTGCCTCAAGCAAGTTCTGTGGCTTTGTCTCCTGGGATAGTGCTGAGTCTCATGGGTGAGAATCCGGCTTCCTGGAGTTTCAAGGTCTCCAAGGCAGAGCAAACCACTGCCTGCTGCCACCTGGAGTTCTCGCTGGTGTCTATGACCTTTCCTGGGTTTTAGAGTCCATGTTTCCTCCAGCCCTCGAGGCTCATTACTTCTGTTCTAGCAAGGACCTGAAAGGGGGATCCGTGAGTCACAAGCCTTAGGAGTCTCCAACAGCTTGACACCTGGAGGCAGGCAGTACTCAGACCTGCAAGGTGACTTCAGATAAGTCGCCATCTCTCCATATCTAAATTTTTTGTGCTTTTGCAAGGCTCTAACTCTAAGGTGTTTCTTAAGGTTCTAGCAGCCTGATTCTATAGCTGGGTCTTTGCGCCCTGACACAAAGGCAGACACCAGACACTGAATCATTTAACCTGGCTTTCTTTAGAGCCAACAATCTGAGAAGATCGTGTGTGTGTGTGTGTGTGTGTGTGTGTGTGTGTGTGTGTGTGCCCCCGCCCATCTGTAAGGCCTGCCTTCCATTTCATTAGCTAGCAGATTACATCGGAAGGGAAATGGAGGCTGTCTGTCACTCCAGAGCTGAGCCTTGCCCCCCGTCAGTGATCAGTTCTCTGAGGTTTGCGCTGTATGTAGGTGCATCTCTCCCGCCCTGTAGCAGGGGAAGACTTGCTTTTCCTCTTTATCGTTTCTGTGTGCATGGCGGGGTTGGCACACAAGGCCACTGAGTCTTGCATTACTCCCTGGAGGCCGTTTGGATGACATCTAGGTGGAAGGTTAACTCAAGAACAAACATTTGCAATATGGGGAGGAGAGTCCTTCCTACAGAAGAGTACAAAGGTGCTTTTTATAAAATATGATAAGCATTGTCCAGATCTCACAGTATTCTACATTCCTTGCCCTCTAAACAACTTCCTCCACTCCCTCACCCCCACCCTCAAAACTTGATACAGAAATGGAGCTTCACAGCGACAACCTGAGGTCTTTCTGTCACTATTCTGAGTAGCAGACTTAGTTCTCCTTAACCCCCACATCACTGCCTCCCAATCCCCCAGGTGGGGTACAGGGAAAACACAAGGAAGGCCAGGCCAGATTCTGAGGGGTCCTTAGCCAATTCTCCTCATGAAACGTCTGACAAGGAGCCTCAACACCAGCCACAGAGGTGATGAAGGCAGAGACAAGTTATCCTCCATTGTGGCACCTGGTCACGGTCACACCTGAGAGCAGAGCTACATGGGAGGCCGGATGTGGAGGTTTTGCTGTTTTTAAAGACAAGGTTCTGAAAACAAGGTATCTCTAAAGAAAGGAAAAGCCAGGGTAACAGAAACCAGAACCCCTAGGGGACAGGTCCCCTATATATACACTATAGGACTCTCACAGATCAACACCTGGGAAGGTACTCGCCCCAAATGCAGGGAGACAGATTTGAGGGTAAGAGCTCACACTTGGCCTAGCTTTTGGAGGGATTAGCATAGCTGCTGTCTACAGAATCTTCATCTACTAAAATCCATCATGGTAAAGCCAAGGTAAGGTGAAGTCTTGCTCTCAGGAGCCTGAGATCCAGTTACTTGGTTCCCACCCTCCTAACCCTGGGCCTGTGGTATAGGTCTTGGATTTTGGTTCTAAGAATCCATGTTAGTACAACAGCTAGTTCACCTGCATGGTTTCTCTCAGCGCCATAGAGTTCAAGACTATTTAAAGTTCACATGAAGAATGTGGAAGATCTTTTAAAATGTCTCCTGTAATGAGAGAGCATCCCTATGCTCCTAGCACTCCAGAAATTGAGACAAGATTTCTGCAAATTCAGAGTCAGTCTGTGCTACGTAGCAAAGCCATTTCAAAACAGGTATATTTGGCCTAAAACCTTGCTTACAATCAATGTGCAGGAAATAGTATTGAGAGCTGGGTGGTGGTAGAGCACACCTTTAATCCCAGCACTCAAAAGGCTGAGTTTGAGGCCAGCCTGGTCTACAGAGTGAGTTTCAGGGCAACCAGGGCTACACAGAGAAACTCTGGCTTGAGAAAAAGAAAACACAAAGGAGGGAGGGAAAAGTATGGGAATAGATCTTTTTTTCCTCATGAATTAGGATTGCTTTTCAGTCTCTGAATACCTTGTACCTTTTATTTAGTAGATTTTGATCCTATCCACCCAGCATTACCTGGTTTTTTATTGGACGCAAGGTCTCCCACAGCTCAAGCTGTTCTCAACTTCCCAGGTACTCAAGGTTGACCCCGAATCCCTGACCCTCCTGCTCCCACTTCTGAGTGCAGGGATCACACGTCTCACACCTTCGGTCAGACCTGTCTAGTCTATTTTGTCATTTTATGGTGATCACTTGAGAAGTGGGTCCAATTTTGAATTTACCGATATTTACAAATGATTTTCTGCAAAGTCATCATATACTCATGGAGTTTTCAAACTTTCAGTTACGCATGCGGCAGGGGGGTGGCCTGGGAATGAGCGTGACAGTAGGCTGTCAAGTGAGGAGCTATGGGTGGAGGTAACTGGCTTGTGTGCACACCTGAGCCCTTTGCTAAGGTCAGAAAGCAAGAGCAGACCTCACAAGGCCGTCCTCTGACCTACATTCACGTACACCTATATTCACTTCACATTGGCAGGAAAATCAGAAATGGAGTCACTCTGGCTATACAGTTGCCTGCCTGAGCCACTTTAGACCATGTCTCTCCAACAAACAAAAACTCTGCTCCTTAGTTGTTGCTCCTTAGGCAGGGTTTCTCCGTGTAGTCCTGGCTGTCCTAGAACTCCGTGAGAATCCGTCCTTACCTGGACATCCCAGCCACCCACGTTTAGCCCTCACATTCCCTAGCATTTCTGCCAGGCTCTTCAGTCAGCAGAGGGTACTTAGACCAGCTTTTAGCCATCCTGTGCATGGGGCTTGTTTTTATTTGCTTTCCAGGTCAAATGGGTTCAGTAAATTGATCACTTGGGCACATAAGAGGGAGTTCAATTTCTCATACTTTTTTGTGTGATTCACATTATGCAATCCATGAAGAGATGGTTCAGTGGGTATGACCGTTCGCACTTGTAGAAGCTACACATGGCCATGCTCGACTTTAACCCCAGCTCTAGGGTGAGGGATCTGGGAAGAGCAGAAACGGCCTCGCTCTGGTCCAGTGAGGTACCCTGTCTCAGGAATATGGAAGAAAGCGATGGGACACCTGGTGTCCTCCAGAATCACAGGTACAGTATCTGCACACACATGCACATATGCCAGCCACACACTTACATTTTAATAGAGCCAAAATTCTTTAGGCAGTAGAAACTGTATTTTATCCACCTTCCTTTGTTAACATTCTAAATAGTATATAAACATTATAAAACAAATTAATTTGTTTGTGACCCGGGCTTGTGACAGGAACCATCAACTATACAAAAGTGACAGGCCTTTTCCTCTTTGTTTTTCTAGCCCCTTTCAGTCTGTCACTTGTCCTTTCTTGGTTAACCTATCCTAACCCTTGTGAAATAGGGACCAAAAAAGTACCAACTTAGTATCATGAGGTTGAAGAGACGCCCAACAGTAAAAAGGCCAAGCTCTTGGGAACCTTCAAACTCCAGGGGTTCCTGCCCTTTGGTAGAGCTCCTTCTTGGGTCCTGGGCTGAGAAACCAATGGATCTGCAAACCAAGCACACAGATCTAAAGACCAATTGAGGGTCTGGATGATAAGGTACATAGCTTGTGACCATCACTAGCAACATCCAGCCTCAGGACTTCCAAGACTTCTGAGGTCATGTCCCCTGCGGATGCCTCCCAGGAACCTCTCCGTTCCCCTGCCACACCTGGAACAGTATGAGGGATACAGCAGAGGTCAAAGACAGAGTGACCAGCCCCAGGGGGGGGTAAGGGGAGAGGTGTGGGGGAGAAACACTGTCCAGGCTACTGCAAAGTTGGTGACATTTGCTCTTGGGAACGAGAGATAGGGCCCGGAACAAGGATGGCAGCTGGAAGGTGAAGGACAGCCCCAGCACTCAGTAGCGGTAGTGATCAGGCTTGAAGGGGCCGTTGATGGGCATGCCCAGGTACTGGGCCTGCTTCTCAGTCAGCTTGGTCAGCTTCACATTCAGTTTGCCCAGGTGGGCTTCAGCCACCGCCTCATCCAGCTGCAGAAACAGAAGAGCCAGGAGTTAACATCATGTTCTAGTACCCTCACCTGCATCTAGCCAACACACTACTCTGACGGGGAGCTGGCAAGTGGCACTACCCTTGCTACCCTCGTTCTCTCCTCATGGCCAGCTGCAGTGCTCCCCCTCAGAAGAGCCATGCACACCCATCAGATCACTCTGGGCACCACCAATTACATCTCCTCACCTCCTCTAACTAAAGCACTAACCACAGTGCTTCCTGGAATGAACAGGACATATTTTATTATCAACAGGGACACTCCCTACCAAGTCCTACCTCACAATGGCAGGACAATGACTACAGCCCAGCCCAGACAGAGAGAGTGCTTTTACATTCCAAATCTGTTGTCTGTCCACTGTTCCTCAGAGCTGCACAGACATCCCCAAGAAAGAGGAAAGGAAGGATAATGGCTCTATTAACAGAGGAAGAGTCTAAAGAAACTGATAATGGGTTCAACTAGATGCAAGGTGGGCCTAGGCTGGAGTCCACATCAGAAGTGGAACGGAGGCCTCCTCTGCCTGGGCAGTCTCCTTGGGATGCCCGCCTTCTCTCTCACAGCACCGGCACCGGTGTGCTACAGAAGTGGTGACCTTCTGGGCAGTTAGAGCTGGGTTTCCAAAAACTCCGAAGAGCACAGAACCTCTAAACCTTGATTTCCTCATTCGTAGGGCACACATAACAAATACCCACCTTTTGAACCTGCCCTAAAGATCAGTGACATTCAGACCGTTGGTTCAAGGGGGTAATTTAGTAAGTGGTGGCTACTGTCATCATTAAATAAGGTACCTAATAAACCTGCAGAAATGTGGCCCGTTGTACCAGCTAAGTACTAGGGATGCAGCTAAGGGATATTTGTGTAGCAGTTTAAGGACCTGGGCTCCATGTCCAGCACCACAAAAATGAATAACAACCAACCCAAGACTGACATGGAGGCTTGTGCCTTTAATCCCAGGTTCCAGGAGGCAGAAGCAGACAGACCTGAGTCAAGGCCAGCCAAGTTCCAGGCTAGTCAGGGCTATAATGAGATCCTGTCTAAACACCAAACAGACGAATAAACCAAATGGGGCCTATTCATTTTTTTTTTTTAAACTACAATGTGTTGCATATATTTTTAAATTATTTCATATCAAGACCTCAGCACATGACTTCTCTTGAGAGAGCTCAGAAGCCCTGTCCACTGGAGCTGTGTGCCAGGCTGGTGACAGCTGAGTGGCAGAGACCCCTCTGCCTGGCATGTGTATTCTCCAACTTTTCAGTTCCCACTCAGCCTGCTTTACCAACTTCCTGCCAATCCTTGTAAATGTGGGAGAGGCTCGCCATCACTAAGGAGAGAACTCTTGCCTTCACTTTACAGATGAGGAACGGAGACACAGCTCCAAACCTGGTGAGTCACACTCCACAGCCAATGCCACTGTGTGTGCTCCAGGGAGCACTGAGGACTCTGGATGACAACTAAGGGCAGACAGACATATCTTTATAAACTCTAGCAAGCCTGCACAGGGAGCCCAGGAGCCAGCCCATAAGTCTTGGCTTACAGTAAAGCTAAGAGCTTACCTTCTTAGGCAGGAAGTGAACCCCAACGGGGTATTTATCTGGGTGGGTCCACAGCTCAATCTGTGCCATCACCTGGTTTGTGAAGGAGTTGCTCATCACAAAGCTGGGGTGTCCCATAGCACAACCCAGGTTGACCAGACGGCCTTCAGCCAGCAAGATGATGCGGCGCCCATTCTTTAGCCAGTAGCGGTCCACCTGCAAGGGCCCAGGGCAACGGTAAGGTGGTGGGCACTGCCCGTGCCTTTGTTCACCTCCCATACTTCACAAGATGCCCTGGAATGCCCCCAACCACCACCCTTCAGAGCCAGCACACACAGCTAAGAGTCGCCAATGCCCTAATAAGTCTGTCGTGAGAACTTAATGAACTCAGACCTATAAAGCACTTGGCATTCTGTAGGACTCAGAAGGTAGCAGCTAGTGGTATTATTACTGTCCTATACTCTGTACCTAGTCCTTTGCACATACATGGCTATCATTTAGTACTTCATCTTCCCCTATTTAGACTGAAGTTTACAAGGCTGTCATCTGTTCAGAGCTGCACACTCACAAGTAGCTGCAATTTGAGCCTGGACAGTTTGAGGCCAGATCTCATGCTCTCAGTTGCCATTAAAAAGTTGAATGCAAGATGGGAAGATGGCTCAGTAGGTAAAGCTGCTTGCTGCTTGCCACCTAAGTTCAATCCTCAAGAGCCACATAGTAGAGAGAATCAACTCAGTTGTCCTCTTATCTCCACATGCAAGTATGCATGTGCTTACATACATAAGCACACATATACATGTATATACATATACATGTATATAGAAGGTTGAATGCAGGGCTGGGGATATAGTTCACTTGATAACAGAGGGCTTATCTAGCTTATGGAAGCACTGGGTTTAGTCTCCAGCTCTACAAGGCAGAAAAGAGCTTTACTTAAAGCAATTCTCAAGGGCTGGGGAGATGGCTCAGTGGTTAAGAATACTATCTGCTCTTTCAGAGGTCCTGAGTTCAATTCCCAGCAACCACATGATGATGCCATCTTCTGGCTTGTGGGTGTACATGCAGATAGAGTGTGTGTTTATGTGTACATACATACACACATACATATTACATAAATAAATCTTTAAAAAAAGTTTTCAAGGAACATTACTCTTATAATCAGACATTACTCTTATAGAAATAAAATAAATAAACCAACAATAAATAAAACCTAAATAAAAAGTTGTATATTCCTAAAAGGACTCTCTGCAGCAGAGCTGTCCCTTCTCTCAGTACGGGCCTACTTTGCATAGGCAGAAATGCAATGCCCCTTTCCGGTCCTCCCCCACCCTGGCGCTGCTGCCAGTTCAGCCCACAAGCCTGCCCTTTGGCTACCCACAAGCCTGCCCAGCTACGAGCACCCCCAGAGTCTTGTCTCTTTGGCTGCCACTGTCTGCAATCTTCACGCACAAGCACAAGTGGGCTTTCTGAAACAGCAAGGTCACCATGTGACACAACTGCTGACACCTTCGGGGGCTTCAGCAGCCTCAGCCTCAGTTCTGATTCCTCAAACCCAGCTCTACCAAGGCACACACCACTCTCTAGGCTGCAACAGCTTCTGTGGTGGGCAACCGACAAGCCCGCTCCTCCTCCTCAGCCCTGCTCTGCCAGCGCAGAGGGAGACTGGGGCTTCTCACCTGGGGCTTGATGTTCACCTTCTCCACGGCGTTCTCATTGAGCCACTTCACGTCGATCTCTACATCGAAGTGTCCAATGTTACAGACAATGGCGTCATCCTTCATCTGCTCAAAGTGCCTGTGAGGGAGCCCAGGCCGTGAGACCAGAGACCAAGAGCAGTCCCAAGCCGTGTCCTCTTTGCTCCCTAGGCCTCCCGCCTGGCACCTACCGGCCAAGGATGATATCCACACAGCCTGTGGTGGTGACAAAGATGTTGCCCTCCTTACAGGCTTCGTCCATGGTGGTTACCTCATAGCCTGCAGGCATTAAGCATGTGTTATCAAACATGGCCTCCCTCTCCTCAAGCCCCACAGCCACCCTGACGCTATCATACCCTCCATGGCAGCTTGCAGTGCATTGATGGGGTCGATCTCGGTGATGATGACTCGGGCCCCGAAACCCCTCAGGGCCTGGGCACAGCCCTTGCCCACATCACCATAGCCTGCCACCACCGCCACCTTGCCCGCAATCATCACATCTGTGGCCCGTTTGATGCCATCTATGAGGGACTCCCGGCAGCCATAGAGGTTGTCAAACTTGCTCTGAAAGGAGAGGGAGCAAGGAGACAATGGGGGCAGGCAATGCCCTGAGACCAGGCGTCCCACAGATTGCGCTGAGACTACCTGCCTGCTTGGGCTGACAGAATCCCTAAGAATCTCCACTAGACAACGCCCCGACATGTCCCTCATCCTCCTCAGCTCCAGACTATCTCCCTACTTTATCTCTGGTAGTCCAGAAGCCTTTCTAGAGACTCAATGCCTAAGACAGGTTGCTGGGTCAAAGACTCTGTTTAACGTTACAGCTCCTGATAATCAAAGCCATGATACCTGAAGCAGCTGTGACCTACTGGTCTCCCTTCAAGGCGCTTACCACCCTCAGACTAAGAGCTTCATGTCCCAAGCCATACCCTGCGTGGACATCTTTCTTCAGAGATTCACTCCTAAGCTCACTGAGCACCAACAGCCAGAGAGGACACTACCCCAGGACTCACCTTGGTGACAGAATCGTTGACATTGATGGCAGGCACCTTCAGTATCCCATTGGACATCATCTTGTAGAGGTTGTGGACCCCAGTCGTGGTCTCCTCAGAGATACCTCGGATGCCTGAATGAGAGAAAGAGCGTCAGAGAACACATTTCTACCCAAAGCCCTCTTGACTCCCTGCTGTCCCCCCCTCCCTTGTTGCCATCTCTGTACCTGACTGTAAGGTTCACCCAGTCACCTCTGATGCCCTCTATCCACAGTCCTACCAGGCTAATGTCTCAACCTCCCCACCCCTCCTCACCACTGTCCTAGTGCCTGTCATCATTTTCACCCAGCTGTCCTATCATATCCTACAATATTCTCAAGAGAAGGCTTCCTTCATTTACTAGTCAGTCATGCCAAGGTTTTATAGCGTCAATCTTTTCCTACCCCACGGCCTTTGTCTCTCCATCCTCTCCTCCCTGTCACACAGTCAACAACACTGTTTCTCTGCAGCCATTCCTAGCTGCCCTACATTGACTGTGGTTTATGAACTCAGCCAGCCCTGCCCCCATCCTCAGTTAGCCTGGCTTCACATCACAGGTCAGAAGGTCAGTGCCTGCAGGAACCTCCTGTCCGCCAGTCCTACGAACCTGGGAGTTCAGCCAGGCCCACTGCCTCATGTCTATGAAGGAGCAAGATACCTTCAGGCTACCAGTGTCCACCCCACCTGCGCACCTGACAGAAGCTGAGGGTATTTGGTGTGGATGAGGTTAGTAAGGTCACCACCATCATCCAGAATCATGTTGAGGGGTCCGTCCTTGAAGTGCAGCGTCTGCTCAATGCACCACAGGTACTCCTCATCTGTCTCGCCCTTCCAGGCAAACACTGCAGGGGAAGCGGCACATGAGAAGCAGGCAAGGAGGCGCTAGAGAACTCTACCAACAAAGCCAATACCATCTCCTTCCTAGCTCCCAGAGTATGTCCAGCCCCTGTACCCACACAATGGTGGGAACTGCACAGCTTGAAGCTAGAGAGATCTAAGCTCAAACCCTGGCTGGCTCTGAACTTTCCGGCTAGACCTTGAAAAATTCACTTTACCAGTTTCCTCTCCTATACATGGGGCTTGCAATAGCATAAGTCAAGTGAGACAGAGGCTACATACAACGCTAGATGTAGGTGTCTAGAAATAATTATTTCCTTTTGTATCTCCTCCTGCCTGGGCTCAATGGAGTAAGATACTGGCCCACACAGAACAGGACTTAACACAGGAGTGGATGTTCACAGTCAGCTATTGGATGTATCACAGGGCTCCCAATGGAGAAGCTAGAGAAAGTACCCAAGGAGCTAAAGGGATCTGCAACCCTATTGTTGGAACAACATGATGTACTAACCAGAACCCTGGAGCTCTTGTCTCTAGCTGCATATGTATCGAAAGATGGCCTAGTCGGCCATCAATGGAAAGAGAGGCCCATTGGACTTGCAAACTTTATATGCCCCAATATAGGGGAATGCCAGGGCCAAAAGAATGGGAATGGGTGGGTAGGGAAGTGGGGGGCGCTATGGGGGACTTTTGGGATAGTATTGGAAATGTAATTGAGGAAAATATGTAATAAAAATATTAAAAAAAAAAAAAAAAAAGAACAGGACTTCACCAAAAGGGACATCGTAATCACTGGGTTCCATCAGGCAGGACCCTGGATTTGTTCCTCACTGAAAGGTCTGAAGGGCCTGGCAGTCTCTGTGGTGGGTAGTTTCGGGTGATGGCTCGCCACAGTGCCCCAGCAGAAGCGACTCTAGGTGAAGCATCTGCTGTGCCAAGTTCTGTAACCCCATCCTATGTTCCCTTGTGCAAACCCCGAGGAGGCGCTGCCGTCACCGCTCACAGAAACCTCCCAGAGGGTCTAGGATGTGCATGACTCTGCCCAGCACTCTAAAGCAGCACCTGAAACAGGGTGCTGGCAGGTGGGTGCGCCTCACAGCGAGTGCCACTACACAGCTGTGCGGATCCCAGGCATCACCTGTTTGCACAGGACACCAGCCCATCAGCCAGCTGCCTCCCTCCCCACACTGAAGAAGATAATGCTGTAGAAAATGAAGCCTGTTCTGAACGAGGGCTGCCAAGCCTAACCAAGGTGGGAGAGCTGCTGACAGGCCATTCAGCCCTATGAGGCTATAGAGCCCCTTCCCTCTGCCCTCTACCTATAGCTCATTAGGATTCCCACCACCATCACCAAATCTTTAAGTGTTTTGTCTGCAAGCATGTCGTGTCTTTGACTGGTTGCCTGAGGAAGCCGGAAGAGGATATTAGGTCTCCTTGGTCTGGAGTTACAGATAGTTGTGAGCTGCTACATGGGTGCAAGGAATCAAACCCAGATCCTCTGGAATAACAGCCAGTATTCTTAACTGCTGAAAGATCTCTCCAGCCCCCTAATGAAGATTTTTGTATTTTGTTTAATCACCACTGAATCTAGCAAGTCCCTGCTTGCAGGCCAGAAAGACATGCATATTCTGCAGCAGTCTGAGACAAAGACTTTGCTCTTGAGCCTGGTCCTTTCTCATACCCCAGACTACTGGACCAGCCAGGGCACCTCTGAGACTCGTTCTGCCTTACACCTAGGCAGTTCTTTATGACCCATAGGGTTCCTCTAAGAACCCCCTACCTCTACACCATGTGGCTCCCAAACATAAGATACTTCCCTTGGACACGACACAGGTCGCTGGGTCAGTATCTTCCATGGGATTGAGACGAAGTAGAAGAGCAAAGCTGCTCTTGGCAGTGAGATCTGCTAGGCTAAGATCCTCTCTCTACCATATGGAAGCTTATTACTACAGGATTCAGTAGAAGAAACTCAAAAAAAGCAAGAGAGCCTTATCCACTCCCAAATACCCCAGTGACCCCACTCACCTGGAATGCCAGCCTTGGCAATGGCAGCCGCTGCATGGTCCTGAGTAGAGAAGATGTTGCAGCTGGACCACCGCACCTAGAAGGGCCAGGGAAAACAAGGCTGTTGATCATTAGCGGCTAGGAAGCACTGATGTTAGGGACAGGGACAGGAAAGCCCTAAAGCCAACAGTGGGGACTCTGTGCAAGTGAGTGGCTACAAAACAGCACCAGAGCTTTAGAAACCAAAACAAAACAAAAAACAATAAATCACTGACCCAGGCATGGTGGTATACCTATAATCCTAGGACTCAGGATGCAGTATCAAGACCAGCTTGAGCTATATGGGGAGTTCCTTGCCAGCCTGAGGTATACAGTGAGATTCTGACTCAACACACACACACACACACACACACACACACACACACACACACACCACTGGACAGATGGCTCAGCAGTTAAGAGCACTTGCTGCTCTTCTAGAGGACCCAGACTTGTTTCCTAGTACCCACAATGAAGCTTACAAATACCTAAAACTCCAAACTCCAATTCCTGGGGATCAGATGCCCTCTCTGGCCTCTGTGGGAACCAGGCACTCATGTGATACTCTAGTGCGATGTGAACAAGGAGAGATGTGATGTGGCAAAGACTTCAGGACAAGGAGGACAGGAGACCAAGTGTGTTTGGACTGTGCACTTGATCGCCAAGTGGCTTATCCAATACTTGGACATCTAAGACCGTGGGCTCAGGTCAGGCTTGTACATGTGGCAAGGCCTCACCACCACACAGGCAGTATTTAAAGCTATGAGATCAGGTCACCAGCAAGCTGAATGTTAAAAATAAAAACACAGCAATGGTGGCTGGAGAGAGTCAGTGAAGAGTACTCTCCAGGACCCAGAAGAGCTTATCCAGGATCCGGGTTCAGTTGCCACCCCCGACGTGGCGGCTCACACTTCAAGCCTGCTCAGGCACTGGAAGCAAGTGTTACACAAATGTGCATGTGGGCGAGACATCTAGACACATAAAATAAGAACAAATCTAAAGAGGGTCAGTGGGGACGGGTAAGAGCATCCGAGCCTCAGTACTTGGAGGCTGAGGTAGGAAGACAGCTTACGCCTAACCCGAACTCTAGAGGACACAGTGGGACGCTGTCCCCAAATACAAGCCCTCAAGAACTCTTATTTTGGCTGTCCTACTCTAGCAGGCCCCCTTCTCCTTGAGATCTTACATACATAATACAGGTACAACCAATCAAAGCACTCTACCTTTCTAGCAGCACGACTGTCCAGAATGCACTTGGCCCAAGGAAGGCCAATGGGAGAGTTTTGGGATGACTAAACGGAGTATTGGGTGGGGGTCTTCTACCAGCACTCTCAGGCAGGAAGGTGTACTGTGCAGTCAGAAAGAAGCTATCTTCCCAACTGGAGAGAATATACAAAAGACTATCTGCCCCCAGGAGCAGCAGCAATGGGGAATGGAGAGAAAATCAAGGTGACCAGAAAAGGCTCTGCAAGCTAGGTCTATCAGTACAGTCTTCACTCATGGCTGAGGTCAGAGAGGGCAAGCAACTCGAAGGAGTCAGAGAGCTGTGGGCCTCACCTCAGCACCCAGGGCCACGAGAGTCTCAATGAGAACAGCAGTCTCCACGGTCATGTGCAGGCAGCCAGCAATGCGAGCACCCTTCAGTGGCTTGGAGGCTGAGTACATCTCCCGCATGCGCATCAATCCTGGCATCTCATTCTCAGCTATATCCAGAGCCTTCCGTCCCCAGGCAGCCAGTCCGATGTCCGCTGCGGGAACAGAATGGGTAAGTTACATGAGCAACCTGCTCCCATTAACCATGAAGTGCCTTCACCTTATAAGGACCAATACAAGTGTAATCCTATAGCCTTCAGGCTGGGCGAACTGTCACTCACAACAAAGAGAAGTGCTCCTTGGAAAATCAGCTCTAGAACTATGAATCTCACACTGTCCCCTGTCAATGTGGGACTGGATGCTCGCTCGAGAGGGGGTGGTAGGGAGGGGAAGGAGAGAGGATGGAGGAAGCTGCAATGGACCAGAACCAAATGTCTGGGAGAAACTGCAAGTAACAGGGGTCCTATAGCTGGGGAGTAAGAACAGTACCAGATCTGACCAGTCTGGGATTAATATATTTAAACTATGTGTCTTTTATAGGGGCTTATTAGGGCTGGAAGTTCCAGCAACAAACCTCTAGGTCACTTTCCCAAAAAAGTCAAATCCAGCAGGTATATTATTTTATAAAAGAAAGGACAACAGCCTCTCTTTTTACATCTGAGCATGTATATAGAGGCTAAAGGTCACTGTGAAGTGCCTTTCTCAGCTTCTCCGTCTTGCTTTTTGAGACAGGATCTCCCACTGTACCTGAAGCTCACTGTTTTGGCTAGGTAGACCCTCCTGCCTCTGCCTCATTAACACTGAGATTATAAGCGCTTGCTTATGGGTGCTGAGGCTCTGAACACAGGTTCTCACACTTATGAAGACAGGCAAACTTACCAACTGAGCCATCCCCCCAAGGCCATGATTTTTATCTTTAGGGGAACCTTAGATCTTCCCAATCAAGAAACGGAGGATGAAACAGAGAGGAAGCTGCTATAGTTTAATAATTTAACAAATACACAGGCCAAGGGTGGTAGAACATGCCTGTGATTGCAGTACTTGGGATATGGAGGCAAGGGGAAGAGAATCCTTGACTTCACAGCAAGTTCAAGGCCAACCTGGGCTACATGAGGCCCTCTCTCAAAATAATAATAATAATACAATAACAACAATAATACATTATTTTGTTTCCTAAATTGCATTAAATAATCTCAAAGGAGCAGTGCTAGGGTATGCCCAAGGCCCTAAATTGAACCCCCAGCACTACAAACAGGTCCCAAGGTCAACACTCCACCCCTTCGGAAGGGTTCACTCGAGTTACACAAACACAGCTCCTTCAACACATGCGCACACACACCACTTCCCCAGGACATCAACAATGACAGCTCCTTCAGAAATCTGGACTTCAAATAACCACCTCTAGCCGTGTCCCTTCTCCCTATAGATTCCCAACTCCAAGAAGAAGCAGGCAGCTCAGAATCTGTAAACCATTGAATTTAGTCAATTTCTAGTGTTCCTTATCATTCCCCCTTCACAATCTCCACTGTCCATCTGAGGCTCTATAAGACTGAGACCTGGCTAGGCAAAGCTCCCACTAGAGTGAGTGGCTTCATGCCCGTAACCCCAGCACTAGGGAAGCTGAGTTACAAAGACTGCCATGATTTTGAGGTCATCCTAAGCTTCAAAGAGACCTAGTCTCAAAATCAACCAACCACAAACCCCCACAAAGTTCCCACCTAGTTAGAGCCAGCCCTCCACTGTACCTAAGCCACTGAACCAGGTAGGAGAACGAAGACACCTTGCTTACTACGAATAGGGACCCTGAGGTAAACTGGTGCATCCCAGCAATCCTACATTTTCCCAGTAGGTTTGCTTCCCTTCCCCTCTCCCTAAACATCTTTCCCCATCAATGTTCCCTTGATAGCATGATGTCACAAATCACTAAGGGTTCAGAATCATTCACTTCCCATTCACAAACTCCATCTGTGGCTAACTAGACATTCTTGTTTGTTGCAAAAGATGAGCTGTCCCTGGCTCCCCACCATGTCTCACCCCTTCAGATCTTACCATTGCACTGATCACCTAGGTACCCAGGAGCAGGGGCCCCACTAAGGACTCCCTCACTTCTGAAATGCTTTCCTTCCTTGGCATCCGATTCTCTCTTGTGCTTTCCCTCCTACCTTCCTGGCTGCTCCTCATCTGGCAAACTCTAGGAACCCTCAGGGATCCATAGTAGCTCTTCTCCAATGCTCGGCATCTAGCCAAATGGTTGTGAATACCTTCCCTGTGCGGATGACACCCACGTATTTACCGCCAGTGCAAACTTCTCCCAGGAATTTGAGACTCACAATCCAACGGCTGACTCAGCACCTCTAGACTTATGTCCAATTATTACCGTCAAGTACGAGCCCTCCAGACTCCTTGGCCTAACACCCTCAATCTTCCCATTTTAGGAAATGAAACCACCATTTAATCAACCACTCTGGCCAAAACCTTGTAAAAATTTCTTGTTCCCATTTTTGCCTCTGTCAGCATGTTTTTTCTTTTTGCTGGGTTCTTTTATTTTTGAGACAGGGCCTATTATATAGCTCTGGTTGTCCTGAAACTCACTATGTAGACCAAGCTAGCTGAACACTCAACAGATAACTGCCTCCCACTGCCTCCTGAGGACTGAGGTTAAAGATGTGGGTCATCATACCCCCACCTCCATCAGCATGGTTTTGACTGAACATCTCACTCTCATCTAAAGCACTAGTTCTCAACTGGACCAACAAAGCAGCTTCATGGTCCCCTTTGTTCTCACATAGCATAGTTCTTGGTTATAATCCAGTGGGAAACTTTTTAAAAGTTTAAAATCCTAACCCTTACCTGGGCTTCAGGCCCCACTCCTGTCTACCAACTGTTTTTATCTCCACTTTACTCTCCTCGCTAGCTGCTCGGACACAGGGATCTCTCCCCCATCGCAGGAATTTAACACAGCTAGTTAATCTGGAAGGTGCATGCCAAGTACCAGGTCCAGTATATGCTCAAACACATCTGAAAATTGAGGGGCTTAACAGATGGCTTAATGGTGAAGAGGACTGGCTGTTCCAGGGTTTAATTCCTAGCAGCTCATGGAGACTCACGACCGTCTGCAACTCCAGTTCCAGAGACCCAACACTTTCTTCTGGCCGCCGTAGGCATCACATGCACGTGGTGCATAGACCTACACGCAGGCAAAACACCCATACACATATAACAAAAATGAGAAGGAAAAAAACCCTAAAAACCGGCGAACTGACTCAAACAGGGGTTTTAAAATAAATCAGGACTTTACTGTCAGTGAGGTAGGTCACCTACAGAGGTTCAAAGGTTATTGAACCCCTGTTACTTGATGACCAGATTTCTCTTTAGAAAAGATTCTATTGGCCAACTGTAGCAACATGTGCCCATAAACAGTGCTGTGGAGGCTAAAGGAAGATGGAATTCAAGACCAGCTGAGGCTCAAAAAGCAGGAAAACAAAATGGGAGCAAGGAGATCAGAGACCTGTGAGGAGAGATGAGACTGGGGACTGGTAGCCATGGAGAGAAAAGTGACAGATCTCCTCACATAAAACTAACACTATACCATACGGGCCTATCTGTTTCAGCCGTGTGCCTGGGTCTCAATACCTCCAGTGACCAGCAGGCCCTGGCACAGAGGAGTCAGAAAATGTCTACCGGGCATACCAGCTGCAAAAAATAAATAAGCAAAAATTCATGAAGAGATGGTACAGGACAAGGAAAAAGAAAAAGAAATAATGAATGAAATAGAGAGGAAAAAGGAAGGAGGGGCTGGAAAGATGGCTTGGTGGTTAAGAGATCTGGTTGCTCTTCTAGAGGGCCTGAGTTCAAGTCCCAGCACCCACATGGTAACTGACTACTGCCCAAGGGATCTGACACTCCCTCCCCCAACCAAGCAAAACACCAATGAGCATAAAAGTAAAAGGAAAAATAGGCAAGCCAGTCCCCCTCCCAGCAGCCCAACGCTCTAGCCTTAAGGTAAAAGGCTAGCCGGGTGGTGAGGACAAAGTGTTGTTTTGAAGTTTTTTGTGTGGTTTTTGTTGTTGTTATCCTGTTTAAATTCTACCCCGGCTACTATCACCTGTCCCCTCTAACTAAAAAGGACTTTTTGCAATGTCCTTGGGGCTATTGTGCCAGTCCCAGAGTTTTCGATGGGACTTCCACTCCAAAGGGGCAGGAGAAGCAAGTGTACCAAATTTGGAAGCTTTCAGTGCCAAGAGAACCAGAGGGTCGCAGAAATCACAGGAGCACCTGTCAAAAAGAATAAGCCGAACGGAACTGTGCAGCCCTTTCTAAACCCACTTCTTCAAAATAAAGAGAATCAACCTGAACCTGAGCCCAAGGATTATAGGAAATGCCAAACGAGTAAGCTCTAGCATACAGCACACCCTACTTGATGGGCAATTCATGCCTCCACCCTTACACAGGCAAGAACCCAGCCTTATCTTCATGCATACAATCTGTGGTCCCCCGTCCCCTTCCCCCCACCCCTGCACAGTATGGTGAGCCTCCATTCTAGCTCTTCCACCAAGACAACACTGACTTAAACCTCTCTGGGCTTCAGTCTCAGCATCTACCCAACGGAGACAAAAAACTACTCAGCTGGCTGATTAACTATCTTAATAAGAATTTGCAAAGCTACTTCCCTAGGTTCCTGTGTAATGGGATAGCATCCATCTCCCTTTGGGGACCCTCTCCAATTTTTTTTTTTTTTTTTTTTTTTTTTTTTGGTTTTTTTGAGACAGGGTTTCTCTGTATCGCCCTGGCTGTCCTGGAACTCACTTTGTAGACCAGGCTGGCCTCGAACTCAGAAATCCGCCTGCCTCTGCCTCCCGAGTGCTGGGATTAAAGGCGTGGGCCACCACGCCCGGCTGACCCTCTCCAATTTAATAGAGTAAAAGCTAGCCAGCCTGAATTGCTTTGTTTTTCTGTTTGTTTGGTTTGTAGTTTTGTTTTGATAGGGTCTCCCCATCTTGTCCAGGTTGGTCTGGAATTCACTGTATGCCCAGGCTGACCTCTGAAATCGGCTGATCGATGATTCCTTGGCCTCAGTAGTGATAGCAGGGGTGGGATTACAAGCTTGTGTTACTAGGCACAGTCTGAATTGGATTGTGTTGAAATTCCATTAGGGTTGTTTCAAGTGTATTGCCTTGTATACAGACAGCAGTGAAAGAGATGAGCTTAGAGGTCATGATGTCCTGAGTCCAAATTCTAACCAGCTGCTTTCCAGTTACAAGATTCTCGGAAAATACCCTTTATACCTCTGGATTTTCATTGTAAACGTAAAACCGTTCCTTCCAATGGAGAGCTACAATAATAAGACGGGTTAGTCTAGAATAATGCTATAAGGCAGTGCCCATCCCACTGTAAACGCTCAAGTTAAGGTGTGTTTACTCAGGCAGCTTTCTATAATCGGGACAAAACGAACAGTAATTTCTAACCACTTCAAATTTTCTAGACATCCACTAGATATCCCAGAGATTGAGCAGATGGGACCCTAAGTTCCCGTTGCACCGCGACTTGCCGTTTCCAGGCCTCTCCTCAATAGCACCTAGAACACTGATGCTCTCTCCGGCCCTGCTCAAGGCCCAGAAGACGGTGAGCCCTTGCTAGGGGCCACCCAAGCCGCCAAACACCAGGGCCAGGGCCAGGGCCTCTAGGGCCGCTTCCCAATGGCCAGTCTCTCCGACAGGAGCACGCTGCCGGACCAAGGATCGCAGCCCGCGCTGCCGCTCAGGGCGCCTACCGCGGGGCACACCGGGACTTGTAGTCCGCAGCCGCTTCTCACTCCTGGCTCTCGGCGGCGTGTGGACTCCAATCCCCGGGCACCTGCGCGGCCAGGCCAGCGAGTCTAGGGGTCCTGGGGCGCCCCGAAGCCGCCACCTAAACAAGACGCAGGTCGGTACTGACAACAAACCCAGGACGGGAGCCGAGTCGCCACGGAGGACTGAACCCTTGGGACTCACCGACTTTGTAGGGCAGTTTATCAGACATGCTGGCGGCGCTTCCGCTAGGACTGATGAACTCAGTGAAGGGGGCCGGGCGGCGCGGGGCAGGGATCTACGCCTGGCGCCGGCGTCTTTAAATATCTTCTTATTTGAATATTCATGAACCTGCTGGGGGCTGAAACTTGGGGGCGGAGCCTAGCTCGAGGCGTTGAGCGGAGCGGGAGCAAGGCTGATCTCTGCCTCAAAAATCATAAATTTTGTGCACTGTGGCCTTTGGACCCCTGGCACCCGACTAGGAGGGAGCGTGGAGAGAGGCGGTTCTTCTCCCATCCGTCCAGCTAGTGAATCAGAGGTCAAAACAAGGCAGAATTCTCAGGCTCTAGCCAATTTACTAACCTGAGCCTTAACTGCTTCATGTGTAAAACTCGTGCAAGATCAAAGTAAAGAGCTGGGCCTAGTGGTACGTGTCTGTAAATCCCCACTCTGGAGACAGTGTCTGTTAATCTCCCGCTCTGGAGACAGAGCCAGGAGATTTGTCACAAGTTCGAGGCCAGTCTGCTCTATCTCTAATTAGTTCCAGGCCAACCTAGGCTACAGAGGCCCTATCTCCAAAACAAAGAAAAATCACCGGTTGCAATGTGTCACTCTCTCCTCCCTCTGTCTGCCTTTCCTTGCTCGCCCCCACCCCCTCCTCAACACCTTCTCATTCGGTAGTCTTTCTTGGTGATTCACAGGCTGCTCACGTGGAAATGACTGTGGAGCTATCCGCAGGAGCATAGATAACTCACCAGTGACTATACACCTGAAAAGTATGACTTCTCTCTCAGCGGCTCTAACTGCCACTAGCTTTCAGCAAGGAAACCAGGCCCCATGTTGTGTGCATATACCATCTCTGGGGAGTTCAGTTGGCCCCTTTGTAGAAAGTTTGCCTCCGTTAGACTTGTCTGTCTCCTCATGGAGTAGCAAGGAGGGTCACAAGACCTTCTCCTGAGTGTCCAGCTGCACCCTACTACCTGTTATATGCAATTCTGCATAAACTGAACATGACCTCAGGGAAGGACTAGAATATGTAGCCAGGGAAGTAGGCTCCAGCTACCCGGCTACTGGAGAGGCCCTCATCCCTGCTGGATGAGGTGTGGTCTCCAGGTGTGGTCTTTGGGGAAAAGCACCATTCATAGCCCTCCCTGTTGAGCACCCCCTGACCTGTGAATGCGTTGTCAGGAAGCTCACTGACCTCACTGGTTCCCGCAGAAGGATCTTGCTCTTGGGAGGAGGAGGAGGAGATTTTGCTTCTGTCTCCTAGGAGAGAATTTTAGCAACATCCCAGGACCCCTCCCCCATCCGTGACTGAAAGTTGCTGGGGATCCAGTCTTGTGCAGGTCCTGGGCAAGTAGCTGCCTTTGTGAGTTCTGATTGCAACGGCCATGCCTTGTGGGTCCGCAACCCTCCTCCCCTCCATCCAGTTCTTACGTTCTTTCTGCCCCTTCTTCTATGGTGTTCCCCTGAGCTTTGAAAGGGCGTGATATGATCCGAGACAGTCACACTCAGCACCTGGACCAGCCATGGTCATTTGCATTACCTGTCATTTGCTACAAAAAGAGATTTTTCTGACCAAAACTGAGGACTGTGCCACTCTGTGACTATAAACAAATATTTAGGAGACAACATTTAGCTCAACAGTAGTAGGCTCCTCCTGAGGACCTATCATTTCCCCAGCTATGCGTCTTTGACTAGGCTCACAGTAACAAGTATGAACTCCCTCCTCTCTCTTTCTTTTGTCTGTCTGTCTGTCTGTTTCAACCTATAGACCAGGATGTAACTCTCAGCTACTGCCCCAGCACTGTGAATGCATCATACTCTGGAAATATCCCCACCATGCCCCACCACGATGATAATAGACTAATCCTATGAAACTGTAAGCAAGCCCACAATCAAATTCTTTCTTTTAAGAAACAGAGGAGTAAATTCAGTGGGAGGTGGGAAGGGACTGGGAGGGAAGGAGGGAGGGAAATTGTGGTTGGAAGGAAGGAAGGAAGGAAGGAAATGATGTATTTATTTTTAAAAAATCTTAATTTTACAAGAGTTGCTTTGGTTATAGTACCTCTTCATAGCAACAGAACAGAAACTAAGAAGTGTCTAATTCTGGTGGACAACCAGTAACAGTGGCAACAACCTGTGTTATTTTAGGAGCCTCTGGAGCCTTCCTGGACAATAATTCATAGGAAAGTATCGCATACCAGGCTGTCCTGGTCAGGGTTTTTTTGGTTGGTTGGTTGGTTGGTTTTGGTTTTGTCAGTTTGACACAGGGTAGAATCGTCTGGAAAGAGGGACCTGAACTGAGACAATGCCTCCTCCATCCATATTGCCTGTAGGCAGGCCTGTGGAGGCATTTTCTTCCTTAATGATTGGCATGGGAGGACCAAGCCATCTTGAGTGGTGCCACCCTGAGTACTTGTTCTGAGAAGTGTAAGAGAGCAGGCTGAGCAAGCCTGTAAGCAGCAGCTACCCATGGCTTCTGCTTCAGCTCCTGCTTCCAGGTCCTGGCCCTGACTTCCCTCAGGGATGCATATCTGGAAGTGTAAGCTGAAGCAAACGCTTCCTTGCTCAGGTTGCTTTTGGACTTGGTGTTTATCACCGCAACAGAAAGCAAACTAGGACACTCTGCCCCTGCCCCCTCTATCCTCTTCCCCACTCCCCACCCAGCCTTGTTAACCGTTGTAATCTCAGACAGAGACTGTGTGAATAAAACACAACCTAAAGATGCAATCCCCACTGTGCTCACTGGCCTCCATTGTGACAGCTATCACAAACTCCAGTGTTCCGATTACAAAACCATGAATCAAAATTGATCAATCTCTCTCTCTCACACCCCCCCCACACACAAGAATGCACACACATCTATGTGCACACATATAAACTCACATATGCACATACCATCACTCTTGCTTCTGTTTCTCTCTTCTCTGTCCTCTCCCTTTCTTTTCTCTCTTCTGTCCCCCATCTCTCCTGTCACTGTGTAATCCAGACTGGCCTTGAACTCATTATGTAACCCTTTCCCACCTCAAACTTGAAATCCTCCTGCCTCAGCTTCTCAAGTACTGAGATTACAGGCTTGGGCCACCATGCCCAGCCAACCCTTTCTCCTGTTAAGTTGATTGAAGTATTTTGTTATAGTTATAGAAAGTTGACTAACACAGAAGTGGTTCCTCTTCTTCTATTTTGTAAAAGAGACTATACAGAACTCCTATTAACTCTTTTAAAATACTTTTATTTGTATTAATATTATGTATGTGCCTGTGTGAGTTATATGTACCGCGTGTGTACAGGTGCCTTTGGAGGCCAGAGGGGATCCGACCCTTGGAATTACAGGCAATTGTGATGCACCTGATGCAAATGAACCTGGAAATCAAACCTGGTTGCTCCTTTGAACCAGAACGAAGACCAGGATAGCAGAATAACGCACCTCAAGGTGCATTAGTGCCACAGATACCTTGGCAATAAGCAACAGCTCTTAAACTGGACTTACAGCCAAGTGGGAAATCATGCCTACTACTAGAAACCTAGCCAACTGCCCAAGGCTAGGGACATCATAGATCATGGAGAAGAATCTACCACCACCACTCTATTGAACTAGCGTAATCCCCGACTACATTCTAAATATTTATCAGTGTAGTTATCTTCCCTCATTGAGGAAACTTCTCTTTCTAGATGGCAGATTACATTACAGAAAACTAGAACTGATCAGAATGGAGACATGTAGAGCCCAGTCCCAACTGTACATCTACAACCAACACAACCCCTGATCCTAAGGCTCGGGGAGTGTGGAAGAGGAAGAGGAGGAAAGATTTTGTGAGCCAGAGAAACAAAAAAGTTTGATGTGAGAATGTGTATCCTAGAACTGTCAGAGCAGATACACCAATGAGATCACACAGACATGCTTGCCTACACATGTCCTGAACAGGAATAATACCGGGAGAGTTGCTAACATGGAAGAGAGAAAGCTCACCAAGTCCTCAACACTCGACAAAGAACTAGAAGCAGCTAAGGAAGACAGAGTAGTCAGAATAGCTAAGATCAAAAATTCAGGTGACAGCAGATGCGGGCGAGGATGTGGAGAAAGAGGAACACTCCTCCATTGTTGGTGGGATTGCAAGCTTGTACAACCACTCTGGAAATCAGTCTGGTGGTTCCTCAGAAAACTGGACATAGGACTACCGGAGGATCCCGCAATACCTCTCCTGGGCATATATCCAGAAGATGTTCCAACCGGTAAGAAGGACACATGCTCCACTATGTTCATAGCAGCCTTATTTATAATAGCCAGAAGCTGGAAAGAACCCAGATGCCCCTCAACAGAGGAATGGATACAAAAAATGTGGTACATTTACACAATGGAGTACTACTCAGCTATTAAAAATGATGAATTCATGAAATTCCTAGGCAAATGGATGGACCTGGAGGGCATCATCCTGAGTGAGGTAACACAATCACAAAAGAACTCATGTGATATTTACTCACTGATAAGTGGATATTAGCCCAGAAACTTAGTATACCTGAGATATAAGATACAATTTGCAAAACACATGAAACTGAAGAAGAACGAAGACCAAAGTGTGGACACTTTGCCCCTTAGAATTGGAAACAATCAGGCTGGTGAGATGGCTCGGTGGGTAAGAGCACCCGACTGCTCTTCTGAAGGTCTGGAGTTCAAATCCCAGCAACCACATGGTGGCTCACAACCATCCGTAACGAGATCTGACTCCCTCTTCTGGAGTGTCTGAAGACAGCTACAGTGTACTTACATATAATAAATAAATAAATAAATAAATCTTTAAAAAAAAAAAGAATTGGAAACAATCACTCATGGAAGGAGTTACAGAGACAAAGTTTGGAGTTGAGACAAAAGAATGGACCATCTAGAGACTGCCATATCCAGGGATCCATCCCATAATTAGCCTCCAAACGATGACACCATTGCATACACTAGCAAGCGTTTGCTGAAAGGACCCTGATATAGCTGTCTCTTGTGAGACTAGGCCGGAGCCTAGCAAACACATAAGTGGATGCTCACAGTCAGCTATTGGATGGATCACAGGGCCCCCAATGGAGGAGCTAGAGAAAGTATCCAAGGAGCTAAAGAGATCTGCAACCCTGTAGGTGCAACAACATTATGAACTAACCAGTACCCCGGAGCTCTTGACTCTAGCTGCATATGTATCGAAAGATGGCCTAGTCGGCCATCACTGGAAAGAGAGGCCCATTGGACACGCAAACTTTATATGCCCCAGTACAGGGGAACGCCAGGGCCAAAATATGGAAATGGGTGGGTAGGGAAGTAGGGGGGAGGGTATGGGGGATTTTTGGGATAGCATTGGAAATGTAATTGAGGAAAATACGTCATAAAAAATATTTAAAAAAAAAAAAAAAGACAGAGTAGGAGAAACACCCTTTCCAGGAGAGGAAGCACCAACTGCTGATCCAGTATCAGACAGTCAGCCCTGGAAATATATATGCACAAGTGACATTATATGGGCCTGGTAGGTTCTGTTTATGTATTTAGGAATATAGATAGATGGGTAGATAGATATCTTTGCAAATTTCCGCAAACTCCTAGGTAATTTTCCTGTCTCTACTGCCCACCTTGCAAAGATGAACAGAAACAAGAGACATCCTGACCTGAAGGTAGAAGAGGAGAACCCAGCCCTGAAAGTTGTCCTCTGACTTCCACACGTGCAGTGTAATATGTGTATGCTGGCACTCACACATATAACACACACACACAAAACCCACACCATGTGAGTACACACAATAATAAATTCATGATGGCTTCTTTTTTGACCTGTGAGCTATTTAACCACATGTTGCTTTGAAAGGTTCAGACATTTTCCTGTTACTGTTTTGTCATTAATTTCTAGCTTGATTCCATTGTCATTAGAGACTACATTCTTTATAACTTTAATTCTTTCTAATTTGTAAGAGATTTGGGATTTAACTCATGTGATGGTTAGTGTCAACTTTTAACCTGAAAACTCTAAAACCAGTTCAGAGATGGTTCTCTAGGCCTGCCTATGAGGGATTATCTGGAGTACATAGGTTGGTGTTGATGTGGGGAGACCCATTTTAGTTGGACCATTCCCAGCAGGAAACCCTGGGTCTCTCTAAGATGAAGATAGGAAGCTGAATGTTAGCATGCATGCATGCATGCATCCATTGGGCTTTTCTCATTGTGGATGTGACAGCTGGTGTAAGCTCCTGCTGCCTTGAGTTTCTCTCTGTGAGGGAAACTGTACTGTGAATAATGAGCTAAAATGAAGCCTTAAGTTTCCTTGGTAAGGATTTTTTGTATCACAACAAGAAACAAAGGAAGACAACCCCCAGGATGTGGTCAATCTTTGTGGGCGTCTTCAAGCACCTGAAACAAATAAATGTATAGTCTGTTGCTGTTTCATGAATCAGCTAGGCATCAATCACGTGCTGCTGGCTGAGGGCAATGCTGAATTCTATACCTCTGCTTAATCATTCTTCCAAATGATGAGAGGCTATTGAAATCTTCAGTTTGTCCTTTCCAACCCATCAACCTTTGCTTCATGTATTTTACAAGTCTGTTCTCATGCACGTACCTGTTTAGGATGGCTGTGATCTCTTCGTGATTGGCTCTTTTATCTTTTCATAATGGAAAGGGAACAAGGAGAGAACTCTGAGGGGGTGGGGCATCTCATTGGTGCCAGATGAGAGTGGAAAGCCCTTTGCTACTTCGCCTGTGTTTGAAGAAAGGTAATATTTGCTTTTCTTAAGTTTACTTAGATACATATGTTTTTAAGTATGACTGAACACTATTGGTAAGGCTTTGAGGAAACAGCCCCCCAGGACATAGCATTTCATAATCTACACTCTGGTAACTGCTGACAAGATAGCAAACTCACCCTTTGACCCCATACTTGTAGGGCACCAAAGACGTACACATGTGTGAGTGGTGACGTTAAAAGTCAAAGGCTAAAAAAAAAGATCTGCATGCCCTTCAGTAGAAGGCTTGTTACGTAATGGTACGATCCGCAGCAAGGAATAGCAAAATGGCTCTGTTTTTTTAAGTTTATTGTGTGTGCATGTGACACAACAATTTGTGGCAGTGAATCTCTCCTCCCACCGTGTGGGTCCTAGGGATTGAACTGAGAGCATTAGGCTTGGTAGCAAGCACCGTTACCCACTGAGTCATCTTACAGAGACAGCCAGTTTATTAACATCAAGCACATTGCAGGGTGTGATACATGAGAAAATAGAAAACAAAGTGTAGAACAATTGGTCCTATGATGCTGTTTGTTTAAAAGAAAAGAGAACAGCAGGGTCTGGTGTCACACACCTGTAATCCCAGCACTTGGCAGGTGAAGGCAGGAGGGTCGGGAGTTCAAGGTCATCCTCAGGTATATAACAAACTTGAGGCCAGCCTGGGCTACATGATAGTCTCTTGATTATGAGGAGGGGTGGAGAAGAAACAGACAGACAGGGCTTTTCCTATATATACATATGTACCAGGCTGGCTACAAGAGACTACTAACTGGCTGGAGAATTAGCTCAGCGGTTAAGACCACTGACTGTTCTTCCAGAGGTCCTGAGTTCAATTCCCAGCACCTACATGGTGGATCACAACCATCTGCAATGATATCTTTTAAAAAAGAGAAAAAGGTTGCTAGCAATGCCAAGGAGGTGGGAGATAGGCTCCAATGAAAAGCACAGTGACAAATGGCCAAACTCCAGTGATGCCTGTCAAGCTGCTGGGCACCCTGGCCCCTCCACTTGCCCTTTGTACCTCCATTCCTGTGTGCTTTTGCACATTGAGGTCCCTGTGCCAGGGGTGGGGCTAGCAGGATCCTGGCTATTGGCTGAGGGGTGTTCTAGGCTGTCCATTCCGAAGCATCCTCATTTGCCTTCCCATGGACCGGCCTCTCACTGTGGATTCATTGGTGACAAAACAGAGGAATGAGGTCCAAGTGTTGAGTACACCTACTTCAGGAGATGGGACTGGACTCTGCCAGTCTGAGATGACCCCTCCCAACAACACTGTTCTATCCCTGTCCAGGTACCTCCATCCCCTCCTCCCCTGACCCTCTCTTCAGGCCCCTCCTATGTGTTCTTTGAGTCTGCTTTGAGGTCTCTACTGGCAATGTAGACATCTTCCAGTCCTTGAAATAGGATTCTCCATCCTACCTCAGCCTTCCTCTTTCCAGATTGCTGTAGGTAAGTGGCAAGGGTTCCAGGAGCTGCCTTTACAGAGTCAGCCACACATCACTGTCCTTTCATATCCCTACAAACTCAGCCATTGGGAAACAACTTTCCTCATCACCCAAGTGTCCTCTCTGAGCTTCAGCCTGTCTGTCTGTAAAATGGGTGTAGATGTAATGGCATGTACAGGGTAAATAAACTTTCACTATATCAAACTTGTCCAATGATGTGTTTGTCCCATTAGCAGAAAAAGTCAGAAATGTGTCTAGCTTTGCCAAATGTTCTATCCTCGATGTCCACTTCAGCTTCTGACACAGTGTTTGTGAAATGACAGGTCCTGACTGCTGCTCCAGCCTCTCGGCTTCAGCACACGGTCTTGATTGTTCCCAGAGTTAGGAATTCCCTGGTCTGAGTTTTTTTCTGGAGCAGAGAGGGAGACAAAGAGGGGGAAGAAGAGGGAAGGAGAGGGGACAGGAGGGAAGGGAGAGGAGAGAAGAGAGAATGGGTGGGGAGAAGAAAGAATGGGAGGGAAGAAGAGAGGAGAGAGGAGAGGAGAGGAGAGGAGAGGAGAGGAGAGGAGAGGAGAGGAGAGGAGAGGAGAGGAGAGGAGAGGAGAGGAGAGGAGAGGAAAGGAGAGGAAAGGAGAGGAAAGGAGAGGAAAGGAGAGGAAAGGAGAGGAGAGGTTGAAAGGGGTCTCCTGTTGTCCAGGCTAGCCTCCAACTTGGTAGGTAGCTGAAGGTGACCTTCACCTCTTCTACAGACCCCTTGGCTCTGGCACTAATAGGCTCATCCAGGATCTACAGCACTCAGATGGTCATAGACGGCTCCACCTCTTCCTCTTCAGTTCTCCAAGGATGACCCTGTATTTATAACAAGGGGCTTGGCCCAGTCTGATGATCAGGGCCAGAGTGGGCCTAGAGGGAAGAAAAAAAAAACAAAAAAACAAACAAGAAAGCAGGCGGCTGTTAGTCGGGAAGATTTAAAAGTGTCTTCTGCCCCTGACCTGGGTCTCTAGGAAGGAGGAACCCAGTCCTAAGGGCAACCTTGTACCTCTGAGGTTAGCCTTAGCCAGGCTGGAGTCGCCTTTACCTGACTCTGCCAGGCGGGGGCACCCTGCACCCAGCTTTGGCTTCAGAACATGTTCCTGCAGAACGCACTTGGATGACTGCAAACTTTGAACCCCTGAGCTGCCTTGTATGGCCAGCCCTTCCTGTGAAAGAAACGGAGCCTGGGAGAAGGAGGATGGCACTTCCTTATGAGTGATCTTTTAACTTAGGAAAGGTTAACCCAGAGTCAGCCACTAGTTGTGACACTAGTTACTGAAATACTCATGTCACTGGGTACATCATCTTTGCTTCACTTTTTTTTTTTTTTTTTTTTTTTGAGACAGGATCATACTGTGTAGCCCAGCTGTCCTGGAACTAGTTATGGTGTAAAACATGCTGACCTCAAACTCAACAAAGATTTACCTGCTCTCACCTACCTGCCTCTGCCTTTGCTTCCCACATGTTGAGATTAGAGGCAAATACCACCAGACTCCATCATTCTAAATGCTTTAATCTGCTTGTAAGGTAGATATGTATTCATACCCATTTACAGATTAAAAACTGAGGCCCACCGTGGCAATTTGCCCACAGTTAGGAAGCACTCACAAAACCGGGCGTGGTGACATTCACCTTTAATCCCAGCACTCAGAGGGCAGACAGAGACAGGCAGATCTCTGAGTTTAAGACCAGCCTGGTCTACAGAGTGAATTCCAGGATAGCCAGGGCTACACAGAGAAACCCTGTCTTTAAAAACCAAAAATAAATAAATTGTTAAAAAAATAAAGGAGGCACCCATGCTACTTGACCCCCGAATCCCAGCCACCGGCCCGCTCATCACCCTGTTCTCACAACACACACTTCGTTTTTGTTTGTTTGTTTGGTTTGGTTTGGTTTTTGAGACAGGGTTTCTCTGTATAGCCCTGGCTGTCCTGGAACTCACTCTGTAGACTAGGCTGGCCTCGAACTCAGAAATCCGCCTGCCTCTGCCTCCCGAGTGCTGGGATTAAAGGCGTGCACCACCACACCCGGCTTCACACACTTCTTTATTTGAAACTGTCAGATGCAAAGATACAAAGTCCCTGGTCCCTGAAGCTCTATTAAGCAAACACATGTTTTCACACACAAAAAACAAATACTCATGTAAAACTACCTTGCTCATTCATAAACAAGGTTAGGCAAGGATCAGCCTTTACAACCAGCCTATTTGGTTTGCTTCGTTTTGATATGGTTGTGTGTGGTCCATGTGTATGTGTGTGGTGTATGCGTCTGTGCGGCTCTCTGTTTATGCCCATGTGTAGAGGTCGAAGGGAGATGTTGAGTGTCCTTCTCTATCACTCTCTGTCTTATTGCTTTCATACAGGGTCTCAATGGAATCCCTTCACCCCCTTGCCTGCCTTGGCTGGCTAGCAAGCCCTAACTATCCTCTCCACGTTTGCCACTTCCTCTGTAGTTGCTTCTGATTCTCATACATGTATTGATTCTCATACATGTATACATATGAGAATACATACATGTGTGTATACTATCTACACCTATGGTTGACGCTGGCAGGCATCATCTCTGCATACTAAAGACTCATATGAGTACCCCAGTGCCTCTTTTATTCAGTGCCACCAGGGAAATAACTGAACTGCCGAAGAAATTTCTAGTTAGACTGGCTCTAAAAACCATATAGTTTTGTAGGGTTGGCACATTTTCATAAAAAATATATCGTACACGCCTCCAGACTCCTCGAGTCCAATAGCTCAAGAGGCTCTGAACTCCTTCAGACCAGAAACAAAGCCTTGGGACATCTTATTATCACAGCATTCAAGAGAGCCTGTCGAGGACAGCTACCTGTAAGGCTTGTAGAGAGGAGTGAATGATTATACACAGTTGGGCAGAGGCTATAACATCAAGGTCATAGCTAACTGCTTCTTGACATTTTGACATAGTTGCCAACTTTTGAAAATTGTGGGAACTCACATGGGGAGTCCAGATTTCCAGCTTCTTCTTCAAAAGAAAAAAAAAATCAGATACCTGGGAACTGGGACTGTGGTGTCCTATAATGGTGGTGGGCAGACCCATTACAAAACAAAAACCTTTGATGCTATATAAAGTCTGCAGGCCAATATCAGCCCCACTCTTTTTATGCCAACATGCTCCCTCACCACGTTCTCTCTGTGGCCTGGGATCATCTTGATGAACGCAGGTTGGCACTCTCATTTGCATAGTGCCAACTCTTTACCCCTGGACTTGATGTTCCCACACTGCAGAACTTTCTGTGTTGGTAATGATTTGCTTGTCTTCTTGGCTTCCACTTTCTGTTTCCTGCTCCCTTCCTGATAAAGGTGAGCCTGCCCAATCAAGGGTCAAGGTAAGACAAACTAGGAGAGACCATAAGAGGAATTACTGCTGTTGCCAATTTCCAGGAACTAGGATAATTTCTAGACTTATTCTGGAAATACAGGCAGGGATGGTGTTATAAGCTAAATCATGGCCCCCTAACTAAAAGATGCTTCTAGTGTTTGTAAAGGTGGCCTTACCAGGAAAAAGAACCTAAATTCAATTTCAAATGTATAAATGACGTTGAATAAACTCTATTAGTGGGACTGGAGAAATGGCTCAGCGGTTAAGAGCACTGACTGCTCTTCTGGAGGTCCTGAGTTCAAGTCCCAGCAACCACATGGTGGCTCATAACCATCTCTAATGAGATCTGATGCCTTCTTCTGGTGTGTCTGAAGACAGCTACAGTGTACTTACATATAATAAATAAATAAACAAAAATTAAAAAAATAAACTCTATTGGTTATTGATATGACCAGCTATTTCCCCCACACACTCCCAATAATCAAGGCAGAGTCCTATGGATTTTTTAAAACCAGCTCTAGCACAGTTACTGGGGGATTACCCCTAATCAATATTTCTATTCACTAAACTGGCTACTCTCCAGGTGTGTCACCCAAGTTCTTGCTGTTTGAATCTCTCCCTGTTACTTCTGCTTCATCGGCTCGTCTAGGGTCCATCTCATTTGGGCATGAGCTCCTGGCCCATCACATCTAATAGAGACCTCCTGTTCTCTGTCTTCCTCCTCCTACACTCTCCTTGTGCTGCCTTCTCTCCCTCCCTGTCACCTCCCAGCCCTGTAACTCAAACTCCACTTCTCCCTATTCTCCCAGCAATTGGCTATGGTCATTTGTATTTAACCAATAGCTTTAAATTGGGGAGCAAGGTTTGTACAGCTAAAGCTGGGGTATGTGGGAATTTGCTAATCTTGAGGCAACCAGATCTTGGGGTACAGAATTTAGCATTTGAACCAGACCAATCCCGAACACAAATGTCCTTATAAGAGAAACAAAAACAAAAACAAAAACAAAAACAAAAACAAAAACAAAAGGGAGAGTCACAGAGACCACACCTTGAAGAAGAAAAAGGCAGGCTGGAGTTGCACATCCACTAGCCAAAGAATGTCAACTGCATCAGCTACTGCGTGTGTCTTCCTCAGTTCTCTCCAGCTTGAGCTTGCTGTTTCAGCTAGACAGGCTAGTCAGCAAGCCTTGGAGCCTGTCTGTGTGTGTCTGTATACTGTGTGATCTATGTGATGTGTGTGTCTGTATACTGTGTGAGGTGTGTGTCTGTATACTGTGTGATGTGTGTGTGTCTGTATACTGTGTGATGTGTGTGTCTGTATACTGTGTGATGTGTGTGTCTGTATACTGTGTGATGTGTGTGTCTGTATACTGTGTGATGTGTGTGTCTGTATACTGCGTGCATGCCTGTTGCCTGCAGCGGTGAAGTAGGACATCAGATTTCCTGGAACTCGAGTTAGAGATGATTGTGAGTCTCCATTTGGGTGCTGAAAATTGAACCCAGGTCCTCTAGAAAAGCATCCACAGTACTCTTAACTTCTGAGGCATTTCTCCAGCCTGTAACTTTCTGGGGTTTTTTTTTTTTTTTTTTTTTTTTTTTTTGGTTTGGTTTGGTTTTTGTTTTTTTTTCAAATCCTATTTTTTTTTCAAAATTTTATTTATTTCATGTATGAGTGCTCTGTTGCATATACATCCGCTTGCCTGAAGAGGGCATCAGATTCCCCTAGAGATGGTTGTGAGCCACTATGTGGTTGCTGGGAATTGAACTCAAGACCTCTGGAAGAGCAGCCAGTGCTCTTAGCCGCTGAGCCACCTCTCCAGCCCCTCAAATCCTATTTTTAATGATGGTTCTTAAACACTTTAACTTCCCTTGTAGCCCACCACCCTCCAGAGGTAGTGGGAAAGAAAGGATAAGGGGGAAGGGGAGGGGATCTGTTTAAAAAGGTTTTTTGGAGCAACTCCCATCTGTGTTGTCTGGAAATGGGCAGTTCAGTTCACATGTTAGCAACGACAGCTCGATCCACTTGAAAACACTTCACCGATACACCAGCAGTCCAGTTGGGTTAGCAGCAGCGGTGGCATGACCTAACGAGACCGTCAGGCGTCAGCTTCAGCATGGGTCAGCAGGAGGGACCAGCAGGAATACCAGATGTTCTCAGCTGTGCCTCTCTCAGGGAAGCGAAGATCAGTGAAAAACACAAGACCCACAAGCATTGCACAGCTAGATGTACCAGCAAGCCAAGCTCTGTCTCCATCCCTCCATCGAGTCCTATTTATACCCTCGAAACATCGTGTGTCCTCTTCGTGCCTTGCCTCAGCACAGGTCTTACCTCAACATATGCATACATCTAGTCAGCCCAAGTCTTTGGAATTCCGACGAATGGAGCTCAACTACACAATCTGTGTTGTTATTAAGGAATCCTTCATCACGTGTCCTTTCACACATTTGCTTTAGCAGAACATCCTCTCTCCTGTGTCTGCTTCAGTGAAATGTTCCTTCACCAGTCTGCCTTAATCTTTCACCTGTGTTCATGTCAGGAAAACACTCCTTTACGTGCTTGCCCCAGCAAAACACCATCCAACACAACTGACTCCAAAGAACCCTTAAGTTCTCACTTCACCAGCCCCTTGCCTGGCTTTTCATGTTGGTCCCAGGTCTTCATGCTTGCAAAGCAAACACTTTACCAACTGAGGTCTATCTCCAGGTCCTTTATTACTTTCATATCACTAGGACCAAATCCCTGTTAGAAGCAGCTTCAGAAAGGAGAGGTTTCTTTGGTCCACAGTTACAAAGTACATAGTTTGTGGTGTGGGAAGCCATGCAGCTGAATTGCCTCAGGCCACCATAGCAGGAACGTAGGATACAGCCTGTTCAGATCCCAGCAGATCAGATAGCAAAAAGAACAGGGTTATACCCCTCAAATGCCTGTCCCTGGTGACCCAGCTTTGCCAGCCATGTATCTCATCCAGGTAGTTCTATAATCTCTCAAAAGTGTGCCACCAGCTAGGAGCTGGGTATTAAAATACATGAGCTCATGGGAAACATTTCAGATACAAACAATAACACCAAGAACTGCCAACAGTCACCAGAATTAGGAGAGAGGCTTGGGACAGACTCTCGTTCAGAGGTTCAGAAGGCATCTACACTGCCCACACCTTGATTGTGTACTTCTGGCCTCAAGAGGTATGAAGGACAGCACTCGGGAGGCAGAGGCAGGGGGATTTCTGAGATCAAGGCCAGCCTGGTCTACAGAGTGAGTTCCAGGACAGCCAGGGCTATACAGAGAAACCCTGTCTCAAAAAAAAAAAAAAAAAAAAAAAGAAGAAGAAGAAGAAGAAGAAGAAGAAGAAGAAGAAGAAGAAGAAGAAGAAGAAGAAGAAGAAGAAGAATGAAGGAATAAATTGCTTTTGTTTTCAGCCACCAGAGTTGTGGCCTTTATTCAGCAGTCCTAGAAATCTAACCCTGCTGGGAAGTGGGAGAGATGTGGTAGACATGGTGGAAGCTTAGCTGGTGACTGTAGTGACTCTGTGTTGTCCCTCTGCTGCCATTTCCCAGAGAGAAAGCTAAGGTGATGGGGGCTGCAGCAAGACTTGCTATGTCAGGCCAAGCTCTACCCAGGGACTCCAGAGCCTGGGCGTGGGGGGTGCAGGTACGGGTGCTGTCAGTCACCCTCAGCAACTGTGAGGAAGTGCTTAAGAGGATGAGGTAAATCTCCAGGAAAGCAAATCAGCCAGGCCTGGTAGCTGGCCTTGGGGTGCACACCTGGTGCCACTCCACACAGGGTCCTGGGCACCTTAGGGTCACTTCTTACAGAGAAAGTGAAGACAGAAACGTGGACTGGAAGACCAAAGAGAAGGAAGTTAGCCTGGTGTGTGTCCTCTGAGGCAAAAGTGGAGGCAGAGGGTTGGATCCCACATCCAAATCTGCCTGTTTCTTTTTGTCCCCTATCTATCTGACTCTCATGGTCACGGGCAGTTTTTAGATGCCAAGATCGTGTTAATGATTGATATGTCAATTTCCCCTTTTAGAGTAGAGACGAACTGCCAAGTGGAGAAAGGCTAGCAAAAGGCTGTGGAGAAGGATCCTGGAAGGTCTTCAGAAGACCGGGATCCTGAAATGCAAACATTGACCTTGAATCTAGGCATCCAGGCAGACGCTCATAGCCTCTGCACAAGGGGCTGGAGCTAGGATCATATGTCATACAGAAGCCAAAACTGTTGTTTTACATACCTGTTGACTTGTCTTTCTAGTACATGCTAGCCTGGATGTGAATGCATCTTTCTGGAGCCATTTAATCTGCCAGGGTCGTTTTTTTCCAGCTCTAAAGCATAGGTGAACCCTGTGGGTGTGTTTCCACCTTTAGATAAAGGACAGCAGTGTAAACTCCTAGTGTTGTTGAGTAGAGTGAAGGAAATGATGAATATAAATTTGTTCGTGCCCCATCCATACTTGGTGTTCCATTTTGAGTTATTATTATTATCAAGAGCAGTCCCATGAAATCCTTCTGTAGAGCGTTTTTCAAAAATTATTTATGGCAGGGCTGTGAAGAAGTGCAGATCAGAGGACAACTTTTCCGTTGCAGGACTTGAACTCAGGTTGTCAGGTTTGTGAGGGGTAAATGTGCACATCTTGATGGCCCTGTTTCTGGGACTCTCTGAGCTTCTGTTGAGTACAGAGCCTCTATTAGGCACCATAGAAGAAGGCTAAAAAAAGCAATAGGCTCAGCAGTGCTCTGTTTAGCAAAGGGAGCCACCTGCCTCACTCAAGCAAGGAAACATGAAACCACCCTGAAAAGGTTGTCTGAGAGGCCAAGATGGTGGCACTCTAGGCCGGCTCTGCATGTGGAGCCCACCTGTGCTCCAGGGTGGGGGATAATCCAGTGTTGGGAATACAGGTCTGAGGGTCCATTAAAAGGTGGCAGCTGTATATCCCAGAGCACCCAGAGCTTGGTCCCCAGACCCACCAACCTTCTCTGGATCAGCATGCGGTGGCCAAGCTACACTGCCTGACCTCATCTACCCAGAGGGCCAGAGCTCACTGTGAAACCTGCTCTGGCGGCAAAGGAGATCAAGGAGTTCAAAATCCAGCTCTGCAGGGGCGAGGGAGGTGGGTAGGTGCAAGATAGGGTTTCCCAGTGTGACTAGCTCTGGCTATCCTGAACTCGCTTTGTGACCAGGCTGGCCTCAAACTCAGAGATCCACCTGTCTCTGCCCTCCAAGTCCTGGGACTAAAGGTGTGCACCGCCACACCTGGCTAAAATAAATATTTTTAAATGACATATTTATTCTTATTTTATGTGCGCTGGTGTTTTGCCTACGTGTGTGTCTGTGTGAGGGTGTCAGATTCTCTAGAACTGGAGTTATAGACAGCTGTGAGCCACCATGTGGGTGCTGGGAATTGAACCCGGGTCCTCTGGAAGAACAGTTAATGCTCTTAACGTCTGAGCCATCTCCTCAGCCCCATAAAAATAAATCTTAAGACAAAAAACAAACAAACAAACAAACAAACAAAAAACCTTGTACTTTGAGAGTGCCAACTTAGTGCAGCTGCGTGCACCCTGAAACCCGGAGGGAGGAAAACAGTGAAAACTGAAAACGTTACCTGTCACCTGTAGGAAAGGATGTAGGATTAACAAGTGTTTGTGTAAAAGTGAGAAGGAAGCCATGGATGGAGAAAAGATACCTACAGCATGTCTATCAGACCAAAAGCTCAAATCCTGTATACATGAGGCTCTCCATAAGGTGACAAGAAAGAGGCAAACACTAAAGCTAGAAAGAGTGCCAGAACCGGGTCTTCCAAAACGGGAGAGATCTACGTGGCAGGATTGCTTTATTTTATGGAATTTTTGTTTGTGTGTGTGTGTGTGTGTGTGTGTGTGTGTGTGTGTGTGTGCGCGCGCGCGCGCGCACTCGTGCAGGAGACCAAAGAAAGAAACCTATCTTCCACTACCAGTTGTCACTCTATTCTCTTGAGACGTGGTCTCTCACTTTGCTTGGCTCTCTTCCAGTCTGGGGTTCACTGGCAGTCAGTGAGCACCAGAGACCTTCTGGCTCCCCAAGCTCCAAACTAGGGTTACAGGAGCACTGGCCACGCCCAGTTTGTTGTTTGGGCTTTGTGAGGCAGCGTTTCCCTACAGAGCTCTGCCTGGCTGGGAGCTCATATTCTCCTGTCTCCGGCAGCTGCTTAGCTGGGATGGTAGACGCGCCTCATCTTACCAGATTGCAGCTGCTTTTCACTCTCCAGAAGCAAAGCCGTCCTGACTGTTATCTCGTCCCTCTTCCCATCACAACAGCAGTTCTTTAAGCTCTGTACTATCCAGTGCCCTGCTGCTTCCCCGATTTGACCTCCCCATTCACTGCCTGCTGCCCTGTGCTCTTCTTATCCCTCCTAAGCCATCTCCTTGGACAATTGTCATCTCATGAGGTTGTCCACACCCTGCCTTGGCCTCTCGACTCCTCACCTCCTGACAATCCATGACCTTCACCTTCACTTCAGCCTTTTACTCTGTGGCCACACTTTGGACCTTAACCTCCACTGACTACTCAGAAGTTTGCTACAAATTGTCTAAAGTCCAGCTGCAGAGGGCTCAGCAATGGAAGGACGTTTTAATCCCTGATTTACAAGAGCCAGTACTTGGCAGGTTCGGGGTCCATTAATTTAGTGGCAGGTCTGTAGCTTCCAGCACGACCCAGGTTCTTTCTCCATATTCTGCTATCACCAGGCATTAGCTGGGCCATCAGACTGGCTTCTCACAAGCTCATCAGACAGCTACTGAAACTGAGCTATGTTATCTTTAGGGCAGTGTCCAGAGGCAGAAGAGAGGGCCTCAGCATCCTTCTAACTTTGTATCAAGGAAAGAAAATCTCCAAGCCAGCAAAGGGAGTGAGTTCAGGGTCAGTCTTGTCTCTCTGTGTCTACTTCCAGAGCAGCATGTGCTATCCGAGATCCAGTTTCAAAGAAAGGAGATTTTCTCAGATGTCTCCCCACTTTGACTCCAACTGCCTAGTAAAAATTTTTCCATGACTAATATTGTTCTCTGCCCACCACTTAGCTCAGTGCTTGAGGGTCAGCAAAATTAGACTCAGTACACGAAGCAGAAAAGAAAAGAAAAATGAAGAGGATTAAGAAAGTAATGTTTCAAACAGGCATGGTGGCACATACCTGTAACGCCAGTATTTTGGATGCTGAGGAAGGAGAATTAAGAATTTGAGTCCAAGCCGGGCAGTGGTGGTGCACGCCTTTAATCCCAGCACTTGGGAGGCAGAGGCAGGCGGATTTCTGAGTTCGAGGCCAGCCTGGTCTACAAAGTGAGTTCCAGGACAGCCAGGGCTATACAGAGAAACCCTGTCTCGAAAAACCAAAACAAAAAACAAAAAACAAGAATTTGAGTCCAGCCTGGGTTACTTAGTGAGTTCAAAGACATCCAAGCCATGTACTGTGATCTTTTAAAAACACATTTCCTAGATAAGAAGCATTTGAGTCAGGTGTGCTAGTGTATTCCTTTAATGCCAGCACTTGGAAGGCAGAGGCTGAAGGATCTCTGAGAGTTCAGGGACCAGTCAGAGCTATATGTAGAAACCTGTCAGAGGCGGGAGGGGGGATTCTGGAGATAAACTATCTAATTGCTAAGATAATTTCCTGGTTTCATTAGAAACCCAAAATCTATCTTTCTACTCCACTTCATGCAGTTTCTATCAAAGCCATCCCCATAGTCCACAGTGGCTTCTCTGATTCCATCAGTTATATGTTCAATCCAGGAAGAAGAAGTACACACTCAAAAAGGGTGTGTGTACACTATATGCCCTGAGTGTTTATGTTTAATATTTCATAATTAAATCTGAATTATTTATTGAGCACTGCCTATTAAGTACTTTGGGAATGCCAAACAAATTAATGGCATTCACTGTCATTCTCACAAAATTTCTGTGAGTATTAAGTTAGAAAATTTATATTTTTCCTATTACCAATAATGGAATGTAGAGCCTCACGGATGATAAGCAAGTATTATGTATAACATCACTAAGCCACATCCCTCCTCTGCTTTTCCTTTATCCTTTTTTTTTCTTTTTCAAGAGCTGTTTATTTTTATTTTATGTGATGAGAAGTATTTATTTTTATTTTATGTGTATGAATGTTTTGCCTTTCTGTGTGTGTACCACCTATGTATGGTGCCCATGTTGGCCAGAAGAAGACAGATCATCTCCACCTAGAATAATAGATTGTTGCTGTTGTGGGGCATCCGCCAGAGAGGACTGCTTGGATATGGGCTTCAGCCAATGAAAACTCTCTCTTAGCCAGCTGGTAACCACACTCAGTGTTTGGGATCCCAGTGTAGCTCTAAACCTTGCTCAGGGCGAGCTCTTAAGCCCAAAAACCATGTCCTGGGCTTCAGTTAACAAGAACAGGAAACAACTGACCATGGAGTCAGTTGTGCTAAGGTCTCAGACCTGTCACAGTTGTCAGCCACCATGTGGGTGCAGGAAACCAAACTTATCAGAACCTCTGGAAGCAAGAGCTCTTAACAGAGTCTTCTCTCTAGCTGCTCTCTCTCTCTCTCTCTCTCTCTCTCTCTCTCTCTCCTTTCTTTCTTCTTCTCTTTCTTTTCTTTCTAAGCAAGTTCTCATGTAGCCCAGGCTGGCCTCCAACTCACAATGTAGCTGAAGCTGGCCTTGAACTCCTGATCCTCTTGTCTCTACCTACCAAGTGCTAAGATTACAAATGTGAAGACCATGCCCAACTTTCCCCCTTTCTTCCCTGCTGGAACTGTTTTTTTCTAAGTAGCCCAGGCTGAACTCAAACTCTAAATCTCCTGCCCACACTTCTCAAGTGCTGGAATTGTAGACCCATGTGCCTTAGTCTCTGTTCTGTTGTCACTGTAACCGTGTAACTGTGTGCCTTAGTCACTGTTCTATTGCTGTGAAGAGACACCATGGCCACCAAGACCACTCTTATAAAAGAAAACATTTAACTGGCACTGGCTTATGGTTTCAGAGGTTCGTCCATTAACATCACTGTGGGTAGCATGGTGGCATTTAGGCAGAAATGGTGCTGGAGAAGTAAGTAGCTGAGATTTCTACATCCTGAACTGCAGATAACACACACACACACACACACACACACACACACACATATATATATAATCTGTCTGAAGTCATGGTAGGAAAGCAGGAGCTGACTTGGATATGTTACAAATTCTATATTTTTCTGGGAGTCATTAAGATCTCCAGTTGGTAAGACTGAAGTTAGCAAGGGCTTTCTAAAACTGGATGTGGTGGTTGTATGCCTTTAATCCCAGTACTGGAGAGACAGGGGCAGGTAGATCTCTCGAGTCTGAAGACAGTCTGGCCTACAGAGTGAGTTCCAGGACCACTAGGACTATACAGAGAAACCTTGTCTTGTGGACTGGGGGAGGCTTTCTGCAGCTGGGGAGGTAATTCAATCAGTAGAGTTCAGTTGGTAGAATGCTAACCAAGCATACATGGCTAATTAATTGCAAATTCAAGAACATTCTGTGATACATAAGACCCTATCTCAAAAACAAACTGGAAATAAACAAATGTTCACCAGCTAAAGGCACTGGCTGTTCCTGTAGAAGGCTGGGTAAGGTACTCAGTGCCTATGTAGTTGCTGGGGATTTGATGCTGTGTTTATTAGTGTTTTGTTGTTGTGAAGAGACACCATGACCACAGCTACTCTTCTAAAGGAAAGCATTTAATTGGGGCTGGCTTATAGTTCAGAGGTTCAGTCCATTATCATCATGATGAGAAACATAGCAGCATGTAGGTAGACATGATGCTGGAGAAGTAGCTGAGAGTTCTACATCAGGATAGGTAGGCAAGAGGAAGAGAGAATGACACTGGGCCTGCCTGGAGCTTCTAAAATCTCAAAGCCCACCACCCAGTAATGCACTTCCTCCAACAAGCCCATACCTCCAATAATGCCTGCCACCCACTATGAGACTCTGGAGGGCTATTTTCATTCAAATCACCATAGACACCCTCTTCTGACCTCTGCGAGCACTGCTTACATGTAGTGCACAAACAAACATGCAGGTGAGACACCCATACACATAAAATATAAATATATGAATCTTAAAAAAAAAAACCCAAAGTTCTCTTTTCTTTGTTGGGTCTTTGTGTGGTTTTGGTATCAGAGTAATTGTGTCTTCATAGAATGAATAGGGTAGTGCTCCTTCTGTTTCTATTTTGTGGAATAGTTTGAAGAGTATTGGTATTAGGTCTTCTTTGAAGGTCTGATAGAATTCTGCACTAAACTCATCTGGTCCTGGGCTTTTTTTTAGGTTAGCAGACTTTTAATGACTGCTTCTATTTCTTTAGGGGTTATGGGACTGTTTAGATGGTTTATCTGATCCTGATTTAACTTTGGTTCCTGGTATCTGTCTTGAAAATTGTCCATTTCATCCAGATTTCCAGTATGTTGAGTATAGGCTTTTTATAGTAGGTAGGGTCTGGTGATTTTTTTTTAAAATTTTCTCAGTTTCTATTATGTCTCCCTTTTCATTTCTGATTTTGTTAATTTGAATACTGTCTCTGTGCTCTCTGGTTAGTCTGGCTAAGGGTTTATCTATCTTGTTGATTTTCTCAAAGAATCATCTCCTGGTTTTGTTGATTCTTTGTATAGTTCTTTTTGTTTCTATTTAGTTGATTTCAGCCCTGATTTTGATTATTTTCTGTGTCTGTTCCTCTTGGGTGTGTTTGCTTCCTTTTGTTCTAGAGCTTTCAGGTGTGCTGTCAGGCTGCTAGTGTATGATCTCTCCAATGTCTTTATGGAGGCACTCAGAGCTATGAGTTTTCCTTTTAGCACTCCTTTCATTGTGGCCGAGAAGCACATAAAGAAATGTTCAACATCCTTAGTCATCAGGGAAATGCAAATCAAAACAACCCTGAGATTCCACCTCACACCAGTCAAAATGGTTAAGATAAAAAACTCAGGTGACAGAGAATGTGGAGAAAGAGGAACACTAGTCCATTGCTGGTGGGATTGCAAGCTGGTACAACCACTCTGGAAATCAGTCTGGCGGTTCCTCAGAAAATTGGACATAGATCTACCTGATGACCCAGCTATACCTCTCCTGGGCATATACCCAGAAGATGCTCCAACATGTAATAAGGATACATGCTCCACTATATTCATAGCAGCCTTGTTTATAATAGCCAGAAGCTAGAAAGAAACCAGATGTCCCTCAACAGTGGAATGGATACAGAAAATGTGGTACATTTACACAATGGAGTACTATTCAGCTATTAAAAACAATGACTTCACAAAGTAAGGCAAATGGATAGATCAAGAAAATAACATCCTGAGTGAGGTATCTCAGTCACAAAAGAACACATATGGTATGTACTCACTGATAGTGGGTATTAGACAAAGAGTGTGGATACCACTCACAGGCCACATAAAGATAAAGAGGAAGGAAGACCAAAGAGTGGATGCTTCAGTCCTACTTTGAAGGAGGGACAATATAATCAAGGGAAATAGAGGGTGGGAGGGACTTGGGAGGAAGATGAAATGGGGAGGGGGAAGAGGGGCAGAATCAGGTAAGGGAGGAGATGGAAGAGATGTACAGAGGGTCAGGAAATTGAACAGAGGTGTGTAGCAATGGGGGATGGGGAACTGGGGGTAGCAACCAGAAAGTCCCAGATGCCAGGAAAGCAAGAACCTCCCAGGTCCCCACAGGGATGACATTAGCTGAAATACCCCACAAACGGGAGGGAGAACCTGTTGAGACCATATCCAGAGGTTAGGCATGGACCCCTGGTTGAGGGATAGGGCCACCCATCCATCTCCAAAATTTTAACCCAGAATTGTTCCTGTCTAAAGGAAATACAGGGACAATGAGTGGAACAGAGAGTGAAGGAAAGACCATCCAGAGACTGCCCCACCTGGGGATCCATCCCACAAGCAGACACCAAACTCAGACACTATTGCTGATGACAAGAAGTGCTTGCTGGTGAAGCATGATAGAGCTATCTTCTGAGAGGCTCTGCCAGATCTTGACCAATACAGATGGGGATACTCATAGCCAACTATCAGACTGAGCACAGCGACCCCAATGGAGGAGTTAGGGAAAGGACTGAAGGAGCTGAAGGGGCTTTATTTGGCATCAATGGGAGGGGAGGCCCTTGGTCCTATGAAGGCTTGATGCACCTGTGTAGAGGAATGCTAGGGCCATGAGGTGGAAGTGGGTGGGGGAGCACCCTCATAGAAGCAGGGTAAGGGGAGATGGGATAAGGGTTTGCAGAGGGGAAACCAGGAAAGGGGATAACATTTGAAATGTAAACAAATAAAATATCCAATTAAAAAATAATATTTACAATGCAAAGTATTTTAGCAATAAAAAACTGTAAACAAGAAAAAAACCAAACAAACAGAACAAAACAGCAAAACAACTTTCTGGAGAAATGTTAAGCAATTTCACTATACAGAAAGGGTAACGATCCCCTACCCAGTGATTGACTGGGAGATGCGGCATCACAGCCCACCTTGGAGACATCCATATGGATGTGAAGTTGTGTGTACAAGGATGTTGTTCCCTTTAATTTTTTTTTTGTTTTGTTTTTTTTTTTTTAATGAAGGAAAGGTAGGCGAGGGCCTAAGCACATGCCAGGGTAGAAGAAATGAACCGATTGCTTTTTCAGGAGTCACATAGTTTAACCGTGAACTCAGTTTAAATACTGCTCCACTCCCTGGTGGGGTGCATCATCCTTCACTTACCTGGCAAGGTTGCATCCTGAGAAATGCATCACTGGGCAAGTTTGCCATTGTGTAGACATCAAAGGGCGCTTATGCAAACGTACATGGCATACATATGGCAGTCACTCAACCTGGCCTCTAGATAAACACAAGATAGAAGAGGTTGCTGTCAGGGTAACACTTGTGGTTTTCCTGTTTGTGTAAGACACGGTCTCATGTAGCCCAGGTTAACCTTGAAGACTCAATGTAGCTGAGGAAACGCCTGATCTTCCTGTCTTCACCTACCAAGTACTGGAATTACAGGTCTGTGCCACAAAGCCAGCCCACAGCACCCTGCTCTACAATGAACCTTCTTTGTTTTTCAGGTAAGATCATTTTAAGATTCACCGTTTATTGTCATTATCACATATTGTGTACTATACATAACTGTACTGTTGTAATGTATAGGATGGCAATCCAGTGGGTTTCCACCGGAAAGAACAAGAACAGAACCATGCCCACACTGTAACAGGGAACTTCCGCATCCCTGGGAAATAGAAAAATTTCAGCTTTGCTATAATTTTAAAATATTTTAGAGCCAGGCGTGGTGGCACACGCCTTTAATCCCAGCACTTGGGAGGCAGAGGCAGGCAGATTTCTGAGTTCGAGGCCAGCCTGGTCTACAAAGTGAATTCCAGGACAGCCAGGGCTATACAGAGAAACCCTGTCTTGAAAAACCAAAAAAAAAAAAAAAAAAAAAAAATTTAGATTTATTCATTATATATATGAGTTTCTGCTCACACATCTATCTGTGCACCATGTGAGTGTCTGGTGCCCATGGAAGTCAGATCTGAGGTCCTCTGCAAGAACAAATGCCCTAGCCGGGCGTGGTGGCGCACACCTTTAATCCCAGCACTCGGGAGGCAGAGGCAGGCGGATTTCTGAGTTCGAGGCCAGCCTGGTCTACAAAGTGAGTTCCAGGACAGCCAGGGCTACACAGAGAAACCCTGTCTCGAAAAAACAAAAAAAAAACAAAAAAAAAAAGAACAAATGCCCTTAACCACCAAGCCACCACTCCAGCCCCAGCTATATATGTATATGTATCAAGATAGGACCTTGCTATGTAGTTCATTGTCCTCTTTCTATTGTTATGATAAACACCATGACCAAAAAACCAACTTGGAGAGGAAAGAACTTATTTCATTGTACAGCTTATAGTCAGTCCATTGCTGAGGGAAGTCAGGGCAGGAAACCAAAGCAGGAACCTACCGTTAGAAACTGAAGCAGAAAACATGGAGGAATGTTGTTGACTGATTTGCTCTCCATGCTCAGCCTGCCTTTTTATACCACCCCAGGACCACCTGCCTAGGGGTGGCACCGCCCACATGGACTGGGCCCTCCCATGTCAATCATTAATCAAACAAATGCCCCTACAAGCCAATCTGATGGAGGCATTTTCTCAATTGAGGCTCCTCTTCCCAGATGATTTTAGCTTGTGTCAAATTGCCATAAAAGTAACCAGCACAGCCATGCTGGTCTACACTAGCAATCTCCTGCCTCAATCTTTCAGGTTCTGGGACAATCACAGTGATCTGTTTTCCTTTATAATCTTAAGGGACCACTGCCATTTTCCCCTCATGGCCAAAACATTGTTATGCAATGCACAGCTGTAAACCTCTCCGGGGCTTTCCCTCTTCTTCGCCCCCACTCCATCTCTTTCTTCCCCCTCCCCATTTCTTTTCCTTCCCCTCCCCATCTCTCTCTCTCTCTCTCTCTCTCTCTCTCTCTCTCTCTCTCTCTCTCTCACACACACACACACACACACACACACACACACACACAGTGAAGATTGACCATGCTAGGAAAGTGCTCTGCAACTGAGCCATATCTGCAACCCTCATCATCTTTTTTTTTTAATTTTTTTCTAGATTTATTTTATTCTAGATTTATTCTGAGTACACTGCAGCTGTCTTCAGACAGACCAGAAGAGGGCATCGGATCTCATTACAGATGTGTAGCCACCCTCGGTCACACAAACTGGGTTCCTGAGTAGGAGGCTGGAACTGTAAAGGAAGAGAAGAAACCAAGACCAAGATAAATTCTGACCAAAGCCCAATGTTTACTAAGAGTCTGTGCTTATAAAGGGGGAAAGCCCATCCCCTGCTGATCCACTCTTGATGCCTGTCACCAGCCTGTAAGCAATTAGGCTGACAGCATTAGTTGGCAGTAAGGTCAATTGCCAGGTTGCTGGCTATCTCAGGAAGGCAGGTTCAGCCTCTCAGCAGGTAGCAGTGTCTTGGAGAAGAACAGCCACAGGTAACAGAGCAATAGAACCATCTAGGTCAGAGGCTCCACCCCAAGTAGTCTCATTCACAGTGGCAGCATAGGTCTGAATCATCCTGCTCAAGGCTGGGGGAGGCTACACAGATGGTTTGAGCCACCATGTTGCTGGAAGGTGAACTCGGGACCTGTGGAAGGGCAGTCAGTGTTCTTACCCATTGAGCCATCTCTCCAGCCCACATCAGCCCCCATCATCTTTAAGATGGGTAAAATGATAGCAGCCAGTGGATAGGGTTGAAATGAGACCTGTGTGTGAAGCAAACGGGAAGGGTCTCATAAGCATGGGGGTATCTATTCCCAACCCACATACTAAGAAGTACTGGATGGCAAATTAAAAAGTATCAATCTGGGGAAAGATGGCTCAGTGGTTAAGAGCACTGACTGCTCTTACAGAGGTCCTGAGTTCAATTCCCAGCAACCACATGGGATTAAAGGCGTGTGCCACCACCTCCTGGCGGTGGCGCACACCTTTAGTCTTAACACTTAGGAGGTAGAGGCAGGCAAATATCTGAGTTGGAGGCCAGCCTGGTCTACATAAAGAGTTCCAGGACAGCCAGGGCTACACAGAGAATCCCTGTTTTGAAAAACAACAAAAATCAATCAATCATCAAATCAATCAAAACCCAAATGGTAAAGATTCTAAGTCTTGGGGCTAAGTAGGAAAAGCGAGTTGCAGAACATGACCTCCTTGGAAGGCGCAGGAAGATAACAGCCACTTGTAGCACCAATGCATACAAACCAGACCCTGCACGATGTGCGATGTGCGCGTATGAGCAGGTTACTCTGCAGCAAGGATTGGAAAAGGGACCAAAAGAGGAATCTCACTTTTTCTCCACAGACTCTGACACCGACTGGCTGTGTGATCCTGGACAGATTGCATCACCTCATGGACATTTTTTCATCTGTGAAGGGAAGATTTCCTGGCAGTGGTCTGAGAAATGGTGGCAAAGACTGAAGGAGAGTACTGTACCACCTGTTGGGCAGAGACGGGATTGCACTTCTTTTTGCTCTGTGTTTTCATGATCTTAGAAGGGGGTGGAGCCTCCTCTTCATAATTCCTACAGGGCTTAATACTGAGGAGAAACTTTGTAAAGTAAAGGATTATTAGATTTGGGGAGGTGGCGCAGTAGGTAAAGAGCTCGCTGTGTCATCCTGAGAACCCGGTCTGGTACTTACAACAAAGCATAGTATGATCAACAATAATGCCAGCACAGTTGCATAGCGACGGGCACATCCCCAGGGATTCAGCTGCCAGCCAATCTCAAGCTAGGTTCAGTGAGCAATTTCTCCCCCCGAAAAGCTGGAGAAGGATAGAGGATGACGCTGAACTTTGACCTCTGGCCTCCACACACATGTATGAGTGAGTGCACCCACATCAACACACACACACACACACACACACACACTCGTGAAAAACAAATCTTTTAAAATAATGATATGGGTCCCTAAGTACTGGAATTGAGAACAGCGCCCACATCCCGACGTTTGTAAGATGTCAGTGGACTGCAGAATAAGTGTGGGGATAGTCCTCATGGTAATTATTTGAAGTTTCTTTGGGGCGGTAGTAAATGTCAAATTCTTTCCATTAACCATCTCTATCGTCTTTGTTCCTCTGCAGGGGCTGAGTCAGCCTGTTGGGTGACCCAGGCCTGCCCTAGGGGAGGGAGGAAGCCACACAACTAAGTCCTTTGAGCCTCACCCCTGGCCAGAGGGCATCAGCAATTGGAAAGTAGCCCGGCTTTATGGGGAAACAATGGTACCAGCCAGCTGCGGGTGAAGCTGGGCTGAGCAGCCTAGCCTGATCTGATGCGTGTTAAGAGGGGTGCCCCTCACACCTGAAGGGTCCACTTCACTTGAGGACAACTTAAGTATCCATCAATCAGAGACAATTCTTAAAGCACTTTGGAAAGGGTGGCTCGAGAGAGTCAGGGAATGTAGGAAGGGAACCCCCTGAGCATTCCCCGTGAACAGCTCTATGCGTGAAGTCCCCCGGTCTCCCTGCTAGAGGACCTCAGAGTCCATGAAATTGAACTATTCTAGCACATGGGGGAGAAAACAAGGATCCCTCAGGGGATGGAAGCTGTCTGAGGTCCCATATGACTAACAACCACAAAGCTGGAGCTAAAATCCGGGTTCCCTTCGACACGCCGAGTCCACACCGAGAAGCGATGTTTGCATAGCCTTTTATGAGCACGCTCAAGTCCAATTCTCTGACGAGTGTCCATCTGACACATAAGATAGTGTCTGGTCACCTGACCCCTGGAATCTGAAGCAGGATCTGAAGTATTTGTGTCTCCGGGACAGACACTTGCCTGTCTGACTGTCAAGTCTGTAATGCAGTAATTGCTAGAGTTCAAAGCCTGCCTCTAGAGTCTGGAAAAATAGCCCGTGGATACAATACTTGCTATACAAGCACAAGTTCCAGAGTTCAAACCTCCAAAAACCATAACATCCAGGTGTGACAGTGAGCTTCTGTAGTCTCAGTGTGGGAGTGAGTAGATAGAGGTGATCCTGTGGGTAGGGCTTTCTAGCAGGTCAATCTAGTCAAACCATCCAGCTGCAGTTTCAATGAGAGACCTTGTCTCAAAAAATCAGGTGTAGAAGCAATTAAGGAAGACACCCATTGTGTGACTTCAACATACACCAGTGTGAGTAGTCACATCCCCAGAAGTGTGTGCATTCACATATCACACATGCCCGTACACAAACTCACAAAGCTCAGGGCTAACACTTCCTATGGGCATGACCTTGGATAAATTAGTTTATTGCTTTGGTGGCTCCAAGATGGCCCTCAGTGATCTTTACCTCAGGCTGTCTATGCCCTTATGTGGACAGTTTTCTCGGAGGTTTCCTTCCACAGAGTATCTATTCCCTGTTGTAGGCAGTTCCTTCTCATGAAAGTGACTGGCCTCTGTAACACTGAAGAATTGCAGAAGTGAGAGCCCAACCTCAGGTCAGAGAAGCCACTAGGAAGTTCTATCTTGCTCTCTTGAGCCACTGGCTATGGGGAGAGTCAGCTCCCATGTCAGGCTGCTCAAGGAAAGAGCCACACAGCTAGGGGCTGAGTCCATTTTCTGCTGCTATAACACTTATAAAGACGTTTAATTGGCTCAAAGTCCTTGAGATCTCTGCTGAGGGCCTTCTTGCTGCATCATGACTCAGCAAGAGGCATGATGGCCAAGATGCATGGCAGAAAAGGAGCAGGGTGCGTGCATGCCGTGCGTGCTCGCGTGTGTGTGTGTGTGTGTGTGTGTGTGTGTGTGTGTGTGTGTGTATGTGTGTGTGTGTGTGCTGGGGCTGTTGGTGGGGGCTGGTCTTGCTCTTGCTTCTGATGATCAACCCGCTCCCACAATGCTGGCTTTAGCTTTCCTGATATGATTAACCCCCTGACAACCCCACCTCCCAACACTCTCAGAATAGCATGTAAACATCAATATTAGAAGAGGCGTTCAGACCATGTGTTACAAGTACAGAGATACCGGGTGGTGGTGGCGCACGCCTTTAATCCCAGCACTTGGAAGGCAGAGGCAGGTGGATTTCTGAGTTCGAGGCCAGCCTGATCTACCAAGAGAGTTCCAGGGCTATACAGAGAAAAAACCAAAACCAAAACAAAACAAAACAAAAACAAACAAAAAAACAAGTACAGAGACCCTTCCAACAGCCAACTGACTTGCTAGCCCTGTGCATGTACCCTCTTAGAACTGGGCCCTCACCTCTAGCCTCACTCAAGGCTTTAAGTACCTGAAGCTCTGGTTCACCTCTTCACTAGAGCATCATGAGACTTCTAGAGTCACAGACAACAAGTAAGATAACCCCATCTGATGGTTTTAAACTGTCCAGTTTTGGAGTAATTTCTTACACAGAAATAATGAATGCAAACATTTTTTCCTTCTTTTCTCTATCTGTTTTTTTAATTTAAATTTTATTCATTTATTACCATGTATGTGTATAAAGTATGCCTGTGAGTGTGGGCGCCTACACACCATGATGCACACATGGGGGTCAGAGGGCAGTTTTCAAGAGTCAGTTTACTCTGTCTGCTGGGCAGGTCCTCGGGTGTTGAGCTCAGGTCAGCAGGCTTGAGAGACAAGTGCCTTTCCCGCTGAGCATTTTTCCTCAGCCTTTCCTTTGTGTTAAAAATGCTTCATACAGTTAGAGTGCAGATCCAATAAGATGACAAATGGAAAAGGGTTGGCTCATAGCAAACACCCCACAGTCAAGGGCAATATTGCTCTATTATTGCATCTTACGTGGTATTTAGTTATTTGAACTTTTGTTTGTTTATTGGTTTTTTCAAGACAGGGTTTGGACTTAGAGATCCACTTGCCTCTGCCTTCTGAGTTCTGGGATTAAGGGCATGTTATGCATGGCGGAGGTCAGAGGATGCTTCTCTCCTTCCATCTTAAGTTCCAGGGATCAAACTTAGGTTGTCAGACTTGCAGAGCATTCGCTTTCTCCTCATGAGCCAACTCACCAGCCCTGGTCTCCTCATTTTCCTAGCAATTTCATTCAGAGTTCAGGTCCGAAATACCCTAGCCCAAGAACAAACCCTGCAGGGAACCTCTGGCTCCCCTCCCTGAGGCCAAGTGGAGACCCGCCCCTCCCTCCCCAGTCCGCCCCGCCCCTCCCTCCCCAGTCACTCCTTCCCCAGCTCCCTCCGCCCCGAGGTTCCAGTTCCTACCGCCCCACCCCACCCTGGAACTCATCAGGTCTTTCTTGGCTCATCTGCTAGGAAGCCTATGTTCAAAAATTTCCTCTATCTCAGCACTTTCCAGGGATGTTCCCTGACCCCTGGAAGCTGCCCCTCAAAGGATTGTTTTGCTCCTTATATCTCTGGGAACCAGGTTTAAATTTTAACCGCGCTATGGACTTGACCTTTGAAAAGTTTCTCAACCTCCTAATACCATTTCTTCATCTGCCAAACAGGGAGAGTAACTTCTGCCTCTGGGCTGCTGGGGCATGAAAACAGATCCCGGGTATGAAATACCACTTTGCAGACTAGAGTACACCGGAAGCCCCCTCCAGCTATCAGGTACAGCCCCGCCCCAGTAGCTTCTCAACTCTCAGCCCTGCCTGGCTATTGAGGCCAGCTTTGAATTTTTTTTATCAGGGACATTCGATTTCTTTATTCAGGCTTTCAGCAGAACTTGCAAACATCTTCCAGCACTTTCCTTCTGCAGCTAAGCTAAGTTATGGAGAGAAGAGGGGTTTTGTTTTAATGGTCTCATTAAATAGCCCAGGCTAACCTTAAACTCATGGTCCATGATCTTCCTGGCTCAGAATTCCAAGTACTGAAATTACAGGTGAAAATAAAGAAATAAATAATAATGTGTGTGTGTGTGTGTGTGTGTGTGTGTGTGTGTGGTGCTGAGAATCAAACTGAACATTTCGGGTGTGCCTGACAAACACTATTTTTTTTCTTTTTTTTTCTTTTTCGAGACAGGGTTTCTCTGTATAGCCCTGGCTGTCCTGGAACTCACTTTGTAGACCAGGCTGGCCTTGAACTCAGAAATACGCCTGCCTCTGCCTACCGAGTGCTGGGATTAAAGGCGTGCGCCACCACACTCGGCTCAAACACTCTATTTTTATCCCCCAATAATTATTTTTTTTGACATGAGGTGTGTGTGTGTGTGTGTGTGTGTATGCGCATTGCACAGCACGAGTGTGACGGGCAGACACCTTGCATATTGGGTATCAACCCTTAAGGCACCTTTATCTTTTTGTTAGCAACACAGTCTCTTTTTATCTTTTTTTGTTGTTGTTTTTGTTGTTGTTGTTGTTGTTGTTGTTATTGTTTTTCAAGACAGGGTTTCTCTGTATATCCCAGGCTGTCCTGGAATTAAAGGCGGCGCCCGACTAGAGACACAGTCTCTTATTGGCCAGGAAATTAACTACATAGCTAGCCAGGCTAGCTAGCCTGCCAAAGGTCCAGGAATCTGCCTGTCTCCATCTCACATCTCACCATCCCTGGTTTTACACGGTGGGCTACAACGCCTGGCTCCCCTCCACCCCACCCCTCCGCCCCCTTTAACATGGGTTGTAGAGATCTTAGGTCAGCTCCTCCCATTTGTAAGGCAAGCACCCTACCAACTGAGTCATCACTCCAGGCTCCAAATAAATGATTTATAAATGGAAAAGCCAATAAAAAAATCTTACTGAATGTTATTGGTTCTTAAGCTTGGATGCATGTTGGAATAGCCTAAGGGGGTTAATGTCTCCAAAGATTTGGATTCAATTGTCTGTCTAGGACGTGGCCTGGACATGTAAAACATTTTAAAGCAGTGTTCTCCTTGCAGCTAAAGGGACATAGATTTACCTGGCCACCTAAAATGTGGGAAAAGGAAACAATTCAAAAGGGAATCAAGCAGCGAAGGATTAAAAACAAATGAGACAAGACCATGGTTTTTACAAACTACTAGACAGTTTTCAGGCCATCGAATAGAGTGAGAAAACCCAGGTGGAGTCCTGCACACTCTGGGGAGAAGGAACTGCACCTGAAGAGACTCAGGAGGCCGGAGTGTACAGAAGAGGGGGCTCAGGGAGGTTGCTGCATAGACAGTGCTACTCGAGTGTCCAGCTGCACACTCAACAGCGTGTGCATACAAAGAAGCTATCTGAGCATAAGGGGAGAGATACCCTGAAGAGCTAGAGATAACAGTGTCCAGGGCTCACGCAGGCCCAGGGATACCATCTGTTCCATCCAGCATGACTAAGGAGATTAGTGCTTCCCAAGGCATTTGGTAGAGGACAGGAGGGTATCGCCTCAGTACTGGAGGGAATTTAGCCCAGAATTGAAGTGCCTTGATCACACTTAATATTAAAAGTAAGACTCCAAAAGATCAAACCTTTACCAAGTAACTGAATTGCTTCCCAGAAGAAGCTAATGCCTGCAGGATTACAAAAAACGATCTAGCAGTTAACTAGTGGAACTCACAATGGCCATTATCCAATTAAGAAAAAAAAAAATCAGGGGCCAGGCAGGGTGGCTTAGTGGTAAAGATTCTCACTGATGACTTGAGTTTAATCCCTGGAGCCCACATGAGGAACGGAAAGAAGTAACTCCTGCAAGTTGTCCTCTGACCTCCACCTATGTGCCATGGTATTGTAGCACGCGAGCTCACTGGCACACACACACACACACACACACACACACACACACACACACACACACACACACTAATACCTAGCATTTACAGGATGACTTCATTGGTTTGTTTGTTGGTTGGTTGGTTGGTTTTTTGAGACAGGGTTTCTCTGTGTAACCCTGGCTGTCCTGGAACTCACTCTGTAGACCAGGCTGGCCTTGAACTCAGAAATCCGCCTGCCTCTGCCTCCGGAGTGCTGGGTGTGCGTCACCACGCCCGGCTGACTTCATTGTTAAAAATGTGTTTTTAAGTCGGGCGTGGTGGCGCACGCCTTTGATCCCAGCATTTGGGAGGCCGAGGCAGGCGGATTTCTGAGTTCGAGGCCAGCCTGGTCTACAAAGTGAGTTCCAGGATAGCCAAGGCTACACAGAGAAACCCTGTCTCGAAAAACAAAAAACAAAACAAAACAAAAAAAAAGTGCTTTTATTGTTTTTTTTTTTTTTTTTTTTTTTTTTTTTTTTGGTTTTTCGAGACAGGGTTTCTCTGTATAGCCCTAGCTGTCCTGGAACTCACTCTGTAGACCAGGCTGGCCTCGAACTCAGAAATCCGCCTGCCTCTGCCTCCGGAGTGCTGGGATTAAAGGCGTGCGCCACCACGCCCGGCTTATTGTTTTATTTATTTATTTATTTTTGTAACAGATTTCTCTGTGTAGCCTTGCCTATCCTGTAACTTGCTCTGTAGATCAGGCTGGCTTCGAACTCACCGAGATCTGCCTGCCTCTGCCTCCCAAATGCTGGGATTATAGGCAGGCACCACCATCACCTGGATTAAAATATGGCTTTTCTTAAATGATGTTTTGCTTTATTTTGTTTTGAGACAGGGTCTCATGCAGCCCAAGCTGGCCACAAACTCACTATATTTCCAAGAATGGTCTCGACTCTCCTGCCCTTAGCTGGGAAATGCAGAGAGAACTGGATGGGCCACCATGTCTGATTTGTGTGGTAGCAGGGAGTCAAAAGAAGGTTTTGCACATTCTAGGCAAATGCACTATTTACTAAATGGTGTGCTCTGTCCTCAAAATGTAACTTTATTTAAGGATGCCCTAAGGTCAAAACTTATCGCAACAATGTAAAACTTGAACAAATTCTTTGTGTCTAAAGAAACAAGGCTTTCTCAAAAGTGGGTCCTTGTTTGGTGATATTTACAAAGAGCTATTAGCTTAGGGGACGAAATTTTATGATTTAGTAAGCCAGTTGATTATGTTTTCTGATAATTTCATTCAAGTATATGTTTATGTTAAGGTCTTTTAAACAACCCTTTTAAACAAACAACTGACTTTAAGCAGTTTTATTTATTTTATGTGAATGGGTGTTTTGTGTGATGTATGCCTGTGTATCACATGTGTGCGGGATGGCTTAGGAGGCCAGAAGAGGGTTGGCCATGTGGCTGCTGAGAATCAAACCTAGGTCATCTGGGACAGCAGCCAGTGCTCTTGAACACTCTTGCACACGCGCGCGCGCGCACACACACACACACACACACACACACACACACACACACGGTGGGGGGTGGAGAAAGAGAGAGCACATAATTGGGGTCAGAGGACAACTTGTGGGAGTTGATTTTCTCCCTGCACCATGTGGGTCCCAGATATCAAAGCTGGGTCATTAGGTAAGCAAATTAATCTACTGAGCCATCTTCACCTTGCTGGCCCCTTAGCTGATTTTAATATATTTTAAACCCTGTGTATCTATAATGTGTAAAGCCATATGTCTAAAACTTATCTAAATGTTAATGAAGAGTCAAAGGCATGTGTTTAATACCCACAAAGTGGCCCATCAGTGTATGCATTATATCTAGACCTTTGACACAGAAAATAGCCAGTGAAAATTTCAGAAAACATTTCTGACATACAGTCAGGACCATTCAGATAAAAACTTGCTTTTTATGCTGGGAGTGATGGCACAGGCTTGTACTCCCAGGAAAGTGATGAGTTCAAGGTCACTCTTGGCTACATAGAGAGTTTGAGGCCAGCTGGCTGCAGTGAAACTCTGTCTCGGAAAACAGAAACAGCTTACTGCCGGCATGTTATTTCTGTTTTTTTTTTTTTTTTTTTTTTTGGTTTTTCTTTTTTTTTTTTTTTTTTTTAAATTATTTTGATTTGCATTTACTTTTTTTTTTTTTTTTTTTTTTTAAGATTTGTTATATGTAAGTACACTGTAGCTGTCTTCAGACACTCCAGAAGAGGGCGCCAGATCTGGTTGCAGATGGTTGTGAGCCACCATGTGGTTGCTGGGATTTGAACTCTGGACCTTCGGAAGAGCAGTCGGGTGCTCTTACCCACTGAGCCATCTCACCAGCCCCTTTTTTGGTTTTTCGAGACAGGGTTTCTCTGTGTAGCCCTGGCTGTCCTGGCACTCACTTTGTAGACCAGGCTGGCCTCGAACTCAGAAATCCTCCTGCCTCTGCCTCCCGAGTGCTGGGATTAAAGGCGTGTGCCACCACTCCCGGCTGGCATGTTATTTCTGAACATGTGAAATGTGTCTGCGAGCCAGGCGGTGGTGGTGCACGCCTTTAATCCCAGCACTTGGGAGGCAGAGGCAGGCGGATTTCTGAATTCGAGGCCAGCCTGGTCTACAAAATGAGTTCCAGGACAGCCAGGGCTATACAGAGAAACCCTGTCTCAAAAAACAAAACAAAACAAAACAAAAAAACAAAAAAAAGAAACGTGTCTGTGTTTGTTACATGTCAGAGAATGAGTACTGCTCACAGGTACTGCTCCCTAAATTCGTAAAAGGTCTAAAGTTTTGACGTTTGTCATTGTCAGTTACTATCCTACTAAGCAAAGATTCCAAATTTTGCTTCAGAAGTAGAAACTGAGTTAATATTTGAAGAACTCTTGATGTGAGTGTGATGGCGTCTTTATATGGAAAATGCCTTTATGCCCTTCTTGTATTATAGAAGCCTTCCAACATGAAAAGCTTCAGAGAACCCTTTATCAAGCCGATACCTAGCTATCTTAGAGTTGCTGTTGCTGTGATGAAATGCCACGGCCAAAAGCAAACTGGGGAGGAAAGGGTCTACTTGACCTGCACTTCCACATCACTGCTCATCATTGGAAGGAGTCAGAACAGGAACTCAAGAAGGGAAGGAACCTGGAGGCAGGCACTGATGCAGAGGCCATGGAAGAGTGCCATTTACTGGCTTGCTCGGCATGGCCTACTCAGCCTGCTTTATTATAGGACCCAGAGCCACCAGCCCAGGAGTGACCCCATCCACAATGGGCTGGGCCCTCCCACATCAATCACTAATTAAGAAAATGTGCAACAGACTTGCCTACAGCCCAATCTTATGGAGGCAATGTCGCAACTGAGGTTCCCTCCTCTCAGATGACCCTAGCCCGGTCAAGATGACATACCACTGACCAACACACTAGCCTTGTGTTTGCGTCCCTCATTGACTACAGCTACAATGTTTATTTGTTTGTTTGTTTATTATTTTGAGGCACGGTCTCCCTCTTCAGCCATTTTGGGCTGGGCTGGAACTCCATGTGTAGCCGAAGCTGACTTCAGACCAATGGCGATCCTCCTTCCACATCAGCTGGGACTACAGGCTTCAGCTCTCATGCATGATGTGTCCTTTAAGCAGAGAAAACTAGCTATGCCCTCACCGTGTACACTCTAATGTACACGGTAAATGCCCCTAATAACTTCTTGTTTCCTTGCTTGTTTGTTCATTTGCACTGCTGGAGATTGAACCCAGGGCTTTCCACATGTCGGGCGAGGGCCCTCCCATTGAGTTTAATCCAGCCTCAGCCTCATGATGGAAATAGTCACTGGAATGCCATACATCTGAGGTCTTACCTACATGTGCAAGCTAGTACATTCTGCTGCATTTGGAAAACCTGTCTATCCTCCAGTGGCAAAAATAACTGGGGGGCTTGTGGATAAATGTCACCTATTATTGACAAATCTTGTCATTCTTTAGGCTGAAGAAAAAAATTGAGTGTCTTTCTGAGAGAAAAAAGATGATGGTCCTAACATGATGCTGTCAATCATAATTATTTCCCTCAAGTGCTATACAAAATGAAAGTAACTGCACAGTTTGTTCAGTTGCCAGACTTTCTGCAAAATTCTAAAATGGCTATTCTGAATCTTTCCAACCATAGGTCTAATCCCATTGTAACATTGTTATCATCATCATCATCATCATCATCACCACCATCATCATCAGTGTGTGTGCATGTGTGCACCTGTAAGGACAACTTGATGGAGTCAGTTCTCTCCTTCCATCTCATTAGGGGTTCCAGAAATCCAGTGTGAGCTGTTCACTGGGCCATCCCACTAGCTCCTTCATCTGTTTCTACAGAATTTAGGGCTTGCTTGGTGTGGTGGTGCTCAGCTTTAATCCTAATACTTAGCAGGCAGCGGCAGGCAGATTCCTGTGACTTCAAGGCTAGCATGGTCTACATAATAATTTTCAGGCTGGCCAGAGCTCCACAGTGAGACCAACTTTCAAGAAAAAAAAAATTATCCATGGTGGTGGCCCATGCTTTTAATCTAAGCACTCAGGAGGCAGAGGCAGGAGGATCTCTGAGTTCGAGGCCAGCCTGGTCTACAGAGTGAGTTCTAGGACAGCCAGGGCTACACAGTGAGACCCTGTCTTTAAAAACTATAATAATAATAATAATAATAATAATAATAATAATAATAAATTGTTATGTCTCAAACACAGGGCAAATGGCTAACTAAGGTGTCCATTAATATATCAAAGAGGATACCAGGTTCTCCCAGCATCCCTCAGTCCCTACCTATTACAGGGCATGGTTGGCATACCCCGCCCACAACCCTAAACTTCTTCAGTGCTGGGGCTGGGTCATCCTTCCCCCGCTGCTCTTATCTATATAACCCAACCATTTTGATTACTTGGCCTTCTTTGGTCTCCCCATTACTCTTGGACAGTCCATTGGTCCAGGTCGCCCCTCTTGGTCAGTGGTTCCTCTCCTCTCCCTCCTCTTCCTTCTCCTCATCTGGTCTGGCTCTGTCTGGCCTCTCCCAAATGTCTCTGCTTCTGGCTATGCTCTCCCTTTTATATACAAGGAACTTTCTCCTCCACCATACCTAGGAGCAGCCAAGTCCTTTCCTTTTATATTTCTTTGTTTCATTCATCTATGACCAAACTCATAAAAATGACTATAACAAGTACTTATTATTATTTTTTTGTTTGAGACAGGGTTTCTCTGTGTAGCCCTGGCTGTCCTGGAACTCACTCTGTAGACCAGGCTGGTCTCGAACTCAGAAATCCGCCGGCCTCTGCCTCCCAAATGCTGGGATTAAAGGCGTGTGCCACCACGCCTGACACAAGTACTTATTTTTCAGTCTAGTATTTTTGTTGTTCTGTTTTGTGTTGAGGCATTTCTTGCTATGTAACCCTGACTGGCCTGGAATTTGCTATGTAATCCATGCTGGCCTCAAACTCCTGACCATTCTGTCTATGCCTCCTTGTAGCTGTTCTTTGCTATTTTGTGGGTTCTTCTTTCTTTCAACCTTCTTCCTTTCGACCCCCTAACACTGGATAAGAGAGCAAAAAGGAAAAAGGCAAAGCAAAGAGACCCCTTAATAAAGTCAGGCCGCTTCCTGCTGGTTAGGGAATCAAGTTCCTTGGGGTAAGTTTCATCTTCACCTCAGGATATCTATTTTTTTCTTCTTGTTTCTTCCTTGCTCATGACTACTTAACAAACTGTGACCAACAACAGCCAACCAGCAACACACTCTGCCTCCCAGGGCCCTAGCATTTATATTCCCTCTGAAAAGTTCCCAGAATTCCAAATGTCACACCATCACCAGAACTATCTGTACCTGGCAAAATTACACCCCTGCCAGAGCATGAGGCAAATCATAGCCTCTGAGGACAATCTGAAGTGGCCCCATGTCTCACACCTGGGATTATAATGAAAACATATTCTTATAATATTTTTGTGTTTTTTTTTAAAGGAACCAAAATTCTAGAATTCTCATGACACCTCCTGATTACTGGAGTTACAGGAATATGCTGCTATGCCTGGTACAAAGTTTCATTTCTTAAAAAAAATGTTAGGGCTGGTGAAATGACTCAGTGGGTAAAGATGCTCACTGCCAAGTCTGAAAAACCAGTGCTTAATCCCCAGCTCCCACATGGTAGAAGAGAGCACTTCTGAAGGTTGTCTGTCCTCTGACCAGTATGTAGCTCTGGTTGGTCCAGAACTCACTATGTGATATCTAACTTTGGATGTTAAAACAATTGCACTAATAGCTCCTAAAATCCCACACAGGCACTAGACAGTTTATATCGTTTGAATATCGCCATCAGAATTCAAGTTTAACCTATTTTTTAAGACTTTATTTTTGTCATATGCATGTGAATGTTTTGCCCATATAACACCTCTATTGGGTATGATTCCATTTGTTTGATTTTGAGCTTATTTTAAGTTATATATTGGGGACTTTTTGTTGTTTATTTTTTCGGTTGGGTTGGTGTTTTGAGGCAGGGTCCCATTGTGCAGCCTTGACCAGCTTCAAACTTCTGGCAATCCTCCAGCCTGTGTCCAAGACTGTGGGCTGTGGCACTATATCTTATTTAGTGTTTTAAACTAATAATATGGCAGCTTGTAAAGCCCTCCTTCAAAATAAAATTCAAAATATCGACAAAAGTAGCCATATGTGTCCCTCTGCCTTTCTTCCTCATTGCCTTAACTCTGTCAACTTATAACTTATACACTGGACACTGAACAAAGCGTGAGCACACAATTCCAATGATTTGTGGATATAGATTTTGTGTAATCTGGAAATCTGGACAACACAGAGAACACCACCCCCTCTGCCCCGATGGTGCTCTCTACGCGTCCTCCTGGTCAGCTCTCACTTTTGACCATGTTACATTCCTCAGCAACATCTGAGACTTCTGATTTTCCCACAGTCTTGCTATTGTCTGGTCTGGGTTTTGTTTGTTTTGGGTTTTGTGATAACCATTCTGGTAGGTGTGAAATGGTATTCCCATAAGTGATTTTCGTTTGTGTTTAGTTTATGACGAAGGATGTTGGCCCCTCTTCACATATTTACTAGCCATCTTTGCATCTCTTTTGGTGAATTGTCTTTTAGAATCTTTTATATATTATTTATTTATTTGTTTGTTTGTTTATTTATTTATTTTATGGTTTTTCAAGACAGGGTTTCTCTGTATAGCTCTGGCTGTCCTGGAACTCACTCTGTAGACCAGGCTGGCCTCGAACTAAGGAATCCACCTGCCTCTGCCTCCCGAGTGCTGGGATTAAAGGCATGCGCCCCCACGCCCAGCTCTTTTATATATTTTTAATTGGGTCATCTGTAGTATTGTCATGAACTATAAGTGTTCTTCATGTGTTCTGACTATAGTTCTTTACTGTATGCATATTTGTAACAACTATAACCTATCATTTTCTTTTAAGTGTATGAGTGTTTTGTTGGCATGTATGCCTGTGCACCACATGCATGCATAGTACATACAGAGGTCATCAGAGAACTTCAGAGCCCCTGAGACTGAAGTTACAGATAAATGTAAGCCATCATGTGAGTAATGGGAATTGAACTCCATTAGACAGGAAGAACAGACAGTGCTATTAGCTGCTTAGTCATATTTGAGGCCCAACGTATCATTCTGACTGATCTATCTATCTATCTATCTATCTATCTATCTATCTATCTATCCATCTATCTATCTATCTATTCTCTCTCTCTCTCTCTCACTCTCTCTCTCTCTCTCTCTGTGTGTATGCGTGTGCATGCTTGATGCCTGTGGGTGTGTACATATGTTCTTGTGAATGTGGAGATAAGAAGTCAGTGTCAGGAATGTTATTCACCTTGTGTGTGTGGAGTGTGGTGTTTGTGTATGTATGTGTGGGCATGTGTGTACATCTGTGTACTTACTTGCGGAGGCCAGAGGAGGACCCTGGGTGTTCTACTCTCAGTTTCTGCTTTATACTTTTGAGATAGGACTGCCCTGAAGAGAGTCTGGTAGCCTTCAAGCTCCAGCAATTTTCCTATATCGACCCTCAAAACACTGGCGTTACAAGGGAGACTGAAGCCAAGAGTGATTTTTTTATGTGGGTGCTGGGATATGAACTCAGGTCCTCACACTTGCATGGAAACCACTTTACCAACTGAGCTATTTCCCCAGCCTTATTTACTTACTTACTGTGCTCCTGGGTCTGACTGAACCCAGGACTTTGCCTATACTAGACCAGTGCTCTAACACGTACCACAGTCCCAAAAATTCATATAACATAAAATTAAGCATTTTAAGTGAATAATTCACTGTCTTTGGGTTTTTTTTGTTGTTGTTGTTTGTTTGTTTGGTTTTTTTTTTGTTTTTCGAGACAGGGTTTCTCTGTATAGCCCTGGCTGTCCTGGAGCTCACTTTGTAGACCAGGCTGGCCTCGAACTCACAAATCCGCCTGCCTCTGCCTCCCGAGTGCTGGGATTAAAGGCGTGCGCTACCACGCCCGGCTTGTCTTTGTTTTTGAGATAGGATCTCATGCAGCCCAGGCTGGCTTCTGAACTCACTAAATGCAGCCTGGAATGACCAAAGGCTTCTGATCCTTCTACTTCCACTTGCTGAGTGCTGGGATTACAGACATGCACTATCACATGTAATTTATGTGGAGCTAGGTATTGAAGCCAAGGCTTGGTGCACGTTAGGCAAGTACACTGTCAACTGAGCTATACACCTAGCCCAAAAGATTTGTAATTCTGAGGAATGATTCCACAGAGTTCAAGCTGGTCGTGAACGGATTCCTCTACCTCTCAAGTGCTGGGATTATGGGCATGTGCCACCATCACTGGCTTTACCATTAAAAATGTTATCATGGAACAGAGAGGATTTTTAATCCAGCAGCATGGCTGCTCTGATAAGGGAATCACATCCAAATAACCAGACATGCCTTTAGTACACATCTTTAATCCCAACCAATGAAGGTAAAGTTAGTTTGTAGAAGGAAGCACCCATGTTTGAAAATTGACATCTCGCCGGGCGTGGTGGCGCACGCCTTTAATCCCAGCACTCGGGAGGCAGAGGCAGGCGGATTTCTGAGTTCGAGGCCAGCCTGGTCTACAAAGTGAGTTCCAGGACAGCCAGGGCTATACAGAAAAACCCTGTCTCGAAAAACCAAAAAAAAAAAAAAAAAGAAAATTGACATCTCATTGAGGGGCAGACAAAGTGATGAGTCTGAGAAAGATTTGACAGAATGATTCAGAGATAAGATATGCCCAACTCTGAGAAGAACAGCACAGGAGAGAGAGGCTATTTAAGAGCAGCTCAGATCCCAGCACTTGGGAGGCAGAGGCAGGTGGATTTCTGAGTTCGAGGCCAGCCTGGTCTACAAAGTGAGTTCCAGGACAGCCAGAGCTATACAGAGAAACCCTGTCTCGAAAAACCAAACCAAACCAAACCAAACCAAACCAAACCAAACCAAACCAAACCAAACCAAACAAAAAGTCTTAGCCGGGAGTGGTGGCGCACGCCTTTAGTCCCAGCACTCGGGAGGCAGAGGCGGATTTCTGAGTTCAAGGCCAGCCTGGTCTACAAAGTGAGTTCCAGGACAGCCAGGGCTATACAGAGAAACCCTGTCTCGAAAAACCAAAAAAAAAAAAAAAAAGAGCAGCTCAGATTGTTGAATCAGTTCAGTCAGCACAGTTTGTAGTGCAGTGCCGTTGAGTTCACTAATTATAATTACTTCAGTTCAATGTGTGCAGTTTGTGCAGTGCAGATCAACTGAGGTAGTTAAAGCCAGAATTAATTGCCAGAGTTAGTTTGAGGCTAAGCAGAGCAATTAAGCGAGAAACCAAGGAAAGCCAGTTTGAATCAGTCAGCTTAGAGAGAAGTTTGAGCCAGAATAGCTGGGTTGAGAAAGATCTAGAAAGGATAACCTTATTCAGCCGTAAGTCTTAGAGGCTGAAACATTTGAGGCCTAGATTAAATTGTAGGGAGGCTAGAAGCTTCCGGGACTAAGCCTAGGAATACTTAGAACAGAGTCAGAAAAGTTCTGGGCTCAGTCCACGCTCTGTGTGTGTGTGTGTGTGTGTGTGTTGTGTTTGTTTGTTTTAGTCTTTCAAGGCAGGGTTTCTCTGTGTAGCCCTGGTTGTCCTGAAACTCACTCTGTAGATCAGGCTGGCCTTGAACTCAGAAATCTGCCTGCCTGTGCCTCCCAAGTGCTGGGATTAAAGGCGTGTGCCACTACTGCCCGGCCAAGCTGTGTATTTGTAAAGCTTGGGTATGGCTCTCATCCCTTCATCTGAGAAAATAAGGAAGGCATTTACAATAGAAAGGGGTGTGTGTGTGTGTGTGTGTGTGTGTGTGTGTGTGTATTCCCTCTTTGTGTGATGGGGATTAAATTCAGGACCTCAAGCATCCTAAATACATGTTTTGTCAATAAGCTACATTCCCAGCAGTAAAAATTTATATGATCACTTATGGCACAATGTCATTGTACACCTTTTTTAAAAGAAGATTTATTTATCTTATTATGTGAGTACACTGACTCTGTCTTCAGACACACCAGAAGATGTCATCAGATCCCATTACAGATGGTTGTGAGCCACCATGTGGTTGTTGGGAACTGAACTCAGAACCTCTGAAAGAGCAGTCAGTGCTCTTAACCACTGAGCCATCTCTCCATAAAGCTAGGCAGTCGTGGGTGGTGCATGCCTTTAATCCCAGTACTCAGGAGATAGAGGCAGTCATATCTCTGTGAATACCACGAGTAGCCTGGTCTACAGAGTGAGTTCCAGGACAGCCAGGGCTACACAGAGGAACCCTGTCTTGAAGGGGGTTGGGGGAGGTAGGGAAGACACTGGTTCATCTGGGTAGAGTGAGATGACCCTGGAATTGAGCTGACCAGATTTGAGTCCTACTCATTAGCCACCTGGCTGCTCAGAGACACAGCTGCTGCATCTGCAAAATCAAATGTTTTTATTGTACCCTTGTCCCTGCCCTGGGCAGTGCCTTTTCTGTTCATTTTTTCCATGAGCCTAAGAGATAAGTAAGACATTACCACTAGTACTCCTTCACAGATGAGCAAACAGTCCGAATGTGGCTGACTGGACCAGTTGACCTTGTGGGACCTGTCTCTTCTCCATCCAAGCCTAGAGAGTTAGTCAGGACTGAGTGGAAAGTCTCATTGTCTGCATATTTCTCATTGCTCACCGTGCCACCTGCGGAGAAGTCTGTGTGAATCAGGATGACTTCTGAGATTCCGGGGAGTGTTTCTGTCTGACACCTTCCCAGCTTATGTAAAATGACCTGGATACTTGTTGCTTGATTCTGTCTTTGCCTGAAGAAATTTTAGGTGTGACTTTAGTCTACTTGGTTGTCATTGTTGTTGTTACTGTTGCTGCTGCCTCTTCTTCCTCCTCCTCTTCCTTTTTGAAATGCAGATTCTGGTTTCTCCTGTGAGCACTCTAGGGAAAGAAAATATTGTAGTCTGTAATGTAAAAAGGGGAGTCACTGGAGGTTTTTAATGGGCTAAGGACAGCATTAGATTTGAAAGCAAGAAAAGAGAGAGCTGGTGGGGGACTGTATGCCGGGGTTCCCACCCCCAACATTTCATTGTTGAAATGTTTAAACAGATAGAATGGTATACAGTGGAAGGACTGACCAGCAAGAACCCAGCCACCTACCACTTAAGATTCTGTAATTATTAACCCATTGCTGTTTGCTCTGGCATGCATTTCTAGAGACCCTCCTGGTCTCTACTCATTCATTCTGATTTTCTTTGACAATTTCTACAAACCTGTAGAGGTCGCTGCTCTGCCTCTAAGCACTTTAGCAAGCCCATCATTAACTGTATTCAGCATTTGGCTTTGCTTATGTTAAAGAAAACACATAGGAGGCCACTGATTTAGATGGAATTTGATTTGTAGATCAGGCTGGCCTCAAACTCAGAGATCTGGCTGCCTTTGCCTCCTGAGTGCTGGGAGCATAGGTGTGCACCATCACTGCCAGAGTTCCTTTTAACTTTAAATGATTTGTTTTCATTTAAGTATATGTGTCTGTATCTGTGTGTTAGCACTGCCGCATGCATTCAGGTGCTCAAGGAGGCCAGAAGGCATCATTGGATCCCTTGGAGCCAGTGTCATAGGCACATGTGAACCATTTGATGTTGGTGCTGAAACTGAACTCAAGAGATGTACCTGCCTCTACATCTTGAGTTCTGGGGTTAAAGGCATACGCCATCATGCCCATTTTAAAACTTATTTTGTTTTGTTCTTTTTAATCACAAACGTGTGTGTGTGTGTGTGTGTGTGTGTGTGTGTGTGTGTAAGTCAGAAGACATCCAATATAAATCCTTGCCTTTCATTTTCTTTGAGACAAGGTCTATCCTTTGCTGCTGTGTAGGCTAGACTGGCATTTGAGCTTCTGGGCATTCTCCTGTGTCTGCCTCCCATCTCAACATTGAAATGCTACCCAGTCTAACTTTATGAGAATTCCTGGAACAGGAACTTATGCTTCCAAACAAGTGTTTTACCCATTGGATGATTTCTGAGCCTCCTGAGTGATGGGATTAATGAAGTGCATCACCCACCACTCTCTGGTTTTTTGGTTTTGTTTTATGACAGGTATATATATGGCCTGATACTAATTATATAGCTCAGGCCAGCCTCCAGCTTGCAGAAATCCTCCTGTCTCAGGTTTTCAAGTGCTAGGATTAAGACATAAACCACTAGACTAGATGTTGTGTTTTACAGGTATTAGCTAATTTAACCCTCACATTAAATTAACATTACTATGCCCGTCTTATGGTTAAAGAAACTGACCATCCTACCCAGGTTGGCATACCTCTTTGTTTTTTTTTTTTCTTTTTGGTTTTTGTTTTTTGGAGACAGGGTTTCTTTTTATAGTCCTGGCTGTCCTGGAACTCACTTTGTAGACCAGGCTGGCCTCGAACTCAGAAATCTGCCTGCCTCTGCCTCCCAAGTGCTGGGATTAACGGCGTGGGCCACCTTGCCCGGCTGGCATACCTCTTTAATGGCATACTGCATGTGAAACACTTAGGGCAAGATTTAGTGATTACCATGTCAAATATAATCATTAGGAAAATTTTATTCTATCTACTTAGTCTTTAGGAGGATTAGCGTGTACTGCCCTTAGTTAGTAGTTGGAAGCAAAGTTGCCAAATGCCATATAGGATGCCCAGTTAACTTTAAATATTTGGAGTGAAGGGGTATGAGGGAGGGCAGTGGGGAAGTGAATAAGAAGAGAATATTATGGTATGTACGTGCCACAAGGAAACACAGAACTTTGTATGCTAACTACAAATCAACTGTGGCCAGAGAGCTGACTCACCTGGTAAAGGCCCTTGTCACCCTGGCTGACTGATCCCTGGGCCCCATGTGGTGGGAAAAGGGAACAACTTCTTCCTGCAAGATGTCCTCTGACCTCTGCACACATCATGTCTCGGCACAGACAACAAATCAATAAATGTAAATTTACCTTTTAAAGCAAAAATAAAAGAGATTTTTAAAGTATTTAAAGTTTTTGAACTTTAGCCAGGTATAGTGACACAAACCTTTAATCCCAGCACTTGGGAGGCAGAGGCAGGTGGATCTCTGTGAGTTCGAGGCCAGCCTGGTCTACACAGTAGTTCTAAGGCAGCCAGGGTTACATAGTCTCAAAATATTTTGAATTAAAAAAAATTTTTTTGAATCTTAGATAATGAAAAAACTAGCATAGGCCAGTCACATGCAATTTTGGCTGTAAAAACATAATACTAAAATATCCATTTTCTGTATTTGATACTTTTGTTTAGGAGGGGGCTTCTAAGATTGAACTCATGGCCTTGTTCAAACTAGGTGTGAATAGGTGTGAATGGGATTGGTCTTCTCAAAGATGGAGTGGTCTTCATAGCAGCTGTGTGTCTACCATTTTGGAGGTTTTTGAAACTTATCTTCAAGGTATTCCTAAAGATCCTATTGAGCTGCCAGTGTGGTTCCTGAGCCCATCTGACAGGGTTGTAAATGATAAGGAAAGAATCTAGGTCGAAGGGATGCAGGTTAGAGGATATTTATCGTTTTCTTTGTTTTGTTTTGTTTTTTGTTTTTTTGAGACAGGGTTTCTCTGTGTAGCCCTGGCTGTCCTGGAACTCACTTTGTAGACCAGGCTGGCCTCGAATTCAGAAATCTGCCTGCCTCTGCCTCCGGAGTGCTGGGATTAAAGGCGTGTGTCACCACGCCCAGCCAAGGATATTTATTCTAAACAAAGTGAATAGTCTTGTTTGCGGGATTCTCAGGAAGTGTCTCGGGGGGAGAGGAACCAGGAACTTTCCAAGGTCATATACATTCATGCCAGAAGTCTAATTCATTGCTATTTTAACAATAAATGTCTATAAATGAAAGAAATATCTTTATGTTAGCAGCCTTCTTAGTAAACGTTAATTGTGCTGACCTCCCAGCTGGCAAGAGACTTCAGCCCCAGTGTTAGGCTCTTTGCTGCCCTTTCATGTCTTCCTTGTTGTTTATCCTGACTCAGGAGCTGAGACAGAACCTGTGTTACTCATTCTTCAGATGAGGTAACCCCCCTCCCCCAAAGGAAGTGATGTTCTATCCCCTTCCACACTCTCCAGGGTCCCGTGTAGCCTAGGCTAACCTGGAGCTCAGTATGAGGATGATTTTAAACTCATGACTCTGCTAGCTCCAGCTCTCTGGTGCTGGCATTTATAGGTCTATGCCACCAGGCTGAGCAAAAGGCTGGTTTTCAGTATTTTACTTCGTGTGTGTGTGTGTGTGTGTGTGTGTGTGTGTGTGTGTGTGCGTGCGCGCGCGCGCGCGCGCGCGCACGTGAACGCACGCGATTATATACCTCCCTACGGCTGGGACTACAGACAGGCATGTACCACACTCCACACGGTCTGTGTGGTACTAAGGATGAGCCTCAGGGCTTCATGCAGGCTATGCAATCATTCTACCGACTGAGCCCCATCCTCAGCTCCCTGGCCTTAGGCCTTAAGTGGTCTCTGGATCCAGATCTCTAGCTCTCCGGAGGCTTGTTGAGTGTCTCTCTCCATTAACACAGCTTTTCAAGCCTTCCCTGCCTGTGGCAAGTGAAAGTGGAGCAAATCCAGGCAAGCTGGGGACAGCAGCATGACTAAGTGTTCTGTAGGGAAAGCCAGGAAGGGACAGGTGGCAAGTGGGCCAGTAGAGTCTTTCTGAACTCCTTTCAGTTCTGAAAGGGACTTTCTTCTTTCCTTTCCTCCTCTTCTTCCTCCCTTCCCCCTCTCTCTTTGTCCTCTTCCTCCTCATCTTCCCCTTACTCCCCCTCCTCCATCTCCTCCTCCTTCATCTTTTTCCTCCTTTTACCTGTCCTTCCTACCCCCCTTTCCTCTTATCCTTCTTATGTTCTCTCAGACAGGGTCTTATTCTCCTCAAGTTTCATCAAACTATGGAGCTGAGGGGACCTTAAGCTCTTCATCCTCCTGTTTCTGTCTTCAAAGTTCAGTTATAAGACGCATGCAGCCCCATGCACACTTGGACACCCCCTTGCCTTTCTTTTTTTTTTTTTTCTTTTTTTTTTTTTTTGGTTTTTCGAGACAGGGTTTCTCTGTGTAGCCCTGGCTGTCCTGGCACTCACTTTGTAGACCAGCTGGCCTCGAACTCAGAAATCCGCCTGCCTCTGCCTCCCGAGTGCTGGGATTAAAGGCGTGCGCCACCACGCCCGGCCCCCTTGCCTTTCTTTCTTTCTTTCTTTCTTTCTTTCTTTCTTTCTTTCTTTCTTTCTTTCTTTCTTTCTTTCTTTCTTTCTTTCTGGTTTTTCGAGACAGGGTTTCTCTGTGCAGCCTTGGCTGTCCTGGAACTCACTCTGTAGACCAGGCTGGCCTTGAACTCAGAAATCCGCCTGCCTCTGCCTCCCGAGTGCTGGGATTAAAGGCGTGCGCCGCCACGCCCGGCCCCCTTGCCTTTCTTTCTTTCTTTCTTTCTTTCTTTCTTTCTTTCTTTCTTTCTTTCTTTCTTTCTTTCTTTCTTTCTTTCTTTCTTTCTTTCTTTCTTTCTTTCTGGTTTTTCGAGACAGGGTTTCTCTGTGCAGCCTTGGCTGTCCTGGAACTCACTTTGTAGACCAGGCTGTCCTCGAACTCAGAAATCCGCCTGCCTCTGCCTCCCGAGTGCTGGGATTAAAGGCGTGCGCCGCCATGCCCGGCTTCCTTGCCTTTCTATAACTAGATCCTCCAGACTTCAAGCCTTTGCTGTAGCAAGGGACGGCTCTTTCCGGCTATACTAGGCAGACGGAAAATGAGAGTGGTTTGAGGTTTTATTAAGCACTGTTTCTGTATTTTAATTCTTTCAGTTAAGCCAAGATTAGAGTGAGTTCTGAGTCAAGGAACCTGAGAACCAGAATCACAGAGCATGAAAGAATGAGGAAATGGCCTGGCTGTGATTTGCTGCCTTGACCAACAAGGCTTCTTGGAGAACAAGCAAGTACCTATTTCGGGTCGGCCTGAATCCTCACCGGATCCTGAAAGGTGGACTTGTAACCATTCTGAAAGGAATGAAGACATCAAAAGAGACCCTTGTATGCCTTCCTTCAGCTATCAAACTATTGGGACAGGGGAACCCAAGAAATTAGAATCTTTCCAGGAGTCTCATTCAGGTGCAGGGAAAGGCCAGGGCCCTGGAGCCAGGCAGAGGAGAACTTGGCTCCCACAGATATTTCACATAGTCCCGACAAGTTTCCAGACTACCTTCCAAGAGAACCTGGAGCCCAGACAATGATTGTGAGAAAGTCCTCGCTTTAACCATGAGTGCTTAGTTATGTATGCCCTTTGCCCTCCATTTGAACCTAATCTTCATAACAGGGCCCTAAAGTTGGACCTGAGGGGCTCACTGGACCTCTGTTGTTCTCACCATGTTCATTTTGCAGCAAATCTCCTTTGTTTGCTTGTAGAGATTATTTTCTCTTTGGTTGTTTTTTGGAGGGCTAGATGGGCTAGCTCGCTTCTAGGCTGAGCCTCACACCTCTGTTCCAGGATCTACTACTTTCATATGGTGATTTGGTTGTTGAGGCTCAGATGACTGTAAGACTTTGTAACCTTGGCTTCGCACTTGAGTGTTTCCCTTGGCTGGGTTGCTTTTCTTTCTTTCTTTCTTTTTTTTTTTTTTTTGGTTTTTCGAGACAGGGTTTCTCTGTGTAGCTCTGGCTGTCCTGGCACTCACTTTGTAGACCAGGATGGCCTCGAACTCAGAAATCCGCCTGCCTCTGCCTCCAGAGTGCTGGGATTAAAGGCGTGCGCCACCACGCCCGGCTGGGTTGCTTTTCATTCCCCTCCCTTTGCTGGGTATTCTAAATTCTTATTCTAGATTCTCAAGAAAAGAATTCAACTTAGATGATTAAGGTGTTAATTGTTAAGTCGTCTTAGTTTAGATTTACAGAACCTTGACCTTCATATAATATCAGAAGGTGACAGCCATTCCATGTTCTGGATTCCAGGCATCAGATAGCACAACACATGGAAGTTGTTATGATGTTGAGCTTGTAGAGAGGTAATATGTTTTTTTTTTTTTTTTTTTTTTTTTTTTTTTTTTTTTTTTTAGGTTTTTCGAGACAGGGTTTCTCTGTATAGCCCTGGCTGTCCTGGCACTCACTTTGTAGACCAGGCTGGCCTCGAACTCAGAAATCCGCCTGCCTCTGCCTCCCGAGTGCTGGGACTAAAGGCGTGCGCCACCACGCCCGGCTGAGGTAATATGTTTGTTACTTGTTCTAGGTTTGCCCATCACCATCCTCATATCCTCCAGGGTTTTCCTTTTGGGGGGGTGGGGTTTCGAGACAGGGTTTCTCTGTATAGCCCTGGATGTCCTGGAATTCACTTTGTAGACCAGGCTGGCCTTGAACTCAGAAATCTGCCTGCCTCTGCCTCCAGAGTGCTGGGATTAAAGGCGTGTGCCACCACGCCCGGCTTCAGTGTTTTGACTGAAAAGCCCTTCATTGGGCTGGAGAGATAGCTTATTAGTAGGTAGAGTGCTTACTGCACAATTATAAAGCTGTGATTACCAGCATCCATGTCAAAAGCTGGGCTTGGTGACACATACCTGTGATCCCAGTACTGGAAAGTGGGAAAGAGGAGGACCCCTGGGGTGTTAGTCTAACTGGAGTTGCTTAGTAAGCAACTCTATCTCAGAAAATAGTGATTGAAGAAGACACTTAGATTCTACCTCTGGCCTCTGAAACCCCCCAACCCCAGAGACAAAGACACACACAGACAGACACACAAACACACAGCGATACACATACAGACACACAAATACACACACACACACAGAGCCATACACATAGACATAGACACACACAGATACACAGGTAAACACACACGCATACGCACACAAACTTTGTGACCTCAAGTTTCCCGAGATAAACCTTGGAGGCACTGGGCTCCATCTCCTCAGGATGTCAGTCTCTGAATAAATGTGGTTTCCTTCTCATCCAGTCTCCTTCCTCTAGAAAGGGCTGACATTCAGTGGCAAGCAGTTGCACATGGGTTCAGTAACAGTGAGTTGTTGGGAGAAGGACTGAATTTTAAAATTCATATTTCTCTGAAGTCCACATTGTTAATTCTTGCTAGTTCCTGCCTTGCAGGTCAGAGATGATTCCCCCTATTGATACTGGCAGAAGGCTAAGGCAGTATATAGTTCAGTAGTCACAAAATGTGATTCCTGGGTGTCAGTATCACTGGGAAATGCCCATTCTTTTTTTTTTTTTTTTAAAGATTTATTTATTTATTATATGTAAGTACACTGTAGCTGTCTTCAGACACACCAGAAGAGGGAGTCAGATCTTGTTACGGATGGTTGTGAGCCACCATGTGGTTGCTGGGATTTGAACTCCTGACCTTTGGAAGAGCAGTCGGGTGCTCTTACCCACTGAGCCATCTCACCAGCCCCGGAAATGCCCATTCTTGGCTTCATCTAGAACTTTCTAAACTTCTAGGGGTTAGGTCCATCTCAGGGACATAGCACATGTATAGTATATCCAAATCCAACATTAAATCCCCAGAACAATAATTTTTTTAAAAGATTTTCTTGGGAGAAGTTTGGAGTGTAGCTTTTTAACTTCCAACAGGTTAGTTTTACCTACTATCATAGAAGTTTTAAATTGAGCTGGGCAGTGGTGGCGCGCGCCTTTAGTCCCAGCACTTGGGAGATAGAAGCAGGCAGATTTCTGAGTTCGAGAGGTCAGCCTGGTCTATAAAGTGAGTTCCAGGACAGCCAGGGCTTCACAGAGAAACCCTGTCTCAAAAAACCAAAACCAAACCAAAACCAAAAATAGAGAAGTTTTAAATTGTGGGGCTGGCCAACCAATCTACAAACCTGACTACTTGGGTTCCATCCCTGCTTGACCCCGGGATCCCACAGTGGGAGGAGAGAACCAGTTTCTTGGAAGTTGTCCTCTGACCTCCACACTAATAAAAATAAATAAAATAGGAATACAAAACCCATTAGGCAAGCTGAGTGTGGTAATTCATGCTTGTAATCTCATTACTGGGAAGGTTGAGCATGAAGCATCCTGAGCATGAGGCCAGTCTGAGTTATATAGTGAGAATTTGTCCCGCAAATAAAGAAAAAAAAATGTAGATAAAGACTATCTGGAACTAGATGACTTGGCTTGGAACCTTGGTTTCTGGCTTAGTGATCTTGGGCCAATTAGTAATTTCCTTTATATTCAGTTGTTTTCTGTACAAAATATTTATAGTATTTGTTAAAATATCTTATAGTATGTCCAGTGACAAGAATCATCTGGGATGCTAGTTTAAAAAAATAAAACAAAACGAAACAAGAAACCAACCCAGATTCTCCTAGAGCACCCCACTCTCTCAGTATTGGGGATAAAATCTTGGGCCTCACCAATGCTATGCTAGTGAGTTACATCTTGAGCCAACCCTGACAGCTTAATCCCTAATGCGGCAAACATTGGTTGGAAGTGCAGAAGAACTTTTAAATACTTAAACAAACCAAACCAAAACTAAAAAACAAAAACAAAATCCCCAAAACCCAAACCCAGGGTTTCACCACGTAACCTCGGTTGGTCTAGAACTCTCAAGATATCTGGACATGGCTAGCCTCGAACCGACAGAGATCCATTTGTCTCTGTCTTCTAACGGAACCTAAAGCTTGCTGTGTGGTCTAGGGAACTCCTGTGTCTGCCCACCACGGTTGGGCGTCTGTCGGTGCCAGCTTTTATATGAATGCTGGGGTTTCAAACATCCTTCTGCTTGCATGGCAAGAGCCTTTACCCACCGAACCATCCTCCCAACCCAGAATCTTTTTTGTTTAATAAACTCTCTCAGCACATAATTCATAATATGGTAGTTTCAAAGGTATTTCGAAAAGTTTAAGTGACTTTCTAGATAGTTTCCTTACGAGGAAACAGGATAAACAGTAATAGCAAAGTTTGCTAATTATCACGTGCCTCTATTATTACTACTGCACAGCCTATTGATTCGGTAGGATTAGATGTGTTTTGCCTGGGTTAAGAAGTTTAATTTAAGCATCTGAAAAGGTAAACAATGGCATCTTTCACATAGTTTTGTTGTAAACGTTTAGAAGTATGCTTTTCAGTTTTTAGAACTCATGCCGCGTAGGCGCTGTCAAGCTGTCACCCTCCTAAGAACTCCCTGTCAAAAGGTGGAGAAAGGAGAATTTGAACCAAACAGTGTAACTCCAGAAGGATAGAACCGGCACAGTGCTTCATAAATTGTGATTCCTGCTGTCAGGAGTATCAGGAGAGAACTTGTTAAAAATGCAGATTATAAAGCAACCCCCACTCCATCCCAGATCTACTGAGTCAGAAACTGGCGGTGGAGCTCAGCAGTCTGTTTTTAAAAGCTGTTCAAGTGATTCTGAGACACGTTAGCGTTTGGTCTTAGAGGTCCTGGCGGGGAAGAAGGGGTCAAAAGGAAGGAACGAAAGAAGGAAGGAAAGAAGGGAGAAAGAAAAGGAGAAAGGAAGGAAGAAAAGAAAAAAGCCTTGGAGATGTAGAGAGCAAAGCTAGTGTCCACTTCACCTGGAGGTGAGGAAAAATGATTTAGCAGGCTGGCGCGCAAGGCCTGCTGGGGCCTGTAGTCCGGACTGCGCCGAGGAGGCCGCGCCTGCGCACTAGGTGTGAACTAGCTCTAGTCGCTGTAGTCGGGGCTCGGGACCGGCTGCCATCTTAGCGGAGGGACTGAGGAGTCGTCGCCGCCCCGAGTCCCGGTAAACACCCGCAGGCAGACTGGGGTCATTTCTGTGGCTTGGAGGGAGTTTGGATGAAAAGGCATGGGGAATGCGAAGGGTAGAGGAGTGTGGGGTTCGAGTCTGGACCTAGAGCCGGGGCTGCTCTTCCCGCAGCCGGTGTCCGTGGGGGGCGCCCGGAGAGCCGGCTGGTGGCCCGAGCCGAGTGGCGGGTGGGTCAGCAGGTCGAGCCGAACTGCTAGTGCTTGGCCTAGGCGTCCGGAGCCTGTGGGCCCGCGAGCCCCAAGTTGGGAGAGAGCCGAGCCGCGGCGGACGTGGGCAGGGTCCAGCCCCGCGCCCCGCTGCCGCGCCCGGGGGTTCCTCTCCCGCGGCCCGGCCTACGCGCGGGGCCCGGTGGCAGCGGCCCGCCCGCGCGACGTGGCCCTTTGAGGGGCGGCGGCCGGGCCCACCTGCCACCTGGCAGGCTCCCCCGGAGACTTTTCCAAGCTCCCACTCGCGGAGGACCTTCCCCAGTGACTGCTTCCCCTTCTGTCTTGTACTTCCCACCTCCCTCCATTGTCCCCACTCATGGTGGTCCCGGCCCAGGCCGGCGCCGCCGACTTTTGCAGACGTGGAGCTGTCACAGTGCTTTCTACCGAGAGCGTACTTTTCTTGAGCAAAGAAGAAAGTAGAGGTGAGCGCATTTGAAAGGTGGAAGCCCGATGAGGGCAGGACTTTTAAATAGAAGACTCGAGGTTTGAGACATAGTTCCCGGCTGCAACTTCAAGAGAGAAAAAAAAAAAATATATATATATATATAAGGGTCAGTGTACCCGAAGTAGGCATTGTGCCTAAAGTTAGAGATGTGACCAGGTGACTTACAGAGTACCCCAAATTCACAGTTCCCCAGTCGCTTGTTTTCTTGGCTGTGTTAGAATCCTAATCCTGTTGAGTCTTCTGTTCCTCTTTAAGCTGCAGTGAACTTGTTCTAAAGGGGGCAGTGGGGAGAAGAGTGAGGTTTTCTTCTTCACAGTTGACAGAACACAATCTAGCCACCCATTATCATTCTCTTAAGTGGGTGCTTCTCCTGTATCCTTATCTTAAGAAAGTAGGTAAAGGCTGTGTATGTTCACTCCCAGGATTGGCAGAGGGCTTGGTTCTCATCTGAAATAAAGTCTTTTGGGGGCAAGTCTGAGATTCAGCCTTGTGCATCACAGGGTTACCTAAGGCTTAATTTTGCAGGTTTAAAAAAGATTGAAATTCTCTTTTGAACAGTGAATATACTTTGTATGTGTGAGTTCAGGAATTCAAACTCCAGATGTCAGCAAGGATATACTGTGAAACCAAAAGCAAGTGCCTAATACTTTTTACTGTATTCTAGAGTACGTTCTACATTCTTTAAAACAAACAAACAAAACAACAACAACAACAACAACAACAGAGATTTACTTAAGAGACAGACTGAGCCACGGTCCCAAAGTTTGGCCATTAGTGTAATTACAAGAGCTTTTAATTTTTTTGTTTTTGTTTTGAGACATGATTTGCTCTGTATCGCTGACTGGACTAGAACACACTGTATGTAAACTTAGGCTGGCATCAAACGTCATTCTGTCTTCCTGCCTCTCCCTCCCAAGTGCTGGGATTATAGGTGCTTACCACCAGAGTGGGCTCAGGAGAAGTTTTCAGGTTTGTTTGTTTGTGTGTGTGTATGTGTGCATGCGCACACCATGACTTGAGTTGGAAGTCAAGAGTGTTTCCTCTTTCCTGTGTGTTCTAAGGTTCACACTCAGGTCATCAGGCTTGCATAGCAAGTGACTTGACTTGTTGAGCTATTTTGCTGGACCAGGAGAGACTTTTGAAAGTAGAGTTCTCAGCTCAGTTGGTAGAGCGCTAGTTTACCATACACAAGGCCCTAGTTTATTTAGCTCTCAGAAGCATTGGGAGGTGAGGCCGCCTGAACTACTTGAGACCCTTTTAAAAGAAGTAGATGCTCTCAGGTCTCAGTTTTGGGATAGAATAGTGGGTCTGGATTGGCTTCTGTCACTTTCCTTACAGATGGTAGTTGGAATGGTTTTGGGAACACTGAGGCAAATCATAGTATGGTTATGACAAAGACAGCACAAAAAGCTTTGAGATGGGGGAGGAAGTGGAAGTGGCCCGTGTGGGATTGTTGAGGGAAGTGGCAAGACCTGTCTATGAAGGCCAACAGGGTTAGTTCCAGGCCATCAGAGCTACATAAGTGGGTCCTGGCTCAAAAAAGGGTTGGTCTATGGACCTGAAGTTCTAGAGCAGTGGTTCTCAAACTGGGTTTTGGCCCCTTTGGCAAACCTCTAGTTCCAAAAATATTTACATTGTAATTCATAACAGTAGCAAAATTACAATTATGGAGAAGCAGCAAAAAATAGTATTATGGTTGGGGCTTACCACAGCATGAGGAACTGTATTAAAGGGTCACAGCGTTAGGAGGGTTGAGAAGCAGTGGGTTAAGGATGAGTGGGAATGTGGCAGAGGTGAAGGAAGGGAAGGAAATACCTTACTACCTCGAGGCTGTGTCAGTTAGGAAGGTGGGAGAGAAGGAGTGCAGGGTGTGGGATGCAGGGGCCTCAGGCCAGGAGGGAAAAAGGAACCTGCTCTGGAAAAGCTCTGCGTACAGGGTTGGTGCTCTTGAATTTGATGTCGTGAGAGATTAAGGGTTGGGGAAAGGAAGTGGTGTAAATTGGTGTTTATTTAAAAAAAAATGGCTCTGATGATAAAAGAGCCAGAGTGACTGTGGCAGAAGTGTCCCTTGTAAGTGACAGACTGGCTTTGGCTGGGTGTTTCATTTGGCTGATATAATAATGTTGCTGTGTCTGTTTTAGGGCTAGTCTGATTGAAGGCTACCTTTTCTCTTAGGGTGTGTTCATTAACATCTTTGAGAAATTAGAATCAGATTAGATACAATTTGGAAGAGAACCTGAGTTGAGGACTATAATTGATTACTATCAGCGCAACAAGCCATGTTTGGCCAATGTGTTTTCCAGTCACAGAATCTTGGTACTTGAGCTTTACATTTGGAAGAGACTGTTTCCTTTATAGTAGCAAGTATGTTTTAGGGTGCAGGTCAGCTTTGATTGGAAATAACTTCTGGAAGTACTGTTAGGGAGGATTCTGGCCATTGTGGCTTGTGCCTCTAGTCCTAGCACTCAGGGATCTGAGTCAGAAGGATTGACAGCCTGGACTACATAGTGAACTCCAGGCCAGTCTGCTTCAATGTGAGGACCCTGCCCCCCTCCCCAAAAGTTGGTTCTGATTGTGTTAGTTCACTGGGGAAGTACGTTATGACTGATGTGGAATCTTTAGTGAACAGTTATCTAGTAGGCAGTGTGTGTGTATGTGTGCATGCACATGCCACATACACACATATATACGACATATACTATTCTTACACTGGCCCAATCTCTTAGCTTTCTGTTTTTTTTTTTTTTTTTTTTTTAGGACAGGGTCTCAGTATATAGACCAGGCTGGTCTTGAACTCACAGAGATCCATCTGCTTGGCTTACATAGATAGTTCCAGGCCAGCCAGATATACACAATGAGATCTTGTTTCTAAAGGAGAAGAAGGAAGGAGAAGGAGAAGAAAAAAAGTAGTATTTTACCTAAACCTAGGTAAGAGTCAGAGCTAGACTAGAACTGAATGTTACAACTCTGTATTCTTCAGATTCCCACAGTGATTGGATGCTGCTACAAGCATCTGACGGCTTCTAGCCTATGGCTATTTATTGTTTAGATAAGAGTTTAATGAAACATTTTAGCCTAGATGAGAGCTTAGTTTACCCCTTTTGACTCAGGAAATTGAGTTGGTACTAATAGGAAGCTGCCGTCCGTCCGTCCGTCCGTCAGGTCTCTTTTTCTTTTCTTTTTTTTTTCTTTTTTTTTTTTGGTTTTTTTGAGACAGGGTTTCTCTGTGTAGTTGTGGCTGTCCTGGAACTCACTCTGTAGCCCAGGCTGGCCTCGAACTCAGAAATCCGCCTGCCTCTGCCTCCCGAGTGCTGGGATTAAAGGCGTGCGTCACCACGCCCGGCTCCTCTTTTCTTTCTTGTGCTTTACCTCTCATAGTTTGGGGGTTGGATCCATTGTAAGAACTAAGGCAAAAGTATTTAAGTTTGTTTTTTCTTGTTGTATTTATAGTGCCTAGCCAAATTATGGGTTCATAATAAGCATTCAGTAAAGACATGCTAATTTTTATACTGTAAATGATACTGGTTTGGGGTCAATATAAATCAATAAGGGACTCAGAGAATAGAATTGTGGCCTTCCATGGTTGAGAGGTTTGCCCTCGTCTGTGAATATTATTAGGTTGCAACTATTCTTATGAATAACAACACTAGTCAGAAGCTGTCTGGGACCTGTCCTTTAGTCTGATAGTCAGTGCTGTTGGAAGCAGCTGCCAGTTTAAGCTCTTTTGCAACTTTTTAAAACTAGTAATACTCAGATACAGTCCCTAGGAGTGTCTGACTTGTGGCCTTTATAGAGAGAATATATATGGCCATCCTGATTTTGCAAATATCCATCATATCCAAGTGGGTAGTCTCCCTTACTGTGCACAAGTAATCCCCTCAGAAGTTGCTGCCTTATCTATTCTCCATAAGGAAAGTCTTTTTTTTTTTTAAAGATTTATTTATTTATTATATGTAAGTACACTGTAGCTGTCTTCAGACACTCCAGAAGAGGGCGCCAGATCTCGTTACGGATGGTTGTGAGCCACCATGTGGTTGCTGGGATTTGAACTCTGGACCTTCGGAAGAGCAGTCGGGTGCTCTTACCCACTGAGCCATCTCACCAGCCCAAGGAAAGTCTTTCTCATGGGTTTTTCTTTTTTGAAGGCTTTATGCTGGGGAATAAAGACCCTGCTTTGTGAGATTCCCAAAGTTATCACCTATCTCTCTGTTTAACCAAAGTACTTTATTTATGGACCCCCTCTTCTCTTTCAGGTAACATGCATTTCACAGTGGCCTTCTGGAAACAACGCCTTAACCCTAAGAAGTGACTCAACCATTGAGAACTTCAGGTGTGGTGACATTCCTGTGAGAGACATTTGGGGGCAGTATGGAGTAGAGGGCATGTCCTGCTCATCTAACTACCTCAAGAGCTTTGTGGGAGAGAGTGTTAGTGGTTACTTCAATTGCTTTTCCATTTGCGCTGTGTTATACATCTCCTTAAACATGTCCAGACATATGTATTTGATGGTTAAGAATCAGAGAAATTGCTGAGCAATGATGGCACACACTTTTAATTCAAGTATTCAGAAGACAGAGGCAGGGGGATCTCTAAATTCAAGGCCAGCCTGGTCTACACAGGGAATTCCAAGACAACCAGGGCTACACAGGGAAACCCTGTTTCAGAGGAAAAAGAAAGTGGAGAAATTAATAAGAGGGCATCATAATATAATGTAGAAATAGGAAGAAAAGTTCTGGGCTCTGGTTTGATTTTTGCAGTCAGTCTGTGCAACTTTTTTAGTCCTACTGGCCTCAAGTTGTCTGTCTTCCTTATAGACATTGTTTTTCTTTTCTACCTCCCTGGACTTATTATGGTGACCAAATAAAACAATACACATGAAATCTTCAGAATTGATAATAAGAGAATTGTAGTTCAGTTGCTTGCCTATCACTCATGATGCTCTAAAGTGCCACTCCTAGTACTGAATTAGTTGGGTGTAGTAGAACAATTCTGTAATCCCAGGGCAATCAGCAGTTCAAGGTTGCCTTTGGCAACATAGTGAATTAAGGCCATCTAGGGATACACGACCCTGTCTGGAAAAAAGAAGAAGGGAAGAAAACAAATTTATAGCTTAGGACATCTAGATCTAAGATAGGATAAATTGGTACTATTATTATGAGGAAAACATTGTAAGATAGATTCACTTTACAGCTCAAGAAAGAGTAGAGCTGGGGGTGATAGCACATGTCTTTACTCAGGAGGCAGAGGCAGAGGCAGAGGCAGAGGCAGAGGCAGAGGCAGAGGCAGGCTCTGTGAGCTTGAGGCTCGCCTGGTTTACGTAGCAAGCTCTAGGTCAGCCAGTGCAACATAGTGAGACCCTGTCTCCTTAAAAAACAGAAAACAGAAGAGAAAGATTAGGGTGTACATGAAAAAATAAAAAATGAAGTAAGTAGTGCAGGTGAAAGTGAACTATCACGTAAGGAAGCTGAAGAGAGAATTTTGCGGTATTTTCCCAAAGGAATTCCAGTCATTACCTCTGAGAAATACCTGCACTGCCATAGGTTTGTTGCAGTATTATTTTTAATAGCCAAGTAGAAACAGACATGTCTGTTGATAAACACATGGGTAAATATGAACTATGTATGTACTTTATGCATACACACACATATAATGCACACACCTATAATGTATATTCATAATAGGAAGTACTACTCGGGCTTAGACAAGAAGGAAAGCTGCCCATTTGGGATAGCATAAATGAACCTAAAACGATACTATGTCAGGTAAATTAATACACAGACGAATGAATGATCTCACTTACATATAGAGTATAGAAAAGTCACTCTTAGAAATGGAGAGAAGGGTGTTAACAAAAGTTAAGTACAGAAAATGGGAAGATGTTGGTCAAACAATACAAACTTAAGAGTTAAAAGATGTGGGGCGTGGTGGCGCACGCCTTTAATCCCAGCACTTGGGAGGCAGAGGCAGGCGGATTTCTGAGTTCGAGGCCAGCCTGGTCTACAAAGTGAGTGCCAGGACAGCCAAGGCTACACAGAGAAACCCTGTCTCGAAAAACCAAAAAAAAAAAAAAAAAAAAAAAGAGTTAAAAGATGAATAAAGCCAGGCAGTGGTGGCACACGCCTTTAATCCCAGCACTTGGGAGGCACAGGCAGGAGGATTTCTGAGTTCAAGGCCAGCCTGGTCTACAGAGTGAGTTCCAGGATAGCCAGGGCTATATAGAGAAATCCTGTCTTGGAAACTACCCCCCCCCCAAAAAAAGGAAAAAAAAACCCAGATGAATAAAATTTGAAAACCTGTTGAGCATAGTGATTAATAACTATAATCTCAGCTCTTGGAAGACTGAAGTAGGAAGCTTGTGAATTTGAGGTTAGCCTGGGCTACCTGGCAAGGCTTTCTCTCCCTTTAGCCTCTTCAGATTCCAGTAATAACAGGGTACACTAGAAGAGTAAACTTTGGGCTATGGAAATGGCTTCGGTGGTAAAGTCCCTGCCTCACAAGCATGAGGGCCTGAGTTTGGGTCCCCAGAGCCCACCTGAGAGCTGGACATGGTACTTGCACGCACCCATACCTCCTACAGTGGGGAGTGCAGAGCAGAGACCGACCAACAGATCTCTGAAGCATATTTGTCAGCCAGCCTAGAAGAATCAGTGAGCTTTAGGATTCGTGAGAGACCCTGTCTCAAAAAATAAAGGTCTAAAACTGAGGAGAGACCTGGGCAGTTGCTTATGGAGCCACAGCCATGTAGCTGTATTAGTGTGCCCTTCTCTCTTCCCTTTTCCTTTTCTTCTATTTCTTTCCAGAGCTTGCTTTCCCTGAGAATCTGACCTCTTGCTCTTTCTTCTATGAAGTTATAACCCTCCTTACTATTAGCCATGCTGTGCTGCTTGTCTACCTCATGCTAACCTCCATTGCTGAACATGTTGATTTCAATGGCATGGTTTTTTCCCGTTCTCTTTGTCCATTTCCTTCTCTTGACAGCTGCCAAGATTTGCAGCGTGCCTGTTCTGGGGTTTTTCTTTTAAATTCTAATAAAATTATCCTCAGACTTAAAGGCTACATCTGTTAATGCTATAGCCATGTACACAAAGCACATATATACCACACATGCACGATGAGCACATGGGTACATACACACATAAAACCACACACACACACACACACACACACACACACACACACACACACACACACCCACCAGTGAGATGAAGCAGCAAAAAATGGTTTGAGCAAGCCTGATGACCCAGTATAGAACCCATGGTTGAAAGAGAGAACTGACTCACGTAAGTTGTCCTCTGATTACACACGCTCATATATATTGTATGTGTGTGTGTGTGTGTGTATATATATACACACACATACAATGATAATGATTTTTTTTTTTAAAAGAAAGGATGGCATCATGGCACATGTCTTTAATTCCCGAACTTGGGAGCCAGAGGCTGGCAGATCTTTGTGAGTTCAAGGCCAGTCTACATAGTAAGTTCTAAAACAGCCAAAGCACAAGGTCAGGGGTATAAGGCTATCCTGGTTTACAGAGCAAGTTTGAGGCGGCCTGGACTACCTGAGATCTTGTCTCAAAAAGACACACACACCAGAAAAAGAAAAAGAAGAAAGAAAAAGAAAGACTCGTTCCCTGGGGATTAGTGCCTAACCACACCTTGAGACAATTAGTTGCCAGTCACCAACATCTCTCGGCACTCAGGCATACTTTGTCTCCACCATGAGTATTAATGTTTATTCTTTTCTCATTTGTGTGACCTTTCGATTTAGTTTGTGTTAATTAATCTCCCTATAAATGTTTAAGACAGAGTAAGACTTGGTTGGCTTCTTAAAGGAGTCTCACCAGCTGTAATCAAATGCTTGCTTAAATATGCTCTTTTTGATAGCTATGGAGAAAAAGGAAGTAGATAATGGTGTGATTTGTGAAGGAAGTTGTAAGAGGGAGAAGAAGAGATTAGTAATTAGAGTGCAAAGACATTGTTTCAGATTGGTACAGGCATAAAGATGAAATATGTAGTTTTTTTGTTTTTTTGGTTTTTCGAGACATGGTTTCTCTGTATAGCCCTGACTGTCCTGGAATTCACTTTGTAGACCAGGCTGGCCTCGAACTCAGAAATCTGCCTGCCTCTGCTTCCTGAGTGTTGGGATTAAAGGCGTGGGCCACCAAGCCCGGCCAAAATATGTAGATTTTAAAAGGGGAAAAAAAGAAGGTGTTATCTGCAGTAAAGAAGCAAATTAGCTTCCATTCCTTCAATGTTGGTCTAACTTACCAGGAAAATATAAAGAAGTCTCCCAGTAAAAGACTTTCTGTTTCCAAATATCTTAAAATTTCCTCAAAGTATCCATTTTACCCCAGCTCACAAAGCAGTTCGTTTTGGAAAGATACCTGGGAGACTTGTGTTGTAGTTTTTGTCTTAGGTAATCTTCTGCAGTTGACTTAAATCTGTCAGAGTCTTATATCTCCTCCCCGACCCCCCCCCCAAAAAAAAAAAAAAAAAAGGTAGTGTAGCTAACACTGACTGGCCTTAAGGTCACTGTGTACCTAAGGGTGACCTTGAGCCTCCCAAGTGCTAGAATTCCAAGGATGCCCCACCCCACCCCTGTCTACTGAGGGTTTGCCTATGAAGTTTCAGATGCCTTCCTGTTCAATCTCTTATTATACTTTGTGTTTCCTTAGGGCTTTGTTAACATCACCATATAGGTCTGACTGGTATCAGCAACATAAGGTTTTCTAATATTCACTGCTTTTACAAGTAAGGAGCTAGAGCCAGCCAGTACTCCCAGTACTCGGAGGCAGAGGCCGCTGGATATCTGAGTGTGAGGCCAACCTGTTATGCCTGGTCTAAAGAGACTCTGTCTTTAAAAATAAACAAACAAATAAACAAACAAATAACAAAAAGAATAGAGTGGGGGGGTATGTTGTCTTCTGTTTTAAACTTTGACACAAAGACTTGAAGGAAACAAAGAATAGAAATGTTAGTGGGATTTGTTATTTTTTGAAACAGGGTCCCATGTACCCCAAGCTGGCCTCTAAGTTACTATGAAACTGATGCTGGTCCTGCATTCATGAGCCTTCTGCCTTTTCCTCCCAGTGCTGGCATTACAGACATGGACACAATGCTGGATTAAATTGTTGAGCTGCTGTTTGTTAGGTCCCAAGGGATACTCAAATAGAAAATTCCTCCTGCTTTAAGAATTTTGTGGGGCTTTTGGGGGGTGGGGAAGGAGGGGGAATCAGGAAAAAACTACTTGCCAGCAGTCACACTTCAGTATAAGAAATACCATAAAAAGAGTGCATGGCATTGAAATTTAAGATGTTTATCCCGTGTTTCCTGGTTTCTTTAACGTAACTGAATATATTCTAAGTACCACTCTCCTAATTATCAGCCTGGCTATATTAAGAAATATGAGATGTGGTTCTGAACGTGTAAGTGAAGGACCACCCAGCATTAGCTTGTCCCACAGCATGACATAGTGATCCCAGCACTCAGGAGGATCAGAAATTCATGGTCATTTTTAGTTATATAGCAAGTTTGAGCCCTTTGGGACTACATGAGACCCTTCTCAAGAGAAGAAAGGAAGAGAAAAAAAGAAGACAAAGCAGTATTTGCTAGTAAGAAACTTGCCATTTCTCTCCACGTCTAGAAACGTTACCCTAATATTTAGACATAGTTTTCTGTCCCAGAAAAGAGAAGCATTTTCATACCATACTATTTATAGTAACAGCAGCATCTTGACTTAGTCCCTACAGAAAGGCCAACAGTGGCCTGCTTGCTTTCTGGTATTTTGTTCTGTGTGTGCATGTGTATGGTGAATGTGCACATGTGTGTGCTAGAATGGAAGAGGGCGGTCAGGCGTCGTATCACTCTGCACCATACGCCCTAACAGATTTCTCAGAGGTTTAGTTAGGCTGGCTGCCGCCAGGCCTTGGCAGTGCTCCTGCCTCTGCTCCCCACAACACTGGAGGTGTGGGCTTGGCCATGCTTGGCTTCTCCTGTGGCTGCTTAGGTTTGAACTCAATTTCTCATGATTGTGCACAGTAAGTGTTTTATCCACTAAACCATCATTCAGCCCCACAATAAACTTGCTTTTTGAGGAAGTAGACACTGTTTTATTTGGGTTTCACATTTTATGAAAGAAAACTTGTTTGTTTTTTGAGATAGGGTTTCTCTGTGTAGATCTGGCTGTCTTGGAACTCACTCTCTAGACCAGGCTGGCCTTGAATTTACAGAGATTTACCTGTCTCTGCCTTCTGAGTGCTGGGATTGAAGGCATGTGCCACTGCTACTCAGCAAAAAAAAAAAAATTTATTACATTTATTTATTTGTGTGTATGTGTTGAGGTGGGTGGGGATGTTGCTTTAGTACATGTGTGGAGGTCAGAGGACAACTTGCAGGAGTACGGTCTCTACACCCTGTGAGTTTTGGGGATCAGATTCAGGTTGTTGGATTTGGCAGCAAGCACCTTTATCTGCTGTTTGCATTTAGGTAAAATAATTTACTCCTTAGTTATCAGTGTAAATAAGGACAAAGCTTTAACTGCAATCTTGATATTAGAAAGGATGCTAAAGGTTCACTCTTTAGAGGTTAACTGCTTCAGAGTTGGAGAGATTGGGGTTTTCATAAATTGGCAGTTTGACCTTGGCCAAATCGTTTAATCTTTTTAGGGAGAACATTGTAGACTTAAGTGTTTGTATGAGCTAGATAAACATTTAAGTCTGTAAAGACAGATTGGAGTGAGATTTTGTGAACTTGGAAAGTCGTTGGCTCATTATTATTGCCAGGTTTTGTTTCAGACCGTATCATGTGTAGTAGGTGGGTTTTTGTCCTCTCCACATAGCAAAAAATTACCTTGGACTTTAAAATTTCTATGATTATTATATAAGGGTGGGGTCATGCTCTTGTGAAGTCAGAAGACTTATGTTTTAGAGTTGGTTCTTTCCTTCCACCGTTATCTGGCTTCTAAATAGTAAATTCAAGCTGTGAGACTTAGACAAGTGCCTGACCTCCTGAGCCACTCACCAACCCCGGTGACTTTGAACTTGTGAACCTTTGCTTCCTGAGGACTGGGATTACAGCATGTGTACCACTTTGTGGTACTGTGCATTGAACCCCGGCTTCTTACATGTAAGGCAGGAGCCATATCTGCTGAGCTGCATCCCCGTCCTTTTATTTTCCTTTTGAGCCAGTCTCACTTGGAAGCCCTAGCTGGAAGCTACTCAGCGGCAGTCCTTCAGTGATTACAAGCTTAAGCTACCATACTTACCCTTGAAATCTGAAAACAGGGTCTTACTTTGTAGTCCAGGCTAACCTTGAATTTTAGATCCACCAGTCTTGTGAGATTTAGGATTGATTACAGATCTGCATTGCAGGACCCAGTAGGCCCAGGAGGGTTGTTTTGTTTTGTTTTAATGGTTTCATGCAGCCCATGTTGGCCTCAAATTCGCTATGACTTGAACTTCTGGTCCTCCTGTATCTGAGTACTGAGATTATAGGACTGTGCCACCACATCTGATTTATGCAGTGCTGGGGATTCAACACAGGGTATTAGGCATTTTAGGCATACATTCTACCAACTAAACTGTACCCTCAACTCAAGCAAAGGTTTGTTTGTTCTTTTTCCTCTCTGAGGCAGGGTTTCTCTGTGTAGCCCTGGCTGACCTGGAACTCATCTCTGTAGACCAGGCTGAGATCAGCCTGCCTCTGCCTCCTGAGTGCTGGGATTAAAGTTTACATGCTTTTAAGTGTACAATACAGTAAATCATTGCTAGCCACCATGCCTGCCTTTAAAGGTTTGTTTTACACACACACACACACACACAACCACAGTAGGTGAGATTATACATCTGCTATTTAGCCTAGTTTAGAAATTCTACAATATATACAAACTTCAAAATAGTTTGTATGTTTTACATACATACTTTTTGCTTGTTTGTTTGTTTTTGCTTTTTGTTTTTCAAGACAGTGTTTCTCTGTATAGCCTTGGCTGTCCTGGAACTCACTCTGTAGACCAGGCTGACCTTGAACTCAGAAATCCTCTGGCCTCTGCCTCCCAAGTGCTGGGATTAAAGGCATTCTCCACCACTGCCCGGCTCAAATACTTTTTAATCAACTGAAATACTACTTGAGGTTTCAGGAAAAGCCACAAATGTAGTGGTTGTAAAAGTTAAAATGTTTTCAAGATTAGAAAAATACATTGTGAAATATGGACATGGATTCAAGTTATTCTGAATGACCTGCTTCTAAGTAGGAAGGTTCCATGAGTTTATTTTAATCAAATCATAAAACTACATATCAACATATGTAATAGTACATTGCCATGTATGAGGTAACTGAGCTACTGAAAGCTGTAGATTTGACATTTTTCTTTTGTTTTTATTTTTTTATTTATTTTATTTTATTTTTATTTTTTTTGAGACAGGGCTGGCCCAGAATTCATTGTGTAGACCAGGATGGCCTTGAATTCAAGTACAAATTTGACTGGCTTTTCCTCCTGAGTGCTGGGGTTAAAGGCATGTTTGTTTGTTTGTTTGTTTAGGTTTTTTGAGACAGGCTTTCTCTGTGTAACAGCCCTGACTTGCTTTGTAGACCAGACTGGTCTAAAACTCAAAAAGATCCAATGCCTCTGCCTCCCAAAAGCTGAGATGAAAGGCATGGTCACTATGCCTGGTCTTATTTTTATTTCTTTTTAGACAAGTTCTCAATATGTAGTTCATGTTGACCTGTAGGTGGGGCTGGCCTCAAATTCACTCTTTTCCCATCTGTCCCTCAAGTGCTGGTATTCCAGGCATACACCACTGTGCCTATAGGGTGTTAGAGCATTCCTAACTTTTGGGTTGATGGAGGGTAGTGATTTACTAAGCTTAACAGTACTTTCTCAAGCTTTACCTATGTCATGAGAAGTGGAACTTCTGTATTATATGGTAGTTTTTAATGTTAGGAAGAACCCCACAGGGACAGTGTACTGTACCCCCTACCCTCCAGGAACAGAGCACTAGGGTTTTTCTTGCTTCAGTCAGGACAACATTCATTTTATTCTTTTCTTCTCTTAATAATAGCTGTCTTAGCTGGGCAGTGGTGGTGCATGCCTTTAATCCCAGCACTTGGGAGGCAGAAGCAGGCAGATTTCTTGAGTTCGAGGCCAGCCTGGTCTACAAAGTGAGTTCTAGGACAGCCAGGACTATACAGAGAAACCCTGTCTCGAAAAACCAAAAAAAAGATAAAAAAAAAAAAATAGCTGTCATGACAGGTAAAAAATGGTACCTTGTGGTTTTGGTCATATTTTTTCTAAGCATCTTTTCATATGTTTGTTAATAGTTGTATAATCTTACACAGCTGTTGGAAAAGAACAGCGTCTGTAAGATTGTTGCATTAGTTATGTGTCTCTGAAACATACTTTAAAGCCCAGTAGTAAATGAGTCAGTCAGAGCAAGAAACAACTGGTAACTGCTAATACTACTTTTCTGTAGTATTAATACTGCTGTTTTCTAGGAAGCTGTTTGGGGTATTGGGGAGAATTTGTCTTCTGGAATACTAAGTGCAAGTTTGTATTAGCTATATTCTTGTCTGCTGTAACAAATACCTACAGAACAGCTTACAAGAGCAAAGTTTTATTTTGGCTCACTGCTTAAAGGAATGCAATCCGCCGGGCGTGGTGGCGCACGCCTTTAATCCCAGCACTCGGGAGGCAGAGGCAGGCGGATTTCTGAGTTCGAGGCCAGCCTGGTCTACAAAGTGAGTTCCAGGACAGCCAGGGCTATACAGAGAAACCCTGTCTCGAAAAACCAAAAAAAAAAAAAAAAAAAAAAAAAAAAAAAGGAATGCAATCCATTGAGGTCACAAAGATAGAAGTAGAGGGACCTTGGCAGTTGGGAAGTAGAGAGGGAACCGAAAGGGTGGTGAGCTATTACAGTCCAGGTTGCTCCCTCTGTGAGCTCTTCTCCCAGCAAGGTCTTGACTCCAGATGCCCCACGACCTTCCCAAACAGTGCCATGAGCTGGGGACCAAGCGTTTAAACACACAGCCTGTGGGGCATTTTACTTTCAAACTGTCACAGAGTTTGAGTCATCAAATTAATGTTAAGTGTTAAACACTATTGTTACTATAATCTCCGTTCTCTGTTATTGAACCTTGAAAGTTGCAGCTACCTGTTTCTGTCTTGTAGTATATGCTTTAGAAACTATGCTGATATTTCATTAGAAATGGCAAAAGTGATTCCAGTGATCTGAGATTGTTTTTGTGGAGTTCAGAGCCAAGGTTGCACTATTATGGGGAAAGAAAGTGGTCTACATTTTACCTCCCACTCAAAGTGGGTTTGAGTTTACTCCCTTCTTTTTCTAGGAAAAAAGATGCAAAAAAGATGTCTTTTTGGTGCCTTTGATTAAGAAGATATAGGCTTCTATTTAATTATTTAAAACTTAAAGTAGATTAAAGTATATAAAATTATGTTGAATGTTTATTTTTGAAAATAAAGCAAGTATCTTAATTGTCTAGAAATAGAAGGCATACTTTAAAATAAGATGATAACTATGCTTATATGACAAGATATTTTCTGCAATTTTCTTTTCTTTGCCTTTCAGGAAGATATTAAATTAGTTTTTCCTTTGGAATTGTTGTAGCCCTTCCTTTTACAATGGGCATTCTATGTATCACAAATAATAAATGTTTTTCTCAAGTTTTTTTCTTTCCATAATTTATTTTTAAATTTATATTACCTCCCACTCACAGACCTTATCCTCTTCTCTCAGTCCGCCCTTATAAATTCCTCCTCTATTACCAACTCCCCTTCTCTGAGGAGAAGGGGAAGCCCCCCTTGGTACTACTCCAACCTGGGATATCTAGTACCAGCAAGATTAAGCACCTCCTCTCTCACTGAGGCTCAATCAAGCAGTTTGGGTAAGGGAAGGTATTCAGTGGCAGGCTACAGAGTCCGAGACAGCTTCCCCCCCCCCCCATTTGTTAGGGGATCCACATGAAGACCAAACAGCATGTCAGCTACAAATGGGGGGGCTAGGTCCAGCCCCTGCATGCTCTTTGGTTGGTGGTTCAGTCTCTGTGAGCCTCCATGGGCCCAGGTTAGTTGACTCTGTAGGTCTTCTTGTGTCCTTGACTCCTTTAGCTCTCTTAGTTTTATCCCCAACTCTTCCACAAGACTCCCTGAGCTCTGACTGATGTTTGGTTGTGGGCCTCTGCATCTATTCCCATCCACTGCTGGATGAAGCCTCTCAGGAGACAGTTATGTTAGGTTCCTGTCTGCAAGCAGAGCAGAGTATCATTAATAGTGTCAGGGGTTGCCCATGGGATGGATCTCAGGTTGGGCCAGTCATTTGTTGGTCATTCCCTCAGTCTCTGCTCCATCTTTATTCCTGCACATCTTGTACACAGGACAAAATGATAGGAAGTATTAAATAATAGATGTTTCTAAAATGATAGGCAGTATTAAGAATTAACCCTATTTTAAGATTTTAATTGCTGGGCAGTGGTGGTGCATGCCTTTAATCCCAGCACTTGAGAGACAGAGGCAGGTGAATTTCTGAGTTCGAGGCCAGCCTGGTCTACAGAGTGAGTTCCAGGACAGCCAGGGTTACACAGAGAAACCGTGTCTCGAAAAACCAAAAAAAAAAAAAGATTTTAATTGGCAAACTCATAGGTAATAGAGTAGATTTAGATTCAAACTGATATTTTCGTTGGTTCTAACACAGTGATTTACTAGGTAAAATTGTAGACTTTCAACTATTATAGTTGATTGTGAAGGCTTAAAAAAATCACTCTGCACTTAGGAGGCTTTTACATTTGAGATCAGTTAAGACTATCTGAGACCCTGTCTTAAAAAAAATTATGTGTAAAAAGTCATCCCCCACCCATAGGAAAGTTAGGCAGAGGCATCCATCTGTGTATCTCACAAATTTTAGACCTACAAGATGAAAGCACAGCTGAAATTTGGCTTAAAAATCCAATAATGTAGGGGTTTGGAGAAGTGGCTCAGTGGTTAAGAGTTCTTGCAGAGAATCCAGGTTCAGTTCCCAGCACTCACATAACATATAACCTTCCATAGCTCCAGTTCCAGGGGATCTGGTACCCTATTATGACTTTTGTGGGCACCAGGAGTGCATGAAATGTATATACATACATGCAGGTAAAATACTCAAAAAATACCTTATTTAAAAACAGAATCAGTGTTAGGCATGGAGCAGTGGCTCTTAGTTCAGAGTGCTTCTCTAGTTCAGTTTCTAGCACCCATGACTGGCAGTTCACAACCGCTATAACTCCAGCTCTTGGGGATCCTACACCCTCTTTGGGTTTTCATTAGTATCCCCACATACCTGGCATAGATACACATATACACATATATGTGAAGGAAAATAAAAGTAAACTTTCAAAACAATTCAGTATCAAAAAGGAGTAGGTAGAAAAGATAAAAAGCTAGATTGTAAAATGAAAAGGACATTGAAAGACATAAGTTACTCTGGCATCGAGATGTGGGTGGAAAGGAGGCTCTAGGGAAAAACAGCGAGTCTTTGAGAAATCTTCCCAAGAAGTTGAGGGTAATTTTACCTTTTTGTTTGTTTTTTGTTTTGTTTTTTTTTGAGACTGGGTTTTTCTGTATAGCCCTCCAAGTACTGGGATTAAAGGCGTGCGTCACCATCACCTGGCATAATTTTACTTTTTTAAAAAAGTTTTTGTAAATGATATTTTTATATCTTATCAAGCCCGTATAAAAGACACACAATCCTGGTATTTTATTTACAAGCTGTAAGCCTAGATTGGGCAGGCTTTGAGTTATGCTAATTTACATCCCAGCCCCATGTGTCCTTTGCTACTTGCTGTTTCTCCTGGCCATGTGCTCATGGTCCCATCTCCTTTCATGGAGCTGCCTTTCTTTGTCTCCTCTCTTTTCCTCTCTTCCGTCTTCCCTTCTTCTCTGGTATTTCCTGTGACCCCTCACTTGACCCTCATGTCCCACCTTCCTTTACTCTTCCATATTGACAGTTAACTTGGGGAGCAAGGTTTGCACAACACAAGCTTTGTGCTTGGGAATTCACCCGTCTTGGGGCAGCCAGATCTTAGGGCACAGAGTTTGCCAATAGAATACACAGCAGCAACAGGCCAACTCCAACAAGATTTCTTTATTTTTATTATATGCACAGGAATGTTTTGCCTATTAGTATACAAGTATACCTCTTGCGTTCTTGTGTGTGTATGTGTGTGTGTGTGTGTATGTACAGAGCCCATGGAGGCCAGGAGAGGAAATCAGATCTCTTGGAACTAGAGTTACAGACACAAACTGCCATGTAGTACTGGGGAGAGAATCTGGATCTTTTACAAGAGTAGCAAGTGGTCTGAACCATAGAACCATCTCTCCAGCTCAATTTTGCTCTTTTTTTCTTTTAATAAATAGAAAAAAGATTATCAACTTTTTGTTTGTTTTAGGCAGTGTCTCACTTCACATCCCTGGTTGGCCTGGAATTCTCTGTGTGGAAATCAGAGAGATCCATGGTCTCTGCCTTATAAGTGCTATATTAAAGTTGTTTTCCATCATGCTTGGCAACAGCATGTTTTTGCACAACAAATTTGGAATATAGTTTTGCTTCTTTGGAATCAGACTTATTAAGATTATACTGTCTTCGTTTTTTTCAGTACACAGCTCTTGAAATTTTGACAAACACATGTAAGAAGGGCTTTACTTTCAATTCTTTTGTTATTTCTGTCTTCTCACTTTTACTTCCTGAGAAACACTTGTATTCTTCTTTCCTAGCAATTTCGATCCTTTAAGAGTGTTATATATATATTTATTTATGTAGGAATGAACACGCACACACACACACACAAAACAATAATTAAAAAGGCCATGAATTTGAGAGTAAGGGAGGAGGTTACATGGAGGGAGGCTTGGAGGGAGGAAAAAGAGAGGGTTGGAAAATGATGTAATTATAATCTAAAATAATTTTAAAAACAGAGTATTATATGAAGCTACTTTGTATCTATCATCCTAGCACTTTGGGGCCAGCTTAAACTACAAGTGTAACAATCTGCCAAAAGAAAAAAAAAGATATGTTGTGTAAACAGAAGCATAGGATATGGGTGTGTTGGTTTCCTAGGTCTGCTGTAACAGTACAAGCTGGGCATGGTGGTTCATTCCTGCAGTGCCAGACTTTGGAGGCTGAGGAAGGAAGACTGCTGCAAATTTGAGGCCAGCCTGGACTATAGAGTGAGACTTTATCTTGTAAAGCCAGGAACAAACATTCCCTCCGAAATTACCCTAAAGTTGTGGGGATGGAAACGTAATGTTTTGCAGTTCAGGTAAGAGTCCAGAAGTCTAAGACAGTATCTTAACCATTCTGGAGGGGGAGGGGGAATCTCATTCAATGCCTTTCCCTAGGTTTTGCTGTTTGCCTACAATCTTTGGTGTTTCTTGGCCTGTGTAAGATTCTTTTTCATCTGTGTCTGTTTCTGCATGCCATTCTTCTGTGTCATCACGTCATCTGCACTCTGTGCGTGTCCCTATATCCAAGTGTAATGTCTTGGATTGTGTCTACAAAGTCCTTACGAGAACAGACAGTTATAATTTAAAGTTTTGAGTGGATTTAAGTCTTGGGAAGGTGCACTGTTCAACCCACTCTTTCCAGTGTTGGATACATACATACACGCACACAATGCTGTGGCTTCACTCTAGCAACTTGAGATGTTGCTGGGGTTTAAACCTAAGGCTTTATGCATGCTAGGCAGTTGTTCTACCACCAGTGTAAGTATGTAAACGTGTACATGTGCATGTGAGATCAGAAGTTAAGTCAGGTAGTCCCCCCTCCCGCCCCCCATCTCCACTTAATTTTGAGATATGATCTCCTTTTGAACATGGAGTTGGCTACATGAGCTGGCGTGCAGACGCAGAGGGATCCTCCTGTCTCTGCCCATGCTACTGCCCCTATTTTTATGAGGATACTGGAAGTTGATCTTAGGTCTCCTGGGCTTGTAAGCATGTCAACTGAGCCAGCTCTCCAGTAGGTGATGGTTTTTATTTAATTTTTAAAGTTTTTTTTAAACATTTTTTTTTTTTTTTTTTTTTTTTGGTTTTTTGAGACAGGGTTTCTCTGTGTAGCCCTGGCTGTCCTGGAACTCACTCTGTAGACCAGGCTGGCCTCGAACTCAGAAATCCGCCTGCCTCTGCCTCCCGAGTGCTGGGATTAAAGGCGTGCGCCACCACGCCCGGCTAAGCATTTTTTGTGGTAATGGTGCAAGTGTTCTACCTCTGAGTTATACCTCCAGATTCAGAGTAACTTAAGAAAATTTAAAAAATTTTATTTTGTATGTGTGCACATGCTTGTATTTGTGTGTACATGTAAGCATGAGTGTGTGTGTGTGTGTGTGTGAGAGAGAGAGAGAGAGAGGGGTCAGAGGGTGGTACAGGTAGAGGGTAGGATAATTTTTGGGAGTCACTTCTCATTTTTCCACCTTGTTGAGGGAGAAGCTCTTTTTTTTTTTTTTCTTTCTGCTGCTGTGCTATGTACTGCTCATGCTTGCACTCCCAGTATTTGGGAGGCTTAGGCAGGAGGATTGTTGGGATTTCAGGGTCATCTTGGATTACATAGTGAGTTCTAGAACAGTCTGAACTGTAGAGTGAGACCCTGTCTCAAAACAAACAGGCAAACAAGCAAACCAGAAAATAGGGTCGAGAGATGGTTTGGTACTTCCGAGTGCTGTTGCATAATCGTGAGGTCCGAGTTCGTATCCCAGCATGTGTATAACAAGCTGTGCATCATTATACATTCACCTGTGACTCCAGCACTGTGGGGAGCTAGAGCTGCAAGATCATGGGACTTGCAGGCTGCCAGCCAGCCTAGCTGAAAAACCAAGACCCTACAAGCTTCAGATTCAGGGAGAGACCCTGTCTCAAAGGAATAAGGCAAAGAATGATAGAGGAGGGCACATTATTTCCCCCTCTGACCTCCACACAAACATACAACTGCATACGTGTATACACCAAACATACATACACAAAATTAGACAAGCAGTTAAAAAAAAAACTAAATAAACAAAGCTTATAGTTATCATCTTACCCTAAACACATTGTATTACTTCTGGAAAGAAAAAAAAAAGTACTTTCCCATGTAATCGTCATGTGACACTATTTTGGGAAGATTAAAGAATCGTCTACTCACCCCAGATAAGGAGCCAACCATAGATGAAAGTACAGACACCACAGAAGTCCACTTAGTGTCCAGTGAGTTTTATTGGGGTTATTTATAGGAATGTGGGTGAGGGTTACTCACAGGAGCAGAAATGACCCAAAGATAGCCGCATCAGCCAGAAGCCCATTCCAGCATGGGAGACAACAGAGCATAGAAGCTCACTGCACAGCTGGCACACAGCTAGCAGGTTGGAGGGAGCCTTGCCAGGCAGCTTTGCTGACTTTCGAGTGGTTTTCACCTGTTTTTCAGGAGGGAAAGGTCTAGTGAATGACCAGCTTCAGGGACTTCTTGAATTTTCCCTCTAAGATGGAATGTTTTATTTTGGAAGAAATTGCTACAGACTAGTAATTTATTAATGGTATAATAGTATTATCATGTTTTGTTAATTTTTTTTTTTAAGATTTATTTATTATTATACATGAGTACACTGTAGCTGTCTTCAGACACACCAGAAGAGGGCATCAGATCTCAGTACTGGTGGTTGTGAGCCACCATGTGGTTGCTGGGATTTGAACCCAGGACCTTCGGAAGAACAGTCAGTGCTCTTACCTGATGAGCCATCTCGCCAGCCCTTTTGTTAAATTTTATATTTATTTTTTTGAGACAGAATCACTATGTAGCACTGGCTGATCTGGAACTCACTATGTAGATTATTAGGCTGGTGTCAAACTCATGGAAATCCCTAGTTGTCTGTAAAATCCTTTTATGATTTTTGTCTCCAGAATTAGTGGGTTGTCTCTTAAGGCTTTTACTTTATAGATACCCGCTTACCTCATCTGTTTCATGATGCTCACATTTTGAAGACAGTTCTGCCACTTGATCTGTAGAGTGTTTTACATTTTGGGTATAGTCATTTCTTTATTATTGGATTCAGGTTAAACAGTTTTTGTTAAGAATGCTAGCTTTCCATAGCTATACAGTATAACTTACCACAGAACTTAATTACTTAAATAACAATCATCTGTTATTTTTTTCAAAAACTTGATGAATGAGAAAATAGGAGCCGCTTGACTAACTGCTGTGTCTTAGGGCTTCTCGGCCTGGAAGTCTCTATTGAGCTTTGCTCTTGACAGGGCCTGGAGGTTGCTTGTTGTCTTACTGTGTGGTAAGTTGGTGCTGGCTCTTAGTGGAAGCTTTAGTTCTGTTTTCCTTAGGACTGCCTGAGTTCTTCATGGTATGTATGGTGCTGGCTCCTCCCAGAGCAGTCAGTTCTGGAAAGCAAGGCAGAACTGTCCTGTCTTATGATGTAGCTTCGGGAACAACTTTACCTTTATTTCCACTCTATTCTGCTGGTCACAGAGGCAAGCATTGCACTGTGGGAGAGGAATTATAGAAACACTTGACAAGGCTTACTGGGGCTCATCTTGGAGGTTATCTACCACAGCACCTAAACTTCTAACAAGTCCAGATCTTTCTATATTTTCTTTCTGCCTAAATTGTGCCTAAATTCCAAGGGTACCAAACATTTCTTTCTTCTCAGTCCCATGAATATTGTTTTGTGTTGACAAGTTTCAGTACTTATTCAACAACAGTTGGTTTTAATTTTTTACTTTCTAAAAACTATTCTTTTTTTTTTTTGGTTTTTCGAGACAGGGCTTCTCTGTATAGCCCTGGCTGTCCTGGAACTCACTTTGTAGACCAGGCTGGCCTCGAACTCAGAAATCCGCCTGCCTCTGCCTCCCGAGTGCTGGGACTAAAGGCGTGCGCCACCACGCCCGGCGACCTAAAAACTATTCTTAATTTGATTCTATTTAATTATTTGTCTGTATCTGTGTATTAGTTATGCTAAGTTATATTTAGCTTTGTAGAGTTTCTTAGTTTTGTAGGAAGATACTGATACTGTTTGTTTCATAGTTTGTAATTTTAGTACTACTGATAGAACAAGAGTTCATTTGTTCCATTGACTTTTATTACATTGATTGATTGATTGATTGATTGATGGATTGTGTGTGGGCACCCATGTTCCACTGTGGGTGTGAAGAAGTCAGAAGGCAACATGTGGGGAGTCTGTTCTCTCCTTCCACCATGCAGGAGCCAAGATCAAATTCAAGTTGTCAGGCTTGGCAGCAAGTACCTTAACCTGCTGAGCCATCTTGCCTGCTGTTTATTGTTGGGTTTTTGTTGTTTTTCTTGTTCTTGTTGTTTTTCGTTTTGTTTTTTTAAAGGATTTAGTTTGTGTGTGTGTGTGTGTGTGCATATGGATGCCCTTAGAGACCTGAAAGGATGTCAGTTATAGGTAGTTTGAACCATCTTACATAGATGTTAGCAACTGAACTCTGATCTTCTGTCAGAACAACAGGAACTCTTGGCTCCAAGCCATCTCTCCAAGCTCCTCCATTGATCTTTTATTTTACTTTATTTACTTATTCATTTTACATCCTGCTCACTGCCTCCTCCCACACTCCTTCCCCCATCCACCCCTTCTCCTCTGATGAGTGGGGTCTCCCTAGTTAACTCCACACCCTGGAATTTCAGGTCTCTGTGAGGCTAGGCACTTCCTCTCCCACTGAGGCCAGACAAGGCAGCCCAGCTAAAAGAATATATCCCACATATAGACAATAGCTTTTGGGATAGCCCCCATTCCAGTTGTTTGGGACCCACATGAAGACCAAGCTGCATATCTGCAATATATGTGCAGAGAGGCCTAGGTCCAGCCCATGAATGTTCTTGGTCCTTTATTGATCTTTATTGTCAATTTTTTTTTCTTTTTGAGACTAGAGTTTTATGTAGCTTTAGAATTACTTCCAACAGGCTTCGTAGTCAAGGATGACTTTGAACTTCTGATTCTTTTGCCTCTACTTCTGGAGTCCTAGGATTACTGTCATGCATCACCATGCCCAGGGGAGGGCATCATATATGCTGTCCATGGACTCTGCCAACTGATTTACACCCTTAGGCCTCAGTTCTTTCTTGTGTTCAGTTGGCTTTTTCCTTTTTCATGTGGAATGTTGAGCTATTATAGTAGTTTAAGAAGAGTCATATGAAGGAAGCAGTAATGAGAATAAAAGGAAGAAATAAAATTTTAATTGCAAGATTTTCTTTCTATTCCCATCTGCCTTATTCTAAGATCTCAAGGAATTTTGCTTCTTGATTGCTTTTGTATTTCTTGATTTTTTTTTCATAGGTTTGTGTCAAATGTGCTTTTGGTGTTGAGGAATATGTGGTAAACATAGAATGACAGTGTCTGAATTTTTTTGTGATCAGATAGTAACATCTTACCCTCCAGAGTTGAAACTCTTACATCACATCTCATTCTCTTGTGTCTGAGGTGACTACTGATGACTTTATGGGGTGTATTTTATCAGGATGTTAAGTTTGGGGTATCTTCAGTATGGGGTGTTTTGTAGATAACCAAGTGAAATTTTTTAGGTTTTAGGAGTAAGGTCTAGGCCAGAGCTTTCGTTTTCTGGGGTCATGTTGTTATATAGATGCAGTTTAAAGCTCTAAGACCTGACAGTGTCTTCAGGGGATGAATATAGAGAGAACAGTAATTGAACCAGTATAAGCCAGCATTAGGGACAGAGAGAAAAAGGACATTAAAAAAGATTATTTTGTTTTATGTATATGAATGTTTCACCTGCATGTCTGTATGTCAGTGTACCACGTGTGTACTTGGTGCCTAAAGAGGTCAGAAGAGGGTATTAGATCTGGAACTAGAAATATAGGTTGTTCTGACCCCTCCTGTGGGTGCTGGGAACTGAACTGGGGTCCTCAGTAAGAGCACCAAGTTCTGTTCTTAAGCACAGAACCATCTCTTCAGCCCCTAGAAAAGGAATTTTTTAAGAAACTAAGAATAATCAGAACACCATAAACCTAGAAATTGTGTCTTGGGAACTCAAGGGAAAAACATTGTGTGGACTATAGGAGGAAGTTTCAATTTTGCTGATAATAGAATAAATGCTAGAATCGAAAATTGTGTTGAGCAGTGTGAAGGCTATTGATTATTATGGAGCCTTTAGGAAAGGCCAGAGATGCTAATAATATCTCATTATCTTGTTTTCAGGTTTGCTGTCTTATTGATGGTATGTCTGACAGTGGACCACAGCTTGATTCCATGGGTAGTCTGACCATGAAATCTCAACTTCAGATCACTGGTAAGTCTTTTAAAAAGGTACAGTATCTTATATCTCTGCCTCCTGTATTAACAGATAATCTTGGTAATTGGAGAGATGGTTCACAGGTTAAGAGAACTTGCTGCAGTTCTACTAGACCCTGGTTTAGTTTCCAATACCCATATCATACATAGAGGCTCACAACTCCAACTCCAGAGGACCTGTAACCTCTTCTGGTCTCTGAGGATGCCTGCACTCGTGTGACATTCACTCACATGCATGCATACATCTAAATAAAAAAATAAAAAACTTCCCTTTGTAAAATATTACAAGAACAAAATCTTCAGTGGGCTATTTTTTTAGGCACCAAGTCAGTATTTGATGAATGAGTATCTGAACAGAATGGTAAAGTCTAGAAAAATCATTTTTATTTTAAGATGTTCTATAGATTCATTCTCCTCCATTAAACTGGTATCTAGGCAATAGCTTGATTATTAATATTGATAATTTTATTAATTTATTATATTTTCTATACTAATATATATTAGTATGCTAAATTATAATTTAATAATTATTACATTGTAAGCAGAATTAAACCATTATCACTACAACTAATATTACTATTTATTTACCTTTAAAAATTTTTAATTTTGAGAATTTTATATGTAAATACAGCATTTATAGCATTTACATCCCTCCACCCCTAACTCCTGTGTTCCTCCTTACTCCTTAAATATATGACCTTTTCTTTAGTCATTATGGTTACATACAAACACCCCCTACATGCTACTGAATCCATTTAGTGGGATTTTTTATGTGGGGTGTGTGTGTGTGTGTGTGTGTGTGTGTGTGTGTAGGGCTGACCAATCAGGGGGCTTGATCCTGATTCTCCCTCTCTTGATAGCCATTAATTGCTTATGCTTCTTCTCTAGGAGTGGGTCTTATGAGAGTTCTCCTGAGCCATGGTAGCCTCACCTGAGCTTGTCATTGTGCAGACCTTGTTTAGGTGACTGTACTGTTGTTTAGGTGACTGTACTGTTGAGACCTTGTTTAGGTGACTGTACTGTTGAGACCTTGTTTAGGTGACTGTACTGTTGAGACCTTGTTTAGGTGACTGTACTGTTGAGATCTTGTTTAGGTGACTGTACTGTTGTTTAGGTGACTGTACTGTTGAGACCTTGTTTAGGTGACTGTACTGTTGAGATCTTGTTTAGGTGACTGTACTGTTGTTTAGGTGACTGTACTGTTGAGACCTTGTTTAGGTGACTGTACTGTTGAGATCTTGTTTAGGTGACTGTACTGTTGTTTAGGTGACTGTACTGTTGAGATCTTGTTTAGGTGACTGTACTGTTGAGATCTTGTTTAGGTGACTGTACTGTTGTTTAGGTGACTGTACTGTTGAGACCGTGTTTAGGTGACTGTACTGTTGAGACCTTGTTTAGGTGACTGTACTGTTGAGATCTTGTTTAGGTGACTGTACTGTTGTTTAGGTGACTGTACTGTTGAGACCTTGTTTAGGTGACTGTACTGTTGTTTAGGTGACTGTACTGTTGAGACCGTGTTTAGGTGACTGTACTGTTGAGACCTTGTTTAGGTGACTGTACTGTTGAGATCTTGTTTAGGTGACTGTACTGTTGTTTAGGTGACTGTACTGTTGAGACCTTGTTTAGGTGACTGTACTGTTGAGACCTTGTTTAGGTGACTGTACTGTTGAGATTGCACAGGTACAACTTCCCTGTCATAAACAGAAGACACTCTTAGAGCTGAAGTCCAGCTCTTCTGGCTTTTCAAATCTTTCTGTTCTCTCTTTTGTATTCTCTTTTGATTCCCTGAGTCCGAGGTATAGGGATTGTGTTGTAGATGTAACAGTTGGAGTTAGCCACTCTATGGTTAGTTATTCTTTGATTTTGACCAGTTTGGGATTTCTGTGATGGTCTCTATTTGCTGCAAAAAGAAGCTACTTTGATGAAGGGTGGAACACACACCTATCTATGGATGTAAGGACGAGTAAGTACTTAGAGAGCAGTAGGAATTACACTGGTTAGGAACGTGGCAGGAGTAGGTTTTCCTCTGGGGTCCATGGCCTTCCCAGTCATAGGTTGTAAACTCTCTCCAATTGAGTGGACCTTATGTTTAATTAAACAGCTATTAGTTATCCCTGACATATAAGTGTCACTGTTGTACCTGTGTAGGTGTCTTGCTGGGCTGGCCATTGTTACGGTTTTAAATCTAGGTAGGACTGTTGGTTGCTTTTCTCCCTAGCAGCCTCTTGGCACCTGTGGATACTGTGAACAGTGGTCAGCTCTAGCTCAGTTCTTCCAAGCCCTGGGAGCTCAGTTAGGGCAATGGCAATAGCCTATATTGTGTTGGGAATGATTTGGACTTTCCTGACCAACAGCTCAAAGGGAGGTTTTCCATGTATGGCACTGGGGTTTTTGTTAGATGCTCTTAAGGGGAACAATGTATAAATGCTAAGTTCATGTATATATATGAAATATTTATTTATATTTATTATGTATATATTTGAATAAACATAAAATGTTACCCTATGACTTTTCAAATCTACTTAATGTTATTTATCCTCCCTCCCTCCTTTCTTTGTATTGCCTCCCCTTTTCCTAGTTAAAGTGGGTTGCCTCCTTTTTCTCCCATTTCCCCATTCATAGAACCCATGCCTTACTATTCCCCTCTTTAGAGCTCTTCCTTCTACTTTGCTCCCATGATCTCTTTTTACTTTCTTGGTTTCTGCAGTTACACCAGGTTATATACTCACATCTAAAGATTCAGAGCTAGGATCCACAGATAAGAGAGAACACGCAGCTGCCATCTCTCTGGGTCAGGGTAGCTCACTTAGGATGATGGTCTCCAGCTCTGCTCATTTACCTGCAAACTGCATGGTTTCAGGTTTCTGTGCAGTGAATGCAATTCTGTTGTATAAATGTACAACATGTTCATCATCCATTAGTCAGTTGGATGCTGAGATTGTTTCATCTTCTTGCTATTATGAGTGGAGCAACAGTAGAACTAGCTGAGTAAGTATCTGGAAAGTAGGCTGTGCAATCCTTTGGGCATATACCAAGGATTGATAGCTGGATCACATGGTATATCTACTTTTTAGCTTTGTGAATTCTCTACACTGATTTTCCTGGTGGCAGCCCCTGTTTGCTGTCCACCAGCAGTGAGTGAAGATTCCTCTTTGCATTCACCGCATTTGTTAATCAGTTTGTTTGTTCATTTATTTGTTTTATCTTAGTCATTCTGATTGGGAAAGATGAGATCTCAGAATAGTTTTAATTTTCATTTCTCATATTGCTGATGATAAACACTTTTAAGAGTATTTCTTAGCTATTTTTTTATTTCTTTTTTTCAGAACTCTGTGTTCAGACCTACAGCTTTGAGTTCTTTGTTTATATTAGAATTAATTCTTTTATCAGATCTATGGTTGACAGCATTTTTCTTCCTCTTCACTCAATTGATTGTTTTCTTTGATGCACAGAAGACTTCTAGATAGATGAGGCTCCCTCTATCACCTTAATTCAGGAGCACAGAGCGTCCTGTTTAGCCATCCTTCCCTACACCTTACCCTTAAGAGCACTGCCCTTGTCTGCTTCCAGCAGGATCAGTGTTACAGGTGTCACAGAAAGGTCTTCGATCCATTTTTACAAATTACTTATTTATTTCTATTTTATGTGTATTGGTGTTTTGTCTTTAAGAGTATCTGTGTGAAAATGTCTTCACTCCTGGAGCTGGAGTTACAGACTGCTGCCCTGTGGGTGCTGGGATTTGAACCTAGGTCCTCTGGAAGAGAAAACCAGTGTTCTTAGCCTCTGAGCTGTTTTTCCAGTCCCCTTTGATCCATTTTTTACCATAGGTACTTAGAGCTTTAAGATTCCCTTTTAGAACTGCTTTTAATGTGTCCAGAGGTTTTGTTGTGTTTTCATTTTCATGTAATTCTAGGAAAGTTTTATTTCTTTCTAGATTTCCTAAGCTTTTTTGACTCATTCATCATTCAGTAATGTATTTAATCTCCATGAGTTTATATGATTACCAGAGATTCACTTGATGTTTATTTTAAGCTTTATCATATTGTGGTCATATAGGATACACAGAGTCGTTCAGCTTTTCTGACTTGAGATTTGTTTTCTGTTTCAGAGGAGCTACCATGGGCTCCTGAGTAGATTGTATGGTCTTAGATTGTGTGGTCTTTGGTAGTGGGTGGAATATTCTGTAGCTATGTTACATCTGTCTGATGTATCATGTTGTTTTTATTTATTTTCTCTCTGTTTTGTTTTGTTAGACACGGTCTCCTAGTTTAGTCTTGAGCCACATGATATGTAGCTAAGGATGACCTTGAACAGGATACCCCCTGCTTCCTACTTCCTAAATCCTGGGATTGCAGACATGCGCCCCAAACCCAATTTAACAATTTTAGAATTATTTTTGTCTCTTCAGAAAGAATTCCTATGTCCATTAGCATTACAAACCATTTACTCTGGGTAAACAAATCGAGGAATTCACTTACCCACTTTTGTGGGTTTGGATCTCTCACATACAGTTTTTACCGTTTGTTTCTAAGGTTTATTTATGTTATAGCATGTATAAATAGTACTTCGTTTCTTTTTTATTGCCAAACAATAATTCCATTGCATTAATGTACAATATTTTATTTATGCATTTCTTTTAGTTGATGGATGTTTGGATTGTTTCTCCTTTTATATTTTTATATTGACTTAGTGTGTGTATGTTCATTTTGTGCACAAGCAAGTGTGCATGTGCACGTGTATGGAAGCCAGTGGGGCAATAGCTCTCTCCCTCCACCATGTGGTTCTGTGGATCAAACTAAAGTCCTCAGGCTTGGCAGCAGCACCAGTGTTCTCTAGCCATCTTGCTAGACTTGTGCTTTTTATCTAATATGAACAATGATATGAACGTCTGTACAGTTTTTGTGAGGATGAATGCCTTCTCTTCACTTGGTGTGTATGTAGGAGTTGAGTTGCTTGGTCATAAAGGATCCATGTTTTTAACACTTTTTGTTTTTTTGAGACTGGGTTTCTTTGTGCAGTCCTGGCTGTCCTGGACCTACCTCTCTAGACCTGGTTGGCTTCAAACTAACAGAGATTCGCCTGTCTCTGCCTCCCAAGTACTGGGATTAAAGGCATTTGCCATCATCTCTCGAAAATTCTACTCTCTTAGTAAGGGTTTCTACTGCTGTGAAGAGGTACCATGACTGTGGCAACTCTTATAAGGGAAAGCATTTAATTAGGGTTGGCTTACAGGTTCAGAAGTTCAGTCCATTATTGTTAGGCAAGGGTCATGATGGCACGCAGGCAGACATGGTGCTGGAGAGGTAGCTGAGAGTTGTGTATCTGGATTGAGGGGCAGCAGGAAGAAAGAGTTACACTGGGCCTGATTTTGGGCATCAGAAACCTCAAAGCCCACCCCCAGTAACACCCTTTCTCTAAGAAAGCCAAACCTACTTCCTCAAGGCCATACCTCCTAATAGTGTCATATCCTATGATGCTCGTGGGGCCATTTTCATTCACGCCATCATGGCTACTCATTTTAAAATACTGATGAAGCTCCAATTTAAAGAGTATGGGACATCATAGGAACAGATGCTCTGTAGCTGACTTGAATGCCATCACAAAGACATGAGCATAGAAACTCAAAACTACTTGGTGTGTGGGAAGTCAGAGATTTCATCCCATCCCTGCCGTCTGCTTGCTGGGTGTCTATGTTAGACTGCATGAGCCGCTGCCTGAGGAGTTGTACTTAACTCTTTTGGCCGGGCAGGGGTGTGTGCCCATGGTCCTGGCACTGACTGTGCAGGGATGGGGGCTGTCTCTTGGTTTCTTGGTACTTATTTGAGTGATATGTAGAAGTCCTATATGTATAATATAGGAAAAATATAAGAAATATAAATCTCATAAATAAACAAAATTAATATATTTTAGGGAATAGCTCCTTCTAAATAAAAATAACTGGCCTAACTTTTAATGAAATGTCATTGACTGAGGAGTAACTATTATTTCAAACATTGAAGTGTTTTCTCTTTTCTTTTATAGTCATCTCAGCCAAACTTAAAGAAAATAAAAAGAATTGGTTTGGACCAAGTCCTTATGTAGAAGTCACAGTAGATGGGCAGTCAAAGAAGACAGAAAAATGCAATAATACAAACAGTCCCAAGTGGAAGCAGCCCCTCACAGTGTAAGTTCTAGTGTGGTTGTGTGGTGCTGAGCAGAGAGCTCTCTGATGTGCTTGCTGCTTTCCTCCTTCTACCTTCCCGTCTAGCTCCTAGTGCTGTGTGTTGCTCTTTAGTTTCCTGCCTGCCTTTCTGGTCTGTCTTCATCTTCTCAGTTTAGTTGGTGATGGTTTCACTGTTGCCACTGAAGAAAACTGGAAAGAGCTTTTTTATAATAGCTCAACCTTTCAGTTTTAGTTTTTAATTTTTAAAAATTCCATACATGACTGTTATATTTATATCAGTATAATAGCCTTTAAAAAATATTTGCTTTTGTTTTATGTGTATGGGTGCTTTGCCTGTATGTATACTATACCAAATGTGTATAGTACCCTTGAAGGTCAAAAGAAGGTATCAGATCCCTCGGGATTGCAGTTACAGATGATGTTTGTTAGCTACCATGTTTATGCTAAGGACAGAAACCAGTTCCTCTGAAAAAAGTAGCAAGTGCTCTTAATCCAAGAGGCCCCTTTCTAAACTGGGGCTCAATCAGGTTGAGAGTAATTCACTTTTTAAAACCTTTTTGTTTTTGTTTTGTTCTTTTTTGAGACCAGGTCTCACTGTATAGTCCAGGCCTTGCATGGAACTTGCCGTGTAGCTCAGACTGGCCTGAAGTCTCTGTCCCTGTTGCCTCAAGCTGCCTGGGTGCAGACACTGTAGCTGTGTGTTTTCAGGCCCACACTTAATTATTATTATTTTTTTTTCCTTTTTGAGACAAGGTTTTTCTATGTAGTCCTAGCTGTCCTGGAACTCACTCTATAGACTAGGCTGGCCTCGAACTCATAGATCCATCACTCTCTGCTAGCCAAGTGCTGGGATTGAAGGTGGGTTCTAGCATTGCCAGGCATTTTTTCCCCCCCCTTTTTTTTTTTAAAGATTTATTTATTGATTATATATAAGTACACTGTAGCTGTCTTCAGCCACACCAGAAGAGGGCATCAGATCCCATTACAGATGGTTGTGAGCCACCATGTGGTTGCTGGGATTTGAACTCTGGACCTTCGGAAGAGCAGTCGGGTGCTCTTACCCACTGAGCCATCTTTTTTTTTTTTTTTTTTTTTTTTTTTTTTTTTTTTTTTTGGTTTTTCGAGACAGGGTTTCTCTGTATAGCCCTGGCTGTCCTGGGACTCACTTTGTAGACCAGGCTGGCCTCGAACTCAGAAATCCGCCTGCCTCTGCCTCCGGAGTGCTGGGATTAAAGGCGTGTGCCACCACGCCCGGCCCCACTGAGCCATCTTACCAGCCCCTTTTTTTCCCTCTTAAATAGGGTTTTGTGTGACTCTGTATCTGTCTGTCTGTCTGTCTGTCTGTCTCTCTATCTATCTATGCATGCTGTGTATGATGGTGCATACATACAATCCTAGCCCTCTTCAGGCTGAGATAGGAGAATTACAGGTATTAGGCATACCTAGTCTACATTGCAAAACCCTGTTTAAAGAAGTAGTTTTGTATTTTAAAAATTATAGTGCACCAGCAAACCAACATTCAATTTTGTTATATTTTTAAAATGTTACATGATAGAAAGTTGTACCAAACAGTTGTACTATATATTTTAATTCTAGAACATTGTTTTTATTATGTTTATTTTTAAACTATTTTATATTCATTTTTCTATTTATATGTGTATGCAAAAAAAAAAGCCAGAAGTCCAGATCTCCTGGAGCTGGACTCAAAGTCTGGTCCTTTGGAATCATGTTTATTCCTCTTAGTCACTGAACTCACGTGCCAGCCCCAATTTTAATTTGTTTAAAATAATTTATTATTATTATTGTGTGAATTTATGAGGGGGTGCATGCTGTGGTACTCATGGGGTTAGGGGATAATTTTGTGGAGTGTTTTCTCCTGCATTTATGTAGGTTTCCAGGACTAAAGCCAGGTCACTAGACTTTTACTACAAGGACGTTAGATGCTTTCCCATCTTGCCAGCCCCTGTATCTCTGCTTTTATATTTAATATTCATATCATGGTTAACACTCGTGGCTGAGTATATACACATCTACCATCCATTATGTAGCTGTTTTCTAGTATTTGTTAATAGTAAGATACTAGACTTGTGTAATTTATATACAAGTGCATGTATGCTGATAATTTTTATCTACAGTATAAATTCATAAAAATTAATGTTCAGTTTCAGCACTAACTGATGAAATGTCATATGTTTGTGGTATAACCTGAGACATTGATCACTCATTGTAATTTAAAAAATGAAGATGAAAAGCACAATTTGCCAATGAGTAGATTTTAAAATTATATAGCACGTATGATTTGGGAAACTACAGACCTTAAGAAATGTAGATTATAATATAAATAATTGTTACTCTAAAAGCTACAAATTATTTTTATTACCTGATATTTGCAACTGTTGGGTTTTTTTTTCATGTAAAGAATAAACTAATGACTAGGAAAAAAGATGTTCTTTTAAATGTCAAGATGAGAAACTGTAAATTTTCCAAACAACAAACTTATTTGATTGTATTTATTCCTAGTAAATGTCAAAACAAATTGATAAACTTATAATGTGAGTGTCTGAGATTCTAGGAGTATTTTGATGTGTCTAATGATAATTTTAAGAGAAAATGAATGAAATTTAAAAATTACATGCTGTCTGAGTAAGGTTTCATTGCTGTGAACAGACACCATGACTAAGGCAACACTTTAAGGGCCATTGTTTAATTGGGACTGTCTTGTAGGTTCAAAGGTTCACTCTATTATCATCAAGGTAGGAGCATGGCTGCATCTAGTCAGGCATGGCACTGGTGGAGGAACTAAGAGTTCGACAACTTGTTCTGAAGGCAAACAGAAGAAGACTGGCTTCCAGGCAGCTAGAAGGGTCTTAAACCCCACCCCAAACTGACACACTTCCTCCAACAAGGCTACACCTATTCCAATAAGGCCACACCTCCTAATAGTGGTACTTCCTAGGCCAAGCATATTCAAACCTCCACACATGCATACGATCCTAGTGTATAGGAGCAGAATAGGAAAACTGCATCAGATTTCAGGCCAGCCAGGGTTATGTGAGTAAGACCCTGTCTCAAAAGACAGAGGAGATAAAAAGTAAAATTGAATGAATAAGAATTTACTGAAGATCATCTTGAGCTTTTGTTTGCAGATTTATCCTAATCTCTTAATTTCTACTGCCTTGGAAACACCATTGTAGAGCACATTGTTTATTGTGTGTTTTTGCCATGCATGAGGTGTGTGCTTCTGTTTTGAGACTGGGTCTTGTCCAGGCTTCCACATCTACATGTGCCTGCTATCCCAGTGACTTTGCCTCCCATGAATGATGGCCTGCAGGACTTCAGGTGTGCAATCGTAGACTTTAATTCAACCTGAGCTAGCTTCCTAGGTGTGTGACCCTGGCAGTTTGCTCACCCTCTTGGAGGGGCATTATTTTAGTATCAATTCCCACCTATGAGCTTACTGTGGGGATGATACCTCAAGTTCAGTGAAATTTATCACATAAGTAAGGATTTTATTGTAAATTCACTATTTCAAGAAATACATTTTAAAATTGACACATAAAATTAAGTATCTTTTTGGGCATATTGTTTCAGTAAATTCACTTCTTTAATAATTTGTTGCTTTCTAAGCAGTTTTATTTTGTTTCCAATATTCATGTATCTATGATGTTCCTACAGTCTAGTTGCATTCAAATACATTTTCATGAGATTTGAGAGCATAGACCACCAGGTTGAATAGTAAACTTTAGGAAGCGCAGGGAGGGACTGGCCATGTAGCTCTGCAGTTGAAGGTGCTTGCCTCCAATACTGATGGCCAGAGTTAGATCTCTGAGACCCACGTGGTGGAAGGAGAGCCAGCTCCTGCAAGCTGTCCTCTGACCTCCACATCCAACCAAATAAATAAGTGTAATTTGTTGGAATTCAAGAAAAAGAGGTACAATGAAAAGATTTTAGATATCACAGCTTTATTGTAACTTATAGGTTCTCATTGTGAAGTTTAATGAAAATAACATTTTCCTTTTTTACTTTCAGTATTGTTACCCCTACGAGTAAATTATGTTTTCGTGTGTGGAGTCACCAGACCCTGAAATCTGATGTTTTATTGGGAACTGCTGGATTAGATATTTATGAAACATTAAAGTCAAACAATATGAAACGTACGTATGTAAGAATAGCATAAAATGTACTTTGTTTTTTGGGAGAAATTCTTATGTTAAACATGTGGAACAACTCATACCATTATTTGTCTTATATTTAAATTGTTATTGAACTGGTGGTGATAGTTGTCATAGCCCTGGGAAGCAGAGGCAGATGGGTCTCTGAGTTCCAGGCCAGCCAGGCCTACACTGTGAGATCACAAATAGATTAAAGCAAAACAAAGCAAGTACAACAATTATTTATGTGGTTATAAATAATGACAGAAAAATCTTAAAACTGCTTAAAGCATTCTGATTAAGTTTGATTTGATCATTCGCTTTAGATATACTATTTCAGTAAATATTTATTTTCTTAGTAAATAAATACTTGCAAATTAATACATAAGTTATAGAAAACTTAAAGGTTTAAAACAGATGAAGGAAAAATATTTCAGAGAGGCAATGTGATGTTAGGAATTAAGGCATAGGGGGCTGGAGAGATGACTGCTCTTCTGAAGGTCCTGAGTTCAAATCCCAGCAACCACATGGTGGTTCACAACCGTCCGTAATGAGATCTGACGCCCTCTTCTGGAGTTTCTGAAGACAGCTACAGTGTACTTACATAAAATAATAAATAAATCTTGAAAGAAAGAAAGAAAGGAAGGAAGGAAGGAAGGAAGGAAGGAAGGAAGAAAGAAAGAAAGAAAGAAAGAAAGAAAGAAAGAAAGAAAGAAAGAAAGAAAGAAAGGCATATGTAGATTCTCAGTATTTATTTCTAATGCTTAACTTTGAAGTTGGGCTGGAGAGGTAGCTCAGCAGTTAAGAGCAATGACTGCTCTCCCAGAGGTCCTGAGTTCAATTCCTAGAAACCACATGGTGGCTCACAACCATCTGTAATGGGATCTGATGCCCTCTTCTGGTGTGTCTGAAGAGAGCAATGTTGTACTCATATACATAAAATAAATTTTAAAAACTTTTTCATTTAAAAAACTTTGAAGTTTCCTTATTTTAGGTGTTCATAGTTTTATTTTTAACTATAAAATCATAACTCAACAAATCATATTTTGAATATGAATTATTTTTCTACTCTTTGACATAATTTTAAGGACTTTTTTTCCTTATTTAGGTCTTATGATATATATAATCCATTATTAAATTATATTTTTATTCAATATATCCCAAGTTCATGTTGCTAAGTGATCCTTCTTGTCATGCTGGTTGGACTTATACTGTGGTGTGCTGGAATGAATAAAATAAATGATTCATATATTTAATATATATATTAAATACTATATATATTGGTGAAGTCATTCTCTTTAATAAGCAGTGTTCTGGTCTCAAAGGTCCTTAATCCTTTGTCTAGTAAAATACTTTACACATAGGAAAGAGTGTCTTTCTTACATAATTTTTGTTCTTTTTTAGTTGAAGAAGTAGTTATGACTTTGCAGCTTGTAGGTGACAAAGAGCCAACAGAGATGATGGGAGATTTGTCAGTTTGTCTTGATGGGCTGCAAGTAGAAGCTGAGGTTGTTACTAACGGTGAAACGCCATGCTCAGAGAGTAAGTGATTACTTTTCCCCCTTCGGAAGACAATATTATACGCGTAGAGTGTAGACTAAGCTTCTCTCTCTGTGTCTCTCTCTGTCTCTGTTTCTCTCTGTCTTTCTGTCTCCCTCACCCCTTGCTCTGTGTGTCTGTGAATTGTGAGTGGTGGTAGTAATACACTCACCTGTGCATGCCTCAGTGGATCCCAAAGATTGACATCAGGATATATCTTCAATCACTTAAAAAAAAGATTATTATATTTTTAATGTATGTATATGTGTGTCTGTGAGTGTAAGTCATATGTATGTGGGTTCCCCTGGATAATCCCATGGAGCTAGAGTTACAGGTGATTGTAAACTGCCTTGGGACTTGGGACTTGGGAATCTAACTCTGGCCCTCACAAGAGCAATATATGTTCTAAACCACCAAGTCCTCTCTCCAGCCCCTTTTGCTGTGTTTTTTGAGACAGGATGTCATGCTCTAGTTTGTCCAGGCTGTCCTGTCCAGCCAAAGATCCCCGGGATCTACCTGTCTTCACTCTTCTGCTCCGTGCTGAGATTACAGGCATGTGCTGCCTCACCAGGTTTCTACATGGATGTTAGGGAGCTGAACTCAGGTCATCATGCTTGTACAACTAGCACTTTACCCACTGAATCATCTCTCCAGTACGAGGCTGGAGTGATAGGCTGGTTTTGGACTCCCGTCTTCTTGCCTCAGCCTTCCAAGTGCTGGAATTATAGCCCAGCATTACCAGTTCAGTTATTACTTTGTGATTCTTCTGACAAAAATGGCTAGTGTAGTATCTGAAATTATTGTTAATTGCTATTCTTTTTTCAGAAAAAAAAAATGTTTATTTTCTTTTTAAAAAGGCATTGGTCTAGGAATAGTAAGTACCATAGCTCAGTGGCAGGTTACTTACTCAGTACATGTGAGGCCCTAAGGTGAATCCCCAGTATCATAATAAAGTAAACAAATAGTAAAAAAGATGCTGCTCACATTAAATAACATTTGTTGCAGTGTTTCTAAGGCTTTAAAAAGTTCTGCAGGTTAAAAAGCTGGGTGAGTAAAAGTTGAATCATTTGATCTGTGACTACTGAACAATTGATACGGCGTATCCTGAATGCTATTGGTGCAGCTAGTCCGATGTCCTTGTAAATTCACCCCTACACTGCTAATGTGGATGTAAGTGCCATCTTTAGCAGTGTCTGGTTGAGTTTAAATGACTCTAGGGCCTTGGTAGTACAAGACAGTATAAGCTGAAATCCATTGGCCATTTCTACTCATTCTATGAGCCATATTTACAGGGATATCTTTTGTGTTAATACAGTAAAAAGCCTGATTCATTATCTGTGTACTGGTACATTTTATAGTTTTAGGATATACTGGTTTCTGTTAAAGAGGAATTAACCACAATAAAGAACTTTCTAGTGATATCTGATAGTGTTTTTAGTAAAACCTTTCTAGGATATTCATAACTGATATTTTTCTCATTTAGTAATATGCTAAACTTATTTAACCATGTTACATATTTCAACCATCTTCCTGCTTCCTCTTCCCTCTCTATTTTTTTTCTTTTTCCTTTCTTTGCTTTTTTGGGTCTTACTATGTAACTCCAACTGTCTGTAGACCAGGCTGGCCTCAAACTCAGAGATCCCCCTGCCTCTGCCTCCCAAGTGCTAGGATTAAAGGCGTGCACCACCTTTCCTGTCTCTAATTTTGTTTTTAACACAGATTTCCAAAGGCCCTATGGCATAGAACATAAAGTAATAGTTTGGGTGTTTCGTCTGAGAAAACTAGTTTACTTAGTGTGTAGTTAGAGCAGTGATTATCAGGTTCTGATGCTCACTGGTAGAGAATTTCCTCTCTAACCCACAGATTTGTTTTATAGCAGGAATTTGTGTGAGCGTGCATCCCATGTGGGTGTTTGGACAGTTTGTGTGTCCTGAGCTCTGAACTCAGCTCATTGGTCTTGTGGCAAGTACCTTAAGCAACTGAACCTTCTTGTGTCCCTCACCCCTCTTCTTTTTATTTCAAAAGAAATTACAAAGTAGAAAGAAAATTTAGAAATGGTTATACTGCCTCAGACTTGAAATTCAACTGACTATTGTTCACAGGAAATCTGTAGTAGTTACACACACACACACACACACACACACACACACACACACACACCCCAAAAGATAAAGTATAAATAAATCATGTTCTTAAAACTACCCTAGGGGCTGGAGAGATGGCTCAGTGGGTAAGAGCACCCGACTGCTCTTCCGAAGGTCCGGAGTTCAAATCCCAGCAACCACATGGTGGCTCACAACAATCCGTAACGAGATCTGACTTCTTCTTCTGGAGTGTCTGAAGACAGCGACAGTGTACTTACATATAATAAATAAATAAAACAAATCTAAAAAAAACAAAAAACTACCCTAACCCTGAGTGCTTGCAGCTTCCTGTTTATAGGCTAGTTTTCTCAGTAGCTGGCACTTAATGCAAAAGTAATGCTAAAATCTAAACTGCTCACATACTTAGAGATTTACTGTTTATTTTCTATAGAAATTGACATTTATATATTAACATTTTTCAGCTCAAATGGGAAAATAATTTAACCTGATTTTTTTTTGGAAATAGAGAGGTTTAAATTATAAGAATTTAATCGCTCAGTGGTTAAGAGCACTGACTGCTCTTCCAAAGGTCCTGAGCTCAAATCCCAGCAACCACGTGGTGGCTCACAACCATTCATAATGAAATCTGATGCCCTCTTCTGGAGTGTCTGAAGACAGCTACAATGTACTTACATATAATTAAAAAAAAGAATTTAATTGGAAGAAGTTTTAATGGTTTAGAATTGAATTAGCCAGATATAAGAGCTATCATTTGTTGATTGCTTACTATAAGACGGTATGTTAATAGAGATCTTTATTCTTTTTTAAAAAGATTTTTGAAACATTTTAATAATAATGTTTAAAATAAAGAAAAAAAAAGAAACCCTAAAACTTTTCATATAATTAAATTGGGCAAGCATTAACCATTGACCATATACCCAGCATTTTTATTTCGGGGGGGGGGGGGCAACATTGAAACAGTCCCAAACTATAATTCAGGTTGACTTTGAAATCAAGGTAATCCTCTTGCCTCAGCCTCTTGAACGTTGAGATGTGTGAACCACTATGCCTGGCTTAGGTTTATTATTGCTGTTATTTTAGGGCCTCACTGTATGGCTGGCTTTGGCTGGCTTTGAACTTGCTCTGTACCCTGTATTGGTCTTAAATTTGAAGCCTTCCTCTTTGTAAAAGAGGGTTTTTACTACATTTACTTACATGTGTATGTGGATGCCTTCATATGCCATAGCACTAATGTGGAGGTCCAAGGACAACTTGCCAGAGTTGTTCTCTCTTTCTCTCTTCTTTTCTCTCCCTTCCTTTTTTCTTTTGAGTCAAGTTTTACTATGTAGCCCTGGCTATCCTGGAATTCACTATGTAGACCATGCTGGCCTTGAACTCAGTGATTCTTCTGCCTGTGCTTGTGCCTCCTGAGTGCTAGGATTAAAGATGTGCACCACTACACCCTCCTCCTGTAGTCTTTTTGAAATTGACTTATATTTCAACATTTTTATGTACTCAAAATATTAGTTGGCCTGCCCTCCTCCAAAGGCCAACAGAATTTCTTAATTTATTTTCCTTTGCTGTTGTTACTTATATTATTTTATATGTATTAATGTTTTGCCTGCATGTATGTATGTGCAGTGCCTGGTTCCTACTGAGATCAGAAGATCTACTTCTGGAACCCCTGGTGCGCTACCATCTTGGTGCTGGAAATTGGTCCTAGGTCCTCTCTAAGAATAATATGTGTTCTAAATTGCCCTGTGTTTATGTTTTTATTTGATATGATGAGTGATATTTTAAAAATTAAAACAGACTGTGATCACGTTTTCTTTAGATGGGACGTTTGTTATATTCTTCATTTTTTCCCAGTTTACAAGCACTTTGATTTGTATTATTTTATTTAGTATATGTACAAAATAAACAACTATGAAAACTACCTCACAGTTTACTTATTAAGACATAAATAATATCATTGCAGTTATCTGTATTTTTCCTTTTGTATCATTACTTATCTTTTTTGTAGTAATAGTAATTTTCTGCTTCCCATGACCTCTCAAGAGGTTTCCATTAAGTCAGATAAGCTTGTCATCTTTGGAAATGCCATCAAAGACTTGGTTTACTAAACTCATAGGCATTTTTTTAATCTAGTTAAGTTGCCAATGAAAGTTAACTACTGCATCATATTAAATGATAGCTGAATGTTTGTGAGTGTGTGTGATGAGTGTACACATCTATGTGAGTGTGTCCAGCTGTGCACACTGCAGGTAGAAGACAGTGGCTTTTTTCCCTCTAATTCTGCCTTGTTCCTTTGAGGCAGCAGCATCTTCTGCTATACTTGGAGCTCTGGTATTTTGACTGACTGACCACCAGCAAGCTCAGCACTAACTCCTGTTTCCTCCCTTCTTGGTGCTGTGGTCATAGCATGTGTTGGGTCACTTGTGGCTTTGATGTGAGCATTAGGTTCTGCACAGTGGTCCTTATGTTTGCACAGCAGGTGCTCCTCTCTTGAGCCTGTAGCTGACTTTGAGTTGTATTGTGCATCAGCGCCTTTCTAAATAAGTAACATTGCATATGTACACTACAGTTTATCCATCTTCAGGTAGGCATTTAGCTGATTTTCCTTTTGGCTATTATGAGTTATAACTAATGCAGTTAACTTTCAGGAAAACTTTCTCTGTGATGTTTTAATATCTTGATTATGTTTATAAGTAGAATTGTTGATGCTTGTATAGCTAGTTTTACATTTTCTGGCTTTGTGTGGGGATGTTGAGAGATTAGTTTAGTTTTGAGATAGGTCTCACATAGTACAAGCCCCATACTCACCATGTAACTCACGATTGTCCTGAATATCTGATCTTCTGCCTCAACCTGCCGAATGCTGGGATTAAGGTACATGCACCACCACGTTCTATTCGTGTGCTAGAGATGCCAGGCGTAAGTCTCAGGGCTGCTGGCAGTTGGAACAAGTACTCTGAGCTCCACTTTCAGCCTTCTCTTTAGTTTTTGGGGACAGGTCTCCCTAAGTAGCCCAGGCTGGCCTCAAATTCAACAGCCTGTCTCTGATTCTCAAGTACTGGGATTACAGTCATATGCTACTACCATGCCCAACATACTAATTTTCTTCTGATCATGGTTTTCCTCTATATTTTCTATTTAATAATAATATCTAAAACCTTTGAAGGTATAAATGATTTTTTAAATTTTTTGGTGTTTTGAGATCTTGATATATAATATTGGCTGGCCTGGAGCTCACCATGTAAATAGACTATCAGGCTAGCCTCAAGTTTGCAGCAGTTTTTTCAGTATGCCTCTGAGTGTTGAATACCAAAATTGTAGGCATGTAACACTATGTTAACTTAGAAAAGATTTTTCTCTTTCCCTCATTGGGGCTCATTTTGTTTTTATTTTATGTTCTTTGATTGCAAATTTCCCATTTATTTTCATCTGTCCAAACTTAAAAGGCCTAATTTGGGAATTCTTTGATTTGGAGAAAATATCTTTGTGTTAACTAGTGCCAGGGTTAGCTACAACCAAAAAACATTGAATCGACTTTCTGGGGTTCCTAGCCCAGTGCAGTGTCTGGCTCAGTACTCCTATCTTGCTGCTGGTCTGAGGCTTTCTGGTCCACGTCATGGCTGGTAACTGCCACAAGATAAAAGGTGTTTTGAAACTGCCTTCTGCTTCTATTCTGATATGTCAAATCAAACTTTTGTTTGATTTTGAGATTGTTAGGCAGCCAAGGAATATGAAGTGTGTTAAGTTGCTTTAGAAAGTCATTATTTTATTGAGGGAGGGCTCTATTAATTTACCTCACTTAGGTGAAATCTTTATAAATCTCCCAGAGTTTCCTGTGGGTAAAACCTGTGCATCTAGAATTTTGATAGGATTTCTTGTCACCATGCTCATCTCCAAGTGACTTTCTCATTTATTCATTTGTGTGTATCTATGTGGTGTGTGTATGTGTGTGTGTGTTGTGTTTGTGTGTGTGTGTATGCGTATGTGTATGGAGTCTGTGTGTGTGAGGTGCCCATGTGCTACAATGCATGTGTAAAGGTCAGAAGACAATTTTTGGAGTTGGTTTTCATCTTCTACCTAGCCTCTTCTTCTGGCTGCTGTATTGTACACTCTAGGCAGCTGGCCTGAGAGATCCTAGGCATTTCAGTCAGTCTCCAGTCTTGCTCTAGAAGTACTGGGTCATGGATGCATACCACTGTATCTTGATTTTTTTATACAGGTTCCAGACATTGAGGCTTGCATGGCAAGTGCTTTTACCTGCTGAGCTATCCCACCCCAACTTTTTTACCTATGGGAGAAATGAAATGCTGGCTTGCTTTAGTACTTAATGCTACATTGTTTTGGGTATAGTTTTCTCACTCCACTTATGTCCTGTGTATCATTTAAAGAAAAGATAATACACATAGAAAGCATTGTTTCATTTTATTTTGAAACAGTTTCACACTGGAGCTCAGATTGACTTGTAATGTATTATGTGTCCCAGACTGACTTTAGATTAATGGCAGTCTCTTGATGAGATAACTGGTGTGAACTATCACACCTGGCGTATGCAGTGCCAGGGCTCAGGTTCAGGGTTATGTGCATGTTAAGCAAGCATTCTACCAACTGACCTACGTCTCCAACCCCCCCCCCCCCATTATAAAAGCTCCTCATTAATCAGGCTTGTAACATGCGACAGGTTGTCAGATAAAATGGAAAGTTTCTAAAGTATTGAAACAAAAATCCATGTCACCATAAATATAATACCACAACCACAATAAGAAAAACCACCACAACGAAATCATACGTTCCCTGTAATAGCTGTGAACTGATCTTGGACACTTCTTGAATATAGCAGATGTGGCCTGCTGGATCTGGATCATACTGTGTGGCTTTAGGGTCACACACGTATGACAGGGCTATGTATGGCATTGTTGGCTTGACTCAAGAAGCAAAGGAGGTCCAAGCACATTCTAGTGTATATTGAACATCCTTTACATACTGACGTGAGAAAGAAGAAAGCAACATCATCACGCTGTCAGAAAGCTGCTAGAGAGTAAGGACGGCTGTGTGAAGCTTGAGGCTGAAAGGCAGTGAGTGGTTCACAGCTTCATTTCTTTGGCTTCTCGGATAGTGGCTGTTAAAGCAGCAGGATGAGGTTCTAGTTCATGAGTCACCGCTCCTGACTTGGCTGACTGCCAGGATCTTTCCAGTCAGATTCAGACATCAGATGTATTTTGGGGACTAGCATGGCTATATCCTTGGGCAAACTGACATGCTGGGACTCCTCAAGTATATTTGTCCACATGGTAAATTTACTACTCTACTGGAGGTCACTCAGCCCTTCACTGCCAACTTTCAGAGAACTCCCAGCAGCACACTATGTTATGTTTTTAGAAACAACTTTAATAATTTATTAAGGTACATTTTATATATCATAAGGTTCACCATTTCAGTTGTATAGTTAATGATTTTTCATAAAAATTATCATTGTGTTTATTCTGTGTTTCTGTGTATGTATGTGAGTATGACGAGACTGGAGATTAGAGGCCAACTTTTGTGAGTCAGTTCTCTCCTTCCATCAGATGGGTTCCAGGGATCAAACACAAGTTGTAAAGTTTGGTGACTATCACTTTTGTCTGTCATCTTGCTAGCCCATACTTAGCATATTTTTGAGGTAACATGGTTTGCTAGTTTGTTTTTAATACTGTAGATTTTACTACAGTTTCAATTATAAAACAATTCCACAAATTATCCATTCCACTATATCATTTTTAAATGTGTATTTCTCTATGATCTCTTGTACTTAAAAAAAGAGAAACAGTGGATTTCTACCACCCTTGCTAGCTGTGGCATAGTATGGTTATGAATCATATTAACATAACAAAGAGCTGTGGTGTGATATGTTGGTGATTTACTATTGGAATCATGATTGTATCTTGGGAGTTTTGTGCGTTTACCAGTTGCATCTAGTCTGAGAGGACTGAGTTAGCCAGAGCCAGAATGACTCCATGACAGGCTGCCAGCTTGCAGTTTGGGAGACTAGGCCTAAGTTTCTATTTCCCAGAAATGAGAACCTGGATCCAGGAACCTGTGTGGTCAGCCAACTACAGCCACAGGCGGCCAATCCGGGGACACCTTGTCATCTAGGCTGAAGTAAGAATAGATAGCTAAATGAATAAATGACACCCCCTGTCTTAGTTAGGGTTTCTATTCCTGCACAAACGTCTTGACAAGAAGCAAGTTGGTCAGGAAAGGGTTCATTCAGCTTACACTTCTACATTGCTATTCATCACCGAGGAAGTCAGGACTGAAACTCGAGCAGGTCAGGAAGCAGGAACTGATGCAGAGGCCATGGAGGGGTGTTCTTTCCTGGCTTGTTCCCCACCCCTACCCCCCGGCCCTCACTGGTCTCCACTGCCTAACCAATTGTTCAATTAGAGCCCTAGAGATAGAGCTAACCAATCAAGGTAAAGAGGTACATGCGTCCCTGGAATTCCCCTGACAGTAAAAGCTGGGTCTACAAGCTCACTAGCTGTCTCCATTCCCAGATGGGAAGACCCCTGCATGCAGGAAATTCTGTTGAGTAAACATTCTTGCTTTTGCATCCTATTTGAGTCTGGGGTATTGTTCTTCAGTGATTCTTAGACTGTAACATGTTCAACTGGAGTCCTATGCAGTTTTCAGTTTTCTGTCTCTTTCAGTGTCCACAGACTGATTTTAACACCTTACACAGTCCTGACAGAGTCCTAGGAATCCTTCCTGTGAATAGAACTAGAAGAATGCATAAACATACGGCATCCATTTCGGCCTCTTTGAAACTTACTTGTTTTTTCAGTCTTGTTCCTCTCAGAGAATTCTTTGTGTCTTTTCATTTTCTCTGATTTTTTCCAAGCTCTTTTATATAAAGGGTTATTAATTGCTTTGTTATTTTGGAGTTGATTTTGTATTGACTGATGATTAGTAACTTTCTCCCATCTTTCAGATGAAGTAAATGGTTAAAAGCTGTGTGTGAAGGTGCACGCTCCTCCTCACGAGGCTGAGGGGAAAGCACGAGGAGTCAGTGCCAGCTTGTTGAGTTAGAGTCAAAAAATGCAGAAGTGAGGTGTGAGTGACATACCTTAGCTAACCTCTGACTAAGTAATGGTCTGCATGTGTATAGAACTGAAGAATCTGAGCTGCCTGTTTTCCCTTTGGAAATCGTGTTTGGATTTATAGTTGTCATTAGAAAGATTTAATAGTTTAATAGAAGGCTTTGCTTTTTTTTTTGTTTTAGTTTAAGTTGAAAACTATTCTGTTGAATCTCATTTCATTTAAACTTATTGATGTTAAAGGTACTACACAGAATGATGATGGCTGCAGACCCAGAGATGATACAAGGTAAGAGCTCATGACTGCTTACCACAGAGTGCAGAAGTGTGCAAGAACGTTAACTTGATCAGTTTATTTCAACTTCAGGTTCAGGGGGCTGGAAAGTTGGTTCAGGAGATCTGATGTCTTCTTCTAGGTTTCACAGACACTCATGTAAACACATCTGTGTATGCATGCATAAATGCATATGTAATACTCAGGAAAAATTACTTACTTTCAGGTTCAGATTGCTAAATTGTGGGCCAAGTATTTTGACTTATCTATATTATCCCAGCAGTTGGGTGGCTAGCCATTAGTTTAAAGCCAACTTGGACTACATAGTGTAGACTTGGGCTAGCCTAGGCTACTAAATGAGGAACTCTATCTTTAAAACAAAACAAAACAAAACATATTCTATTAGCACATATGTTGAGTATCTCACAAACTGCATGTAACTCCAGTTCCAGGGAACCAACACCTCTCTGACCTCCGTGGGCACCTATATAAATATATGTGCCTATACACAGACACAAGTAATTACTTATAAATAATAAAATTAATCTTTAAAAAATATGAGAACCAAAAAAGCAATGTTGCGGATTATAATGGAAAGTTATCAGAAAGAGAACATGTCATCTTATCACATTGCTGCTGGGGAGAACAGATGAAGCAGGAGCCAAGCAGGGGACAGGCCTGGAGTCCCAGCGCTTGGGAGGTAGAGTCAGGAGGGTCAAGCATTCAAAGACCAACACTGATAACTTGATTTTTTTTTTTTTTTTTTTTTTGGTTTTTCGAGACAGGGTTTCTCTGTATAGCCCTGGCTGTCCTGGAACTCACTTTGTAGACCAGGCTGGCCTCGAACTCAGAAATCCGCCTGCCTCTGTCTCCCGAGTGCTGGGATTAAAGGCGTGCGCCACCACGCCCGGCGATAACTTGATTTTTAAGGCTAGACTGTGCTATATAAAAGGAAATAGAACAAAATATTATGGTTTGGACGTTGGGTAGACTAGTACAGAAAATTCCTATGTTACCTATCTACTTTTGTAATGCATGGAAATTTTCATGTTAAAATATTTTAAAGGGCTTGGATGTAGCTCAGTTGCTGGAACACTCACCCAATGTGCCCAAAGCCCTGGATTCCATTCCCAGAAGGAAAAACAAACAACACACTGTTAAAGTCTTTAGGAAAAGCAAAGTCCATAGTGTGGTTCTGTCAAACAACTAGAAGTGTTCCTTGTTAGAATCACATTCGTATTAATCTTACAAGTGCACTCTTAGGTAACTTCTTACTGAGAACTGTTACTTATTTTCAAATGGGAAAGTGGCTTTATTCTCATGTAGCTTCTCTGGCCCTAAACTTTATTTGTAGTTAAGGTTGGTCTTGAATGCCCTAATTCCTCTTGTTTCTACTTCCTGAATGCTGTGTTGGAGGCATGTGTAGCCCTGTTTGGCTAGAAAGTGTTTTTAACATAGATGTAAGCCTAAGGTTAAGGGAAAGAGCCACTTAGAAAAGGCCAGTGCACACCAAGATATGAGTGCAGGCTTCTCAAGAGAGAATCGTGAGAATGAATGTCCTAACAGTAGCAATATGTATGATTTTGGTGCCTTCAAAACTTACATTGTTTAAAAGTTCTCTTTAATAAATGTCTTTTTAATAAATGATAAAGGTGGTTTTCTTCTAATCCAGAGTGAGCACAAATGGATCAGAGGACCCTGAGGTTGCAGCATCAGGGGAAAACAAGAGGGCCAATGGGAACAATTCTCCGTCCCTTTCAAATGGTGGTTTTAAGCCTTCTAGACCTCCTAGACCTTCCAGACCACCTCCACCTACCCCACGAAGACCAGGTATACATTCCAGCCTTCAGTGTTGTTTTATAAATAATAAGTTTTTTTGTAGGAATAGTTGATAGAGTCTCCAGATGGTGTCCTTGTTAACCTCAAATGTTTTCTTCCTCAGACTGGGATCAGGAGTGTGTACTACCATGTCTTTAAATAATGTTCTGTTTGGGAACTGACTATTACGTAGGTGTCAGGGAGGCTGTTTTAGGTCATTGGTATTTTATTTAGATAGGATCTTACTCTGTAGCATAGGCTGGTCTCCAACCTAGTAATCCTTCTGCTTCAACTCTCAAGTGCTGAATTTGCAGGTATGAGCCACCATATCTGGCTTCTGCTTTTTTACGTTTAAAAACTTGACTGAGAATGGCCTTTCCATAAGCAACTTAGAATTGCCTTTCTATAAGTTATTCTTTTAGGAATGAAGTTATGTGGGACAGGACTTTAATAAGAATAAAAATAATGCTGGGTGTTGGTGGTGCACGCCTTTAATCTCAGCACACGGGAGGCAGAGGCAGCTGGATCTCTGCAGTTTGAGGTGGGCCTGGTCTACAGAGAGAGTTCCAGGACAGCCAAGACTACCCAGAGAAACCCTTTCTGGGGGGTGGAGCAGGGGGAAGAATGAATAAATGAATGAATGAATGAATGAATGAATGAATGAAAAAAATGAATGAATGAAAATAACATGTATTATATAAAGTATATACAGTATAGTGTAGTTAGATCGAAACTTTGTGTGGTTGATGACTGTGACACATCTTATACAAAATAATTTGGTTGCTTAGTCCATTGTATCTCTTAAAAAGCTGACCGGGAGTAGGGGTGGGAAAAAAGACTCAGCTGTTAAGAGTCCTTGTTGCTCTTGCAGGGGAACTGTATTCAGTTCCCAGCACCCATAACTTCTGTTTCAGGGGATGCTCTCCTCTGACCTCTCCAGGTACCACATGTGGTGTGCACAGACATACATGCAAGCCAAACACACCAAAAATAAGTGAATAAACCTGATAAAAAAATTCAAGCTTACTAGTAAATGATAATTTTAAAGCAAAAAAAGTTCATATTTTATGTAAAAGCAAATGAATATCATTTAGTAGCATTTATACAGAATATCCATTTTCTCGTTACCAACATCAGAAATTAGTCTCAGATCTTCAGAGTCACATTAGAAAAGGCAGTTTTAAGGATCTGGAAAGTGGTACCCATGGTTTTTTATTCTAAAAGTTTTTACTGGGCTAGGAGTTGTAGCTCATACTTGTCTATTATACACAAGGTCCTTGTACCACAAAAATCAACTAAGTAGTTATTTATATGGTTATGAATTCAGAGTAATATATGCTGTGTAATTTGATGAGACCTGTATCTTAGGTTTTATTTATCATCAACTTTTTAATTTTTAAATTAAAATTCTGTGCTGGTTTTAGATTTCAGAAAGCAAAAACTTTTCTTTTACTCAAACTTTGTATAGCTTCTGTCAATGGCTCACCATCCACGAATTCTGACAGTGATGGATCTAGTACAGGCTCCTTGCCACCAACAAATACAAATGTAAATACAAGTACATCTGAAGGAGCAACATCTGGATTAATAATTCCTCTTACTATATCTGGAGGCTCGGGCCCTAGGCCCCTGAATACTGTAAGCCAAGCTCCCCTACCACCTGGGTAAGTAACCGTTAATATTTGGGTTTTTAAGCCTTTGAGTGTACTCATTAATTGAAAAGGATTATAGTATATTCTTTCATAATTGTCTTTTAAGTAATTGTAATTGATTTGGGGAGTTTTAAATCCAAGAAAGCTTACCGTATTTTAAGTACTACCTCTTCTTTTGGGGAAGTAGGAAAAAAATGAGCTAGGTATTTTAGCATATGCCTATAATCTCAGCACTTGGGTATCTGAGGCAGAAGGATTGTTGTGAGTTCCAGGACAACTTGGGCTGCAGCATGAGATGTCCCCCAGATGTTTTTTTGAGCGTGGAGGGTGGACTGTTGCATACCCTGCACTGACCTCAAACTCACTGTGTAGGTGACAGTAGCCTTGAAGTATCCACCCCTCTGCCTATACTGCCCAAGTATGCACCATTACACATGGAAAACAAAACAGTTTCTATGGTGGGACCCCACCACCACCATAGAAAGTTAACAAAAACCAAGCAATAAAAAATTATAAGCCGGGTGTGGTGGTGCACACCTTTAATCCTAGCACTTGGGATGCAGAGGTAGTAGATTTCTGAGTTCGAGGCCAGCCTGGTCTATAGAGTGAGTTCCAGGACAGCCAGGGCTACATAGTGAAACCCTGTCTCAAAAAACCAAAAAAATAAGTAAATAAAAAGATTTAAGATCTGGAACTGGCTGCTCTTTTAGAGGACCCAGTTTTGACTCTGTCTGTAACTCCACTCTCAAGGGATCTGATGTCCTCTACTGGCTTCTGTGAGCACCAGGCACACATGTGGCATACAGACATGTCTATATACCCATACACATAAAAATAAATAAGCAAATAACTGTGAAAGGAACAAACTGTGGTGGTTTTCTGCTTTCCTCTTCTCTTTGGCGACAAACCTGCACAGACTAGAGTGTGACAGCGGCTGGTCGGTTAGCTCTCTTCTGTAATGTGCAAGAACATCTTTGATAAAGACTTACGCTGTGAGTTCTGTTTTTGTAGAATGTAGTCAAATGCTGCCCTTGGGTTAGCTCAGTTGTTGAGGTTTCAGGCATTGATGCTCTCTTTACCTCTCAGGTTCTAAGGATAGCCAGATTAGATTGAGACACTCCGCTCTTCTAGATTGACTGACTGGCTTTGAAAGGCATGGTTTTTTTTTTTTCCAGAACACAAAAAAGAAAACTCATTCACTCTTGGGCTTTTCCCTCTCTTTTTAGATGCCATTTCTTGATTGTATTTTAATTCTGTTTTCTCCTGTATAGACTAACAGGCTTATTTTTTTCAGTTATGTAAGATGATTATTTAAGGTGAAAAGGTATAGTCAGGATTAAAAAGCCAAATTAATACAAAATGTTCTTACTAGTCTTTGATTTCTATTTAAGGTGGGAGCAGAGAGTAGACCAGCATGGGCGTGTTTACTATGTAGACCATGTTGAAAAGCGAACAACATGGGATAGACCAGAACCTCTACCTCCTGGGTAAGTGTCTGAATTTAAAAATGGCAGTTAATCCAGAAGAACAAATTGTGTCTGTAACTGGGGTTTCCTACAGTCCCTGTTCTCCTCTTCCTCTCCTTTGTTTGCTTTGTGCTAGACACAGACTAGAAGGACGAGAGCTGGAGCACTGGCTCTGAGTGAGCATGCTGAGGGTTGTTGCTCTGTTACTATTTGTTTTAGGAGATAGAGTCTCACTGCATATTCCAGAAGAAACTCTTGATCCTCCTGCCTCAACCTTTCAGCCTTGGAAGTTCTGGGGTTACAGACCTATGCTGCCATACCATGATGAGTGATTTTTATTTTTATCATTTCTAATTTAAAGATTCTTTAATTCTTGTTCTTTGTATTTTTCTCTCTGAGCTTTTTAGCCAGCTAAGAGACACACAATTTTAAATTAGTTTCGTCAAGAGTTATAACTCGGGCTGGTGAGATGGCTCAGTGGGTAAGAGCACCCGACTGCTCTTCCGAAGGTCCAGAGTTCAAATCCCAGCAACCACATGGTGGCTCACAACCATCTGTAACAAGATCTGACTCCCTCTTCTGGAGTGTCTGAAGACAGCTACAGTGTACTTACATATAATAAATAAATAAATCTTTAAAAAAATATAAAATGAAAAAAAAAAAGAGTTATAACTCTACCAAGCATGGTGAGGGTCAGGAGATGAGGGGCATCCTCAGCTCTGCATGGAGTGAGAAGCCAGCCTGTGCTGTAAGAGCTGTCTCAGCCCCTCCACCCCGAGGAAAGAGTTACAGCTCCTTGTATCTGTTAGGATAAAGTCTCTCTTATTAACGTTAATGTATATTACAATCATTGCAAATGGTTCAGAAAGTTAAGGACATGTTGATAACATAGTACTGAGCATTTAATGTATATATTACATAAGATTGAAAGAAAATATATTTTTTAATTCAAAGGGAATATCTAGCAAATATGGGGTGAGGGGCACATCTACTCTGAGGTTGAAGATGGTTCAGTGGCTTAGAGTGTTTGTTGGTCTTGTAGGGTTTGTGAATTTGTTTCTCAGCACTCACATGAGGCAGTTTACAACTGCCTATAACTCCAACTCCAGGGCATCCAGCTTAACTCCACAGTCACCAGCATACATGTACATACACATAGAAATAACAATCTTTAGAAAAATGTTAACTTTGCTAGACATCAACTAACTCTTAGAGAAATGCATACCTAAAGGTGGTTTGACTTGTTGAATTAGCAGGTAATAGTATATTAAATATTGATGAGGAGCTCTATCTATAGTAATGCTGGCAATAGTGTTAATCTGTTTCCACCATAAGAATCTGATGTGTGTGTGTGTGTGTTAGTTAATTCTATATAGTAGACTTATGAAATAATTTGAAGAAAAAACTTCTTTGTCTTAGTTATTATTTTATTACAAGTAAGTTGTAAGGTAGTTGTATTCCTGTGTAAGTTGTTTTTAATTGAGACTTATTCTGAACATATATTTAAAAGACCTCTCTGATACATGCTACAGACTTATAAAGGACAAAACTTTAGAAACATTGAAGTTCAGTTTGTAAATATGAATTAATGATTTCAGGTAAATCAGAAAGAACTGAGAATGTAGCTCAGTGACACAGCACTCAGTAGCATGTGTAAGACCCTGGATTTGGTCCTCAGTACAAAGAGAAAAATAGTAGTTTCTCAAGGTAAAAAATCTTATATGCTTTGTACAAGTTTTCTTAAATTAGTGATTTCTTTTCTGTTCTAGCTGGGAACGGCGTGTGGACAATATGGGACGTATTTATTATGTTGACCATTTCACAAGAACCACAACATGGCAGAGGCCAACCTTGGAATCTGTCCGGAACTATGAACAATGGCAGCTACAGCGTAGTCAGCTTCAGGGAGCAATGCAGCAGTTTAACCAGAGATTCATCTATGGGGTAAGGGCCTGTTGATTTATTGATTAGTATAACTAATAAAAATCTTCAGTGTTGGGCTGGAGAGAAGGCTCAGAGGTTAAGAGCACTGGCTACCTTCCAGAGATCCTGAGTTCAATTCCCAGCAACTTTGTGGTGACTCATAACTATCACAATGAGATCTAGAAACCTCTTCTAGCATTCAGGTGTACATGCAGGCAGAACACTGTGTAAACAAACAAACAATCTTCAGTGTTTAAACACTGCCTGCGTGCATCGTATGAAGCACTAATGGAAGGAAGGTAGTAGGGTGGTAACCCAGGTGCTGCAATCTGTAGATATTGATCTAGTCATGGATTTTGTCTTTCCTATTAAAAAGAAACAGAAAAGAAAAAGAAGTTAGAGCTGTGGAGAAAAGATTGATAAAAATGAACCCAAGTAGTTCAAAAAGAATTCAAACAATTTTAAATGTAACTGCCTATAACTTACTAGAAAAATTGAAAGTTCAAGTCTCAGGGGGCCTAACTTTTTTGTTTGTTTGTTTGTTTGTTTTGGGGTTTTGTTTTGTTTTTCAAGACAGGGTTTTTCTGTATAGCCCTGGCTGTCCTGGAACTCACTCTACAGACCAGGCTGGCCTTGACTTAACAGAGATTCACCTGCTCCTGCCTCCCAGGTGCTGGGATTAGAGGTGTGCGCCACCACTACCCGACTGGGAGCCTAAATTTTCTGTGGCTGCATAGAGTTGACAGTGGTTACCGTTTACTGATAAAGTTTCCTGAATAAACTAGTATGCAGCTCAACTAAAGAGCTTATAGTCTTTACAGTGTTATATTATACATATATCTACACTATGTAAGTTTATAAAGTATTTGCTTTACAAAGCTGAATAGATGATGTTCACCTGTTATCTTTAGCATTCAGGAAGTTGACCATATGGCTCACTTGAGCTCAAGAGTTCAAGGCCAGCCCAGACAACTCCAAGACACTAAGGCACTGCTCAAAAACAAAAGCAAAACCAAACCAAAAACAATAAAAATAACCAGACATGGTAGTACATGGCTTTAATTTCAGCACTCTAGAGGTGAAAGCGGTTAGATCTCTGACTTCTAGGCCCTTCTGGTCTTTGTTGTGAGTTCCAGGTTAGCCACCATGTCTGGGGTGGGGCAGGGTAGAGTAGAGATAGACAAAAACAAACAGAACAAAAGCAAGCAAAAAAACCCAATAACCAAAAGACTTTAGTTTCCTTCAGACTAACAGTGCAAATACAGTGATAAATATATAAAATAACATCTGTGCTTTCCTTGCTGTGTGATCTGCTGCTAGGGATGTTATAATCTGAAGTCATAAAGTATCACAGAACTGTCTCTGAGAAAAGTAAAATAGCCCATGTCAAAATAAATAGATTTGTTGCAGTAGTATATAGAACTTAAACCAAAGAAGCCAGTTGGCGGACCCTGGGGAAGCTGAGCCTCTCCACCTCTGGTTCTTCAGCGTTGTGTGAGCTTTTCTTTACAGTGCACTAGAGGAAAATGGCTCTCCTTTCTTCCTAAAGGGTACCTTTCCTCCATTTTCTTACCAGTTTCTTTTATTTGTTTGATTATTTATTTACTTATTGATTGATTGGGGGGCTTTATTTACTTTTATTTTATGTGTCTGAGCACCTGAATGTTTGTCTGTATACCAGATACCACATGCATGCAGTATTATATAGAGTCAGAAGTTCACGTCCCCGTGTGTCTAGAATTATAGCTAGTTGTGAAGCTGCCATATAGATGCTGGAACAGAACTTAGGTCCTCTGCAAGTGTAGCCTGTTTTCTTAACTGTTAGCCATCTCTCCAGCCTCTGCTGCCTTTCGTTGGACCTCATCATTAGAATAGTGTCCACTTAGTGCTGTGGACCAAGTCATCTTTATTAGAGAGCGTATGGGGGCGTGCCTATTGAGGGGACAGGTAGACTTAGAACGTCTGGGCAGCTTCTTTCCTCATGGCAGCCAACACTATCTCAACTCCTCACACATCTTCTGAGCATGGATGTACATCGTTACTGTCAGGGCTCATTTGGCTTTAGGAACCAAGTGGCATAGAGCATTGCTCATAGGGAGCAGAGCCACATACCCCCCATAGCATTTGCCACACAAGTTTTATGTGCTTGGAGAGGTGATCACAATGCTGGCCATGCCTCAACTTGCTCCCATTCTTCATTACCTGTGTCATTCTTGGAGCCCACTGCCATGGGGTAGTGCAGAGCCACTGTTGCTGCTCTTCGTGCTGTCGTGGCTGCCCTACCCTTGTCATATTGTATTTTGAGACAGGTTGGCCTTCACCTTCAGATCTTCTTGGCTAAGCCTTCTAAACAGCTAGAAGCCTCTGCTAATCATCTCCTCTCCCTTTTTTTCCCACTTCTTCTTTTAAATTCTATTCTGTTTCACATTTTAGTTTCTGTTTTTCTAAGTGTGGCTACTAAACTTGCCTGCTGCTTTCAACCCTAGTTCTCACATGATTCTCAGATGACTTCGGAGTCAGATACATCTGGTTCCTGGTTCCACAGTTACTTTGAGTAATTTTGAATAAGCTATTTAATCTCACCAGGACTCATTTGCCTTCTATGTGAAATAGATACTTAATTGCTCTGGTAGCAATGTGTTGTCTTGCTACTCCCCACTCCATCTGTCTCCGGTTTTCTGTTGTTTTGAGTACTCAGCAAGATTGTTTTCATCCAGCTATCTTACCACTCCAGGTTTTGGTTTTATAAATGTAATTTGTAGGTAAGAATTTATGTATTTATGTACTATTTTAATTACACATAATTTTAAGTGTTAGATAATACTCCATAGCATTTTCTTTTTTAAAAAAGATTTATTTATTTATTTAATGTATGTGAGTACACTGTAGTTGTACAGAAGGTTGTGAGCCTTCATGTGGGTGTTGGGCATTGAATTTTTAGGACCTCTGCTTGCTCTGGTCAACCCTGCTCACTGTGGTCCACCCCGCTCCCTCAGTTCCTGCTTGACCCGGTCCAAAGATTTATTTATTATTATACATAAGTACACTGTAGCTGACATCAGACAGCTACACCACCTGAAGAGGGCAGCAGATCTCATTGTGGGTGCTTGTGAGCCATGTGGTTGCTGGGATTTGAACTCAGGACTTTTAGAAGAGTAGTCAGTGCTCTTACCCACTGAGCCATCTCGCTAGCTCCACTCCATAGCATTTTCTCTCTCTCTCTCTTCTTTCTATCTTTCTTTCTTTTCTCTTCTCTTCTTTTTTTTTTTGCTATATCTTGAACCAACATTTATTGTTATAATATAGGGTTTTCAAACATTTTTTAGCCAAAATAAAGTATGTTGGTACTATATAAAACTTCTCTAGGGCATGAATTCTGCAAGAATATGTTGTATTGTGTATGCTAGGTAAGTTATACTGGAATTCATACATTAGCTCTGAAGTCATGTGCTTATGTTGTGAATTATATTTGTTTAATTATTTATTTTTATTCTTTATAGAATCAAGATTTGTTTGCTACATCACAAAACAAAGAATTTGATCCGCTTGGTCCGTTGCCCCCTGGATGGGGTAAGCACATCAGTTTCTTAATTTAGAAAATCTGTTACTTAGAAAACCAGGACTAGAGATGTTGTCCTGCAAGGGTATAGCTCTGAGTCCAGTCACTAGCATTGCAAAAAAGTGAAAAGAAACAGATTATGAATATAATAATCTGGAAGGAACTCAAGGATGTAAACTTAGAGAAGAAAGTCATTCTTACAAGTTTATATACTTGAGGCTCCAGTGTCTGTTACTGTCACCAAATACTTGAGGCTGGATGCTCTCTAATGAACAGAAGCTGAAATGGCTTAAGTAGGAAAATCGTTTGCTGTGCAAACAGGAGTTGGATTCCGAAGACCAAGGTAAAGAGCCAGGCCTGATAGCACATGACGGCAACCCCATGGAGGTTGAGGACATCAACAGATCCCTGAAGTTTATTGGTTAGCAAGCCTAGTCAAATTGTTGACCTCCAAGTTCAGAGAGAGACAGTCTAAAAAACTAAGGGAAGCCAGGCATGTACACATAAGGGAAGCATACATAATCTATCTTGAAAAATAGCCATCATTTCTTTTTTTAAAATCATTTCTACTCAAAATATTTTAGTAATAACCCAGAGAGATGATTGGTATATGCCTATAATCTCAGCACAAGGAGTTCTGGGCCAGCCTTGGCTACACACTGAGTTTAAAACCAGCATCAACTTTTGGAAATCCTGATTCAACCAAACAAAACAAAGGCAGGAAGATAGTAAAGTGCTTGTTGTGTAAGTGTGTAACTCCCCACTATCTGTATCTGTGAAGAAAGATGGGTGTGCTGCCAGGCATTTATACTCCTGAGGGAGGTATCTGAGAAGGTCCCGAGAGTCTGCTGGCTGGCTAGGCTCAATCAGATGAGTCCTGGGTCAATGAGAAACTCTTGCTCAAAAAACATAGCAATCCCTGAGAAGAAACATGTGAGGTTGTCCTCTGGGCTCCATATGCATGTGTGTAAATATGCTTATATATGTATATATCTCCACCCACTAGGCATATATACAGCCACCATGAGACAGAACAAAATAGGCCATTTCTCTGAGTGAAGAAGATATTTATATGTGAGTCTGGAGGTGGAGTCTTGTGATGGTTAGGGAAGTGGAATGGTCAGTGTATGGTTGATAGAAAGCAAAGCAAAGAGCTTTAGAAAAGGAGGGTGGCCTTTGGTGTGGACCCTGACCTGTCAGACACTGCATTGCTGGACGTAGGTTGTGTGCTTTGTTCCTACCTCTTTTATTTGTATATAGTTGAAGGCTACACATTTATACTCCCATCTTCTACTTATTTTTTAAGATTTATGTTCATTTTTATTTTATATGTATACATGTTTTTTTCCTGCATATGTATCTGGGTATACCTGGTGCCTACAGAAGAGTGGATTCGACCAGGAACTTCAGTTACAGGCAGTTGTGAGCTACCACATGGGTTCTGAGAATTGAACTCAGGACCTCTAAAGAGTAGCCAGTGCTCTTAACCTCTGAGCCATTTCTCCAGCCCCCACCCTTCATTTTACAGCAGAACTTGGGCTCATTTTTATGGTGATGCTTACTAACACACCATTTTTACTCTTTTGAAGCAGCTATAGGGAAAAAAAAATCACCTCTTGATCTCAGAATATTGAATTGTGGACTGAGGGAGCTGATGGTGTATCTGAGGCATAAATTACCTACCTAGTTCTTATAGACCTTAAGCTCACACCTATTTTAACACACACACACCCATATGTCATTTATGTAAAGCTAAATAGCTGAGAAGTCATATGGGCAGGATAATATAAAATAAATCTCTTTTAGCTTCTTAGAAATTTTTTATTTAAAAATTTTTAAATTTTTTATTGTATTTTTATTTTATGTGGATATGTGGGTCTGTATGTGGACATGTGCCTAAGTTCAGGTCCCCTCAGAAACCTCAAGTACTCTTGAGTTACAGTTGTGAACTACCTGATTCGGTTGCTGGGAACTGAACTTGGGTCCTCTATAGAACAGCATAAGTGCTTTTAAGTGCAAAGACATCACTCTCAGCCCCAAAATAATATTTTAATATCTCACTAAGAAACAGAAAGAACTCTTAAAAGTGTAAGTGGGTATGGCAGGTTGTCTCTGACCCACCAGTTCCCCAAGGAATGACCTGGAAACTTCTATTAATTATGAATGCTTTAGGCCTTAGCTGGCTTGTTCCCAGCTAGCTCATATAACTTAAATAAGCCTATTTATACTAATCTACATTGTTGCGGCCCGCCCGCGGTCCACAACACGAACGGTTCACTGAGAATGGCAGTTCCCTGCAAAGAGAGGAATCTAGTCGGGGCGGAAGAAACAATGGAGTCAAGACAACATTCGGATCAAGACTCAATTTAATATTTCCAGACACTCAGTTTATAAAGGAAGGGGGAGGGAACCCAATTTCCCGCCAAGTAACTCAGGGTCCAGTAGCAGGACGAACACGTGTGTGCCTCCAGGCAGCAAGGGCAGGTTCCAGCAGTGGGCGTGGCAGGACGAATAAGCCGGTAGCTCCACCCTTGAGCAGGCAGGTTCCAGGCTGGGGGGAAGGGAGGCCACATTTCCCCCCATTAGATAACAAAACAAAAATAAAAAAAAAGGAGGTGGCCTGTGGCAGAAAAATTATCTATGTTCAATAGTTCTGCCTGAGTTCCTAGGGCTAAAGAAAAAACCTATTTCCGTGGGATTCCCTAACTATTCTAATGGTAAACTGTATCTGGCTGAGACTGTCTTAAAAGCACTGACTGAAATACCAGCACTGGGCTGTAGGCTCTGACTTTATAATGCTAATTAGTGCTGAATAGGTAGCTACCTGTTTGCCTTTTAAGTAGGGCGTTGGAACCCTGGCTGAGTTTAGCTAAACAATTTTAGAATAACACTGAACTGATAATTATCCACAATTTTGGGTGACAGGCAGGGGAACAGTGAGAAGAGATTAAGACTGGCTGGCTCCTAGTACAAGGCCAATTGGCTTTTTTATTTTTTGGGTGGGAGGCAGTGAAGGGCCTGCTCTTACAACAGCAAGGTCTCCAATCTCTCTCCCCCCTATTAATTAAGTTTAAATAGGCAATGCTTAACAGAGGTGATCAAATGATTTTCTCATCCGTAGATGAGTGGGCCTTTAACCTTGACTTGGGTGGACATTGGCCTGATTCCTCCCGTGAGCATTGTAACGACTCACATCTGTGGCTCTTGGTATCTTTTGGGGAGGGGAGGCAGAGCCTTAAGTATTTTTAGTTTTTAGCTGGAGTCAGATACCAACCTCCTTCAAATCAGGTGTGTTGCACAGGGAACTCAGAAACGGTCAAACTGGACCTTCCCTCCGCAGTAATCTCCTGCGCCAAGCGGTACCCATACCGTATTCATATGATTATGAATCAGTATCGCAATTCTGAGTTATTGCGAGGTCTCTATATGAGACTTGTCAACCTCAGATTTAGCAAGGCCTAGACAAGAATTATGTCAGTATTAACACCATTAATTTTGGTTAAACTAGGAGCTGAAAGTCTTTCCTCTTCATCCCTGTTATTCCCAGTAGCCTGAGGAACTAAGGACACCTTGCAGTAACAGCAAGGGTGAAAAGCCAGAGGCCAGCTAAGGGACTAAGCCTATATCTATCAAAATAAGAACTAATCTTTGTAAATATATATGAAATTTCTACTTCCCTAGCTCTCCTGGTAAATCTAAATCTTATCTTAGACTGAAAAGCCACATGCTGGGATGTCCCTGGAAGGGAGATTAGCAGAACCACCTGTTTGCTGTAGGGGCGGGGCGGAGAACCGGAGAATGTAGATTGACCTGCTTGAGAGAAGGAAGAATTCTAAACAATGAGAGTGTAGCAATGTAAATTTTCTGTTTGGAGAAGTCAAGGTACTTTATTTAGATGCAAATTGTAAAGCTAAAGTTAATCTCCGACCTCTTGTAGGGGAATTGGCTCAGAGGAAACAGTGTTTTTTGAGAGCTTCCACTCCCAGCTCAAGAGGAATTTTAGTCTTTAGAATGATACTTACGAGGAGAGACAGAATCTGTGTTTACCTGAGGAATTAATCTCTCTGGTAGCCACCGTGCTTCATCTTCATCTCGTGAAAAAACACAAACCGAGCCTCTTCCCCAGATTAGAACTGGATCTGGACCCTTCTATTTATTAGTCAGGGTGTCCTTCCATTTTACCAATGCATAAGAATTAGAAGTAACTGGATTAGAAGTAACTGGGTGCCAGTGGCGTTCCGCTGCAGACTGACCTTTAATGTCAGTTTGCAAAAAGTTTAGGACAAATAAGGTAAAGGCAAGGTGAGCCTTTGGTGACCTTGGGGCAAATGCTCTGAATTAACTTTGCTAGGTAATTTAGAATATAGGAATCTCTAATAATTGAACTGAATATTAGACCAGTCTAAGATTGAGTTAGAATGGCTGGTCACACTGAAGAAGAGTGAAAAATCATTATGACTCTATTAAATGACTAATTTTACTAAGTCTGAATATACAGTCTCTGATGTACTATTGCCATAAAGTTAAAAGGCTAGAAGCTAGTCCAAACTGGAAAAATGACAAGCAAGGATGGATCTAAAACATGAATTTAATCTTTTAGTCCTTTTAATCAGGACACTGAGTTAACTTACCTGTCAGCTCAGCACACGAATTACCAATATGCTTCTGTAGAGTTCTGTGGAGAGAACCTGTTTTTCCCTTTTCCTAATAAGGTAGCTGTTTTAGGATCAATCTATAAGCCAATAAGTAGACCCTTTTAAGATACTAAAAAGCATTTATTAAATTTGACATTTTAATCTCAAATTTTGAAAATAAAGGTATGTTTTAAATAGTGTGCATGGAAATGCACTAAATAGTATATATGGGGATACAATTTCTCTCTTTTGTCTTTTAAGAGGTTAAAGTTTAAAATTTTACAATATCTAACCTTTTGAATTAATAACTTTTTGGACAAAACATTTAAATATTTGGCTGTAAAGGGGCAGTGACTAATTGCACTTTCAATTATTTTTCTTAAGGAACGGTTGTAACTAGAAGGCTAGAAAAGTTATTAAGAGTCACACGTGCATAATTTATTTATTTATTAACTAGAAATATGTATAAGCAATTGTAAATTTGAGAATTAATAGTATCTGAGGGACGAACAATTTTAAGTAATTATGAGCTCAGAGATATAGCATTGACTATTAATATATAAATTAAGGTTTGATTGTTCAGCATTTTAAAACACCATCTACAGCACACAACCAGATTATTTGTGCTGGAATAGGGGCAACTGTGTGTCTTTTTTTTTTTTTTTTTTTTTTTTTTTTTTTAAGATTTATTTATTTATTATATGTAAGTACACTGTAGCTGTCTTCAGACACTCCAGAAGAGGGCACCAGATCTCATTAAGGATGGTTGTGAGCCACCATGTGGTTGCTGGGATTTGAACTCCAGACCTTCGGAAGAGCAGTCGGGTGCTCTTACCCACTGAGCCATCTCACCAGCCCCCAACTGTGTGTCTTAAGACTCCGCTCCACAGCAGCTAGTTGGGCCCACGTGGCCTAACGATCAGCTGGGAGGATGAGAAAAATGACTTTACAATAATGTTTTTTCTGGCCAAAGAATTGTCTTGGGCACAACTAATTTTTAATTACCAATTAACAACAATTATAAAAGCTTTCTTTATTTCCTGCAAAACCCCTTGCAGCAAACCAAAACACCAAATAACAAAAGGATACTGTCTCTGAATCTTTTGGGTGAGAGCAAGGATTTAAGGTAAACTTCCCTTGAGAAGCATTAGTTAATAAAATACTTTCCACTTAGGAAACAATATATACTGAAAGATTAAAACTTTTGGCTTCTTGTAAAGAAGCAGAAACAATAAACATTTTTCTTACATAATGTAAAGCTATATTAGCCATACATAGAGGCAAAATTTTCTAGTGATTACCAGTTTACTAGAAGCAAAAATCTTTGAATTTAAGCATTATTTTAAACATCTGAATAGATCTGTAACACTGTTAAAAGGAAATTTTCTTGAACACAGGGAAAAACTTTTTTAGGCATTGTTTGCAAAACAAAAGAAAAGGCCACAAGCCGCTCTGGGACTGCCCAGAGCCCTGTATTGACTCAAAGGTAAAATACTTTTTAATCTGAGCATTAATCTTAAATTTGCAATCAAACTGCAAGCTGCAGTCAATGGAACAATGGTAGTTTTAACCATAATTTTTAAGTTTTTGTGCAAGGTTAGGATAATACCTACAACTTTGGGAAAGCAAAACCTATGTTTAAAACAATTTATCACTGTTAAAATCAATATTAGAAGCATTACTATCATATTACGAAGTTTGGATATCAATTAATACCTATGAATACCTATTAAAGCAAGCTTTAACGCTTTAATAAAGAGGCATTGCTTTATATCTTATCTTAAATTTTACTATTTAGGATAGGAACCACATTAATCATTATCTAAACTAGAAATATCTTAAGAGACTCAGCCTCTGAAGCTTAATCTCAAACTTTAACTCGCTTCAGGGCCTCACCAACTTTCTCTCAGGTTCCACAATCTATCGTTTCTTCTTCTTTGAACCATGGACAACAGCTATCTATCTTATCTAAAAAATTTCTTACTAATTGTACTTCAAGCCTTACTCCTTTTTCCTTAAGCAACTCCTGAAAACTAAACACAATCGCCTGATCCATGATTTTGAACCCTTCTTTCTTCCACCTAAGCAGTTTTCTAAAAAACTGCGGCACACCGCCTGTCTCCGTATCTAGTTCCGATTTACGAACTGCTGACCCCAAGCAGAACCAGTGTTGGGTCAGCACTGCTTCAAACTTGTTCGTATCCTACCGCATCCCCAGCAACACTTTCAAAACTGAAATTTTTTAGGCTAGCGCTAGCATGTGTACCTGTCCGTTGCTCCGATGCTCCTCCGATACGAAGATTCTTTCCTTTCTTGTGGAGCTCCACACAGCAGTCGTTTCTCTTAGCATCTCTCTGCCATTCTTCAGGTCCCAGTTCTGGAGCCAACTGTTGCGGCCCGCCCGCGGTCCACAACACGAACGGTTCACTGAGAATGGCAGTTCCCTGCAAAGAGAGGAATCTAGTCGGGGCGGAAGAAACAATGGAGTCAAGACAACATTCGGATCAAGACTCAATTTAATATTTCCAGACACTCAGTTTATAAAGGAAGGGGGAGGGAACCCAATTTCCCGCCAAGTAACTCAGGGTCCAGTAGCAGGACGAACACGTGTGTGCCTCCAGGCAGCAAGGGCAGGTTCCAGCAGTGGGCGTGGCAGGACGAATAAGCCGGTAGCTCCACCCTTGAGCAGGCAGGTTCCAGGCTGGGGGGAAGGGAGGCCACACTACATTCTGCCATGTGGCTCATTACTTCTCTGTTTCTGGCTGGTGAACACCCTGGCCTGATTCTCCCCCAGAAATCCTGGAAGTCCTGCCTCTCTTCCCCTTTATTAGACCAATCAGGAGGTGCCTTAGGCAGGCAAAGGAGGACAGAGACACATCTTTACATCGTGTACAAAAAGATTATCCCAACATCTGGATTAGTGAGGTGGAGGAGAGGCGTATGCTCATAAGCATGTGTGTGATGTGATATAGACATTATAAAATCAGCAATCACTGAAGGGGCAGATTAAGCTCAATTTGTCTTAGTTTGAGGGGAAACTACAACATTAATATTGTGTTTTTCATTTTTTTTTTTATCAAGAGAAGAGAACTGATAGCAACGGCAGAGTGTATTTTGTCAACCATAACACCCGGATTACTCAGTGGGAAGACCCCAGAAGCCAAGGGTAAGAGCTTTAGTGTGTGTGTGTGTGACCCCTGGAGGTTATTTACCTTTTGACTCATTTATGTATTTTCCTCAAAGACCTTAAACACAAGTTACCTACATACCTTTGAAGAAGAAAAATGATTACTTGTAATGTAACCTATAATGTAATTAATCGTTATGTGTAATGAAGAGCTTGAGTTTCATGAGTTTCATGGGGCAGGGCCCAGGGACAACTCATTGGTTTTCTTTCTTTCCCACCAATACAGCTACAGAACTGAAAAAAGATTCTGTAGTTGGTGTAGACCTCTCTCTCTCTCTCTCTCAATCTCTCTCTCTCAAAATCTCTCTCTCTCTCTCTCTCTCTCTCTCTGTGTGTGTGTATAGTATGGTATAGTATTTGTGCATATATATGTGCTGGCTCATATATGAAGAGATATTGTCATCACAGGTCACAGGTTTGCCTTTTTAATGCCTTGATGACAGTATACAATGATCTGACTGAGCTGTTAGTCATCCTGTGTGCTAAAGCTAGCTAAGACCTTGTTTTTAAAAAAAAGAACACATGCTCAAAGTAATTCTCAGGCCAGGTGCAGCAGCACACGTCTGTAATCCCTGCACTGAGAGGCAGAGGGAGACTGACTGGTCAGCATAGTGAGATACTGCCTCAGAGAGACAGAGAGACAGAGAGAGAGAGAGAGAAGTCCGTTTCCGTTTCCACATATAAGCATGCTGTCTTAGAGTTCTGGAGGCTAGGAGTCAGAGACCAAGGTGTCACCAGACTATGCCACCTCTAAAGGTGTGGTCCAGCCTCCTAACAGTGGCTACGCCTGCCTCCTCTGCTTTTCCTTCTTGTTTTGTTTCTGAGTCAAGGTTTCTCTGTGTAGCCCTGGCTGCCCTGGAACTCACTCTGTAGACCAGGCTGCCCTCAAACTCAGGGGCATCTGCCTGCCTTTTTCTCAGGTGCTGGAATTAAAGGCATGGCTGGTTTTTCCTAACTTACAGTTTGTTGGCTTGTGTCAGCAGTATTTTAGTCTTCACATAGCTTTCTTTATATATACTTCTTTGTTCCAATTTCCTCTCTTTATGTAAACAATTATATATATGTATTTTTATATTAATAAATTGTTTGTATGTATATGTATGTGTACATACATACACATACATATACACACACACATACACACTAATTCTCTCTGTGTCTCTCTCTCTCTAAGGGTATAGGAGACTTAAGTGGGAAGATCATGAGTTCCAGGCTAGTCTCAATTACTTAGTGGGCTCCTGTCTGTGAACAGCAGCAGCAGCAGTAACAGAAGCCACTAGAATTACTGAATTATATTCAGTCATATTTTTTATAGAGAAATAATAGAAGGGAGACATATGCAGAGAAGAGTCTGAGAGGATTCCTAATTCTCATTGCTAAAGAAGAGTGAACATGCATTAATGTTCGTAATATGTAAATGTTACAAACCAGGGAAGTCCGTGGACTCCAGTGAGGTGTCCATTTGCCCTCCTGAGTGATCCTTCTTCCACCTCCATACACATTTGAAATAAAACTTAGTGTGTCGTTCCTCCAGAGCCTGCAGCTGATAAAATGTGCCCCAGGCCTCTGCTCATTGTAGGGTGTCTAGGAGTCAAAGCCTCTAGGCAAAGGGGGGCCTTTCTAATGGGCACACCTTTACTAATAAGTCACTTTCCAGTAGTGAAGACAAGACCAGCCTTCTCTAGGTGTGAGTAATTCTTCATGACACGAATCTCACGAGTCTCATTTCAGTAGCTTATATGTTTAAGGTATGCTTTGAATTTAAAATACCTGTTTCTAAGTACCACCAAATACCAGTTTTTATACAACTATTACATTAACTTAAATATATTTAATTTCATAAGAAGAATAATGAGGGCTGGAGAGAAGGCTCAGTGGTTAAGAGCACCGACTGCTCTTCTGAAGGTCCTGAGTTCAATTCCCAGCAACCACATGGTGGCTCACAACCATCCGTGATGAGACCTGACGCCCTCTTCTGGTGTGTCTGATGACAGCAACAGTGCACTTAGATATAATAAATAAATCTTTAAAAAAAAAAAGAAGAAGAAGAATGCAACATTTTAAGGATAAAACATTATGATTCCTTAGTGAAATTGTCTCTGGGCTGGACATGAAGCTCAGTGTACAGTGCTTGGGTAACATGTATGAGTTAGGGTTTGATCCCAGCATCCCCGTGTAGATGCTACTTTTTTTATTTTACTATTTTATGTTTTTATTACCTCTACTTTCCTTTCCAACCTTTATGCCACCCTAATCCCTTCCAACCCAACACTAGGTAGCAGAGAAAGGAGGTTAGAAGGGAAATGAGATGTAGACCTTTCTTAAAAGCTACTTCCTGCTGATTAAGGACTGGGATTCTTAGGGCCAGTCAGGTTTTTTTTTTAGTCAGGGTATCTCCATCTTCACTTGTCTCTTTGCTCAAGATCACTTGACAAACCACAGCAGCAGCAACCAGGAGCAGCAGACAGCTGCTGTGGTTCCTCCTCCTCCTCCTCTTCCTCCTCCTCCTTTTCTTCATCTTTCTTTGGAGCACCTCCAGCCATTCTTGGAACTCTGGTATTTATTCTCTCTCAAAAGTTTCCAGAATTCCAAATGTAAACTATCTGCAGCTGGCAAAACCACACCCACACTAGTATGCAAGGCAAATCATAGTCACCTGCTATGAAGCAGCCTCCTATCCCACACCTGAGATTAAAACACAAACATATTCACAGAACATATCTTTTTTTTTTTTTTTTTTAAGAAAAAAAAAATTCCCTTTATATCCTAGGTCAGGGAATGAGGAATCTCTTCCTCTTGTCTTTAAAGATAGAACAGAACTGAGCAAGTCATCTTTTTGTAACTTGTTGCTACTATTGTTTTGTTCCTTTTTGGATCTTGATAAAGTTTTAGATCTTAACAATCATTTCATGAGACATCACAAATAACCAAAGGCTGTCTAGCTCACTCACTTAAAATACTTCACTTAAAAAGAGGTGCTTATGCCCTTTAATGCATTAATCTATTATTTGAATATCATGGAATACTTCATCAATATTGTTTACCAGTCTAATTCATTTTGTTTTAAAGACAGCTGGTTATTGAGCTTATCTAGCAACTATAATCACCATAGAAGTGAAATATCCTTTTATATTTCTGTAGTCTTCACTGACATTTCTATTGAATTATATGAATATGACTAAATACTGTTTTTAAAATTTTTTATTAAATTTATTATTCACTGTACATCCCAATATCATTCCCCCTCTCCTCCCTGTACCCCCTCACACCAATTCTCCCCCCCCCCATTTCTCCCTCCCCTTCTCCTTTGAGAAGAAGGAGCTCCTTTTTGGTCTCACCCTCGTCCTATTCCCCCACCTCACCCCAGCACATCCAGTCACTGCAGGACTAGGTGAATCCTCTCCCACTTAGGCCAGACAAAGCAGCCCAGTTAGAGGAACAGAATCCACAACAGCCAGGCAACAGATTCAGAGACAGCCTCTGCTCCTTGTTGTTGGGGGGCCTGCATGGACACCTAGCTGCCCATCTGCTACATCTGTGCATAGGTCCAACCCATGCATGCTCTTTGGTTGGTGGTTCATTCTCTGAGAGCACCCAAGGATCCAGGTTAGTTTACTCTGTTGGTCTTCCTGTTGTGTCCCTGTCCTCTTTGGGTCCCTCAATCCTTTCCCCAACTCTTTTATAAGACTCCCCAAGCTCCATCTTATGTTTAGCTATTGGTCTCTGCATCTCTTTCCATTGGCTGCTGGGTTGAGACTCTCAGAGGACAGTTAAGCTAGGCTTCTGTCTGCAAACATAACAGAGTATCATTAATAGTGTCAGGGACTGATTCTTGCCTGTGGGATGGGTCTCAATTTGGGGCAGTCATTCCCTCAGTCTCTGTTCCATCTTTATCCTTGCACATTTTGTAGGCAGGACACATCTTTGACTTTGTGGGCAGGTTGGTGTCCTTATCCTTCCACTGGGAGTCCTGCCTGGTACAGGAAGTGGCCATTTCTTACCCATATCCCCCACTGCTAGGAGTCTGAGCTAGAGTCGCCCTGCCCCATAGACCCCCCCTGGAGCCTGCCCCTATCCCAGGTCTCTAGCATGTTCTGAGATCTGTCCTCACCACACACACACACACACACACACACACACACACACACACCAATTGCCATTCTCCCCTGCTCTCCCTATATCTGATTCCCCACTCTATCCCCTCTCCCACCTAGTTCCCTCCCTGTATCAACCATTATACCTATTTTCTTTCCCCTTCTGAGAAAAATTCAACCATCCACCCTTGGGCCTTCCTTTTGGTCTGTTGGTTATAGCATGGTTACCTTGTACTTTATGGCTGATATCCATACCATGCGTGTCATTTTGGATTAAACATTCTTAACATTTTAATAATTTGTCAAATAAATTTAAGGAAGTGTACTTCTGAATATAGCACTTTGTCCTTTTTTGTACATTTGAGGAAAACAGCAGCCCAAACTAGTAGTGTTTCTCTATAGTGACGATGTTAAATGCCTCCAAATCTCTACTTTTTATATTTTGCGATGTAAACTTAAGTATTTCCAATGTTTCCTCATCCCAAGCCCATTAGATAGGAAACTTGAGGCTTTAAAACCAGGGATGGGAGGGGAGGATGTATATAGCTTAGTTGGTATGGTGTTTGCGTGCATGAACCTTGGTTTTGATCCATAAGAGCCCCGTGGGTGTCATGCCTATAATTTCAGTGCTAGAGAAATAGAGACAGGAAGGTCAGAAGTTCAAGGCTGTGCTATAATGAGTCCAGCATACATGAGACCCTATCTCAAAAGAAAGAGAAAAAAATAAATGAACTGAACACATGGATAAAAGTTCCATTCATTTTACCCAAAAATATGATAGCATTTATGTCCACAATAGATTCTTATGTTTACTAGAATTCATTTTAATATTTATGCAAATGCATCAAGTATTTGGGCATGTAACAGGTTGTTTATAGCGACCACTGTTGATTTATAAGCTACTTTTGGCTCTAACCCTCACTTAACAGTTGCAGAGTGGAAAGTTTTGCCAAGCTACAACCTGAGGGATGATGATGCCGTGCCAGCAGTCCATAGGAAGTCCTGGGAGAGACGGGAATAGAGTCATCATGCTTGCAGTAGTAATGAGAGTGCTAACACTCACCATTTGAAGACTTGTTTACTTCATTTTCTCAGATAGTCTTATTCTATAGTATAGTCTTGATTGTTTAATATGTTTATATATCTTTTGAGAATTTCATGTCTGCAATGTGTTTGGTCTTATCTATCCCCCTCCTTCCTCCTCCTCTTCTCCTCAGTCCATCTCTTTTTTTCAAGACAGAATTTCTCTGTGTAGTCCTGGTTGTCTTGGAACTCCCTCTGTACACCAGGCTGGCCTGGAACTCACAGAATTCTGCCTGCTTCTGCCTCCTGAATTCTGGGAGTAAAGGTGGGCAGCACCACTGCCTGGCTTCTCTCCAGTGCATCTGAACTTGATATCCTCGTCTCGGTTTTTTAAAGAACCCACTTAGTTCAGTTACTACTGCCCATATGTTTTCTCCAGTTTTGTTTTTGTTTTTTGGGTTTTTGGAATTCATTATGTAGACCAGGCTGTCCTGGAACTCAGAGGTTCACCTGCCTCTGCCTTCTCAGTGCTGGGATCAAAAATGTGTGCTACCATGCCTGGCTGTTGCCTGCATTTTATGGATAAAGAAACTGAAGGTTAAAGAAGGCTGCCCAGAGTTCCAGGGCAGGTATAAAGATAAACGGAGGAAGTAGGGAAGGATATTTCAAAAAGAATTTTTAAGTTGCTGTAACAGAGAAAACAATTTGTCAATGGGGAATATGTCATTTGGCCTGTGACAGCTGTGACATGTTTGGGAAAATGATCAATAGCCATGTGTATAAAATCTCAGGGTAAAAGAGAAATTGGACTGATGAAATCTGTTTTAGGAGTAAGCGCTGTCGGCAGCATCGTATGTAAGCCCAGGTGAGGACCAGGAACAGCAGAACCATGCAGGCAGCTGCTTGGACAGTGCAGGTGAAGAGAGCTAGAGTCAGGGTGGGAATCGAGGATAAGGGATGAGTATCAAGGCTGCAAAGGTCTCATGAGTGAACTCAGGTGCTGTGGCTGTTTGAAGTGAGTTATTAAGCAGATGGGAGAACTTGGCCAATAATTCTGTGATGATTCATTTTGAATGTTGTTGATGACAATTTTAATGTATGTGTTTGTAGGATGTCCAGCTAGAGATCTCTAGTATACACCTGAAAATACAGGACCATGTATGTTTTCTGAAAGATTTATGGGTATTTTTAGTTTCTGTATTTGGTAAAGAAGCAAGTCTTAATATCTTTTGTTTTCCTCTGTATTTTGTAGTCAGTTAAATGAAAAGCCCTTACCAGAAGGCTGGGAAATGAGATTCACAGTGGATGGAATTCCGTATTTTGTGGACCACAATAGAAGAGCAACTACTTATATAGATCCACGAACAGGAAAATCAGCCTTGTAAGTTTCTAAACATTATAAATCAAAAGCACGGCTAATTTCTTGGATTTCCACAAAAGATTTCAGTTAATAAAGACAAAGTTGTACTGGAGGTGGACCCATAGGCACTGTACACTGAATCTTGGTGGTTTTTGGTTTTTTGTTTTGTTTTGTTTTTGCTTGGGGATAGGGAAGAGATTCTCACCTTGTAGCCCTGATTGACCTAGAACTCACTCTGTAAACTAGAGTAGCCTTGAACTCAGAGATCTGCCTACCTTTGCTTCCAATGCCTTTAATATTCTGGGATTGAAGAAATGCACCACCACAATGTAGCATTTGCTTATTTTTTAAATTGAGTTGTTTTTTCTTTTTGAACTATATATGCTCTGTAGCCTGGCGGTATGGCACTCACTCTCTAGGCCATCCTGGTCTTGAACTTAGAGAGATTACCTGCCTCTGCTTCTGCTGTTTTCAAAGCTTTGTCTCAGCATGGTCAGCCTAGGAGTCCCTTATACACTGGCATGACTCACTCAATAGGTTAGGAGAAATGCCTCATTGTGTGAGCATTGCAGAATATACTTGCACAAGCTAGACTGTATTTTATATACACTCAGCCCAGATGTAGCCTAAGATCATGATGAACAAACACAAGATTAAGTTAAGCCTCAGAAAGATGATGAAGTCGAGATACACGGACTTTTGTAAACCATCTAACATATGTGCCAAGATCCAAGTTCTGGTTTGCTAAAACAGTAAGTGTTCTTAACCACTGAGCCATCTCTCCAGCCCTCTTTGTTGTTATATTGATACATGATTTCATATGTTGAACTATCTTATATTCTAACTGTAAATCCCACATGGTGTGGAGGATTCACACATCAATTCTTTAATTCTGCTAAAATACTTTTGCTAATATTTTATTGAGTTTTATACTTCTGCAAATTAAAAAACGTATGTTTACAGGAGAAACTGAGAAATCAGTCCAAATAGGCACTAATAAAGTTATAGAGATAACCTAGATGTAGAAGTAAATTATAAGTAGATAATGTTATTATTTATTTTAGTTATTAAGTTTAGGTACATATAACAGAAAGCCCTACAACAATAATAGCTTATATTCAATTATAGCATATTTCTCTACATTATTTTATAGTAATCTGGACCAGATAAAAATGCATGCCTGTATAACTGTATAACCTGTAAGTCAAGCTCCAGGAGACTGAGTTCTCTCATCTGACCTCCCCTGGCACACACTCCATCCTCTAGATAACACTAAAACTAACAGTGTAGGGCTGGAGAGATGGCTCAGCAGTTAAAAGCATTGACTGCTCTTCTGAAGGGCCTGAGTTCAAATCCCAGCAACAACATGGTGGCTCACAACCATCTGTAATGAGATCTGACACCCTCTTCTGGAGTGTCTGAAGACAGCTACAGTGTACTTAGATATAATAATATATAAATCTTTAATAAAAAAAAACCTAACAGTGTAACTCACCATTGAAACAGACTAGAGGGAAAAAAAAAATCATATGATCTGGAGTGGGCGCCTTAGGAGTTAAAGAGTATTGCTGCTCTTGGAGAGGATTCCAATTCAGTTTTTGGTATCTCTTTGGCAGCTAACAGCCATCTATAAATTCAGTTCCCGGTGTCCTCTTCCAGCCCTCTTATGGTGCACAGACATACATACAGTCCAGGCCAAGACTCATGTACATACAAATAAATGAATCTTTTAAAATAAGTCATATCATTCAGTAAAAGCTTTTGATGAAATGTAAAGCAATTTTATGATCCACTTTCACCTGCCTTGGAAATGTACTACAAGAATACAAACAAAAGACTCAGCCAACATCATGCTTAATGATGAAATAATTATTCCAAAAGATCAAAGATGGTTATGATCATTGCTGCCATTCAGTATTATGTTGGCAACCAAGTGTAAAGAGAAAAGGAAGTAGAAGAGAGGCTGGAGAGGGGCTGGAGAGATGGCTCAGCCATTAAAGGCTAGGCTCACAACCAAAAATAGAAGAGAGGCTGGAGAGGAAGAAGTAATGCTGCCTGTCTTTTACTCAGATGAAAATCATATAGTAAAAATTGTGAGGAATATAGAGAAAACTACTAGAACTTGTCAAGTTTCCAGGATTGCAGGGTTCAAAATCAGACAGATGTACTTCTATTGAAACACAGTCAACATGGAGGCTTCCATTGATCTGGGATTATTCTGTTTTAAACTGCCTGCATGGTTTCCATCCTCATTGTGCTAGTCATTTGGAGAAAGGCCACACTGAAACAGTGAACAGAAAAACTGGTATCTTTGCTTTTTTAAAAAATTGGCCGGGCGCGGTAGAGCACGCCTTTAATCCCAGCACTTGGGAGGCAGAGGCAGGCGGATTTCTGAGTTGGAGGCCAGCCTGGTCTACAGAGTGACTTCCAGGACAGCCAGGGCTTCACAGAGAAACCCTGTCTCAAAAACCAAAAACCAAACAAACAAACAAAACATTGACTTCTTTTGAAGCCCCCACAGCACTTGTAGTTAGAGGTCACTAGATAGACCTATAGTCACACTAGGAAATGTCTGTCCTAGGTAACATTCCATGGTTGATCATGAGCCTCTTTAAGGACAAAGGGTAGAGTCGTTGTTGTGAAGGGTGACATACATTCCTTTGTAGGAACTCTTTTATCCAGCTCTGTTAGATTTACCTGCACAGAAAAAAAAAAGCACCCTCAGCAATGGCTTTAACAAGATATTATTTGGAAATAGCCCTTAGGAAACATTCAAAAAAGAATATTACACACATGCTCTGTGGGTGCTTTTGTGGTTGTCCAGTGCTGGGTGGTTGGTGGAAGCAGGGCCTCTTTGCTTTCCTTTAGCATTTCTTGTACAAGCAGTTGCACGCGTCATGTCTATCTTTGTTCTTCAGAGACAATGGGCCCCAAATAGCCTATGTGCGGGACTTCAAGGCAAAAGTTCAGTATTTCCGGTTCTGGTGCCAGGTTAGTATTGGCTCTGTGTCTCTGTTACATTGCTTATGTTACATAGCAGTCTGAAAATATGGATTAACATAAAAAGTGTGAAGCATTGGAGTCATCCGTCTCTAGGACAATGAAATATATTTATTCATTAGATAACGATGTCTTCGGTTGTCCAGAGATTAAGCTAGAAATCATTTGAATAAGGAAATATTGTCACTTTTTTCTTCAGTACCTATTATTTTCATGTTATATAAGTCTTGAAACAAAATGTTAGTGTGGGGGGAGGGGTGTGATTATGTTTTGCTTTGTTTTTTGTTTTTCCAACAGGGTTTCTCTGTGTGGCCCTGTCTGTCCTGGAACTCACCATGTAGTCCAGGCTGGCCTCCAACCCAGAGATCCACCTGTCTTTAACAAATGAGTGCTGGGATTAGAGTGTGCCACCACTGCCTGGCTGTGTATGTGTGTTTTATTTTTTTGATTTTTGAGACAGAACAGTCTAAACAGCCCGTATTAGTCTGAACTCAAAATCCTCCTGCCTTAGCCTCCTGAGTGCTGTGAGTATAAGTGTGTGCCCCATGCGTAACTCCACATCTAGTCTTTGATGAGTGTGAATATATGTATGTGTGTATATATATATTTCCTTCCATGATATCTAAATAAATGACTAATGTTATAATGTTGTCTGTATGGACTCGAAATGAATGCATTAAAGTATTATGTTAAGGACTTAAATTCAAATTCTTTTTTTTTTTTTAATTTTTTTTAGATTTATTTATTATTTATTTATTTATTTATTATATGTAAGTACACTGTAGCTGTCTTCAGACACTCCAGAAGAGGGCATCAGATTTCGTTACGGATGGTTGTGAGCCACCATGTGGTTGCTGGGATTTGAACTCGGGACCTTCAGAAGAACAGTCGGTGCTCTTAACCACTGAGCCATCTCACCAGCCCATTAAATTCAAATTCTTATAATTAACTGGGAAACATAATTCTGAATTAAAATTTGAAAATCAAAGACTTATTTGAGTCATTACATAAGCACTTTACATATGAGATCTAATCTTCCTCATATCTCAAAGAAGCATTGTGAATGCTGACAAAGGTGTTATCAATCATGGGTTTCAATTCATATTCAAAATCTGGTTTTATTAGCAAAGATGTAAAACTTTCTTTTTAGTTTTGTTGCTAGGCCATTTAATGGTGAGAGTTGACTTAAATTGTTCTTACATTTCAGCAACTGGCCATGCCACAGCATATAAAGATCACAGTGACAAGAAAAACATTGTTTGAGGATTCCTTTCAGCAGGTAATATGCACTTTACTCAGTAATGTTTACTTTCTGGTACTCGTGGCATCATCACAATAGTTTATAACAATGGCTCTCAATCTTTGGGGGCGTTGTCAAATGACCCTGTCACAGGGGTCACCTAAAGTGATCAGAAAACACAGATATTGCATTGCAATAGTTTCAGGAGCACCAAACTGAATGCAGAAGGGAAAGAGACCAGAATCACTGGTCCTAGCAGGCTGCTTCACTTTAGGACGAGTTTTGTTCTGTTTCTAATGTAACCTCAGTTATTAACATAAAAGACCAGGGAGGAGGATTTGGAGGTTGACTGTTTATACCCATGGCTTGATGTCAGGTAACTCGGCCCCTTCTCAGCCCAGCCCGTACACATTTATTATTATTATTATTATTATTATTATCATCATCATCATCCTCTTCCTTCTTGATTTATTTATTGTTATATGTAAGTACACTGTAGCTGTCTTCAGACACACCAGAAGAGGGCATCAGATCCCGTTACAGATGGTTGTGAGCCACCACGTGGTTGCTGGGAATTAAACTCAGGACCTTTGGGAGAGCAGTCAGTGCTCTTAACCGCTGAGCCATCTTTCCAGCACACCCTTACACATTTCTCATCGTCTCTCATGATTACTCTCTTGTCACTGAGTTATCACTGTCTTTTGAAGCTTTTAGTTTGTTTTGTTTTGTTTTGACTATATATAACTCGCAGGTAGCTATAGTGACAAGATGCAAACCATGATTAAACAAGCTCTTTATTTTTTTGCTCATACAACTGAAAGACTTTTGCAGACAGGTTTATGTTCTAAAACATTTAAAACTCTCATCTTAGTTTTGGCATCCACCAAATAAATGGACAGTTATAATATAAGAGAAAACATGATTGCTTAAAGGTAATTAGTCTAATATGAAAATAAGATGTAATTTAAAGGTTAGCAACAGATTTTCTTCATAGGTGCTGGATAAAATTGCTTTAAATGATGTTTTTAATTAGCATAGTACAGCTGTTTATGGTGTAAAGTTCAGAAGAAAAAAGTCCCTTTACATTATCACTTGTTAAAGAGAATTGTTCAAACTAATGGTAGCCTAGTGACGTCTCTCAAGTGTGTAGCTGAGTGCCTAGCTTATGGTACTTGTAGGGTATTTATCATAACCATGCACAGCAGTCAAAGCCATTGGGCTTTTTGTTACACCTGGATGCTGGCTGTTTGAGTAGCCCGTGAACTCCTGAAAGTGGTGAATCTGTTTCTGTTTCCTCGGGAACTGAGAGAACTTAATCCTCTTTGGGTACTTAAGTGTTAACAGTTTATTCTTATCACTTGATAAAGTACAGGTATTAATTATATCAAACTATCCCTCTCCAGGCCCCTGTGGTGTGGGGACATAATTAAATAGTTTTACTGTGGGTGAAACAAATTGACCTATGTACTATAGCTCTGTAGGAAGCAAAGTAGTAGTTTTCTATATAATGTATAGATTTCCATAGGTACGTGAGTTCTCTCCGTAGCCACTGTTAGTCAGTTAGCTTTTTATCTATATCTTCTGACTGAAACAAAAACCAAACCTAATCAGCACTACTGCTCTTCCCTACCTGGCTGGTAGCAGGGAGAAAATCAGCTCGTCTCTGATCTGCCTAGAGTTTTCTAACTACACAATTGCTAGAACGATTTCATAAGTTTCATATAGAGGGGTATAAAGTATATAAAAATATAGATGCTTAGAGTAAATGTATGAAACTTTACTGTCATATTTCTTTATATGCAACGTGAGCTAACTGTGAGCACTGTTTCATATGGACCTAAGTCACCTACAGTGGAGCAAGTGGGAGGTGGTGGTGATGTCTCCACGGCTGCAGTCACAGCTCTCTCTGCTTTGTTGTTTTGCAGATCATGAGCTTCAGCCCGCAAGATCTGAGAAGACGTCTGTGGGTGATCTTCCCAGGAGAAGAAGGCTTAGACTATGGAGGTGTAGCCAGGTAGTGATCTATGAATACTCAGAACTTAGCTCTTTCCTCCAAGGTGTCATTACACTTTGTTTGCAGTATTTTCTCAATATTACGTTTCAGGAAAGTGAAATTAGGAAACTATTATAGTTTTATAATGCTGGAACTACAAAATTCCAGCAAACATTAACTCAGCACCTATTTCCTAAAAACTGTTAAGTCCATTACACCTGCATCACTCACTTGGTCCTCAGAATAACCCTGTGGTAGAGAATCTTACAGATTCAGTTCAGAGAGTCACTCAGTGCAAATGCAACGTTTTCATTTTCTCAACAGTAACTAGTGTCAGCCAGCTCCTATCTGCTCCATGGATTACCTAAAGCCCTGTGGTAACCAAGTCATTTCTTCCTCGATAGTGTTCTGCTAGTTAGCAGTACCTAGGATTAACTTAGCATTGAGAATAGAGTGCTATGAAAAAGAGAGTTAAAGATCTCTGTTCTGCTTCATTCATTTTGGAGTATTTGTTCAAACTAGACATCCTTGAGCAAGATATAGCTTTGCTTATTGCATGACAGGATTACATTAGTTTAAAATTTTATACTAGGGCCACAGATGGCTCAGTGGGTAAAAGTGGTTTCCACACAGTCCTGACAACTTTAGTGTAGTTCCCAAAACCTACAGAAGGAAAAAAAAAAACAATTCCGAAAGTGAAATGAAATGTGCATGGAACCTCCATATGCACACTGTGGCCTTTGTGCGCCATGACCCACACATACCTATGTGCACCTGCACCTGCACATACTCACATTTAGCATTGCTACAACGATAATAAGTAAAAATACAAGGAAAACCAAGTATTTTAAAAATGAATAGGTAATAAAAGTTAAAGCTGGGTATGGTGGCACATGACCTATCCCAACCAACACTTGGGAGGTAGAGGTAGGACCAGTTCAAGGCTAGCTTGGGCTACTGAGGGCATTTGAGGCCAGCCTGGACTATATGAGACCCTTTATTCAATAAAATAGTAAATTACCAAGTAGTAACAGGGTGGAAGGGCAAGAATTTTGAAGGAAAGACTGAATTTGAATATTTTATTATTTTGAGCAAATATCTACCTGTAGAATTATTAGGAAGAGTAGAAATACTTAGTTTGGGTTTTGTGTTTTAAACTTCTTTAGATTTATCTACATTATTTTTTGTGAATGATTATTTTGCCTGCATGTATGTGTATGCCTTATGCCCTTGAAGGCCAGAAGAGGGTGCTGGTTCTCTGTGAGGCACCATGGGGGTGCAGAGACCAAACTCAGGTCCTTCTAACAAGTGCTCTTGACCATGAGCTATCTTTCCAGCCTCTGAGGGTTTGTTTGGCTTTTTTTAATATTTATTTTTGTTTATATGTATGTATGTTTTGCCTGTGTGTATGTATATGCACCACATGTGTGCATGGTGCTGTGGAACCAAAGATCTTGGATCTCCTGGGACTGGAGTTATAAATAGTTGTGAGCCACCATGTGGGTGCTAGGAAACTTAGCCTAGGTCCTCTGAGCAGCCTTTGCTGTTAGCCACTGACCCATTTCTCTAGCTTCCGAAATACTGTCTGTCTGTCTGTCTCTCTGTCTCTCTGTCTGTCTGTCAAGACAGTGTCTCTCTGCATAGCCCTGGGTATCCTGGAACAAATTACATAGACCTGGCTACCCTTGAACTCACAGAGATCTTCTGGCCTCTGCCTAAGTACTGGGAATAAAGGTATATACCACCATGCCCGGCTGAAATACTGTTTATTAATGAGTTAGTTCAGAAACAGAATATTTGTGTGCTTACTAACTGCTGAGTACATCTCACCAGTTACTAGCTTTTTGTTTTTAAATCTTATTTAAGGTTTTACTTGTAAGGGAGAGGTGGTGGTGCACACCTATAATCCCAGCACTCAGGAGGCAGAGGCAGGCGAAGCTCTGAGTTCAAGGCCAGCCTGGTACAAAATGAGTTCCTGCATAGCCAGGGCTGCACAGAGAAACCCTGTCTCGAAAACAACAACAACAAAGGGTTTGTTGTTTGTAATTAATGTGTGTGTGTTGGGGTGGAGGGTGGTTATGCAGTGCTAAGAGTTCAGAAGATGGCATTAGATCTCTTGGATAAGAATTAAAGGCAGTTGTAAGCTGCGTGCACAAACACATGCACATGCAGGAAGATAGACAGACCACACATAAAATAAGCTTTTCAGGGCATTTTTCTAATAATCGAGTGGCTCTAGTAAGTGCTTCCTCTGTGACAATGAGATGTCTGGCATGGTGGCTGTCCTTAAGTACACTATGGATCTTAGTTGAAGGTAGAATAGTAGTTGCCATTCAACCCCTGTAATTACCTGGCCCAGTAGTGAATTTTAAACTTGCCTGTGTATAAAATTCTACCCACTCAAACCATTTCCACATTTTAATATCTCTAAAATTAGGGTGCATATTATGATTATGAATAGAAGAATTTTAGTTGGCAATCAAGTAAGGGTCTTTAAGACTAATGATATATTAGACTATTTGAAATTTAAGAGTATATAAATATCCTATGTAACATAATGTGAGTTTGAACAGAACCAAGAAAACTCAACAAGCAACTAGAAAACCATCTTAGTTGATGTGAGCGGCTCCTGACAGCTCTGTAACACTGCTCTGTGATTTGTTGACATGGTTACCTACAAAATTTTTCATCCTAAGTTTTCTTTTGATTTCAGAGAATGGTTCTTTCTTTTGTCACATGAAGTGTTGAACCCAATGTATTGCCTGTTTGAATATGCAGGGAAGGATAACTACTGCCTGCAGATAAACCCCGCTTCTTACATCAATCCAGACCACCTGAAATACTTTCGTTTTATTGGCAGATTTATTGCCATGGTAAGTACAAGTACAAAACTGTGTTTACTAATTCAGCAGTACTAAATTTTTGTGTAAGTATTATAACAGATCATGTGACAAATTTTTCTCCTTATTTTATTTACTTACCTGTTTGAGTGTTTTGCCTGCCTATATATCTGTGCACCATGTGTGTGCCTGGTGTCTGTGGAGCCTGGAGGAAGGTTTGACATCCTCTGGGTCTGGAGGTTTAGACGGTAGTGATCTTATGTGGGTGCTGAGAATGTACCAGGATCTTCTGCAAGAATAGCCAGTTAACTCTTAACTACTGTGCCACTGTTCCAGCTAGAGACGTTTAGGGAAAGTGAGGTCTCCATCAGGTGTTGGTGGGTAGGTAGGTAGGGGTGTGTGTGTGTGTGTGAGAGAGAGAGAAAGAGAGACAGAGAGAGAGATTTGTTTGCCTGCTTGCTTGTTTTGTTTTTTGAGGCAGTGTCTCACTTCATACACTTTATATATAGCCTTAGCTGGCTTGGCTATCACTGTGTAGACCAGGTTTGGCTTTCAGTTCATAGAGATCTGTCTACCTTGGCCTTGGAGTGCTGCCTTTAAAGTTTTGGGCCACCATGCCCAGCCTCGACATTTTTTTTTTGAATGGAGATTTTATCTAATATTTTGGTGTTTAATGTCTTTTATGCAGTTATCTCAAGTGGTATTGCTTCCTTCCTGTATAGGCTCTGTTTCATGGGAAATTCATAGATACTGGATTTTCTTTACCATTCTATAAACGTATCCTGAATAAACCAGTTGGACTTAAGGATTTAGAATCTATTGATCCAGAATTTTATAATTCGCTCATCTGGGTTAAGTAAGTTTCTCTATACATTTATTAAAATACAGTAGTCTGTGCTCTATGTGCTGCTTGTAAGTTCGTCCATACCATAGGCATGCCACTGTGTTGTTGCATTTAAAGGATATGTATGTCAAACCTTTTTCAGTGTTCAGTCTGATACATTTTATAGAATTGCATCCAAGGTCTTAGGTAGTAACATGATTATAATCCAGCTTGTTTGAATTAGATGTTATAATTTAAGGCTTATTGCTTAAACTCAGAATTTGAATTTAATTAACATTTGAGTTATGATTGAATTGTACATATAACAAATAGTGCTAATTTCATTTGTACAGAGAAAACAATATCGAAGAATGTGGTTTGGAAATGTACTTCTCAGTTGATAAAGAAATTCTAGGTGAAATTAAGAGTCATGATTTGAAACCCAATGGTGGTAATATTCTTGTGACAGAAGAAAACAAGGAGGAATACATCAGGTAAGAAGCAGTGTCCCTAAAAGTGTGTGTGTAAGGGAGTGTGGCTCAGCAGCTCAGCAGTGCAGAACACTTGAGCGCAGTTCCCAGCACCCACGTTAGGTGGCCTGCAGCCCTCTGCAATTGCAGCTGCTCTCTGGGGATCCAGCACTTCTCAGTCCTCTGGGCACTCAGGAGCACAGTGTGTACAACCTAGATACAGATAAAAGAAGTACTCAGCTTTTTTAGAAGAAAAGACAATGTTTCTTTTGACAGCATTTAGCATTTTTGTTAATAATTGTCTAATAATGGTAAAGGGTGGCATTTTTAAAATGTGTTTGTTTTATGGTAATAAAACACTTTTTATGTAAACACTTATTACTAGTGTTAGCCTAAATTTGGATTTTAAAGGTAGGAAGTCATGGTGAATCATTTAATTTAACTAATTTATTTATTTACATATCTTGAGATAGGTTCTGTGTAGCCCTGGCAGTCCGAGTTTGTTATATGTATCAGTGTGGTCGTGAACTCACAGAGCCTGTCCTGCTTCTGCTTGTGTGTAGGGATGAAAGGCGGGAACCTCTCTCCTGGAATGGAGGTCCTCTTTTACTTAGCAGTTTTGTAACACTGCACCATGCAACAGCTGTTGAAAAGAGAACCTGAAATGTATACGTTTTTATGGGCAGTACTGTAGAAGTAGTAAAAGCTTATGAGTAAAAGAGTTGTTGCGGTCTATGCTTTATTCATTCGTACCTTCCCAGTGCTCACTCACCTTCCTGCTAGCCCACTGCAGCTAAGCCTAGAAATCCCTGGGCCTGTGCTGGACCTTCCTTTCAACACTAAGAGAGCACAGTTTTATCACCAATTACTGTAACCAGTTACTAATTGATGGTGAATAATCAGCCACTTAAGATTTTAAGATATATTTGTAAAACTTGGTTCTTTTCTGTTTTCAACGTGGTGTAATTTGCCTCAGGCATTGTGGCTTAACCTGAGGTAACACCTGTTAGGCAGAGGGATGGGGGTCAAGGTCATCTTTGGCTACAAAGAGGGATGGGGGTCAAGGTCATCTTTGGCTACAAAGCAGATTCAAGGCAGGTCTGAGCTATACGCCTAAATAAAACACACAGCTCAGAGGGCCCTTGCTGAACTAGGGGCAGAGGGAGCCATACGTGATGAACTAGATGAAAAACAAAAGTCAGGTCTTAATATGCCAATCAACCAACTTCACCTAATTGCTTTGTTTTCTCTTATTTTTCTAACTTATAGTTTTGTGGTCAGAGAATGTCTTTGAAATGTAATTTTGTTTTGAAACTTATATTATAAGCCAGTATGTGGTCTGTCTTGTGTATATATGCGCTCCTATTGTTGGGCTAGTTATTGTCAAGAACTCAGATGCTGAAAATACACACATTTGTTTGTTTGTTGGAGAAAAAATTTTTAAAAAAGTATTCTAAAACAAAATAAAAACTTTATATGATTTTAACTGTTGAGAGATGTATATAAAAAGAAAGAGTTGACATCTACAATTTTTTGGTAAAGAAGAATTTAGAGAAATATTCTCTTACAAGTTTTATTTTTTCAAATGCAGCATAGTGGTGCATACCTGTGATCACAGCCATGAGGGAGCTGAGGCAGGAGGGTTGTCTTGAGCTTTTGGCCAGCTTGGCCTCTTTGTAGGATCCTCTTTCAAATGAAAGACGTTCATGGTACTCTACTTTTATATATATTTCAGGGTTTCATAATAAAGTTTACATTTTTAATCTTACATGCAGAACTTAAAAATAAAATCTTAATCTCCTGATGCAATCTTCATTCTTATTTGCCAGGATGGTAGCTGAGTGGAGGTTGTCTCGAGGTGTTGAAGAACAGACACAAGCTTTCTTTGAGGGCTTTAATGAAATTCTTCCTCAGCAATATTTGCAATATTTTGATGCGAAGGAATTAGAGGTAATGAATTTTTATTTACTCCAGCACACTAGTAAATACTCCTTCAGATATCTATTTTAAAAACATTGTTTTCATCTTTCCAGTGTATTTGTACTTTTTAATACTAGCACACGTTTGAAATACTCTTAATTTATACTAAAACGAAAAAAAGCATTACTTAAAACAAAAAAAAAGTATTGTTGGAGCTGGAGAGTGTGGTTCGGAGGTTATGAGCAGTGCTTGCTCTTCCAGAGGCTCTGACTTCAATTCTCAGGTCTAAGGGTACCTGACTCTCAAGTGGTCCACAGACACATATGTAGACAAACATCCATACACATAAAATAAGTCAATAATTGGTTTTTCAAAAAGTCTTGTTTTTCTGCAACTCAGTAACTATTTCGCTCAATATGTGATGCTACACATGGGACCTGCCCACTGAGAGTCAGGCTGACAGAACTCTTGATGTCGCGTTTACTGATGCTTGCTCCGTGTAGTGTGCATTGCTGTGGTACGTTTTAGCCCTGCTTACCTAAAGAAACAGCTTGTTTTGTTGCTTTTCATTCCTCCAGGTTCTTTTGTGTGGGATGCAAGAGATTGATTTGAATGACTGGCAGAGACATGCCATCTACCGTCACTACACCAGAACAAGCAAGCAGATCATGTGGTTTTGGCAGGTTTGTTTATGAATTTATTTCTATAGTTAGACACAGCATACATTTTATTTTATTTTACTTAGAATTTACCAAAATAAGAAACAGGACACAATGTGCAGGTCCCTTATTCTCTGTTATGCATTACACTAATACACTGTAAGAAATGACTATTTTAAAGACTGTTACTGAGCAACACACACCTTGTACCTTTGCCAGAGTTTACGGTTACTCCAGAAGATAAGATTCAGTCATTTAAGGATAGGAAGGACAGTTCAGCTGTAAAGAACACTTGCTGTTCTTTCAGAAGACCCAGGTTCCCAGCACCCACATGGTGGCTCACTACCATGTGTAGGAATGTGTGTGCTACATGTACATACATTAAGGCAAAAAACTCATGCACATAAAATAAATAAGCCAAAAAAACCGTTTGCTTCATTTACATTTGATGTGAATCCTTTTAGAACCATCAAGTACGGTTTGATCACGGCTACTTCATTCAGAATGATAAAATGCTCAGATTTAATAGATAGAAAATGCCTGCTGTCTGGGCTGTTCATTAGGTAAAGTGCTTACTAAGGAAGCACCGAGTACCGGAACTGGGATATCCGATACCCACCTGGAAAAAAAGTTGGGCCCAGAGACATTGCTTCCAACCTCAGGAAGCAGAGCTAGGGGGACCCTGGGGGCTCTGAGGCAGTGTAGCCAGTAAGTGAGCTCCAGGTTCAGTGAGACACACACACACACACACACACACACACTAACCTGGAGAATGATAGAGGAACATTTCCAACATTGACCTCTGGCTTCAAAATATACTTGCACGTGCATGCAACACCTGTACACATAGTAGTGCAACATGAATATACCATCCCCCCCCCACCACCACCACCAACAAACTAAAAGAATAACATTGACACCGAGAGGGATGGCTTAGATGGTAATGTGCCTGCTGCCTATCATGCTGACCTGAGTTGGAGCCCTGGGTTTGTACATGGTTGAAGGAGAGAGTAAATAAATGTCTTCTGAAAGTTGTCCTCTGACCTCCACATGCACTGGGGGCTCTCCTGTGCCCACAGACTCATACTGAACAAATTAAAAATGCAATTAAAGGTATTTGAAAAAATAAAATGGGGCTGGAGAGAGGACTCAGCAGTTTATAGAGTACTTGTTGCTCTTGGTTGGAAAGGACCCCAGTTTGATTCCCAGCAACCATACCAATGCTTCCAACCTCCTGTGTTTCCAGTGTCAGGGGATCTGATGTCCTCTTCTAGTCTCCTTGGGCACTTGCACACATTTGGTGCACATACATAAACTCAGGCACAGATACATAAAATAATGGTACTGAGTTGGTTTTCTTTTTGAAGCTTTTCCTTCCCTCCTCTTTTCCTCTTTCCTTCCCTTTCTCCCACCCCCCACCCTGCCTCCCCGTCATTTGTTTGTTTGTTTGCTTGTTTCTTTCTTTCTTAAATAAAAATGGGGCTGGCAAAATGGCATAGTGGGCCAGCGCACTTGCCAGCAAAGATGATGACCTGAATTTGACCCTCAGGGTCCACCTGGTACAATGAGAGAACAGATCTATGGAAGCTGTCTTCTGAATTTTACATGCACTCATTACCCTCTCCACATAATCACACAAAATCAAGTAATTTAACAACTAAACAGGGGCCTGGAGATATGGCTCAGCAGTTAAGAGCACCTGCTGCTATTCTAAAGGACGTAGGGTCAGTTCCTAGTACTCGTGTCCACGAAACCCCAGTTCCAGGGTATCTGATGCCTCTGACCTCCACAGGCACCTGTACTCACATGTACACACCTATGTGTACACCTATACATAATTACAAATGATAAAAATGAATCACAGATGCTCAAAATCTTTAGTTCTTTTTTTAAAAGATTTGTCTATTTTTATGTATATGAATGCTCTGTCTTCATGCACACCAGAAGAGGGCATCAGATCCCATTGCAGATGGTTGTGAGCCACCATGTGGCTGCCGGGATTGAACTCAGGTCCTCTGGAAGAACAGTCAGTGCTCTTAACCCCTGAGCCATCTCTCCATCCCTAGAATCTTTTTATTCTTAAAGAAATGGGAATTAAAACCTAAGCTAGATAGGACTTTGTGCAGATTAATTTAGGAAACGGAGAGAAATAACCTTTTATAAACATGGAGACAACTCAAGCCCCTTATTTGTCTATGGTTGGCGTTCAGTGGCAAGGGGAAAGAGAGTGGCAGCTCACCAAATCGTCTCCGGGCGCCGTGGCCACGGCCCTGGACAGCAGCAGCAGCAGGCACAGGGGCCAGGGAGTGAAGGCCAGCCCAGCTACATGAGACCTTGTCTTAAAACCAAAAACAGTTAAAGATAGAGTTAACATGATTTAATAGTTTCACTTCAAAAGAATTAAAGCCATAAAACTGAGCAGATATGTCTATATACCAGTATTTTTAACAGTTTTATTCAGACTCACCCAGAGGCAGAATTAACCCATGTGCATATTAATGCATTAACAAATCTGAAGTAGTGTGTATGTATAATGGAATATCATTTAGTCACCAAAAATGAATGAAACTTTTGATGTATATATAATGTAGTGTAAGGCTTAAAGCAGCATGAATTTTGAGCTGGGCATGATGTCTTATGTAATTACAGGTATTAGAGGCTAAGCTTAGGCTACTTAGCAAAGCCTGTCTCGTTTTGTGCTGGAGGTATAGTTTACCCATGTTCCAGGCCCCAAATTCAGTCTTCAACACTGGGGTTAGGGAGCGTTCAAGAAATAACTGGGGCTGGAGATATAGCTCAGAGCGTTTGCCTAGTTATTGTACCTAGGCCTTGTGTTCAATCCCAGCACTATGTGAAGTAGTAAGTTTTTGAGACGTGACTTGGTAGCACACATCTGTACTTCCAGTCCTCAGGAAACTGGAGAATCACTGCACGTTCAAGACCAGCCTGATCTATGTAGTGAGCTCTGGGCCATCATCTTTCTGCCTTTAACCTCCCAACTGCTGTCATTGAAGGCAGATCTTAATTTTTAAATAATTGAATAAAGATATATACAAACATGTATTTATACAAACATGTTTATTCCACCTATGAGATTCTTTAAGTGGACAGATTGATTTTAGCTTTGGTTTTTTGAGACATGGTTTCTCTGTGCCTTTGTTGTCCTAGGACTCACTCAGTAGACCAGGCTGGCCCCAAACTCACAGAGATCTGCCTGCTGCTTCTTCCAGAGTTGCAGGGATTAGAGGTGTGCACCATCACTGCCTGGTTGTATGCACAGATTTATTGAAACAGAATGTGGCATTGAGGTAACGGGCAATAGCGAGTAAACTTGTTTAGGATGATGAAAGTGTTCTCATGATAGCAGCGATAGATAATAGTGTGGATGAATTAACGCTGTTTTCCACTTAAAATTATTAACATGGGGAGCTAGGAATATGGCTGAGTCTATAAAGTGCTTGTCAGGAAAATAGGAGGACCCAAGTTTGAGTCTGCAGCGCACACACACAGAAAACTGGACACAGCAGCACACTTCTTAATCGCAGAGTGGAGGAGCCAGTGACAGGAGCATCCCTGAGGTGTCTCGCCATGTGGTATCACTGAAAGCACAAACTATGGGCTCCATAAGAGTTTTGTCTCAAAGAGAAGTAAAACACGGTAATGAGCTGTTGAGGAAGATATCTAATACTGACCGCGAGTCTCCACACAAGTACATGTGCACATGCATGCGCATGCTTACGTGACAAGCTTACATACCTATACAATAGTTAACATGGAAAGCTTTACCACCATCTCCCACTTATTTGTCTGTTTATTGTGTGTGTGTGTGTGTACATGCATATCATCATTTGCATATGGAGTCAGAACAACTTGCAGGCATCAGTTCTTTCCTCCCCAGGTGGCTCCTGGGATAGAACTTTGTCATCAGGCTAAGGCAAGCAGCTTTGTCCACTGAGCCATCTCGCTGGCCACTTAACATAATTTTTAAAAATAAAATGTAAAATCTTCTCTATACATGTAACAAAATTCATTTTAAGAAACACAAAGATGGGCTGGCGAGATGGCTCAGTGGTTAAGAGCGCTGACTGCTCTTCCGAAGGTCCCCAGTTCAAATCCCAGCAACCACATGGTGGCTCACAACCATCCATAACGAAATCTGATGCCCTCTTCTGGAGTATCTGAGGACAGCTACAGTGTACTTACATATAATAAATAAATTAATTAAAAAAAAAAAAAGGAAACACAAAGATGAACTGGGTAATCCCAGCACTTGGGAGGCAGAGGCAGGCAGAGCTCTGTAAGTTCAAGACCTGAATGGTCTATAGAGGGAGTTCCAGGACAGCCAGGACTACACAGAAAAACCCTGTCTCAAAAAAAAAAAAAAAAACCAAAAGAACCAATACAACAAAAACCACAAAGATGAGGTGAAATCATTGACAGGAGAACCAGCTTTAGTGGCTTATATCTATTTTCTGAGCACTTGAGGCTAAAACAGGGCGATTTTGAAGTTTTAAGGACATTCTCGGCTATATAGCAAGCTTGAGGGTACTCTGGACTACAAGAGACCCTGTCTCAAAAACTAACTGAATAAATAATTGACGTTAGTAAATAGGAGAAATAATTTCTTACAAAATATATTTCTACAGTATAGAAGCATCTGCTGGATACCTTATACTTAGACCTAGAGATAAAGACAAAAAAACAGTTTTGGCTACATGTAGCTTACAAATCACTTAAAATTTTGAGGAAGGGGGTTTGGGTTTCATGAGCTTGATTTGATTTGATTATGAAATGAAGAAATTTATTCAAGCTAGGCATTTGTGTCTTGCATAACTACAGGAGTGTGCTATAGGACAGCCAGTATAAAGAGCAGGAACGGCTGCCCTAGAACAATAGACCTTTGTGCTGCACAAGGAGGGAGCTGTGAGGCCTCGCAGGAGCCTTCAGAAACCGTCCTGAGATCTAGTAAGGAAGGCTGCTGACACTCTGATGGGCATGGGTAAATTTGCTGTCCAGTGTTGTTGACACCTCACGGTCTTTTAAGATCTGAAATGATCATTTTCCTTTCTTGTTCAGTAATGTATGACTCGCATTTCTCCTTAAATGTGATATTAACAGTTTGTTAAAGAAATTGATAACGAGAAGAGGATGAGACTCCTGCAGTTTGTCACTGGGACCTGCCGACTGCCAGTGGGCGGATTTGCGGACCTCATGGGTGCGTATACAGGGGGGTTTGTTGGAGACTGCTTGCCTTGTTGCCGTGAGATAATTGTGTATGCAACAGATCAGACACAACAGCAGGTGTACCTGTTTTAACCAGCCGTGATTGACCTGGATTTTATGGACTTAAAGGTGATGTTTTAGTTCATACCTCAGTACATTTTTTCCCCTATTTTATAAGACAGGCTCTCATGCCGGGCGTGGTGGCGCACGCCTTTAATCCCAGCACTTGGGAGGCAGAGGCAGGCGGATTTCTGAGTTCGAGGCCAGCCTGGTCTACAGAGTGAGTTCCAGGACAGCCAGGACTACATAGAGAAACCCTGTCTCGAAAAAACCAAAAAAAAAAAAGAAAAAAAAAAAAAAAAAGACAGGCTCTCATGTACCCTAGACTGGCTCCAGACTCACCCGGTACACAAGGCTAATTCTGACAACACACCCATATATCTAAAATAATATAAAAAATTAAATATGTGTATGTGTGTGTTTGTTTTATCTTCTTAGGGCTAATCAGATGTCTCAACAGATAAAGACATTTTACAAGCCTGATAATTTGAATTAATTTCCAGGAACTCACATTAAGGTAGAAGGAAAGAAACACTCTACAAAGTTCTGACCTCCAGTTGTGCACTGTGGCATGCATGCAAGTGCATATACACATATACCATGTATTATTATTATATTATTTTTATTATTCACACAAGTGAATACATACAAACAACCTATGCCTGCATTATTATTATTATTGTGTTTTTCTTCCATAAAATTTCTCCATGAGGCCGGGCAGTGGTGGTACACGCCTTTAATCCTAGCACTTGGGAGGCAGAGGCCTCAAGAGTTCGAGGCCAGCCTGGTCTACAGAGTGAGTTCCAGGACAGCCAAGGCTACACAGAGAAACCCTGTCTCGAAAAAAACAAAACAACAATAAAAAAAATTCTCCATGAATCTAATATATTTTTTAAAAAAAATTTAAGTATGTTACATTCTTTTCTATTTCTTCCTCTTCACTTATTTTCTTAGACAGATAACTGGGGCTGGCCTCAGCTGCAGGAGAGGCTGGCTTTGACCTGGTCTTCGTATAGTATTTCCCAGAACTGAGATTACAGGCCTCAGGCTTCAAGTTGGATGTATTACTGTTTCATCTAATTTGAAAAAGCAGTCATGGCAGTGCCCATTATGACACATGGGATTCTACTGAATGTCAAAATCTTCTCTGTTCTATGTTAATGGAGCTGTTGCCTGCTTGTCTCTGTAGTTAGAGATACTGTAGTGAATGGAAGGAAGCATGCAAAGTGAGTGACCATCTTCTCTGTCCAGAACATTTTCTTACAGTCCTTGTTTTGTGATAACCATTGCTGTTCCCTTATCTCACTGGGATATATCACTGCTAGTGAACAGGACTCATTGTTACAGACACAAAGAACTACTAATCTCTGTTATTCTGGATTTAGTCAGTAGGACACAAGAACTTTTTGTGCATGGCTGTCCTATATACTTAGAACGTTTAGTTTCCTGACCATCTAGTTCAAAAAAGCCAGCAGCACTACCAGTCACTTTAATCACCAGTGAGTGCTCCCCAGGGAGCTATAGTGTCCGGTTAATGAAGCAGTACTTGGTGCTGCTGAGCAGCACAGCTGTATCTAACAAGAGAGCATTGTGGAGAGGTGAGCGCCCATCTGAAGCTCAGTTGTACAGGGTCTGTGAGCACAGGCCTTCCTGTTGAATTCATGGGGTAAAGTTTTGACAGTTGGATATTTATGTATTTTTATGTGAGCTGTTATTAAATATGTGATTGTGCTATTCTAGCTAAGGGATGATAAATAAAGCTGCAGGTTTTCCTCTTGGTATACATTAACAAAATGATTCTCGAATTTCATCACTTTTCGGAAGTGCCTGGAAGCTTGTTAAAATGTGTAGAGTGGCCTCTGTTCCTAGAGTTGTTACTGCAGTAGGATTGGGAGAGGGCCTGGGCATCCGTGATTCTGAATGGCAATACTGCTGTTGAACTGGGAAGCATAAAGAATTTCTGAACCAACAAGCTTTGTACTTTCATTATGTTCTAGGGAGTAATGGACCACAGAAGTTCTGCATCGAAAAAGTTGGCAAAGAAAATTGGTTACCCAGAAGCCATACTTGGTAAGCAAAATCAGAAATGTAGAAAACAGTCTTTTATTCATTTAGCCTCTGTCTACTTACTAGTAATGGCATAATTTAAATAATTTCCCCATAGCTTAACAACTTTACCAAGGCAGAATTTATGTATCACCCAATATAAAATTTATTTATTTGTATTTGGGTGTGTGTGTGGCTGTATTAGTGTATGTGCATCATGTTTAAGTCGCAGGTGTCCTGGCCACCCAGTGCAGCTGCTGGCAGTTGTCCCCAGGCCCTCCAGAAGAGCAGCAAGAGCTCTTAACCTCTGTGCTATTTCAGCAGTGCCCCACACCCCCCTTTGAGATAGGATTCCATAGCTCATGCCGCCTTCAACAGCCTCGTCTTTCTACTTCCCGAATGCTGGGGTTTCTAGTATACCAGGCAATGTAACCCATTGTGAGTTCAGGATATTCAGTAGACTTGCAGGGTAAGGCAAGCAGCCCTGCAGTTGTTGTGGAGTATACCCTCCAACTCAAGACAATCCCTGCCTGTCTTTTGCCGTGCACACCTTTTTCTGCCTCTCAAAGTTTAAACATGGGATTTAGAATTCTTGTACTTTTTCTCTGTAACAAGAAATGAAGTTTGAATTTAAGAATCCTTTCTTAGCAATATGGTAAACAGGATTATACTTCTTTTTGGTTTTCTTTTTGCAGTACTGGAAATTGAACCCAGGCATTTGCACATACTAGGCAAGCCTTCTGCTGACAGAGCTATATTCCTAGACCTTGTTTTCTGTTTTAAAATGCACTTTAACCTCATTTCCAAAAATGCACTAAACTAAAAATCAACCAGTCTTGATCTCATTTTCCTTTTTTTCTTTTTTGTAGTCTTGATTTCAGGTACAGTTAGTTTATATTGGAATTCAGTCTGCTGTCAAGCATATTTGGATTTTAACCATTATAGGCATGTGGCGTTTAGTGCTAATAAATGGGCTAACACAGCTGGGAAGGCTTCCCTGTCCTCCAGTGGCTGCTGTGTGCTCACTAAGCACACACTTGTAATCTCCAGCTCCTCATGACAGTCTTCTTTTTGTCTCTGGGACTTTGGTAGAGTCAAGTACTTTTTAAGTCAAGTACTTTTTAACTTGGAATCAGATCCTTCTCTCAACTGGCTTATTGTACTGAATGTAAGGAGTTACAGTGTATATCACAGTGAGTTCCAGGACAGCCAGGGCTATACAGAGAAGCCCTGTCTCAAAAATAAATAAATAAATAGATAGATAGATAGATAGATAGATAGATAGATAGATAGATAGATAGAGTTCCAGGACAGCCAGGGCTATACAGAGAAGCCCTGTCTCAAAAATAGATAGATAGATAGGTAGGTAGATAGATAGATAGATAGATAGATATAAATTATATGGCACTATTGTAAATGGTTTCTTGGGTTTTTTTGGGGGGAGGGGGTGTAAATTGTTTATTTTGTATAATACCTCTAGGGACACACTGTCCATTTTGTAGGGGACACTGGCAGCAGGCAGAAAAGACAGTGTCAGGAGAAGGGAGCTAGCTCCACACTGAGCTGTTGAGGTTTGGTATGTTGCTATGTATTCTAATGCTAAATTTTGTATCCTAAGGTCTAGACCTATGTGTAAATCCCCACTTTTACAGGCTTTTGTTGTGCAAACCTTGTTCCTCAATTTAAAACTGATGGTTAAATAAAACAGGTGGGTTCTGAGTTACCTGGTTGGGGGTGGAGAAGCTAGAGAGAATGAGGAGAAAGGATGTGAGCCATTCCAGGAGATGGACCATGAGCACTAGCGCACTCCTGGCCAGGAGAACCAGCAAGTATCTGAGAAACACCACTTGGGGGGGGGGGGGGGTGCGGGTGTAGCCAGGCCCGCAGTTTGAGAGGTAGATGAGAGGTTGCTCCTCAGTAATGGTCAAAGCCAAATAAAGTAACCATTGTCTGAGTCTCACATGTTTGTGAGCTAGTCAGGGATAAGATTAAACTTGGTTCTACTACAGAAAGGAGATTTGATTTTAATGTAAAACATTTTTTACATTCATGAGCCTATTTGATTGTCTGCATATCTGATGTGTGTGGGCATGGAGACTGCAACATGTGGTAGGAGGTCAGAGGACGCTCAAGAGTCAGTCAGTTTCTTCTTCACCATCTGAACCCGAGGCAGTAAGCACTTCCCCAGCTGAGCCATTTCACCAGCCTAGGAAGGAATTAGGTTTTTTATTTGTTTAAGGTAGGGTCTCATGATGTAGCCCAGGTCAATCTCAAACTTAGGATCCTTTTGCCCCATCCTTAATATTCTGAGTTTATTGGCAAGATGTGGACCACTATGCTCAGTTTTGGAGATTTTTAAAAAATGAGCTGGGGAGATGGCTCTTACGTGACTCATCCCCACCTACAACTCCACTCTAGCCTCAAAGGGCACCACACAAATGTAGCATGTAATCAACACAGACAAACAGATACATAAAGTAGATTTTCTATTACACTTGTACATGTGGAGAGCCATGAGGGAGTTCCTTCATTTGCACCACATGGGTCCCAGGGATTTAACTTGGGTCATCTGACCTGCTGAGCCATCTGAGAATATAACTGATTATGCTGAGCCATCTAAGAATATAACTGACTTTGCACTCATGTTGTTCACGTATGTTTTAATTGACCAGCTCTTCACAAACATGCTGACAAAGAGGGAACAAAACTCATAAGTTTATCTTCCATTTTGAGTAATCTTTTTTCTTCTCTGGTTGAGCATTCACCTAGCTCTTGTTCTAAAAGTATCTTTAGGACAGACTCATTGCTACCTTATAAAGACAGTATTGCACAAGTGTGAAGATACTGTTCAAACAGGGGATGGTGGCATAAAGTTTGTAATTCCAGTGCTTAGAAGTAAAAAGGCAACAGGGCTAGAAGTCCAAGATCACACTCAACTATATAGTGAGTATGAGGGCAGCCTGGGCTATAACATACAAAAACCTGACCCTGCTAAAAAAATCTTACAGCTAGGCTGGAGAAATTCACAGCTAAGAATAGAACAGAAAACTCTAGAAGAAACAAAGTATTAGATGAGAGTCGTTTTTATTTTAGTTTATTTGTCTGGATTTTTTGGAGACAGATCTTACTATATAGACCAGGCTGGCCTAAAATGCACAGAGGTTGTCCATCTGCCTCTGCCTCTTGAGTGTTGGGATTAAAGGCTTGCATCACCACAGCTGGACTATCATTTCTTATTCTAACGTGATATACCTAAAACCGCCTTCAAAATCTGAAGTGTTTCATGTATGGCCATTTACAGTAAGATTGCTGACCACTGGTCTACAGTGGGTAGTTGGGACATCATGAGAAGACTGGCATTTCCTGAGGGTCTGCTAAGCACCTGCATGGTGCTGTGTGCTTGTTTCTGAGTCTACCACAGGGATGGGTGTTGCTCTCTGGCATGAATCTTGGAAAGGTAAAAGGCAGTTGCTTGAAGGCTGCGTGATTCAGGCGCACATCATCAGACCTCTGAGGTGCAGCTGTGGGGCACTGCCTGTGTGCATCTTTGTATCTTTCCTTTTCTCAAGCCAACAATTCTTTCTTTCAGTTTTAACCGCCTGGACCTCCCACCTTACAAGAGCTATGAGCAGCTGAAGGAAAAGCTGTTATTTGCCATTGAAGAAACTGAAGGATTTGGACAAGAGTAATTGTTTAGACCTTAAGCTACCAGAGGCCAGGGACTTGTCTGCAGTGTCTGTCCCCTTCCTTCTCTGCCTGTTGCACATCTTATTGTAAACTTGGACTGTGACTAGAGAGTTACCTGAGAGTAAGTAAATTAATGTTATCGTTGAGATCTTCCAGTCATTCTGGATTTCCACTCAACGTTTCCAGAAAGCAGATCTACAAACTGTAGTCAGAAACTTAACATGAGATTTAACACAGCGAGGAAATTTCCCTCGTCTTATTCCACTAGATTGTTCCCTTAACAACAGTTTGCTGTATGTCCGAAGTCTCACTTGGGCGTAGGTCTCTTAGTGGGTGTTGTAAAGGATTCTGCAGGGACATCTAGGAAACGCAATACACAAGGTCTTCCTCTAAAGCCTCGCTCAGAGGTGCAAGCTTAACTCAGTGTCTGGGCACATGAGCAGCTGCTGCTTGTGCTCTCCCGCTCGTCCCAGCCTGGCCTGACTGTTGTTTTTCATTCCTGGAGCATGAATCAGTGCACCGTTCTGATGCTATTCCTGGAAGTGACGCAGGACTTGCATTTTTCTACAAAGTAGTTTTGTCTATTTGAATTCAGGGAAAACTTGGTCCCCGCCAACATATGACCATACCTCTCTTCATTCAGTTTGTAATTGTTCTATTGCCTTGCAAATACTAAACTTTACAAACAGTATCAGCACTGTGGTTCCTTCACGTTTTTAGAAATTAACCTAGAATTAAAATAAGTTCAGATGAATTCATCTAAGATCATTCTTGATTTTTAAATCCTACACATAAATTGAAGCTTTACGGTGTTGACGTAATCCAACGCCTTAGTTACATTTCATTATTGCTAAACTATTCAAGTTGCAACCATTTCCTAACACAAATGGAGGTCAGTGGTGCAGACTCTGCAGTCACAACAGCGTCCAGCAGCCACACAGCTGCGCTGTCTTCACACTCCACTCCTGACACTCAGGAGTAGCCGTGTCTACCCTCTTACATGGTCCTGATCTACAATATTTTTCTCACCCCTAAAAATTGTAGATTTCCCTTTTCTTTCCATGACTCCTTTATCTTAGACTGCTCCTTTAGTAACTGATGAATGCACTTTGACCTTCTCTGTAGGTAATTTACCTTGGCTTAGCATTAGACTGTCAGGATGGTTGCTGCCACAGACTTTTTGGGCAGCAAGATGAAACCTCAGCCAGGTGAGTCCCTATTGTAGCCAAATCCCAAAATCAGCCTTATTTCTCTAATGGGGACCTTGAAATGTGTTGGTGGCATAGCATAAAGCCAAGAACACCGAGTGTGACAAACCCCTGTCCCATAGGAAAGAAAGTGTTTCTGTGTCCCTAGCTGCTCATCCTGTTCTCATCCTGGGACAGTTTGAACTCGTGCAGCTGTGCTCCTTAACACTGCCATCCTCAGCAGAGACGTGACAGACGGGTTGCCTCCTCAAGCAGTGACCAGTGAAGGGAGAGCTCAGCTCCTCCCCAGCCCTCTTTTCACCCTAATACCACAAGAAATACAGGTCATCTCTAGAAGCCCTAGTTCTTTCCAAAGTAGGAAATCTCTGCCTTTTTGTTGGTAGGGTTAAAAAAAATGTATATGCTAATTGCTTTGTCTTACAGAGCGAATGTCTGCCAACTACCCATTCACTACATAGGCCTGAACTTTGGTAATAAATGGCTATAAATATTAAGCCTTCTACAAAGACTTCCTATTGAATCCAATTCTTGTACTAAAACATAGTTATCTACCATATTCACTAGAGATTTATGAGATTAAATTAAGAGATAATGTAAGAAAATAGACTTTGTTGATTCTGCATAATGCTTCATGATTCATTTAGGGACCTAGAAATATTATGTGAAAATGTATAAATATCATCCAAAAGGCTTTCTGCCCTATATTTTTAAAATACAGAAGTTATATTTGAAGTAGTCCTGGCCCTAGTTCTATAGGGCTTGGCTATTTAATATTTTTATGGAAGAAACGTTTAGTTCTGGAAAAGGTAAATGCTTGTATATATTTTTGCAGCCCTGGAGTCTCCCAACTCCATTTCTTCCTTTAATTTAATTGATCACATGTATATGTCTTCCCTGCTGTGTTAGAAAAACGGGGGCTGGATATCCCAGGAATCAGAGCGTATATAAGATAATGCACCTAAACAGCAGACATATTTACCAGATGCTCTCAAATTTTGGTCCAAAATGAGTATTTGGGAATAGATTTATTGTGAATGTTTAATTAGCGATTTTCCTTAAATCTGGACTAAGTTGCTTTTAAGACCTTTTTCTCTGTAAGCATCGTAAATGCTAATCAATCTGTTAAGTTTTTTTTTTTTTCTTACTGCATGTTACATTGAAATAAAAACAGAGTAAAATGAGCATTTGCCTTTTCGTCTGCTCTTTTGGTGGGTTCCACAGGGTCCAGATGGAAGAGCTCGGGGCTCTCGTCCAGTGGAGTGATAGAGCTGACAGTTGTGAACTCCTTCGGCCTTCTACCATCTTCATGCGCAGAATTCAGTTTCCTAAGACTTAGAGTAACTGTTAAAATTGGGGTGCAGCCGGGCGTGGTGGCGCACACCTTTAATCCCAGCACTTGGGAGGCAGAGGCAGGTGGATTTCTGAGTTCGAGGCCAGCCTGGTCTACAAAGTGAGTTCCAGGACAGCCAGGGCTACACAGAGAAACCCTTGTCTGGGGTGTGTGTGGGGGGGATTGGGGTGCTGACTCCTCACCCAGGGGTTGGCTCGTCTGCCCACAGAGCTCTCACCCAGCCCTCTCTGCCATGTTTTACTTATCTGGTTAAATTACTTGACATGTTATCAGGGTAATATTTTTGCCTGTTTGGGATCTAAATTTCTTTAAGATTCACTAATTCTTTGCAGTACTGTTGGTATTTCCAGCTACCATCAACCCTTCCTGTTTTTCCTTTAGACTTTCAAATGTTTGTCTGTCAGTGTTTTCATTAGGTAAGCCAGGGAATGGGACACTGTCTGTCCCTGTGCTGACCTAGCCTCCCTTTGCTCTCTCAGACTGTGATTTAAAATGCTCAGGTGACCACACATCATAGCGAGCCAGGTTTCTAAAGTCCTTCAAGAGGTTGTAAGACTAGTTACAATTAAAGGTTTTTTGAGTCCTTCATTTTGCATACTTTTTCTGTTTTTTTGTTTTGTTTTGGTTTGGTTTGGTTTGGTTTTTTAAGGGAAATGGTGTATATCACTTGCACGTGACATCTTTTATAGTGGCTTGTCAGCAGCCTGTCTGGGCTGTGAGGTTGTAGAGAAGTGCAGAGCTGCTACTCAGGGGCAGCTGGATGAGGCTAACTGCAATGGCCTTCGTTGGAATTGCCTTTCTCATACAATAAAAACTGGTCTGTGATGTTTAGACTGGGGAGATGATTCAGTCAGTAAAATGTCTGCCACACAAGCATTGTGACATAAATTTGGGTTTACTGTACTCATGTAACAGCCTAGTACAGTGACTGGCCAGCACTGGCAGAGAGAACAGATTCCTGAAGCCCTCTGGCCTGATAGGCACCATAGCTGACTAGTAGGTAAACTCTAAATTCAGTGAGATCCTGTCTCAAAAGACAAAACATACCTGCCTGGTGAGTTACAGTGGGTGGTATCACACTCAAGACTACATAGGAGGCTCAAATTCAATCCATGATAGTGGGGTGAGAGCTAGACCCCGGACGGCTGGAGAAGGTGGGAGGGGACTTGGATGAGAGGTTAAGTGTAACCACAATGTATTGTATACTGTTGTGCCCAGACTATGGGGCCCCCACAGACCACCAGAGACCACCAGGAATCCAAGTCATATGCAGAAGCAGAGAGTCTTTATTCAAAAGCTCATTCTCAGACCCTCCAGCCTCTCCAATGCAGTGGATGGGTACAGAAGGTTCTGAGCTGGTGTCAGCCTTGCCTTTTATACAGTTTAAACTGGGTAAGGGCTTTCCAACCTGACAGTTACATGATTGGATGACACTTCAGAAAGCATACATTGCAGAAAAATTTTAGCTAGCATCATAAACTTTGCTATACATATTAAATTGTGGTTAACTCATTAGCCCTGGAAATTACACTGGGCATTTCCCATATCAAGCATGGAGTGGCAGTTACTTGGGAGCTGGTGTGTGTGTGTGTGGGGGGGGGGTATCTTCATTCCTAGAATAAGCTGTGTTTTTTTTCCAGTTACCAAGTTCAAACTGAGGACAAGCTGGGTATAAGATGGAGTGTGAACACAAAACAGAATTAGCTGGATGGGCCCTTCATTCCCCTCTTCACAAGTACCTAAGAGGGCCCAATCGTGGGGCTTGAGTAGTTACCACGACCTCAAGGTTTAATAATTGATAATGAGGCCTAAGTACTATAAGTTGGACAGTATTGACTCAGTCTTTGACAAAGTTAATAAGAATACAAGGTCCAACAGTAACAGGAGTGTCCAAGTCAGAGAAGATACCAGTGTAGTTAGCCAGGGGGACCCCTTGAATAAACTTTCATACAATCCCATAGAATGTTCTCCTTCTAGCTGCCCGTTCGGCCATGTTTTCTCTGACAACTCCCATGTAACCTGCATGCGCACAGCATTCTTCTCATAGGGCTACACAAATCCCTCCTTGTGGGAAGTCTAAGCCTCTGCGACTTTGCAAAACCACTTTAGCTACGAAAGAGATTGACTTTTCTAGGGCTGTCATCGATTTCTCTAATCTTTGGACATCTCCATCAATGGCCCCTCATAAGGAGCAGTAGTGTGCACCGTGTAATACCAAAGCAGTGGCCCCTGTTCTTATAGCTTCTGTGATGCCGATGCCTAGGAGGGTTGGCAAAATGATAGAGAGCTGTAAGGGGTTCCCTCTTAAACCTGCTGTGAGGACTTGGAGTGAGGTGGCTGAGAACTACTTCTCAGGAATAGTAAGACCCTAGGGACTGGCTTGAGTAGGACTTAGAAGTCAGAGGAGGCATGAAGAGCCTCCATGTGGGGCTGGAGGTCCTGAGTTCAATTCCCAGCAACCACATGGTGGCTCACAGCTATCTGTAATGGGATCCGATGCCCTCTTCTGGTGTGTCTGAAGACAGCTACAGTGTACCAGTGTACCACACATAAGAAATAGATACATCTTAAGTGTGGATGCAAGGGGTTAAACCTGTTGAACAGGCCCACCAGGCACCTTCTGGCTGGACTAAATAATAACCATTTCAGTAGTCCCACAGAACAGTCTGAACAGACAGGTGTGAGTACCACTGGGGTACTTGGTGACCTATGCATAACCCTTGCCCCTTGGGGTGGGGCTTAGCACTTAGGCATAGCCAGCAATCAGAAGTTCATTCACTGTGGATAACATTTAGAACCTCATAAATAGCTTCCAGCAAATTGAAGAGGTTTGGCTCTTCATTGGTCTGATTGCCTGATGTTTGGGTATCTGAACTGGAACCTGGTGCAAGAGGATAATGTGCAGGGTGTGGTGGAGCCATTATTGGATTGGGTCCCATACCAAATGAAGTGGACTGGAACACTTGTCTATTTAATTTTATAGTAGAAAGAGCACCCACATCATCCGTGAACATTGGTATAAATCCTTAGGCTCCAAGTCTTACCTGCCTCCCAATCTGTACCCTTTTTCCTTTCTTCCATAAAGCAAACAAGTATTGGGTTACATACAGGGTCTGTCCCACACCCCATTATGAAAATATATTTTATCACAAGGAAGGCCCCCCAGGATTCCAAACTACCATTATGAGGTCATCTGGAATTGAGGCCATCTACCAAAGGCGTTCTGTGCTCACCCAGTCCCAAGACTTACAGAAATATCCCTTGGCACCCCCACACTTGTCCCTCCAAGTTTTTATCTTGTTCTTATGGCCTGGACAAACATAAAAATGGAGTTTGTGGATAAAGCTGTCTACCCTGCCATTCTGAATTAATGATTTGAGATTGAAGGTAAGATTGGAGAACCAAGTTCCAAGGGGAACTGTCTTATTTGACTGGGCGAGGATGTTCCAGTGAATGCATCGCTTAGGACTCAAATTCCAAGGCCGACATGGGTTGGTATCTGGAAAGGTGGAAGAAGCTAGAACAAGAAACAAACCTAGGAACATTGAGTTTTAGATGGATGTCTGCTAGGGTGTGACATCCTCCAGATCTGAATGAGGGTTGGCTAGGCAAGCATGAGTGTGATGAATCCAAGTAACAATCCTGTCAACTTTGAGAGAGAGCAATGGGAGAAGTCAGCACAACTATATATGGTCCTTTCCAACGTGATTCCATGGATTGTCTTTGATATCACTTGGTGAACACCCAATCACAGGGCTGGTGGTTGTGCAGAGTAGGTAGGGCCACAGCTCCTTCTGCATGTGAGCAAGAGTCTCGAGAAAATCAAGAATTTGTCTACTAGCAAACTCAGTTAATACCTCTAATTTCAGGTTAGGAATTATGGGAGGGGGCCTCCCATATATGATCTCAAAGGGGGTTAGGGTCAACGTGTAAGATGTGTTCCTGACCCTATAGAGGGTGAAAGGGGGAAGAACCGCCCAGTCCCACCAGTCTCTATGGTCAATTTGGTAAGGGTCTCTTTTAGAGTTCTATTCATCCTCTCTACCTTTCCAGAGCTTTGGAGCTTATAAGCACGATGTAATTTCCAACCCACCCCTATGGCCTTGGCCATTCCCTGGGTTACCTGAGCGGTGAAGGCAGGTCCATTATCAGAGCTCAGCATGACAGCCATACCATACCTGGAAAGGATATCTTCTAATATCTTCTTGATCACTGTCTAAGCAGTTTCATGTTTAGTAGGGAAGGCCCCAGTCCATCCTGAAAAAGTATCTACAAGTACTAATATCTGTATCCATATTTGCCTGGTTTTACCTTAGTGAAGTTCATTTCCCAGTGGGCATCCGGTTTGGCGCCTCTCTGTCAGGAGCCCTTTTCTTTGGGCTGATTGCCCACGTTGGTAAGCTTGCAGGTAAGGCACTTGGAGGCAATTTGTTCTATCAAAGATCTTAGATGAATAATTTTTAAATTCACATGTCGAATGAGTTCTGTTTCCCGTGTACCCAGGTGGGTCATCTCATGAATGTGCTGGAGCAGGTTCCAAGTGAGGGTGTCAAGCAAGTGTAGCTTATAGATGCCTGGCATGCCCTAGCCTCTCGGCTTGTGAGATATAGGTAGTTTATTTCTGATATAAGCAATGCCCTCCTTAGAATATAGGATCTGGCAACTGAAAGGCCAGAGTTGGCAAGGGATTAGGGGTGGTGGCCTTTGCGGCTGCACGTGCCCTCTAGTTACCTCTTGATGGCTGGGGCAATGTACAATTGCCAACTTCTTGGGTAGCCAGAGGACTTGCACTAAGTCTCTGTGAGAACCAGATTGGGCTCTTGTATCCACTAAGAATTTGTTGGGTTTCCTCTCCACCTTATTGGTTACTCTAGGTCCAGGGAGAGGGACTGAACCCTATCTCCCCTAGTCACTTAGCTCCTCTATTTCCATCACTTTCACTTGACCCTCCTCTGTTTTTTGGGGTGGGGGGGTGTGCGTTGGTCCTTGATCCAATGTCCCATCTCTTTACAGTATGCACAATAATTCTTTTGGAGTCAGAGCTTGTCCCCATTGGTAAGAGTAGGCTTCTTTTGTCTCTTGCCAGAAGTTGCAATTATCGCTGTTTCTCTGTTTTGGAGTTAGCTGTTGCTGCAAGTAGAATTTTAGTCAAATCTTGAGTCTGCTGGGCCCTTTGTAACTTACATTTATGTCTGGCAAAGCTTGGTTGACAAAAGCCATCATCACAGTGGCCAACCTATTCTCTGGCACTTGTGGGTTTAATGGTGTGTAGGTGTGGAATGCTGTCATGATCTTTCTAGAAAGCCTGCAGGGGACTCCCTATCTTCCTGTATAACATCTCTTATTTTAGTCAAAATTGGTTGGGCTGTGAGAAGCCGCCAGGAGAACAGACATTAGAGTCTGGCAGTAGTAGACTCAGAGCCTCTCCTTAGCTTCAGCCCTCCCTCTTTTCTGTGATAAAGAAAACCTGCAGTAGTTGTTGGCAATCATCCCAAGTATGTTGATGGGTGAAAATCACAGTCTAAAAGGTTCATGAAAGCCTCTTGCCTTTCTGAAAAAGAGGGGTTTTGCCTCTTCCAGTTGTATAAATCATTAGTGGAAAAAGGCCAGTGTTGCATAGGTCGGTTCTCCTGGTCATCTGGAGGCTCCGTGGTCCTAAGGGAGAGGGCCACAGTGGTATCTGCTGCCTCCTGTTTGGTCTGTTCCCTGGCTGTTCCTACCCTAGTGTGTGGTGGACTAATTGAGGGTACCCCTCTGTAGGCTTGGGAGGCTGGCCCTTCTGACCTGCAGAAAGTCGATAGTCTGCCCTTTCTAACTTCTGGCCCTGAATCTCTAGCCCTATTTTTGAAGTCTCTACATTTGTCTAGGAAAACAGTCAGAGAGTCATCTGAGTGTGTCCCCTTGTTTTAAGTTCAAACACAAGAAGATGGTAAGCCAGACAAGACACAGACAACAGCCAAAAATATATAATAATACCAATGCAGATGGTATCAAAAGCTGGGTGTGATGAAGTGGGCATGACCAGAGGAACTAGGGGGAATCCAGTCCCCTACTGATGTGCCAGGAAAGAAGGCAAAAGGATGGGTGTGTTTTCCTTCAAAACTGAACCAGCAGAAGGAAACTTCAGTGAGTTTTTTTAATATGCTGGTCTGACAGCAATTGGTAGACAGAAACTACAGCCCCTACTAGGTCTTCTTTGTTCAAGGAGAGGGTCTCAGTCCCTTGTTAGTTCCTGTTCAGCAAAGAGTGGCTTTAGGCAGGGAGGCTTCCTAAGAACTTCAGGGAAATACCTAGACAGTTTGCAGTCTTATCTGTAGGTCACTTAACCGCCATGACGTTATTCTTCCTGGTGAAATCAGACCTTTTCTCTGTCTTCCCTCATATAGCCCAGCATATGCACAGCATCCCAGGCTGGCAATAGCAGCTGTGCCGGACATTGGTGACTATGACATATTCTATTTCTGGCTATTTGCAGAGAGGCATGGTTACCTAAAGAAAAATAGCTCAAAATGTTTTAATAAAATGTACAGAATAAATAGGGTTCGAAATAGAATCCAGGATTTTTGTCTTACTCCAAAACCCTTTTATAATATATTGCTATTATAAGTGGAAGCCCTTCTTCCCATAGGCAACTCAGTCTTACTGTCTATTCAGACTCCAAGTCCTATCAAATAATCCTTCATAATGTAATCCTCACCCAGAGCTGCCCCATCCTGCATTCTTGTCTGGAGGTGACAGTCCTTGCTCTAACTAATTCCCCGGATGTCTAGGGGTTCATTCACACTAGCACTTCTACAATTATTTGGAATGAAGACCTGGAGGTGAGGGACATTATACATTATTTCCAGTGTTCAGTAACCATTTCTTTGTTTATGATATATTTTTAAGTGGTTTTCCTGAGTAGCCCTGGCTGTCCTGGCCCTTTCTCTGTAGATGAAGCTAGCCTCCAGAGCAGAGATCCACCTGCTTCTGCCTCCCTAAAGTTGTGCACCGTTACACCCAACCTCCAGTCTTTGCAGACACCACACTCAACATACAATCCATGAGCCACCATGTGTGTTCTGGAAATTGAACCCAGGTCCCCAAGAAGAGCACCAAGTGCTCTTACCCAGTAGCCCTCCCCGCTTTGAGACCGTCTTTGTAATCCAGGTTGTCCTGAAACTATGAAAATTAGGCTGCCATCAAACTTACAGAAATCCTGAATGCTGGTGTTAAAGGCATGTACTAATGGCCCTTTAAAAAGCTATTTTGAGGAAATTTTAGAGTTGCCTGCACTTTTAAAATCTAACTTTCTCCAGCATTGCCCCAGCTGATCTGGTACAGTTATTGAAACTAACAAATTAGTGTGGTAGCACCTTAATTACACCCCCTACTCAGAGTCCACATTTCTCTACCACTGTTCTCATTTGTGGCCATTCATTATATTTCATGACCTTGAGATTTTGTTTTGTTGGGGGTTGCTTATGTTTCTGCTTTGGAGACAAGCATCCATCTGTGAAGCCCAAGCTGGCCTAGAACCTGCTATCCTGCTTCAGCCGTCCAAGTGCTGAGATTACAGCTGTGTGCCAACCAGACCTGATTGACTTTGAGATCCTCCTCACCCCAGTACATCCTTTTGGAGAGAGTGCTGTTCAGTGCCATGGAGCAGTGGTTCTCAACATGTGGGTGGGTCATGACCCCTTTGGGGTCGCATATCAGATATCCTGAATATCAGATATTTATATTACAACTCATAACAGTAACAAAATTAGTTATGAAATCATTGTATGGTTGGGGGTCACCACAACCTGAGAAACTGAATTAAAAGGTCAGAGTATTAGGAGGGTTGAAGACGATTGCCTTAGAGAATATCCCTCAATATGGGTTTAATTTTCTTAAGATTGGATTTTAGTGGCAAATGCCAGGGAGGTCATGTTCCCTTAGTCCATCATAACAGGTGCACAGGACATCAATACAGATACCGTTATCCTTGGTCTGATTTAGTGATGTCTGCTGCATTCTTAATGCAAACCCCACTGAGGAAAAGATACTTGGAAGTAGATCATCAGGCTTGGTGTCAGCAAGTCCCATTGCGGGAAGAAACGTTCGTGAAGAAAGTGGTGGTGCCAATCACACAGTGAGGCTATTGAGGTAAGCTATGCGACTTTTCCTGCGACAAAGGTTCATTACATGCCAGTGTTTTAAGCTAGGTTTTCTGCTAGAAACCCGGATATTTTTCATAGCCTGCAAGAGTACACAATGACCAGAGGACAAGACAGGTCTCTGGGAAAACTGGTCCTCTAAAGAGGTGAGAAACTGGCAGGGCAGAGAAGTAAAAAAGTTTCTTTCAAGAAACACAGGCATGCAGTGGAGCTCGCGACCCCACATCTTACACGCCCAGGACAGCCTTGACTAATTCATCCCAGAGCTTGTTCCTGGGATGCCCAACCTCGGGGCTGCCCATGTCCTCAGCTCATTTAGGTTCCTGCTCTCTGCTTCAATCTGGGCCAAAGGGAGTTCAGCAACAGTTGGCCTCAGCCCAGGGACCTGGATTGAATACTGGAAACACGCCAAGACTTGACATCTCCTCCTCACCGCTGGAGAGGAAATTCTCCCCAGCAGCTTCCTTCTTCCCCAATGGGTCGAGTCCTTGCGTCGCGGACTCCCGTCAGCCCGCCCCATCACTGCTGGCCCCTGATAGGCTGCTCGATCTGTCCGTCTCCACAAAGGACTGTGCGCAGGCTCAGAAGGGCGGGGAACGCGGCTAAGTCTTGGCGATTTGGAGCTGCAGGATCCGTCCGAGATGGTGAGTGTCCTCCCAAGGCGGCGATAGCGGGCTGCGGCCGCCCGGCGTGGCCATCCCCCGGTAGGGGTTCTGGTCGTTGGGCGTCGCCCCGCGGGACCCGGGGATGCGGGCCTTTAGTCCCAGCCGAGGCGGAGCGACCGGAAGCTGGTCTGTGAGCGGCCGCCCCGGAGGCCCGCCCTCCGGCTCGATTACAGTTTTGCATTTTGGTCAGTGTTGGGAGACCCCGGCCGGGCTGCGACGTTTTCTGAAGTCCGGCATATGGCAGGCACCATGGGCGTAAGCGCTTACGTGCGTGGCCTTTCCTCCTCCGCTCTGGGAAGTAGGTACGGCCATTAGGGCCATCTTCACACTTGGAATCCTAACCTAAGGCAGCCGTCCCGGGGATTCGAACTCTGCAGGCTTGACTGCCGCCTGTGGGTTCAGTTTGGCGTTGGGGTCCACTTTGGGGGCAGGGTGGTGCTTTTAACCCTCACAAGTGTACAGAATTTAAAAGGCCTTTTCCGTCGTTAAACCAAACCTCAATCTTATTTACAACGGGTGCACGCTTGCAATTCCAGCACTGGGAAGGCGAAGGCAAAAGGATTTGCAGTTGGAGGGCAAGCTATTTTTGTTTTTAAAGTTAAATATTTTATGTATATAAGTAGTGTTTTGCTTGTATGTATTGTTAAGTGTTCCTGCTGCTATAGAAGGGTTTCGTGGGTACTCCTCGGAAGCCCAGGAACCACACAGCTCTGAGGGGAGAAGGTGTCCCATGGAAGGGCATCCTGAGGCACGGGGCCAGGAAGCACACAACTCCGAGAGGAAGTCTCCTCAACAGCAGGGAGGGTATCCCCAGCTGAGCCGAGTAGTTCAGGAGTCTCATTGCAGGGACAAATCCAGGGTGTGGAGGGATGAATCCTGGGGTGGCTGTCTCTGCTCTGGGGAGTGGGCAGCAGGACACTAAACAAAGAAGAAGTCTTATGTAGGGTTTCTTAGGTGGCAGAGCTTCTCAGGGCAGAGATTTCCAGAGTGAGAATTGGTTGGGATTTGGGGGAGCTCTGGGATTGGTAGGTTTTCCTGTCCAGGCATTGGTGGCTTGTTTTTGTTGTTTTTGTTTGTTTGTTTGTTGCCCCCTTTTTCCTTCATCAGGACCATTGAGCTAGGATGGGAAGGCCTTCCCAACTGCAGGCAGCTTTGGCTGAGGTGCCATCACTGTTGAACTGTTTGGGGAGGCCAGAGAGGACATGGTACCAGGGGTACCTCCTGATGGCTGAGGCAGCTCCTGTGAGGGCTCCTGAGGCAGGAGCAGAGGTGCAGCCATTTTGACAGCTGCAGCCTGCTGCTTAGGGAATACATGTCTATGTATAATGTGCCTGGAGAGGCATCAGATGGGGACTGGATTTCCTGATGCCTGTGAGCCACCATATAGGTGCTGGGAGTCAAATTCACTCCTATGGAAGAAAATCCAGTGCTTTTAATTACTAAGCCATCTTTTTAGCCCCAGAAAACTAAGCAACTGAGAAGGAAACAGACTGGCATCACCTAGACAGTGGTTATCAACCTCAGTCTCAGCCCACAGGGATCACATACCAGATATTTAGAGTTATGAAGTAACAGGGAAATAATTTTGTGGCTGGGGGTCACTACAACATGAGGAACCATATTAAAGGGTCGCAGATTGGGAGGGTTAAGGACCACTGAGCTAGAGGCAACTACGTAGGTACATTGTGTATGGTGTTCTTATTCTGTTTTTGTTGTGTCCAGCATCGATTGTTCAATTAGGGGTCTGTGATTTTCATGGTATCACGAAGAATGTCTCTACATCATCAAAAACAGTATTGCTTCAAATCTATGCAGTTATTTTCCACAACACTCACCTGTAAAAAAATTTTAATAGGAAACTGTAGAGATGGGCTCAACCATTGAGGGTATTTGTCGTTCTTACAGAAGATTCAGGTTCAATTCCCAACACCCACATGTCTGCTCACATCCGTTTGTAACGCCACTTCTAGATCTGACACCTACTTCTGACTTCTGCAGGCTCCTGCATAAGTCATACATACTGCATATATAAAGTAAATACATCAATATATTTTTAAAATTTTAAATAGCATATTCACAGTTTTAATACAAAAGGATCTAAGTGAAAAATTGCTCTCTCATCCATCCCTAATCCCAGCTTCAGTCTCCTTCAGGAACAACCAGATTTGTGTGTGTATGTGTGTGTGTGTGTGTCTGTCTGTCTGTCTGTGTTGTCTGTGTGTCTGTCTGTCTGTCTATGTCTTTGTGTGTCTGTATGTGTGAATCTCCCTCTGTAGACCAGGGAGTTCTTTATACAACAGAATGTGTATATATATCTGAAAGTTCCTCTGTAGGCCAGGCTGGCCTAGAATTCACAAAGATCTGCCTGCCTCCCAACTCCCAAGTTTTGGGGTTAAAGGTGTGCTCCAGACAGGACCCCCCGCCCCCCGGAGTAATTTACATAAGTGTATATGTGCTGTTTTTTTCATACATGGTAGATTTCTATAATCAGTACTATATTGTTTGCATTCATAAAATTACTACATATTTAGATGAACATTCCAAATGAACTCATGTGGCCCTGTTGTACATGATCTGTAGGAGGTGCACATGGTCATTCTTACCCCTCCCCCAAGCTAACCACTGTTGGCAGCTGGGCACGCTTCCTTTTTGATATGTTTGGTATGTGGGACTATTTTCTTATTTGTGCCTTATATAGTGCACAACTTGCCATTTAACCAAGGATGACTTTGAACTTCCAATCCTCCTGCCTCTACCTCCTAAATGCTGGGATTTGGGGTATGTGCCACCATACTCATTAGTGTAATTTTGGTCATAAAGTTTACTTTATGATACATGATACTATAAAGATGTTTATTCTGATCTGAAGCAAGGGCTTAGTGATTAAGAGCACATACTACTCTTCCAGAGGAACAGGGTTAGGTTCCCAGTGCCCACATTAGACAGGACACAACTGCCTCTAACTCCAACTCTGGGGAACCAACACCCTCTTCTGGCCTTATGGGTCACTACACTCATGTGCACAAACCTACAGACATGATTATAAATTACATATACCACACACATTATATGTGTGTGTATGTATGTATGAGTGTGTGTGTGTTCATTGATTCATTCCTCCATTCACTTAAATACCTGCTGTTGCCAGATGTGATGGCTTATATTGTACTACCAGCACTTGGGGAGCAGAGGCAAGTGGGTCTCTATATTAAATGCCAGCTTGGTCTACATAGTTTCAGGTCAGTCCGTGCTGAATAGTGAGGCCCTGTCTTTACACACGCACATACCCCAAAAGAAAACCAGACTATCATTACAAGAGCCTGTGAATCTGAGGCCCCACTCATAAAGCTCAGATCATATAAGAACACACTCATACTCATTCCAAACACACACATACACACACCTACCTTTTACAAACCTTTCTAAGGCTGCACAGTACCCTAAGCTCATACATTTAGTTTACTTTCTTCTACAGACAGTGCTGGCAGTAATTGCCTTTATCTTTGACACTCCTGCCATATAGAACTATTCTATAGGATAGTTTATATTGGTGGAAGCTGCTCATTAGAACTATTAAATAAAATCACACTTTTTGTCCAGGTTTACTCTAGCACGTAGCTGGTTTCCTCTTTTCCTGTTTTTTCTTAACATGTACATCTTCAAGATCTCCATATTTGGTATTTATTTACTGCCTAAAAGCATTTAACCAAACCTTACTGTTACATCGTTATATGTATTTTTGGTTTTTCAAGACAGGGTTTCCCTGTGTATCGTTGGCTGTCCTGGAACTCACTCTGTAGTCCAGGCTGGTCTCAAACTCACAAGAGATCAGCCTGCCTCTTCCCCTAAGTGGTGGGATTAAAGGTGTGCACCATCACCCAGCTATGATAAATTATTTGTTTACTATATAATAGTTGATAAAGTGGTGTGTATGTGTGTGTGAGTGAGTGAATATGGAGTGCTAGCTGTCCATGTATGCATGTATGAATGTGTGTGTGTGTGTATGTATATGGAGTGATAGCTGTCCAGGAACTTGCTATAGAGGCCAGACCAGCCTCGATCTCTGATATCTACTGCCTCTGCTCCCAGAGTGTATCACCACACCCAGCCATTGTTCCAACAGAATTTTGGCAAGCCATTTCCCTGGTATACAATCTAAGTTATACATAATGCTGTGGTCTATAATTTTTGGTTGTTTCTTTTAAATGAAGTAGATTATTTATTTAAATGAGTCTCAAGCAAGGCATTTCTGAGGCAAAGGGAGCAGTACTTAGGCTTCATACACTGTACTGTGTGGTTTCTCCGAGGCCATTGATCTTGAGGGCTTTGCCTTAATGAAGCCAGCATTAAAATGGTCCTGCACTGTTGAGTTTTCATTCCTTTAAAGGTGTTTAGGTGTTCGTAATTTATTTTAGATGTGTTTTCTGTTTTCTATCTCCTATTATAATGAACATGTGCCGTTTTTCTTATTATTTTGTGGATTTTTACTTTTTTTTTTTTTTTTTTTTTTTTTGAGCCAGAGTTTCTCTGTATAACTGGCTGTCCTGGAACTCAGTATGTAGATCAGGCTGGTGTTGAACTCAGAGATCCATCCACTGGTTTCTGCCTCCTAAATGCTGAGATTAAAGGATGTGCCACCACCATGCCCAGCTTTTATGTAATGTTTTAAGTTTTTTTTTTCTATTAAATTTTGCTATATTAGGGGTGGAACTCAAGGTCTCATGCCTACTGGACTACATCTACTTTTGTTGTTTTGTTTTGGTTTTTGTTTGCTTGCCTTTTTTTTTTTTTTTAAAGATTTATTTATTTATTATATGTAAGTACACTGTAGCTGTCTTCAGACACTCCAGAAGAGGGCGCCAGATCTCGTTACGGGTGATTGTGAGCCACCATGTGGTTGCTGGGATTTGAACTCTGGACCTTCGGAAGAGCAGTCGGGTGCTCTTACCCACTGAGCCATCTCACCAGCCCCAGTTTTTTGTTTGTTTGTTTGTTTGTTTTTTTTAAGTAAGGTTTTTTTTTTTTTTTTTGGTTTTTCGAGACAGGGTTTCTCTGTATAGCCCTGGCTGTCCTGGAACTCACTTTGTAGACCAGGCTGGCCTCGAACTCAGAAATCCACCTGCCTCTGCCTCCCAAGTGCTGGGATTAAAGGCGTGCGCCACCACCGCCCGTTTGCTTGCTTTTTTGAGACACATATCCCCTATGTAGCTCAGGCTAGCCTGGAATCTTTCCAAATGTGAGATACTTGGTGCGGTGGTACCAGATTCCACAATCCTGCAAGTACATCTAACTAGAGAATGCAGGAACAGTGTCTCCTCTTCTCTAGTGCCTGGAGTACGTTACTTTCACATGATTTAGCTTAATCAGGGGTGATAGAGAGATGGCTGAGTGGTTAAAAGTACTTGCTGCTCAATCATGGGGATTAATCTTTGGATACCAGCATCTGTGTTGGACGGTTCACAAATGTCTTTAACTCCAGATAGCTCCAAGAGGCCTGATGCCATTTTTGGGCACCTGTGGACATATGTACATATACTGAGACATACTAATAACAAGGCTACATAATTAGGCCCAGTCTCCACAAACCAAATAACAAATTTAGGCAGGAAGAATGCCACAAGTTAAAGGCCTGTCTGGGCTATAAAGTGAAAATCGTGTCTTAAATAAAAAAACCAATCAGTCTTAGTTATTGTCTTAGTGTTTTATTGCTGTGAACAAACACCATGACCAAGGCAAGTCTTATAAAAGATAACACACATTTGGGGCTGACCTACAGGTTCAGAGGTTCAGTTCATTATCATCAAGGTAGGAGAATGGCAGCATCCAGGCAGGCATGGTCTAGGCAGAGCTGAGAGTTCTACATCTTCATTGAAGGCTGCTAATGGAAGACTGACTTCCAGGCATCGAGGGTGAGTGTCTTATAGCCCAAACCTACTCCCTGGGCAGAGCATATACATCACATTCCACTCCCTGGCCTGGATAGGCTTGTTCAAGCATTAGTCTATGGGCGCCATACCTAAACATAGCATAATGCAAAATACATTAAGTCCTGCTTCAAAAGTCCCCTTAGTCTACAGCAGTCTCAACAAGTTAAAAGTCCAAAGTTCAAAGTCTCTTCTGTGGTTCATCCAATCATTTAGCTGTAATTACAGGAAACCAGCTGGGCAGACTCAAACTCTGCATCTCCATGGCTGATGTCAAAGAAGTCTTCAGATCTCCAATTCCCTTCATCTTTGTTGACAGCAACAAACTTCTTTCTCCTAGGTTGGTTCCACTCCTTGTTAGCAACATTCCTCAGCAGATGGTGTCTCCAAGGCAATTTTAATGTAACAGTTTCTTGTTTCAATGTCTGGGATCCACACATGATCTTCTGGGCTCCTCCAAAGGGCTGGCTTCATTTCTTAAGCTCTGCCCTCTGTAGCACTCTAAGCTCAGGTTGATCCACTCCACCATCCTTGGTAATCATCCCATGGTACTGGCATCTCCAATATACTGGGGTCTTCCCCTGCAACTAGGCTTCACCAGTAGTTTCTCTTTTTTTTTTTTTTTTTTTTGGTTTTTCGAGACAGGGTTTCTCTGTATAGCCCTGGCTGTCCTGGAACTCACTTTGTAGACCAGGCTGGCCTCGAACTCAGAAATCCGCCTGCCTCTGCCTCCCGAGTGCTGGGATTAAAGGCGTGCGCCACCACGCCCGGCTCACCAGTAGTTTCTCAACAGGCTCTCTTCATGATGTTAAGCCTCAACTCCTTTGCAGGATCCCTTCCTGGGCCATCAATTGCAACTGAGGCTGCACTTTCACCAGTGCCTTCCCTGATCTCTCACAGTGCCAAGCCTCAGCTGTTCATGATCCCTTCATGCCTTTAAAACCAGTACCACCTGGGTGACTCTTACACATTACCAAGTACAACTGCAGCACAAGGTACAACCTTGGCAATCTCTGGAACACAGCTTCTTTGTGCTCTCAGAAAATATTTCCCCGAAGATTACACTTCAGTGATGCTGGTCTCTTCTTAATCACCATAAATTTCTTAGCTCCAGCTAACCAGCATCAATTGTCCTACTAGTCTTGGGCCAGGTCTGCCCAGTTCAATCACTCCCAGCAACAAAGTCTTCCATATTCCTACTAGGATGGCTCATTGGGCCCCATTTAAAACATTCCATGACTTTCCAAATCCAAAGTCCCAAAATCCACATCCTTCCAAACAAAAACATGGTCAAGCCTATCACAACAATACCCCAGTCCCTGGTACATTTTCATCTGAAGGCTGCTGGTAGAAGACTGACTTCCAGGCATTGAGGGTGAGTGTCTGATAGCCCACACCCACAGTGACACACCTACTCCAACAGGGCCACACCTTCTAATAGTGCCATTTCCTGGGCAGAACATATACAAACCATCACAGCTATGTTTCCATTGATATGAAGAAACACCACAACCAAGGCAACTCTTATAAAAGAAAGCATTATTGGGGGCTTGGTCACAGTTTCAGAGGGTTAGTCCAATATCTTACCATGGCAGGAAGCACACAGGCATGGCATTCAAGCACTAGCTGGGAGCTTTACATCCTGGTCCATAGTCAGGGAGCAAGTGGGAAAAGACAAACAGAAGGCCTAGCACAGGATTTTCAAATCTCAAAGCCCAACTCCAGTGACACACCTCCAACAAGTTCACACCTCTTCATCCTTAACAGTCCAACTAGGGACTAGGCATTCAAATAATTACTGCAACTTATAATGAGTGTATTTATGGTTTAGGGTTTTAGAGGGTTAGAGTTCATGGTGGTTTTACAAAGGCAGCAGGAACATCTGTCTGTGAACTTACATCTTCATCTGGAAATTGGAGGCAGAGGTGAGCTGGGAATGGCCTAAGTCTCTTGAAACCTGAAGGACTGCCCCTAGTGACATACTTTCTCAAGAATATATCTCCTAATACTCCCTAAAAGTTTCACTAATGGGCATTCAAATATTAAAACATGAGTCTGCTGGGAGCCATTCTCATTCAAGCCACCACACAAGCATATAATCTTTAGATATTGAATGTGTCAAGCCCCACAGCCACCATTGTAGAGACCTCTGAGGGGTAGAGCTAAAGTTGTGTTTTCCCTGCATGTATGTGTCAAAGAATGCCAGGAGAGTGATGGATCTCATGGAACTGCTGGAACCAGCTGGTCAGTCAACATGGGAACCATGACCAGGGAGTGAGAATGATTATAGGAAAGGCAGAAAGAAGATGCAAGAGGGCTGCTGGTCAGTACTATGCCAGCAAGCAAGTATATTTTCTCAAGTGTCTTTTGAAGGCAAGCAACACAAAACATGGCCAGTTCCACAAATGCTTATGTGGCAAGTTTATGGCACACAGTATCTTATGTTTGACTGAGGCTATTTCCTTCAGGCTAGAACAGTCTCTCAAGGATGTATGCATAAGTGGAGGAACTTGGCAGGGTATAATGCATGTCTTAATTGAAAACAGATGTCAACAGACTCAGACTCACTAATGATTAATCATAACCAAGAAGTCAGTCAAAGTTAACTCTGGGATTGGTGAGATGGCTCAGTGGGTAAGAGCACTGATTGCTCTTCCGAAGATCCTGAGTTCAAATCCCAGCAAACACATGGTGGCTCACAACCACCAGTAATGAGATCAGACGCCCTCTTCTGGTACATCTGAAGACAGCTACAGTGTACTTATTTATAATAAATCTTTGGGCCAAAGTGAGTGGGGTTGACTGGTGGGAGCAGAGGTCTTAAATTCAATTCCCAATAACCACATGAAGGCTCACAACCATCTGTACAGCTACAGTGTACTTATATATACATAAAATAAATAAATCTTCAAAGTTCACTCTGGAAGTGCTCCCACATATCCTCTATACAAACCAAAGCTGTCTCAGCTATTGGTGCAGAAAGACTGTGCCTGTTTTAGGCATCCCCTCAAGTATGGACCTTACTTATCATCGGTACATGAATCTTACCATTCATGTCCTGTCTTAGGATGATCCACCTCTGAGAGAATCTTACCTGTCTTTTTTATCTGTAAAAGGCACTTTATCAGTTACTGCACAGAAAGTTGTGCCTATCTTAGGTTGCCATCTGAAAACACAGCTCTTACCCATCATTGGCACATGAATAGTCTTGTATTCATGACCTGTCTTAGGTTGAAAGGTTTTCAAGATGATCTTACCTGTCATTGACTACCAGCTTCTGCTAGGGAAGACATTGGAGCTTGAACTTGTGTAACTCTGCTTTGACATCTGTAAAAGCACTGGTGATTTCTCTCAAAAGAACAGGTAACAGACATGCCATAAAAAGGATCATAAAGCCAAGTCCTGCTATGCCCAATAAGAGAGATGTATACAAGGACCATGAAAGAAAAATGGCCTGTAACTTTTTCAGAATATCATTTGCAGTACTAGCAGCTTCAAAAGCTAAAGGCTTTGCATTTCTTAAACTTACAGCCTCCTTGTGCGGGGCTAACAAATCTAAAGAAGTGTTGGTATTATGCCAAATACCGTGGAGGTGCCTTTTTACTCTGGTCCAGTTTTGCTGACTCTCATTATACATTTGGCTTCTGACTTTCAGTCCTTGCACCTCATCTCCTGTGATCTGCACTATATCATACAATGTGTCAGTTTTTTGTTCTAGCCCTCTATCCAAATCCTCTTGTATGCACAGGACATTGGTTACATTTTCTGCAAGATGATTAGCAAAACTAGGTGCTTGTACCTCTTGTGCTGAAACTAATGCAGAAGTAGTAGCGCTGGCTATAAACACTATGAGAGCAGCAACACCAGCAATGATCGGCCTAAGCATACCTTTGCTCCTTCCTTGCCAGAAGGTGATCCAATTCTCCCAAGATTTGTAAGCCTTTTTCAGAATACCAGGGTTCAGAAAAATTTACAGGACTCATAATAGAAGCTGGTTGATGCACTACCATTACAGATAGACCATCATACAGTGCAGAATCGCAATTGGACAAAAGACCATTAAAACAAACACTGAACTCATTATCAGAGCCTACAACAAAGTTTACATTCCCAATTAGTAAAAGATCAGGTGGAGTAATGCAAGATGTCACATTTACCGTAACCCCAGAACCTGTTCCATTTTTATCCATAGCAACATAACATCATACAAAGCAGCTGTCAGTTTCCAAACATGTCTCTGACAATGTCCAGAACCAGCCCTCCAAATGCTCACTGTCATTTCCTTTTGTCCGATATTAATTGATTCACAGACCAGTCCATGAATGAGTCAGAATAACCGGTCTCATTAAAGGAAAGAAGAGGGTCATTATAACAACTTCTCCATTTGATTTTTCAAAGGCAGGTTTCACAATCTTTGTGTTCTCTGTCCTGAAGGTCTAAAAGCTGAGCATTCCTATCTCAATGCTTTGCCCTACAGTCTTAGAGATATTCTTCCTCTAAGTCCACAGAAACACATCTGGCATTGGTACTTTCTAGTAAAACACATAGGTAGGCCCTGACCCATAGCAGTGTAATTCACCAATTTGGAATACATTTTTAATCTCAGACCAAGGGAATCCCAACAGCTGAGTATTATTAGAGGTCACAAGTACTCCTGGCCTTGACCATACAGAAGGATGTAGCAAGGGTGGGTCAGGAACATATGCCCAGTATGGCTTCCCTGACACCATCGTCAGGGCACTCAGCAAGATCACAGTCAGCATCATCTTTGTCCCAGCATCAGCATCTCACCAATCATTCTGGCAGCCACTGTGTGAAAACCACAAATGTCCCCTTTTCTTCCTATTAATACCGGATCAGGACCCTGCCATATGCCAGTAAGTGGGTCCTTCATTTCACCTGGGCCTAAGTATGCCTAGTTGTAGAGTACCACAGACACTCAGCAGCAGAGAGTCCTTTGGCATCCAGGATCAAAAAATTCAAAATAAAAATTTGTGGTGAAGGAGTATACAATAACTCCTTTTTAAATGTTTTTGTAACTGATTTTTTTTAGAGCTCCTTGAGATTGTTCCATAATTTCCTGTCCTTGAGGACATTAATCCATATTTTAACATATTATTTATAGTTAATATATATAATTTTAGAGCATATAATTAATATTTAATACATATGATTTATAGTTACTATATATAATGTAGTAACACATAAATCATATTCAATATAATTTATATTGTGGAAATTTTATATATATGCATATGTGAACATGTATGCAGTTATTATATACATTTCAATATATATAATTTCTAACTTGAATATGGTAGTTTATATGATTTATGTTTGGGGCAACCTGCTGCATTGGATCAGAACAGGCAGGTGTACTTATCTGGAGTCCATTTGATCTGTGACAGGTGAGTCCAAGCCTTAAGACTCTTGATTTCCAAAGTTTATATGAACTTTAGTTTGCAAAAGGATATACCATTGTATTGAAATTCATATTTTAGAAAAATAGTTAAGAGGTGTCTATTAGACACCGGGAGTAGACTCGTGTGTTTGAGAACTAGTAAAAGCTAAAGGTTTATAGCTATAGATATGCAGATTGAACAGAGATGTTTTTAGCATGATAAGCACCTTTAAGTTTATATTCAGAAGACAATCAAAGGGAAATGAAAATCTTGAGCTTATGGCTGAATTGTTTTTTTTTTGTTTTTTTTTTTTGTTTGTTTTTTTTTTGGTTTTTCGAGACAGGGTTTCTCTGTGTAGCCCTGGCTGTCCTGGAACTCACTCTGTAGACCAGGCTGGCCTCGAACTCAGAAATCCGCCTGCCTCTGCCTCCCAAGTGCTGGGATTAAAGGCGTGCGCCACCACGCCCGGCATGGCTGAATTGTTAACTGCCAGTGTTTCATTAGCGCATCCACTGATCAATGTTAAAATTTTCAACTTTGAAATGACAGTAGCATGCAGGGGGAACGAATATGAAACATTTCCCCTTTTTATACCTTAAATTGTTTCTTACATCTCGGTAACTTGAAACTATATACATTAAAACATCTTAGATCCTCCGACATTTATCACTTGCATTTACCATATGCATTTATCACTTGCATTTACCAACTTTAAACATCTTTCATCTGAAGGATTTTTTATTTCTAATTCATCACTATCCAAGTTCTTTTACATCCTCTAACCTTCATCACTTGCATTTATCAACCTCAAACATTTTACTTAGACCTTAACCTGCTGGGTTGAATCATAACTCACCTGTGCCTTGTGCTCCATGTTGCTGTCTCTTGCCCTCTGCTTCTGTCTCTGACGTTCTGGGGGGTCAGTGGGTGCTCCAGTCTGAGAGTGTGGGGAGAGGGGCCAGAGGAAGTCTGCTCCCTGGCTGGCACTGCCCGGCACACCTCCACTGTGGTGGTGCGTGGTGACCTGCTCTGGGACTGCTAGCATCCTGGATGCTGCTTCTCTCTCATGTCTAGGATCTAATCTATCCCTAATTAGGCTCAAAAGACTGAAGGTATCTACAGGTACTTAACCTGGTCCATGCACATCATAATAATCTTTAAGTCTTTCTCTAACCTTCTCCTAGGTTGCTAAATTTACTGTACCGTCTTCAAGAAACCAAGGACAGGGGCCTAGCAAACACATAAATGGATGCTCACAGTCAGCTATTGGATGGATCACAGGGCCCCCAATGGAGGAGCTAGAGAAAGTATCCAAGGAGCTAAAGAGATCTGCAACCCTGTAGGTGCAACAACATTGTGAACTAACCAGTATCCCGGAGCTCTTGACTCTAGCTACATATGTATCAAAAGATGGCTTAGTCGGCCATCACTGCAAAGAGAGGCCCATTGGACACGCAAACTTTATATGCCCCAGTACAGGGGAACGCCAGGGCCAAAAAGTGGGAGTGGGGGGGGAAGGGTATGGGGGACTTTTGGGATAACATTGGAAATGTAATTGAGGAAAATACGTAATAAAAAAATATTAAAAAAAAAAAGAAGGAAAAAAAAAAGAAACCAAGGACAAACCTTCTCTACAAAATCTAAAAAATTAGATGTAATTGCTGTTGCCCTACTTTAGCAAAGCATATTCTTAAGCATTTGTACACAAAGCCTATGATTGTTTCCCCTTCACATCTTTTTTCCCTGTCTTTTTCTTTTTCCAAGCTCCCTTATCTGTTTCCCTGTGTCTGTTACAAGAAACTCTAATTGCACTGAGCCCCTTTTTCTTTCTCAAGCTCTCCCTTCCTCCTCATTGTTCTTCACTTGATCCCCTAATTCCAACCAACCTGCTGGGAACAGTCCTCTGAGGCGGGAGTGAGGATAATTATAGGGAAGGCAGAAAAAAGATGCAAGAGACAGATATGGAAGGGCTGCAGGTCAATACCACATTGGCCTCTAGTTTTTCTTAGCCTTTTTATACTTCACAGTATTCTGGGAAGCAAAGCCACAGGAACAACTGCTGCAATATATACATAAGCCATCAGTTCTCATCCCAAAGCCTCCCTGTAACTCCCACCAAGGTCAATAGAATCTTCAGTCCCTCATCTTGAGCCTGAAGTGCACCTTCTCTTATTGTTCCATGCCTCAGCAGGCCAGGAAATCTGCCAATACTCCTGACCTGCCTTGACTCTGCCTGGCAGGCAGGCTTTTATTTTCTTTCTCTCCACAGAAGCAGGCAAACGGCTTCTGACACAACCATGCCCTTTTGCCCAGGTTCTAGATTAGAGGCATGAAGCTGCTTGGCGCTCTGTAGGAGGAGCTCTCTACCCACCCTGTGGCATCTGGCACTGTTCTTACAGGAAGTAGGTTGTTAGGATGAGCCTTTCATAAAAATAACCCATTGTGTTACTACACACACACACACACACACACACACACACACACACACACACACCACCCCCAGCTCTAGCTCTTTGGACCCAGGTGATGGAGAACCATTCTTTCTGTGAATGATACCCCTGTTTCCAAAGACCCTTTGCCTTCTCCCCCTTTGGAGATAAAGTCTCTCTACAAAACCCTGACAGTGCTATAGCTCACTATGTACAGACTGGCCTTGATTTCACAGAGATCTGAATGCCTGTCCTGACTCTACGTTTGAGGAGCTTATGACTAGATCCAAGCCTGTGGAATAAGCACACTTCAAAACCAGGCTCCAGCCATAGAGAGAGGAAGGTCAGCTAGACTTGTGTTTATGGGGACCTACTCTGCTGACCACTCTAAGAGACTAAGTAGCTAGACACAGGATCTGATGTGTCTCACATAGTCACAGACTAGGTCTTGAAGAGATGTGTCAGGTGGTCTAGAAAACTATTTGGTTTCAGAAAAGCAGCTTTGAAAGTTTGTTTTTTTAAAGGGGTGGGGAGGACCAGGTGTGATAGTACACATCTTTAATCCCAGCAGAGGCAGAGGCAGGCAGTCTCTTAGTTTTCTTCCAGCCTGGTCTACAGAATGAGTTCCAGGACAGCCAGGGCTGTGTAGAAGCATGTTTCACAGAGGGAGACTCCTACATCTCATTAGCTGCTCAGTTGACAGGTTCTGTGTGCTCGGACATCCCACCTTGAGCAGTTTCTGGATAATCAGAACTCTTCCTGAGACATAGTTCCTGTTCGTTCGTCCTTCCTTTTCTTTTTTCTTTTCTTTTCTTTTCTTTTCTTTTCTTTTCTTTTCTTTTCTTTTCTTTCTTTCTTTCTTTTTTGGTGTGTGTGTGTGTGTGTGTGTGTTTGAGACAGGGTTTCCCTGTGTAATCCTGGCTGTCCTGGAACTCACTCTGTAGACCAGGCTGGCCTCAAACTCAGAGCTCTGCCTGCCTCTGCCTCCCAAGTGCTAGGATTAAAGGTGTGTGCCACCACTGCCCAGCATATTTCCTGTTCTTATATACCAAGTGTCACTGTGTCTAGGGTAGCAGCTTTTTAAGTCACTGAGTTTATTATCCTTATGGGGTCATTTTGCTCCCTTTGGAATATTTTCATTTTTGATGTTTAACCTACAAAGACACAGTGCCTCTTTCCTGTTAAAAGCTACTACTTAGGTTTTTGTTTTTGTTTTTTCCAGTTCATCAGAATACTGTTCCAGAAGAGTGAGTCATGGGCCATGGGTGTGTCTGTACTCCAGGGAATGGGGTTTTTATTCTGCTCTCAAATAGCTGATGGGCAGGAAGGGGGTGGCCGCCTGATGTAAGGGGCCAGAAACAGTGCTGCTCATGCTGGGGCTGCCAGGGGTGGCCTGAGGAGCACTCCATATGGACCCGGCCTGGGTGTTGCTTTTTAGATGACTGTCATTCCTGGGCCAGGATCTGAAGACATTAATCCAGTCTGCCTACTGACTCCTAATATTGGTCTCCTTTCTGGCAGGCAGAGGTGGAGGAAACACTCAAGAGGCTTCAAAGCCAGAAAGGAGTGCAGGGCATCATCGTGGTGAACACAGAAGGTAGGCCCTTGTCCATCCTGCACCCAGGCAGGTCTCCAGAAAGCAGCCCACACCACACACAGTGTCCTTCCTCAATCCTAAGGAGCCCAGATTCATTCTCATTTTCTTTCTTTAAAACAGTTCCAAAGTTCTGATACTATTCTTTTTGTTTTTTTGTTTTTTTAAGATTTATTTATTATCATATGTAAGTACACTGTAGCTGTCTTCAGACACCCCAGAAGAGGGCAGCATATCTCATTATGGATGGTTGTGAGCCACCATGTGGTTGCTAGGATTTGAACTCAGAACCTTCAGAAGAGCAGCCATCTCTCCATCCCCTCTGATAGTATTCTTGTGATTTTTTTTTCTTCTTTTGAGGCAGGGTATTGGTGTGTCACCTAAGCTATCCTGGAACGTAGGATCCTCCTGCTTCTGCCTCCTGTGTGCTGGAGCTAAAGGCATGCACCACCTTAGAGATCTTAACTTAGTAAATATGAATTTTTTTCTCAGTTCCACTGCCCTGACAGATCACAACTGTCAGTATTCTGTGTTTTTCAGCCCTTGTGATCATCCAACTTATTTCTCATGTGATAATCAGAGTTGGTAAGACTTGTTTTTGTGTTAAGGTAGATCTCTGTGAGTTTGAGGCCAGCCAGGGCTACACAGAGACAGGAAGAAATTTAATTGATGATTGCCTCTTATTACAAAGCCAAAATTGCTTCTAAGATTTATTTTTTATTTTTATTTTCTGCATTTTGTTTTCTTTTGCCTACATGTTAAGTGTCTACCATATGTGTGCATTGTATGAGGAGCCAGAAAAGAGTGTCAATTCCCTGGAACTGGAGTTACGGAAGGTTGTGAGCTGCCATGTGGTGCTGGGACTTGAGCCCAGGTCCTCTCTCTGGAAGAGCCATCTCTCTAACCTGCAGAACCAAGATTCAAATCTGAGTGCACCTGAGGGGTCTGTAGGCCCTGATGGCCCCAACAGCCCTAAGGACCAGCCTCGGAGAGAGATTCATGGACCTGTCCAGGAGGCAGCAGAGAGAAGTAGTGAAGATCCAGGGGAACCACATAGACCCTGCTTCTGGCCCTGATCTAGTATACAGGCAGATGGCTGGCTGACAGACTGGTGTGCCGAGGCTGCAGACGCAGCTTGTAGGTGTGAGCAGCCCAAGAAGATAGATGTCTGAGATGGCTGAAGCTGTCAGTCTTCTCCATTGAAGGCTGTTCTCTGACCTCAGTATAAGTTTTTACCCCTACTTAGAATGTGTACTGTTGCCAGTCTGCCTTCCAGGTCTTCCTTAGACTCTCCTCTTTGAAAAAGATAAGCTCTAGGGTTGTTTACAACCACCTGTATCTCTACTTCTGGAGGGTTTGATCCCCCTTCTAACCTTCTCAGGCTGCTACATGCACATGGTGTCCCCTGTTAGGAATACATACACATACATAAGTATTTTTAAAAAGAGAGCAGCAGCTAAGTCTTTACATCGCAGTGAACCTGCAGTGTCACCACTCAGGAGGATCGTGTTAAATTCCAAGCTATTCTGATCCTATCATGAGTTCTAGGTCAGTCAAGGCTACATAATGAGACCCTGGTTCAAAGGGGAGGGTTTATTTATTTACTTACTTATTTTTACCATACCTCATTTTACCACGAGGAAATTGAGATTCAGAGAGATCAAGTAGGTCCCTTGCATGTCCAGCACTTGTGAGATAGAGGCCCAAGAACTGGGCTTAAAAAGAATCATCCTCAGCTACATAGTGAGTTTAAGGACAACATGCATGAGATCCTGGGCTCCAAAAGCCAAAGTGGGGCGGGTAGCTAAGGATGTGCCCTGGTAGGACTGTGCAGCCTCGGCCTCGTCAACAAAGCACCTGGCGCTCCTTGCTTCTAGCACACCTCGGCTAGGACAGAATGTGTACTGGGTAGCACTATCTAGTAAATTTTTCTCTTCTCAGTGTTGGGGCTCAGGCTCCTTGCCCTGTACATACTAGGCAAATGTTCTACCCACTAGCCCCATCGAAGGGTTGAACCATGTCTCAAAAACGTGCTTCCCCAGCAGCCACGTAAGTCTGCAAGCTACACAGTAAGGGCTTGCAGTTAGGTTGCCTAGTAGTGGTAGGCCTCTGTGAGGCCCACCTCACATTAGGAAGGATGCCCCTTCTTCCCTGTGCCCCTTACCTTCTCTTCTAGAGTGAGCCACTGAATGGTTAGGTTCACTGGCACCTTTACATTTGCCTACTTGATATATAAGCAAACTCATTCTATTATCTAAAGGTAAATCCAGGAATAACTCAACTACCAACATCAGTTGATGTTTCACACGTAACCACGATGCTAGTGGGCAAATGAGATTAGATCCTGCCTGCACCCAGGGAATTTATAGTCTGGTGGGAGATGCATAAAGGTCTACTTTCCTAATAGTGTGGTACTGGGGTTCTAACTACTCTAAAAAAAAAACTGCACAGTACTGGGATGTCATCAGACGGGAGGGTTCTTCCTTTAGGACCATCCCACTGTGGATAGATTACAGCGGGCACCAGTCACACTGCCACCCTCAGCTGTCGAGAGGCCTCATGGGGCTCGGGGCTGCATGTTTTTGCCACCTAGAACCCAACAGCAGCATCGAGGCCCCAGCCTCAGTCCCTTAAAGACAAATGACCACTGTAGCCCATTCCTGCACCTTCATTCTCCTGCTCAGCTGCTTCACAGGTTCCTGGTGGAAGGCTGCCTCTGGCTAATCGCCAGGCTGTTTGTTCACCATTGGCCAGATTTGCAGGGCCCATGTCTAGCCACTTGGATGTAAGGAGTGCCTGTAACACATTCCTCACCGGTGTCAGACTTCTCTTGGATGGAGCCTTCTGACAGGCACCTGACAACAGAACGTGGCTCAAGCCACATCCCTCACCACATGACAGCAGGCACCAGTGATGACAGTAGGATACCCAATAAGCATTTAATTGTTCGGACTTCAAAAAGAGAGGCTTAATACACAGTGATAGTCATTGGCTGGTTAATTATACCAGTAAAGTCCAAGTCTAAGCATCCAGCAACAGGGGGAAGCTGGAGGTATGGACTCTTACTTCATGGGCTCTTTTTATGATTTGTTGTTGTCTTAGTTAGGGTTTTACTGCTGTGAACAGACACCATGACCAAGGCAACTCTTAAGACAACATTTAATTGGGACTGGCTCACAGGTTCAGAGGTTCAGTCCATTATCATCAAGGTAGGAGCATGGCAGCATCCAGGCAGGCATGGTGCAGGAGGAGCTGAGAGTTCTTTATCTGAAGGGTGCTATGAAAAGACTGGCTCCCAGGCAGTGATGGTCTTAAATAAAGCCCACACCCACAGTGACACACCTGCCTCCTAATGGTGTCACTCTCTGGTCCAAGGATATACATCACGGTTATGTTGTGCTAGGTACTGGACCCAGGACTCAGACAGACTACACAGAAAAACGCACCTTACCACTGAACTACACTTCCAACCTCTTACTGGGCTGTTTTAGAAGACACTCACATAGAAACACACTGGGGTGGGGAAGCATCTTCATATGCTTACAGCTCAGCCAGCCTTTCCAAGAACAGTCACGGGTAATATCGTCTCAGTGTAAGTGGACCTCTTTTCTTTCTTCCTCCTTTTCGTCCTCTTTGTGTATATGAGTGTTGTTTTCCTGTACATCTGCATGACAAAAGAGGACTTCAGATCCCATTACAGTTGGTTGTGAGCCATGTGCTTGCTGGGAATTGAACTCAGGACCTCAGGTACAACAACCAGTGCTCTTAACCCAACTGAGCCATCTCTCCAGTTCCCAACCTCTTTTCTGCTTGGTTTCCATTTGTCCTTCGCACAGGCATTCCCATCAAGAGCACAATGGACAACCCCACCACTACACAGTATGCCAGCCTCATGCACAACTTCATCTTGAAGGCGCGGAGCACTGTGCGTGAGATTGACGCCCAGAACGACCTGACCTTCCTTCGAATTCGCTCCAAGAAAAATGAAATTATGGTGGCACCAGGTAAGGGTTCTTGCCCCTTCACATTTAGTTTCTGAACCTGTGGCTTATGAGGAAAGTGTGGCACAGTAATGTCTCCACAGGTTCAAGGCAGGCCTAGTGGGTGTAAAGAGTCAACTAGCTTCACTGCCCAGTCACTGTCGGGTGGCATCCCCAGTGTCTTCAGCAAGCCTCATAGAGGAACTGTGGTTTCATGAGGGAGAAAGACACAAACATTAATGCTGGTCATTCTCAGCTTGGTAAGAATTCCATAAACATGTGGGACATGGGAGGGTTGATCAGTTCTGCCTGGACAATGAACAAAGATTTCTCAGAAAAAGCAGTGTTGAAGCTGAATCTTAAGAGCCAGGAAAATATGAGTCAGAAGGGTGGAAAAGCTGTTTCTATATGAAAACGAATTTATAGTCCTGTCTCCGACCCATGTAGCCAGCTCCCCACCACTATTGGAGCAGATTGCTATTTTGAGTCACCAGTAAGAAGCTTGGCTGGTAGTATAAGCATGCCTGTGTTTAGGCCTTAGGATCATTCTCAGTGTAATGAGATGCTCACAGTGGGAGACGCCCACAAGGGTGGGAACTACAGAGGGGAGGCGCGGGGATGCCTCCTACTCTGCCTCCTCTAACTCACACAGACTAGAGTGGCAGACAGACTCTACAGCACTTCTCTGTGGTTACCTCTCCCTGTCCTGCCAAGCCATGGCTGGACATGCATGAGTTCTTTATAATGGTGCCTCAGTTTGCAGAACAGGTTAACTAAGGAAGGTATAAAAAGTGGATCCAACTTAGAAGGTGACTCAGAGCCCAGACTCGGCTGTGTGGATCTGGTCCTGTGAGTTGAGTCTATGGCAGGAAGTGCTCTGATGATGAGTTGAGGTGCTGGACGTAACATATGCGTTTGATCCCAGCACTCAGGAGGCAGAGGCAGGTGGATCTCTGAGTTCGAGGCCAGCCTGATGTAGAGTGATTTCCAGGACAATCAGAGCTACACAAACCCTGTTGGGGTTGGGGGCATCAGCCAGTCCCAGCAGCAGGTCAGTGTGGCTTCTGTTCCCAGGCCTCATGCTCCAGCCCAGTCTGCCTGGCTGGGAAGACGGGGAGGAAGAACCTGAGTCACTCACAAAAGCACTGTCGTGTATTTATGTATGCTTAACTTAACATAGCTCCTGCCAACTGACGCTTCCCACAACCACATCTGTAAAACATCAGACAGAGGTCTGTGCTGTTGAGATCCTCTGGGATATACACCATTGGGCAGAATTTGTAAGATTATCATAGAGCTAAACTTTACAAATTTTAATGAAAAGTCCACCCCTACCTCAACTTCCTGCTGTGGGACCATGAAGGACACATTTCTGTTTCCATAAAACTGGGATCCACTTGGTGGTTATGTCAATGCAGACTTGAGGTGCCCAGTGGCAGACCTAGAAACTCAGGGTGAAGGAAAGATTACGTGGTGACACAGAGACAGACACTTAGTAGAAGTGTCTCTCCACCTACTGTGTAGACAGTGTCACCTCTAGCTCCAGAGATGTCTGGGTGCGTGAGTTGGGGTTCACAGGCTGCGTGGCTCCAGTCTCCTCAGTGGAGAACATAGGGAAAGTGTGCAGGAGTGCACATGCTGGCACTTGACCTGGCTGGTGGTCCAGTGTCTCCCTCTCATGCCGTAGTTATGCTGAAGGTTGTGTGGCATGTTGAGGTGGCCGTACAGTGCTGTTTCTTGGGGCCACCACACTGCTATATCCCCCTTCCTGAGGCTCTCACACACCATCCTCCTGCTGCAACAAGCCTTTGATTCCTTACTGCCTTGCTAACATTTCCACTGTTTCTGTTTTACACAGTAAGGTCTACATTCAATAGATGGCTTTTACTGTTTTGAGATCAGGTTTCTCTACAGAGCCCCAGTTATTCTGGAACTTACTGTGTAGACCAAGCCAGCCTTGAAATCAGATACTGCCACTCAGGTACTGGGATCAAAGGCACATGCCACCATGTCTAGTTCCTAGATGGCTTTAATTTCCTCCCATTGCAGACATTCCCCCTATTGTGGAATAGGATGAGTTTGGTAGAGGGTTAGGGTTAAGGATGTCTGGGGCATAGTAAACCTCTATGTATTTGTGTCTGGGAAGATGAGTGTCCATGCCGTATCAGGTCACAAGCAAGCACCAGATCCCCCTGAGGCTGGAGGAACAGATCATGAGCTGTCCCCTGAGCTAGGAGCTAACTGCAGGGTCTCTGCAAAAGCAGCGAGTGCTCTTACCTGTTGCTGAGATGTCTCTTCAGCCCTGGGGTATTCCTGGGGTATTTCAGATGGAAATCAGTACTGCATACTTTTTTGTACCCAGCTTTATGTGGTCAATCCAGAAGTGCTGTGTTTGGGGCCTGACCGGCTATGAGTAGGGTTGGACTGCCCAAGGCTTGCTGCAGGGCAGCCCCTGCATGGCCCCACTGTGTAGTGTGGGGGCTGGAATGACCTGGAAGGAAGAGGTCCAGTCTCGTCTTACAGAAGTGACTGCTTGTGGCTCCCCTGAAGCCTAGAGTTTCATAGTTTAACACATTAAGCTTTGTAACATAGTGTGATTTATTACATCCTGGCTATCCAAATGGCTCAGCCAGTAAAGGCTCTTGTTGCTAAACCTGACCATCTGGGCTCGAGTCTTGGCTTCTACATGGTAGAAGGCAAGCCACTTTGAAAAGCTCCAGCAAGACCCACTCTCCTGAGCTCAGCCTGCTCAGCATGTGCATGCGCACAGAGAGCACCGTTTTCAATGGACGATCATAAGACACTGCCTCCTACAGTACTTAATGTAGTATTGCACAATTTAGAATTTCTGTTGGGCGTGTATATTTTTGCTTTTAGCTTGTTAATTATGTGTGCAGATTGCTTCGCTATGAAACTATAGTCACTTGTAGTGGTTTATTAGGAAAGTAACCCACTGGCACCTATCTGGAGTGATTTTGGGGTTCACTGAGGTGCCCTGGCAGAGCTAATCCTGCATAGATAGAGGCGATGCCCAGAGCATAAGTGCAGTTTCTGTCTGTCTACCTGCAGACTGCTGTCGTCCTCATCAAGATCAGAGCATCCAGGCACGAGCCCACGTGTCTAAAATGTGCTGCACAACTTCAGTTGACATGTTTGGTGAACGGAGTACCTGCTTCTAAAATCCATAAATGAATTTGGGATTGAGAGTGTACATCACTGTTCTCACTGCATTTACAAGACCCTGGCTTTAAGTCCTAGTACCCCAGAAAAATGATCAAAATCAGCGAGGTTTGCCCAGACAGACAGCAGTTTGCCCTGTTTTCTTGATAACTGAGGCCTGTCCATTTCTGTGGAGAGTCTGATTCATGAGACTATCACTGGAAAATGCTTCAAAGAAGCAAATACCTTCCTGTGACCTTTCAAAATATTCTTGAGTGGGACAGATCAGCAACAGGCCAGGCCAGTCAGCAGGCTTTATAGGATGGACTAAGGTATCTGTCAGTCATATTAAAATCTTCCTTACATTAATGTTTGTGTGTCTGTGTGCGTGCACACATGCACACTGGACTGCAGACGTCAGAGTACAATACAACCCTTAGGAATTGGTTGTTTCCATCTACCATGTGAGTCCTGGGGGTTGAACTCAGGTTATCAGGTCATCTTACCAGTCTCCAGAGGCAGTTAGTTCACTACTGCATCTCATGGAGACTTCACTTCCCATCAGCCACTTGGCAGCAGACAGTAAGGAACGTGTCGGTTACTTCCTGCCACCGATGCTCTTCTGGAAGCTCCCTCCCTCCTGCACTGTGTGGTCAGTGATTACCGTTAGCCTCTCCTGGTTGACATCTAGTGATCTTTCTTTTTATGTTTTTCTCTTTTCCAGATAAAGACTATTTCCTGATTGTGATCCAGAATCCAACTGAATAAGCCACTGTCTGGGCTTCCGGTGTCATTCCTTAATTTAATGTCCCCCAAGAATAATAGTGCTAATCATGTCAATGGGCACGTGGTGGCCACCTGAGCCCGTGTAGACCATGCCATTGATCAAGGGTTGCTCTGCCCACCCCACAAGGAGTGCCTCTGATGATCCAGTCAGCCCCTGGGAAAGCTCAGTTCTCCCTTTCAGGCTTTGGAATGAGAGCTTATGATAAGCCCACACCCAGCTCTTCAAACTTTCAGTTCACCTTGTCCCCCTTGGAAAGCTGTTTTTGTTTTTTAAAGTAAAAATTACTTCAACCCCCCCTACTGTGTTGTGTCTTTACTAGATTGGAAAGGCCTATACCTATGCTAGCACATGGTCAGCTGAACATACCCACAGCTTCTAGCCACTGGCAGGTTTTCATGGTCCCTGGGCCTGCTCCTCTTAGCTCCTGTGGCGCACTTCCTGAACATGGCTTGGTATGTGCTCGTGCCCTGGTTCCTGGGCCTTTTAGACACCTCTTTCTATTGCATTGCCCTAAGCAAAGGGAAAGAGTGGTGAGTACTGAGTAGCCACAGTGCACCTGGTATACCTCAGGAGCTCACACCATGGGATTGAAACTACCTGAGAGCTGGGGACTTGGGAGAAACAGGTGGGAAGGAGCATGGCGTTCCTGGAGTCTCACAGCTGGGAGCATGGGTCTGTAGGTAGGCAGCTCTTCGCACACGGTCGTCCTCAGTAACTCTGACCCCATCCTTTCCTGGTGAGCTCCTTCGTGGTGATCATCCTTCTGCCCATGGCACTGGTGTGTGCAAGGGGGTCCTTACCAGACGCTTCCCTCCCTCCTGCTCCTCCTCCTTCCCCAGGCCCCAGACACCCACTTGAAAAGCACCTGTACTTGCCATTACATTTTTGTCTTTTGTTCCTTGTTGCACAGAAAGAGAAACTGGTACAACTATGCTTGCAAAGGACTGGATTACAGCTGCCAGCATATATGTCAGGCAGCTGACAACCACCTCTAACTAACTGTAGCTCCAAGGAATCCCAATACCCTGGAGGGACCCCTGTACTCACATCCATATACCCACTCAGAGACAGCACAGATCTTAAAATCTTTAAAATGTCCCAAAAGCTTATAGTTGGGCTCAAGCCTGTGTGTGCAAGGCCCTGGGATCATTCGCCAGAGTCCCATAAGCCGGGCATGGGTCTGGTTGGGGCCAGCCTGGGATATGTGAAACTGTGCCTTAAAACAGATTCAGAATAAATGAAAAGGCTGCATTTGAAAGACAGCATGCTCTTCCAGAGCACCAAGTTCAGTTTCCAGTACCAAATGGGGCAGTTCACAAGTGTCCGTGGCACATGTGCGTGCATGCACACACACACACACACACACACACACATACGAGTTTTATCTTTATGTGTGCATTATAGGTCAGAGAAGTTTAAAGTTCAGGCCAGGGCTACATCTCTTTGCAGCCAGAGCACACTCCTGGGTAGCACTTACCCCATTTGGCTCTGCCCTGCCTATCTAGCTGAAGTCTACTAACTGAAGAAACAAAACTTAAAAACAGCCCTGACTCCCTCCTCAGTTGGGTGCCATCCTGAGGGATTCAGATATTGCACAGATCCACCTTATAGCTGACAATAAAATTCTATTTATCCTTCAAGACAAAGTGTGGCTTCCCCTGGATTATTTATTTACTTATTTATTTATTTGGTTAAAGATTTATGTGTAGAAGTACATCGTAGCTGTCTTCAGACACATCAGAAGAGGGCATCAGATCCCATTACAGATGGGTGGTTGTGAGCCACCATGTGGTTGCTGGAAATTGAACTCAGAACCAGAACGGCCAGTGCTCTTAACTCCTGAGCTGTCTCTCCAGCCCTCAGCCCCCATCTTGTAGTTAAAGTGCCTGTTTGTAAGCATCTTGAGATGAAAAGGAGAGATATGGATGCTAAATTCCTTCAAATCTGCCAAAGATCTGAATTCATGATTGGCTCATTATATATTGGTTCTCCCACCCAACTAGCAGCCTCTTGTAGAATGCCACCAATCTGTCCTGTGTACTCCAGCAAGAAAATCACTTTACATGAAAACAAAGTTAAGGGCCAGCTCTGCAGGTGAACTCACTTGCAGGACAAACCTGGTGAGAACGGACCCCACAGACTTGTCCTTAGACACTGTAGCATACACATTCTCTCTCTCTCTCTCTCTCTCATACACATCTCTCCTCTCTCTCTCTCTCTCTCATACACATCTCTCCTCTCTCTCTCTCTCTCTCACGCACACACACACACACATACACACACACACAGTTTATACCTATGTAGGCAAGATTCTATCTCAAAATACAAAAAAAAAAAAAAAAAAAAAAGTCACACTGCTAGCTTTGACTGAGCAAGACTAGGTCCATCAAGAGTAGATTGATTCTATTCCCCACTGTGTCCCACTGGTGTTCTTCCCACCCACTCAGGGCAAGTGCATTATCTGTGACCTGCTCATGGAGACAAGCACTGTGAACCCAGCCCGCCTCCACTGAGACACAGCCAGTGTCTGGCCTTAGCCTGCCTGCCCACCTCGGACTGTCGCTTTCCCCAGTATTGCTAAAAGGCTGTGGAGCTGGAAGAGGAATGTTCGCCATGCGCTGAGTGACTTCTGGCTGGCCTAGCATGGATCTGCACCCCTCTTCTCTGCTCCCCCAAACTGAAGCCAGGTGGCCCCCACCTGCTGACTGCGGGTCTCCCACATGAAGCCTTCTAGAACTGTCCTGTCTTCCACCCCACTCCTCCCACAGCCTAGGCAAGAGGACGAGACAACACGGGCCCCTTGGCTGTGCTTCTGTCCTCAGCCTGTTCTCCTTGCATGTGGCCAACAAACCAGGCCTGTGGTTCTGGGCAGGTAACAAGGTGATACTAAGTCTAATTCAACATTCAAATTCACAACAAATGACAAGATAACTTAGGAAATTTGGTAGTGTTTTGAATTTTCTCGGGTTCTGAATACCTTTTAATATGCATTTGATTTTTTTTTCTTTTTTCTTTTTTTTTTTTTTTTTTTGAGACAGGGTTTCTCTGTATAGCCCTGGCTGTCCTGGAACTCACTTTGTAGATCAGGCTGGCCTCGAACTCAGAAATCCGCCTGCCTCTGCCTCCCAAGTACTGGGATTAAAGGCGTGCGCCACCACGCCCGGCTTATGCATTTGATTTTAATATCCTATTAGAAAAGCAAAATAGGATGTCTGTGCCTCCTTATTTATCATCCCTTATGAAACATGCCCCACTGGGTTATTTATTCAGCTATTACTCACTGAATGCCTACTATGTGCCAGACCCAGACAGGAAAGACACAGCAGTGAGAGTCATCCAGTGTATACAGATGAGCCAACTAAAAATACACAGCTATGCTGGGACTCTACCTCAGACCAAAAACATTTAATTTTTCAGAGTAAGCCCACTTGTGACCTACACAAAATAAATAAATGAATAAATTTAATAAAAAGCATTTGGCATCCCTATAACTATCAGAAACAGGAAGAATTTTTGTCCCCAAATTTTTGAGAAAAATAAAAGTAGTGATTGAGATCAGCCTGGAATAGAGAGACATTATCAAAAGAAGAAAAAGAAAATGACTGACCCCATGCCAAAACCAAAAATACCTAAGAAAGGTGGGTGTGACGGTATGTAATGTTAATACTAGCCCTCAGGAGGCAGAGACATGTGGATCTCTGCAAATTCAAAGCCAGTCAGAGCTACACGATAAGGCCCCATCCCCAAAAATTGATGTAGACAACAATCAGTCAAAAAAATCATGTAAGAACACAATATGCCAGAACTTTAGGATACTATAAAACAGACTTTAAACTATGACTTCTAAGCCAGCTCTAGAGAAAACACTGAGGTCTGAAAAGGAGACTAAACGCACCCAAGGAGGCTCGAGGAACAACTAGACAGGATCCCCAAATCAGAAGAAGTCTAACAGGGCAGTAAAATGAGTGGGCTTAATATGCATCGTTCAATAATAATATAAATGGTCTCAACTTCTCAATGGGGAGACACAGACTAACAGAATGGATCGGAAACTGGGATCATTCTTTCGCTGCCTCCAAGAAACACACTTCACAACCACTGAAGGCAGAACCTGCCTTGATTAGGGTTTCCACCACTGGGATAAAACAGCAGGACCTTAAAGCAACTTGAGGAGGAGAGACATATGTCCTCTTACAGCTTGTAGTCCATCAGCCAGGGAAGTCAGCACAGGAAGTCACTGGAGGCAGGACCTGAAGTAGAGGCTGTGGAGGAACACTGTTTAGCAGCTTGATTCTTGCAGCTGGCTCAACCTTGTTTCTTTTTTTACATTTTTATTTTATGTGCATTGGTGTTCTGCCTGAATGTATGTCTGTGTGACGGCGCCAGATCTTGGAGTTACAGACAGCTGTGAGCTGCCATGTGGCTGCTGGGAATTGAACCTGGGTCCTCTGGAAGAGCAGCCAGTGCTCTTAACCGCTGAGCCACCTCTTCAGCCCTCCACCTGGTTTCTTATAGCACCCAGGGGTGGCATCACCAACATCGAACTGGGCCCTCTTACATCAATAATAAATCAAGAAAATGCCCAATCGGAGCTGGAGAGAGGGTTCAGGAGTTGGGAACACCAGCTGCTCTTCACAGGACCCACATGGCAGCTCACAACCATCTTTAACTCTAATGTCAGAGGATCCAATGCCCCCTTCTGGCCTCCATGAGCACCAGGCAGGCATACATGTGACACAGACATACACATAAAGTAAATGAATAGTTTTTAAAAATACACTCTATCAAACTGAAAAATCTAAAAAAAAAAAAAAAGAATTATGAGATATATACACAACCTAAGTTAAATCAAGATGAAGAAAATAATCTTAATAAGTAGATTTGTAACACCCATTGAGACAGAAACAGTAATTAAAAATCTCTCATGAGGTCTGGTTTTGACATAGCTAGAGTCATTTTGGAAGAGGGAACCTCAGCTGAGAAAATGCCCCCAACAACAAACTGGCCTGTGGATAAGCCGGGGGTGCATTTTCTTGATTGATGATTAATGTGGGAGGTCTCAACACACTGTGGGCAGCAGCACTCATGGGCTGGTGGTCTTGGGTGCTATAAGAAAGCAGGTTGGGCAAACCATAGGGAGCAAGCCAGTATACAGCACTCTTCCATGGCCTCTGTCAGTTCGTGCCCTGACTTCCTTTGATGTAGAAGTATAAACAAAATAAACCTGTTCCTCACGTTGATTCTGTTCATGGGGTTTCATCATAGCAACAGAGACCCTCAGTAGGGCATCTCCCAACTACAAAAGCTCACAGCCAGATGGACTAAGTGCAGACCTGCAAAGAAGGACTAACATCAGTACTCCTCACCACCTGGAGAGATGACTCAGTGGTTAAGAGCACTGACTGCTCTTCCAGAGGTCCTGAGTTCAATTCCCAGCAACCACATCTCACAACCATCTGTAATGGGATTTGCTACCCTCTTCTGGTGTGTCTGAAGACAGTTACAGTGTTCTCATGTAGAAAGAGGGGATAAAAGTAAAGGGTGTGCCACCATGTCCAGCAGTTCCGCTGTTTAAAACAAAACAAAACAAACAACAAAAACAACCAATACTCTTCAAAACATTCTGCAAAATAGAAAAAGGAAGGAACGTTTCCAAATTCCCTCTACAAAGCCAATATTACCATGATACCAAAAACAACCAAAAAAAAGAAGAAAAAAATTACAGGCCACTATCTCTGATGAATAGATACAAAATTTCTCAACAAGATACTAACAAACTGAATTCCAGAACATATCAAAAGATTATCTACCATGATTGAGTTGGATGGTTCAACATATAATCACAACTCACCACATAACAGACATCTCATTAGAGGCAGAAAAGGCCTTTAACAAAATCCAACATCCATTCACTAAGAGAGTAGGGATACAGGGGACATATCTCAACACAACAATATACAAGAAAATCTAGGCTGTGGACAATATACAATATCTTAAATTGAGAAAAACTCAAAAAGCATTTCCACTAAAATCGGGAACAAGACAAGAATACCATGGTTCCCACCCCAGTTCAACACAGGACTTAAAGCAATAAAACAAATCAAGGAGACAAAGGAAATGCAGATAGTAAAGGGAGAAGTCAAAATATATGTGCAGATCGTGCAGTTCTGTAGCTAACGACCCTGAAGAGTCTGCTGGAAATTCCTAAAGAATCTGCTGGAGCACTCCTACAGCTGATAAATGCATTCAGCAGAGTAGCAAGACACAAACTTAACACACACAAAGCTAGTTGTGATCCCATGTATACAAATGACAAGTAACTGCCTCAAAAATAGCTGGAAATAAATCTAACCAAAGGGGAAAAACTGTACAATAAAAACTTTGACATACACAAAATAAAAAGAAAATAGAAGAAAAAGTCTCCTATGCTCATGGATTGGCAGGATTACCATTGTGAAAACGGCTATCCTGCAAAATTAAATGAAATCTCCCATCAAAATTCTAATGCAACTTCTTTAGAAATTGAAAAACAACTGAAATTTCATATGGAAATACATAATAGACAAAATAAAACAAAAACAAAGACAGGATTGTCGAAATAATACCAAACAACAAAAAACCTGCTGGCGGCATCTCACTTTTTTCTATGCTATGATAAAACATCACGACCAACGTGTTTAATTTGGCTTACCATTCCAGAGTCAGAGCCATGAGAGCAAAATGGAGGAACAGTTGAGAGCTCACGTTTTGATCCTCAACTGCTAGGCAGAGAGCACTGGGAATCACAGCAGTCTTTTGAGACCTCAAAGCCTGCCCATGGTGATACACCTCCTCCAACAAGGCCACACCTCCTCCATCTTCCCAAACAGTTCCACCAGCTAGGGACCTCTATGAGTCTATGGGGGCTTATTCAAACCAGCAAGGGAGATAGCACCTTCCCAGGTTCCAAGCCATGCTTACACAGCTACAGGAATGAAAACAGTGGCAGAAGAACAGAGTCACTCATCGATGGATGACAACTGAGGACTCAGTCTTAGAGTCACATGAGTTTTGACAAAAAAGCTAACAATAAACACTGAAGAGACAGCATCTTCAACATTGTTTTTTAGAAACGGGAGACTGGGACAGGGTCTCAATGTGGTCTTGGAACTGTGTAGACCAGGCTGGCCTTAAACTCAGAGATCCTCTTGGTTCTGCCTTCAAACTACCAGAGTGTGGGTGCTGAGATTAAAGACACATGCCACCGTGCATCTGTGATAAATGGTTCTGGTCATCTGGATAGATACAGATGAAATTCAGTCTTGATCTCTCACTCTGCACAAAACAACTCCCACTAGATCAACATCAGACCTCAACATCAGACCTCAACACCAGACCTGATACCCGAACTCTGACGGGGGAAAGGGGAAAGGAAATGCTTCAACTAACTGGCACAGGAAAGGAGTTTGGTTTTGCTTTTTTTTTTTTTTTTTTTTTTTTGTGTGTGTGTGTGTGTGTGTTGAGACAGTTTCTCTATAGCACTGGTTGTCCTAGAACTCGATCTGTAGACCAGGAAGGCCTTGAACTCCCAGAGATCTGCCTGCCTCTGCCTTCCAAGTGCTGGGATGAAAGGCGTGTGCTACCACGTTCTGGTAGGAAAGCACTATATTGAACAGGAAAGACCCCAACAGCAGAGGCATCAGGACCAACATTAAATGGCACCGTGTGAAACTAAAAAGGGTTTGTACAGCAAAGGACACACTCACACAAGTAAAGAGTCTACAGAATGAGGAAAAGAAAATTTACCAGTTATACATCTGACAGAGAGAGGGTTAGTATCTAGAAAATATAAAGAACTCAAAATCAAGCAAACAATCCAATTTAAATATGGGACATAGAACTCAACTGAGTTCTCAAAAGATGAAATACAAATGGCTGAGAAACACTTTTTTTTCAAGACAGGGTTTCTCTGTGTCGTCCTGGCTGTCTTAGAACTAGTTGTGTAGCCCAGGTTGGCCTCAAACTCATAGAGACCTGCCTCCCTCTGCCTCCCTCTGCCTCCCTCTGCCTCCCTCTGCCTCCCAAGTGCTGGGATTAAAGGCGTGTGCCACCACCACCACTGCCCAGCTGAGAAACACTTTTTCAAAGTGTTAAACATCCTTAGCCATTAGGGAAATGTAAACTAAAACTTGTCTGCGATTTCATCATACCCCAAAGAGAATGGCTAATATAAACTAAACAGTAACTAGCTTAGAGCCCTGGCCTCTGATCCCAACATTCCATAAGGAGCAGCTAGATCACTGTGAGTTCAAGGACAGCTTGATCTACACAGTTTCAGGGCATCCAGGGCTACACAGTGAGATCCTCCAGTTGAGACAACAAAACACAAATGACAAAAAAAATGCTGCTGTGCATGTGTGGGAAGCAGAACACTCGTCCCCTGCTGGTGGTCAGTATGGAGGTTCCTCAAAAAGCCAGAAAGAGACCCAGCTCTACCACCCTGAGACCACTCACTCTACCCCATCCTACCCTAGACACCTGCTCATTCATGTTGACTGCTGCACTGTTCACCACAGCCGAGGCACAGAAGCAAAGCATCAACTGATGAATGGATGCAAACAAGGCCCATTACCCAACAGGTTACGAGTTATCTATTAAGAAAATGGGATGATAAAATCCACAGGTAAATGGACAGAGCTGGAGACAATCATTCCGAGCAAGGAAACCCAGAACCAGGAAGCCAAATGTCCTGTTCTCTCTCATCAGTGGATGTTAGCTTTCAATCTTCAGGTACTCAGGTAGGTCAGGAGAGTGCTAGGCGCCATGTTCAAGGGAAATGAGATAAGCTGCAGCAGCATGAAGAAATCATGGAATAGGAAGGGTTAACCTAGGGTAAGGAAGTGGAGAGGACGGTAGAGGAGGGATAAATAACATTGATGACCTTTTGAAAAAAAGACACATAGAAAGCCACTGCTGCAGAAGCTCCCCTAAATCTATCCCCCCACACACACATACACACATACATACATACACACACACACATACACATACATACACACACACATACACACACATACACACACACATACACACACATACACACATATACACACATACACACACACACATACACACACACATACACATACACACACATACACACACATACACACACATACACACACACATACACACACATACACACACACACACATACATACACGCACATACACACATATACACACACATACACACATACACACACACATACACACACACTCACACACACATATACAAGCTAAAATCGAGTTACCGTGTTAACAGGACAACAGTACCCCTCCTAGACATCAGAGGTTAACAAAAAAATCCAGTGCCAGGTGTAAAGTTGCTTCTATTGACCTGGTTGCCCACAGAGGTCTCAAATATTACAGGCGACTACTGCTCTTGGTTACCCTCCAGATGGTATTGCTAAGGACAGCGCATGCTAAAATGTGCTTATGCTTGAATCATGGCACATGGCAAAAGTCAAGATGATACAAACCTGGAAGCTTTATCCCTGGTGATCAGTTAGCTTTCAGAGTCCAGAAAGGTACTGTGCAAGTTACTGGAGGAGAAAAAGTTATCAGTCACACCCAGCTATGAACCCTTCATGCTACGAAAATGACTGTCCCGGAAATACAGGCTCCCTGGTTTAATAGTGGCACAAACACCATGGCAAGAACCAACCACTTTTTGACTTGATCTAAATCACTCTCTACAGGAAAAACACATATCTGGCAATACTACTTGGCTAAGAACCTGTGGCTAAATAGGTCACAAGCCCTAGGGGAGAGCCTACTGCTATTATGCTGCTCAGTGGACATAGTATTAAACCGACTCCTAGTGACTTATGCTCTAACCCTCAATGTCCTTCATTATCTGAGAAACTTCCAATAGATGACGATTAATACAGAGACTCACAACTAGCCAAACTGCAGATAATAGGAGACTACAGAATGCTCAGACCAACTAAGCACTTATATAAGGGAACATATACTGCACCCCCATCTCCCAAGGCTAAGGGATCATTGCAGAAGTGGAGGAAAGAGTGTAGCAGCCTGAGGCAGTGGGTGACTACAAGAAAACATCCTTTGGACACAGCAGGGCAGCTGCCACATAAACTCCTAACAGCTGCAGTAGCATGTACAAAGCCTGTTCCATTCCAAGGCACAGCAAGTCATGCAAGGAGGGAGAGGTCTACAATCCATCCCAGGCCACGGAACATCCCCATGGCAGCTGTCGGCTGTGGGGAGAGGAAGAGTGCACCCCAGATAACAGTAATGTGACCGCACGTCCAAGAATATTAGACACCACAACATTGGCCTCGGAGGATTAAAAAAAAATCCACAAATCTAGATGGGCAGAGAAGGGAAGGTAAATTATGGATGAATAAAAAGACAACTATGAGACTCTTCAGAGAGGCTGAAGAAATGGCTTATCTGCTGTTAAGATGGCCTGCTTTCACAGAGGACCCAAACTTGAACACCAGCAATCACATCAGATGGTTCACAGCCGCTTGTAACTCTAGTTCCAGGGATCCAATATGGTCTTCTGGGTTCTGTGGTCACCAGACATACACGTGGTATTCATATGTACATATATCCATGGTATACATATAAAGTGAACTGTTAAAGAACTAACAAAAATCATTTAAATAGTGTGTGTGTGTGTGTGTGTGTGTGTGTGTGTGTGTACATAGGTGTGTGCTGGGGGTATTGCCACAGCACACATATGGAGGTCAGGGAGTAGGCTCTTTCACCATATAGGCCCTAGAGCTCGCTCATCAGTCTTGGCAGCAAGTGCCTTTACCAACAAAGCTTACTGTAACTTCTAAACTTTTCCTGTCATTTACCCTAACCCATAAATCCCATCGACTTAGGAGGCTGAGACCTGGGGATCTGGAGTTCAAGGTTTGCCCAGACTGCAGAGGAAATTCTAAGGCCAGCCTGATTCACTCAGTAAGGCATTGTTACACAATGTTAAAAACAAAGTCAGGAGGCAGAGGAGGGTGGCTTTCTGTGAGTTAGAGAGTGTGTTCCAGGACAGCCAAGGATTCATAAAGAAGCCCTGTCCTGGGGGGTGGGGGGAGGGGGAGGGGAAGAAGGCTGGGACTGTAACTCAGTAAGACCAAGGCTAGGGTGGGTCGCATGAGATCCTGTCTCAAAAAAAAAAAATTAAGCAAAGGAGCTCGGCCTGGTGCTCAGAGCAACAGTGCATGCTGCTAAGGAAAACCCGGGCTCTAGCACGTAAAAGGCAAAGAGCTCCACACCCAGCTTTGTGGTGCACACACTCAGTCCCAGCAGAGGCAGGCTGAGCTCTAAGTTCGAGGCCAGCCTGGTCTACAGAATGAGTTCCAGGACAGCCAGGGCTGCACAGAGAAACCCTGTCTTGGAAACAAGAGCTTCCGAGGAGGAAGAGAATGTAGGAGACAGAAAGCCCCAAAGGCCCCACCTACCTGTTCCAGGGAGCATAGGACGGAAGTCAAGGGGTCACCGAACTGTTTGAATTAGGACAGAGTTCAGTTGCAGAAGGCCAAAATAGTGGCTGACACAGAACACTCGTGCTAGCAGGATGGATCAGCAGGTAAAAGTGCTGGCCACAAAGTACAATGATCAGAGTTCAACCTCAGGACCACGCGATGGAGAGAGCCTTCTCCCCCAAGTTGTTATTACACACACACACATACCACACAAATGTAATTAAAACTTATTTTCAGTTTACCTGGTTAGCAGTCCAGAACTCAGTCTGGACTTTCAATTCCATCGTCTGCAAGGGTAATTAATAACCCTTGACTTCACTCATCCAAGACAGTGTGACTGTGTTGGTCTGCATGAAAGCCTGGGTTCAGGCTCCAGCACTGCATAGTCTGGATGTGAAGGTACCGTAGTGTAATCCCAGTGCTGGGGGTGTGGCGATAAAGGCCGGGAGTTGGAGGCCTGCCAGAGCTCAGGAAACCCTGTCTAAACTTTAAAACACAGTTGTGGGATCCTTCAAACATGGCGTGCACAGTCCATGCCACTGGTTAGGAACGGGTACAACAGCATTGCCAAGGTCTCCGGGAGCTCCAGCCAGCACTTTCTCCCAATGATCTAGAATCACCTCGTTATCCTGAGTTTCGGAGCGGGGAAGCAGTCCTGTTAGGTGCATGGCTCCTGGGTAAACCGAGGGCTTCGTTTGACCACTGGCTGATCTACAAGGAACAGGCAAGGAGGCGGAGAAGCAGGAAGCTGCAGGAATCTTGCTTGGGTAGTTGTGTAACTTTTATTCTCCTGTTGGTCATCTGTTGGCTTCCTGACTCCATCTCCTAATGTAGGCCTAGCCCTGGAAGCTTCTAGCCTCTGTACAATCTAACCTAGGCCTAGAATGGTTTCGGCCTCTGAGACTGACCCCTGAATAAGCTCACCCTTTCTAGTCCTTTCTGAGTGCTGGCTGGCTAATTCAACTCGGCTGTTCTGGCTAAGACTCCTCCCCAAACTGACTCAATCCCCGCCCGCCCCCGCCCCTCTGGCCGCTCCAGAATTGTTCAGCTTGGCCTCAAACTAACTCTAGCAATCTGTTCTAATCTTCTGGCTCCTCATTCATTGGCTCCTCTGTCTTCACCTGTGCCTACCTGGTTCTCTCTTCAACCTGGCTCTGTAAAACTCTCCCAGTAAAACTGCCTCCTTCTTCTCTACCCTTCTCTCTGCACTGCTCTTTAAGTAGCTTCCTTTTCTGCTCTTGAGAGTTGGGCATGACCCCACTCTGTCCAATCTTTCTCTGATTGGTTTCTTTGTCTGCCACTCAATTAGACATCACTTTCAAACATGGGTGCTTCATTCTACAAACTAACTTACTAACTTTATTCTTTGAGTCTGGGATTAAAGGTGCACACTAAGAGCGTGTCTGTATGCCAGAGGTGGGGAGTGGGGGAGAAGAGAAGGGGGAAGAGAGAGATTAAAGGTGTGGCTGAGCCACACCACAACTAGAAACAGGTTTTACCAATAAACAACACAATCTCAGGATTCAGTGTGATCAAATATCCTGCAACAGGTAATTCTTTAAGGCAGGCAAGAAGCCCTGGACATAGCGTTAAAAATGGCACAGTGGTAGAATATAGTCTACAGAGGGAGAAGGGGGTTCCTAGAGGCCACTGTATGGCTTCATCCAACAGGAATAATGGTGGACAGTTAAAGTCTTGATGGTCACTCAGAGTTGGGGGAGGGCACAAACCCACTAAGGTTAGGGTCAGGCTGAGGTACAAGAGAGGGGAGGATTAGCTGGAAGCACAGGTTAATTAAAGAAATTAGGAGCTCCCTTTGACTTGTCAATTTTGAGGAGTCCCAGGCTCAGGGGACCTTGTTCAAGAGGCAGGGCCTGAACCTGTGACCCAGGGAAAGGCTGGAGTCAGAGACATACTGGGTGGGACCAGAAGACACAGCTGGTCTCCAGTAGCTGAGAACATCTGAGCACTGTGCAAGGCAGCAAAGCCCAGGAAGAGAGCCTCCCAGGGCAGCTAGCAGCTTGGAAGACCAGTGATGGTGACGGGACATGAGGAACAGCTGTCAGGAAGTAGCATCCTGTCACTTCAGGTCATAATGAGCCATGCCCCAGGGTTCCCCTGGCTGGCAGGGGGGTAGGGTGGGGGGGTGTAAAGGGATTTGGAACAAGACCCAGCTGAAGAAGCAAAAGATCAGGATTAAAGCCTTGTGTGGACAGAGAGGTTGACAGTCATGGTCTCTATTTCCCTAGTGATGCTGGAGGGCTTGAGGGGGTGGCGGGGTGTGAGTCAGACTGTGACTGATGTTTGGGGACTCGGACTCCTGAATTGGTCTCCGTTTCCTCTAAAGTCTGGAGAAAACTACACATGGAGTTTATAAGCAGGAAGTAATGTCCTCAGCAGCAGTGACCCTGGTTCAGGCCCTGTCCTCCTGGTCCTCCAGGTCTGAAAACCAGGATAATAGTACATTAAATGAGACTCCAGGGTGGCTGTGGTAACACTGGACCAGATAATCCTTGTCACTTCCCACTATGTGCCATCTTCCTGGGTGGCACTCTCAGAAGTAGGCTTTAATACTCTACTTGGCACAGTGGTTCTCAGCCTTCTTAATGCTGTGACCCTTTAATACAGTCCTTCATGTTGTGATGAACCCTAACCATAAAATTATTTCACTGCTACTTCATAACTATAACTTTGATACTGTTATGAATAAGATCATAATTATTTAATATTTGGGAGGCAACTCTCCAAAGGGTTGTGTCGGCTGAGAAGCGCTGACGGCAGATGACAGAATTGAGGAACAGTACCTAAGCCATTCAGTGAGTTATAAAGCTACTCCGGACCCACATCTGGCTATGGCCGGCCTGCTGTCAAGCACGCAGGAGGAAATGTGACCCACCCAAGATGGCATGATATCTAGGGTTGTTCCACCTTCGTTTGATAGGGCCCAGAGAAGCCCAGCTGTTGCCTTTCTCTCAGGTGCATAGATCTAAGTCAGGAGCTCTGAACTGGCAGAAAGGAATGGTGGGTGTAGAACGGGGAGGGCATGATGACCTCGGTGAGACACCACCCAGCTTCTGACCTGTCCCAGCAACTGTGCTAGCCACAAACTCTGTTCTCACATAAAATCTAGGGGCTTGAAGGAGACAGATGGTCAATGACAAGGAGAGGTGACACAGTAGACACCAAGAGACAAGGCCACTCATTCAAAGTCTATTTACTTAGCACCAACCACCGGCCACATCTTGTCTATATGCTGGAACAGAGCAGGGACCAAGCAGGAAACCCCCCTGGGAATAGACTCTGTAGCTGGGTGATGAGCCTGCCTAGCACAAGCAAGACTCTGGGTTCATCCTGAGCAGTGCAGTAACAGGAAGACTAAGTAAACAGCCTTGCCATTCATTACAGCGCTTGTATTTTAGTTGAAAAGAATGGAAAAATAAAATTTAAAACAAGCATAGCACACTAGATTAATTCTTTGGATGCTTTTTTAGTTCGGGATCTCAGGTAGCCCAGGCTAACATCAAATTTGTTATATATAAAATAATAACCTGAACTTCTGATCCTCCTTGCCTAAAACTCTCAAGTGACAGGAAGAAGGACACGAGCCACTAGTGGACTGCATTTAAAATCCTAGCCAGGCACAACTCCAGTTTCAGGAGCCCCAATGCCCTCTGCTGGCCTTGTGGGCAACAGGCATGCAAGTGGTACACAGACATGTGTGCAAGCAAGACAGCCATACACCACAGGAGTAAACGAGCCATTAGTACATTAAACTTAAAATCCTAGTCAGGCAATGTCTTAACAAAGTGAACGCACACCTTGCCCCACAACTCAGCAATTCCATTCAGTATTTGCCTATACCTCTCAAGAGACAGGAATAAAGACAAGGGCCATTAGCATACGCATAAAATTTTAAATTAAAAATATAGAAAGTGCTGGGCGGTGGAGGCACAGGCCTTTGATCCCAGCACTTGGGAGGCAGAGGCAGGCGGATTTCTGAGTTCGAAGCCAGCCTGGTCTACAGAGTGAGTTCCAAGACAGCCAGAGATACACAGAGAAACCCTGTCTCGAAAAAAAACAAAAAAACCAAACAAACAAAAAAGAAAGTATCTGAGCCTGTGTGGTGATGCATGCCTGCAATTCATACTGGCCGATAAACCACAAAACCTTTTGAGTTAAGCCTGGCATGGTAACCCATGCCTTTAACTTGGCACTTAGGAGGCAGAGGTGGGTGGATCTCTCTGTGGTAGTGGTGGCTGGAGCCCAGGGGGTAGAGGTGGAGCTAAAGTCAGATTACAGAAATATCTCAGAAGTATGAGCAACAGGATTTGAGGATGTGCCACGGGAGCAAACTCTCACGAATGACTGAAGTTCGGAGTACGTTTTGGGAGATGTTAAGTTTGTTCTGGGCAAGCCAAATTTAAGGCATCCATAAGACATTTCACTTGGCAAGCTTGAGGCCAAGCTATTGAATTCTGGGTAGATGGGGTGGCCCAGGGACCAAGGGTTTAAGAGGACAAAGGGAAGCAGCATACTGGTGTCAGGTAGATGACAAGACAGGTGTAACCACTTCCCCCAAGGCCACAGCCGACCCAGTTCTTCCAGCTCCCTGACTGGCTGCAAGAACACTCAATCTCCTGTGACATTGCTTACGAGGTTGTTCACTCTGGAGACAGAGCTCTGTACCAAGGGCAATTTGGGGCCCTCAGGGCAAGTATGTCAAAAACCAAACAACGCTGTGGTATGCTGTGCCATGCAAGCTAATGCTGCCCTCACAATGCTGCAGAACTGAGTAGCAGCCAGAGACCAGGGCACACCTGTGACAACACCTTTAGTCCTTGTCAGTTCTAATGAAGTTTGCTGATGTCGGCTCCCTATTTGACTGTAAGAGTCTATTATGTTATAACAAGATATTTAAGTGAGTCCTACGTATTGAGACAGGATTTGGGTTTGTAGACCAGGTTAGCCTTGAAGTCACATGATCCTCTGATCTTAGTCTCCAGAGTTCTGGGATTACAGTTGTGTCACCATGCTCAGCCTACCAAAAGCATTTTTCTTATTTTGAGATGAGGTCTCCTATTAACCAGACTGACCTTGAATTTCAATCCTCCCCCTGCCTCTACCTCCCAAATGCTAGGATTATAGGCGTTCACCACAACAGCCAGTTCAGCCTTTCATAAACTCAGAATAGAGAAATTCAAAATGATCTCTTCCAAGAGAATAATTTCATCACTTAGAAGGGACTCTTTTTGTTTGTTTTTTGTTTGTTTATTTTTTGAGACAGGGTTTCTCTGTGTAGCCCTGGCTGTCCTGGAACTCACTTTGTAGACCAGGCTGGCCTCGAACTCAGAAATCCTCCTGTCTCTGCCTCCCAAGTGCTGGGATTAAAGGTGTGCGCCACCACCGCCCGGCTTGAAGGGATTCTCTTAATCCTTTAATGATGCGTGACCTTAGCCTTACAGTCTATTTTGTGTGAATTTTCCATGAGTTTCTTTTGGTTTTCTCGGTACACATCTGGTACTTTTTTGTTTTGTCTTTTAAACATTTACTTGTAAGGTTTGTATTTACAAGTCTGAGGGTCAGAGAGCAATCTGCAGAAACTGGCTCTCTCCTTTCACCACACAGTTGTCAGGAATAAACCCGTACCTAGAGTCATCTCACTGGCCTACATTTTATGTTTTTATTAACTTTTTACTTACAACACAAAGACATGGGTCTCACACATATATGATACATTGTTCCTCTGTGGCCTCTTGTAAATACTATGGCCTTCCTTCTTTTCTTGGCGAGTCCTAAAATTTGGGATGACAGGCATGTGCCACCATGTCCAATCTATGTGAAGCTGAGATCAAACCTAGGGTGTCCTGCATGGGAGGCATGTATTCTACCCACTGAGCTGCACCCCAAGGATGTGGCGTTTTTATAGGTGAGTGTGAGACTCCTCCAGGTTCCTTCATAATCTGCTTCTGGCTCCCATGGTTCAGAGCCCTTCACTACCCCCCTTTCAGTATTTAAAACCATATTTTACATTTCTATTCTCTCTCTTTTTTAAAAGATTTACTTATTTATTTGTTTTGTATATGTGAGTACATTGTAGCTGTCTTCAGACACACCATAAGAGGGCATCAGATCTCATTACTGATGGTTGCGAGCCACCATGTGGTTGCTGGGATTTGAACTCAGGACCTCTAGAAGAGCAGTCAGTGCTCTTAACCCCTGAGCCATCTCTCCAGCCCCATTTCTATTCTCTTAATGATCTTTCTGCTGTGTCTTTTTTTTTTTTTTACATTTATCTATTTGCTGTGTGGAAGTTGTTCTACCACCATAGGCAGAAAATATTTTAATATTTAAAATATATAAAAAAAAATTCTTCCCGGATTCAGTAGAGAGATGTCCTGAGACAGATTTAGTAATCCTGTCACTTGCTGAAAGGGAAGTCAGAACATTGCAGAAACCCTCAAAACAAAGGCTAATCCTTGCACTAACAGATTTTCTTCCAGGGGAAGGTGTCAAAGTTAGTAAAGGCACTAAATAGGACTTAAGGTCATAATTTAGGGAAGTAATCCTACCGCCTCACCCTAATTTGGAGCTGCCACATACCAGGCGTTGAGCTGCCTGGAGACGGTAGAGATGGGATATAAGGCCTGGTTGAATCCCTTTGTAGGTGGAGCCTCTAGGATCTAACATATTCCGAAAATTGAACTCACATCCTCATGCTTGTGGGCAAGCACCCTACCTAACCAAGCAGACAATAATGTCTTTCCAAACAAATCCAGCTCCCTACGACATTTAAAAAGCAAAACAAAACCCAAAACACAAGGTCTCACTATCTAGACCAGGCTGGTCTTGAACTCAAGAGACCATCTTGTCTCTGCCCACAGGGCTGGGGTTAAGGAGTGCACCGCTACCCAGCCTCTTTAAGGCAATCTCAGCTGAATTCTTGTGACCTTAGCAGCTTGTTTTTGTACCACAATCACCATTTCTGTCCATAAGCAGTTGTTTAGAATTACTCAGTCAAGCGTGCATCTGTTAACTTGGTTACCAGTTCCCATCAAATTTTCTTCCCTTTGAGTTGTCTGTTTCTTAAATACAAACTAACTCTTTTTTTTTTTTTCAAACAATGGTCCTTTGTAAATTCTTTTGTTTTATCTTTTTTCTTCCTTACTTCAACTCTAGCCCATCCTCCTGCCTCAAACTCCCATAGAGCTAGGACTACAAATGAGAGACAGCTACATCTGGCATTGATTCTGGCTTTTAATCGATCTTTAAAGTTCTTCAAGGGGCTGCCTCTCCGTGTCTGTCCCGTCCCTCTATCCCCTCCACCTCCCTCAAAACCTGAGATACTGAACTTAAGCCTTACATCTGCTAGGCAAGTATCCTACCCTGACCCTCAGTAACATTCCCAGACCATACTTCTTTCTATCCTACCAAGGGGCTCTGCCTGTAAAATCTGACTTCGCGTGTTGTCAGTTCCGAATGTTCTCCATCTCATGGTTAACCACTTCTGATATAGCCCCCTATTCAGCGATTCTCTCCCGCTTTATCGAAATCACTTCTTAACCAACCTCACTCTGGAAATCTATGCTTTCTATGGTTGTTCCAGAATTCTCTGAAAGCCTGGGTGGGGGTCTGGAGCAATGGCTCGACAATTAAGAGCCCTTGCTATTATTACAGAGGACCTAAGCTTGATTCCCAGCACCGCGATTAACTCCAGCCTAAGGATATCCGATGCTATGTTCTGCATCCGCGGGCATACACTTACAAACACATAAAAAATGTTAAAACTCTGGGTGTTCCATCCTCTCCCCGCTCCACCTTCGTTCTCGAATGCTAAACTCGATGAAGGCGCGGTGAACTACTCCGCAGCGTAGAGAGACCGGATGGAGGCGACAACTGCCTGGCTTCTGAGTCTGTGGCGCCAAAGAGAGGAGCTTGACATCGTGACGTCACAGAACTGTGACGCGCCCTGGAGCTCCGCCTCCTTACGACCTGCGCCGGGAATCCGGGCTGTCTGCGCCGTGGCGTCACAGGTCCAGGCAGGCGGGTTTTCCGTCGGCCCAATGGGAGCGGCGCGCCGGCCTCCCCTTTAAGGAATGTTGTGACCTGACGTCACCCAGGCGAGTTACCTCCCGCAGCCGCCACCGCCAGGCTCAGCGCGAGCCCCGCAGCCCTTGAGCTCGAGCCCCGGAGCCCCCGGCGCGCCGAACCGCAGACGCATCTCTGAGCCGCGCGCCCCGGAGCCCCGGCTGCGCGCCCCGCCGGGCCCGCGCGATGCCCTCCGACCGGCCTTTCAAGCAGCGGCGCAGCTTCGGTGAGGCCCTGGGGGGCGAACTGCCATCGGGGATCGAGGGATGGGGGTGCCAGTCGACCCCGATTGCCGCAGGTGACGTCAGCCCCATGACGTCAGGCACCGGCCGGCCGGACCCCGGGTGGAGAGGCCGCAAGGCCTGGCAGGGTCGCCCGCCTCCCTACCGCGTCCCCCGATGGAGGGCTGCAGGGCCGACGGCCCCGGGGGCGGGCGCTGGGGCGGGGCGGGCCCGGAGCCGCCCCTCGGGGATCAGTGAGGCGGAGTCGCCGGAGGCCTCAGCACAGCTGGGCCTCACACAGAGCTCTGTCCGCAGCCGACCGCTGTAAGGAGGTGCAGCAGATCCGCGACCAGCACCCCAGTAAGATCCCGGTGAGTCTCTAGCCACCCCCCACTCCCAGCCACGCCCTGCCCTGCCAGGTCCCGCCCCTGGCTTACGAGTCCCCCGCCCACTCCACTCCAGGTGATCATCGAGCGCTACAAGGGTGAGAAGCAGCTGCCTGTCCTGGATAAGACCAAGTTTCTGGTCCCAGACCATGTTAACATGAGCGAGTTGGTCAAGATCATTCGGTGCGTGGGCAGCCTCCTACAGGCCTTGGGTGGGGCAGGGCCAGGTTCCACAAGAAGGGATGGAGTGGGGCGAGGGGACTGATTTGGGACACCGGGCCCCTTGTTCTAGGAGGCTGGAAAAGACCAAGGTCGGGGCTGGGACCAGCTTCAGTAGAGGTGAGAGCCTCTGGCTGAGATGGACCGAAAAGTGAAGGTTCAGTAACATTTTGGAAGGGTCACCTAGGCCTCCAGCAGGCAGCCTCCTCACCTGGCATGCCTGCCCTGCCTGCCTCCACAGGCGCCGCCTGCAACTCAACCCCACGCAGGCCTTCTTCCTGCTGGTCAACCAGCACAGCATGGTGAGCGTCTCCACACCCATCGCTGACATCTATGAACAGGAGAAGGATGAAGACGGATTCCTCTACATGGTCTATGCCTCCCAAGAAACCTTCGGCTTCTGAGTCAAGAGGAGGGGTGGGGGGTGGCTGGGAGTTCTGGTCAGGTTCTCCCCAGGGTGGTCCTGGCTCCTAAACTAAGCTATTTCAGTCCCCAGTGGATTAGGCAGAGATGTGACACCCCCTCCCCCCAGGTAGGGGCCACCAGCCAGCTTACCACATCCTGGGTAGGTCCTGGGCCAGTCATGTTAGGGTTGTTCTTTTGGGTGCTGGCTGGGTTGGGAGTGGGTGAGGAGCAGCATCCCTGCCCTGTGGGGTTTGTCATTTTGTTAGGTCCTTGCCTGTCTGCCCATCTTGCCCCTCATCCACCTGAGGCTTTGCCTCCAGCCAGGACCTGCCCCACCCCTGAAAGGCTGGCTCCCCTTGTGCTGACACGGTGTATGGATCTGTGGTCATTTCCTCTGCAGAATAAAGATTGCTCAGGCCTGCCTGGCCCTTTGACTCCAGCTGCTTGTTTGGGAGCAGGGAGGGCTGCTAGGTGACTGTGTTCACACTCAGAGACAGAGACGTGTGTTCTGTGGAATGTGAGTTCCCAGAAACCCACTCCTTAGTACAGGATAGCATGTAGTCTTAGGGGGCCAAGCTCACTCCACTCCAGGAATACATGTCATCAGAACAACAATGAAAAAAAAAAAAGACCCACACATTTATTAAGTAGTCACAACCTATAAAGCCCTGCTCACCGGCTGCTTCCTTTCTGGGCACAGTCACAAAGTGGGGGGTCCAAGTGGGGTGCTCCTAGCTTCTCCCCATGGGCCTTGTTGCCAGCTATGAGTCCCCTTTGGTGCCAGAGATTTGTGACCCCGGACTTGAACTTCTTCTGCCTGAGGACGTGCCTGCTGGCAACTCTGGATGAGGGACTTGGCCCAGCTTCTGGCCCTTCCCCCTCTTGTCCATGCAGCGCTGTGCCAGCCAGGGCTACTTGAGCACAAGCATGGCCTCAGTGCCGTCCTTGGCAGTCAAGTAGAGACCGTGTGTGAGGTAATACTCCCGTCGCAGGAAGGCATAGAAGTAGTCAGAGATGAGCAGGATCTGGCAAGGAAAGAGAGTGTGAGAAGCCACAAGGCACCTTAATGAATACTACCCTTTGCGGGGTTAGACAGGCAGGTTAGTGCCTGTCTGGCATCTCCCAATCTATAATTCTGCCCAGGGACCTCCTTCCCTCTTGGCACGTTCCTAGCCCTGAACGATCTTATGGGTCATCTGGCAGCTGTTTGTATCCTACCTCCTGTTCCCTTTTCCTGGCTTACACTTCCATACGTGAGAGTCCAGACCACTGTTCTTACAGTGGTGCGTGCACCTTGCTTCTGCCTCTGTTGCACAGGCACAACCCCATGTAGCCTTCCCTAGAGAAGCCATCTATCCAGGAACTCAGAACACAAAATTGCCTATTTCTCCCATAACAGGCAGCCCAGGAACTCTACCTTGGAAACAGTTTGTCAGGTGGTGGTGGTACAAACCTTTAATCCCAGCACTTGGAGGACAGAAGCAGGCAGATCTCAGTCTCACAAGATCTGACTGCCTCTGTCTCCTGAGCACTGGGCCTGAAGAAGGCATGTACCACCACTATCAAGCTACTGCCAACATTGCTAACCTGTTAAAACCGAGTTATTTCTGGATGTGACTGGTATGATTTTCCTTCCCATGACCTAAGCAGCTCATCACTGTGATGAGTTGTGAATTCTGATTCTGCATGTGTTCCTCACCCACCCCGAGACAGGGTCTGGGTGAGGAAACCTCAGGGTTCAAGGTCACTATCTACTGCCTGAGCCAGGCTGACCAACAGCTGCTTGGTCACTTGCTGATATGCTACAGGGCCCTGTGTCCTTTTGTGGGTGGACTCTTGGGACGTCACACATTTAAGGGTGTATATCCAAGTCCAGCCTTCCAGGTATGGCTCTGGTCCAACTAATTGAATGCCTCCAGCCTCAGTTTCCCTATTTGTAAATAGGCCATTAGCCCTCCAGTGAGAGAATGGCAGGAATGAGTCCAGAGACTATCTAATTTTGGTCCCTCCAAGGTTGTCTTAGCTGCTCTCCTATCTTCAGAAAAGTATATAGCTGCCCAGGACAGGACTGGAAGACCTACATCTTTGGTTTAGGTCAACCTCTGATCTGTCTCCCTCTCACTAAGTGCCTGCCATGTTCTAGGCCTTAGTCTTCCTGTGTGAACTAAGAGGTGGTTGGTGCTAGTCCTCTTGGAGCCTATAAACTTGAGAACAGTATGTCCAATACTGTGCCTGCCCCCCTTTGGTCAGGCAGGACACTCCCCTGCCAGCTTCAGTTACTCCAGTCTTAGGCATGTTGGGCTGAATAGGGTTGTGGACTTTGGGATCAAGAGTGCAAATGAGATGAACCCTGTTCCCCTCTGGGACTCTATTTAGGGTGACAGCGACCTGAGATGGTTGGCTCCTTTGAGTCTGTGGTCAGACTGAGGTGGGGCAGGTAAATGCCACAGTGGCAGAAGCACTCAGGATCATCCTTAGCAGAAGCGACATTCCCACCAAGTGCCACACAGTTGAATGGGAAGTTGCAGTTGGAATGAGTTTGTCATCAGAGAGGTGAAGGGGTCAGGACCTAATCTGGATAAAGTGAGCCTACTGCAGGTGAAGGGGAGTTAGGTCCTGACTAGGGGAAATGTTCCAGGCAGTGGAACACCAGAGATCCTGTGCTGAGAGGGGCAGTGCGGGGAGATGATGTAATGGACGGCAGGACCAGGTGCAGGCTCACAGAGCTCAGAAGAGTCTGGAGCCTGAGAAGCTTTTGGGAGAACTCAGGTCAAGTAGTAACATGATCAGATTTGTGGTTTTAGAAGTTCCCTCTGGCTGCCTGGCTCAGGAGAGGGTTTGAAAGCAGGGGGCCCTGGGAAATGTCTGAAGTGGTAGTTACAGGGAAGGGCAACACTTGCAATAGCAGCAAGTATTCTTAACTGCTGAGCCATTTCTCCAGAACCCTGGGGATTCTGGAAAAACAAACAAAAGGCACAGTGTCAATCTCAGGACAACATCAGACTAACCTCACTGAGCGAGGGGACCTGTCTGGTGTTCCGGAAGCCTTTCAAAGTTATGAGAAATAAAGACAACACAGAGCAGAGGACGCTGGGAGACATGACCAAGTATAACATGGCTCTGTAGGTTAGTTCTGGAAGAGGCCATGACTGGACATGTTAAGTCCCAGTGAAGCCTCCCATTCCGTTAACGGCAATATCCCGGGAGGGTGGTTAGTATAACAAAAATTCTATGAAACTTAAGATGCTAACCACGAAGCAAACAAGAGTGGACTATACAGCACCTCACTGTACACTCTGCAACCTTCTGTGACGCCAAGACAATTCTAAAATGTAAAGGTTATCTAGAGAAACAGAACAACACAATTGTCTTTGTTGTTGGGTTTTTGGTTTTCGGTTTTGTTGGGTTTTGTTGTTTGTTTTGTTTTGAAACAGTCTTTCTGGGTAGCCCTAGCTGTCTTGTAACTCTCTGTATAGACCAAAGAAACCCTCCAGCCTCTGCACTCCAAGTGCTGGGATTAAAGGTGTGTGCCACTACACCGGCTTGTTTTGTTTTGAAACAGAATCTCTTGAAACCCATGTTGGCCTTCAACTTCATATCAGAGAATCTCCTTAAACTTCTGAATCTGCTTCTACTTCCCAAATGCTGGGGTTACAAGTATGTGTGTGTGCCACAAATCCTTTTTTATGCGGCATTGGAGATGGAATCCACAGCTTTCTGCATGCTAAGCAAGCAATCTACCAGAGTGTTTAAGAGAATATTCTCAGTCTAGTAAGTAAATATTTAACTCTACTTACTCAATGATGTAAAAGCTGACATTTAGAAGGAAATATAATGATACCTACATTTCAATCAGTAGTAATTTAAAAATATAATCCAGGATGAGTTGGTGATGGCTCAGAGGGTTAAGGCACCTGTTCCAAGCCTGATGACCTGAGTTTATTCCTAGAACCCACATGGTGGTAGGAGAGAACTGATTCCTACAAGCTGTCCTCTGTCTACATGGATGCTGTGGCATGCACATGTCCCACCTCCACAAAAGATGTTTACAAACAAACAAACAGAGGAGCAGGGCATGCTGAGCACCTGAGAGGTACCTGGTCTACATGAGACTCAAAAGACCAAAATCGTAAGGTAAAAACCCAGAGTAACAGTAAAATAAATAAAAGATGGCTTAAGTGATAGTGTTCAACGTTCCAGGATTTCTGTAAGAGAGAAGTGTAGATAAGGGCCTTGCTCATTTGGACACACAACCTTGAGTGTCACAGGTCTAGGTGGCTGCTGTGGCCACAGGGGAAGGATTGAATGCTAGGCTGGAGCTTGGCTCTTCAGAGGAAAACCTGGGCCTGGGGCTTTCCATTAAGACTGCAAAGAGAGCCAGGCATGGTGGTGCACACCTTTAATCTCAGCACTCAAGAGGCAGAGGCAGGCAGATGTCTGAGTTCAAGGCCAGCCTGACCTACAGAGCAAGTTCTAGGACAGCCAGAGCTACACAGAAACCCTGTCTTAGCAAACAAAAAACAAACAAGACTGCAAGGAGGAAGGCCATCTCCCCGGAGGTGCTCTGACTGACCCTGCTCACCAGCTCCAAACCCACAGCCCCTTGCCTATTCTGAACAGGAGCGAGTTGGGGAGGGAAAAGCCAGAGTCAGTAATTGATTTCCTGTTCTTTAAATTTCATTTTCCTTGTGTATAAAATGAAAGTAGCTGGGCATGGTGGCTCACGCCTTTAATCTCAGCACTTGGGAGGTAGAAGCAGGTAGATTTCTGAGTTTGAGGCCAGCTGGGTCTACAGAGTGAGTTCCAGGACAGCCAGGGCTATACAGAGAAACCCTGTCTCGAAAAAGCCAAAAAAAAAAAAAAAAAAAAGAAAGAAAAAAGAAAAAAAAGAAAATGAATAAATAAATAAAATGAAAGTAATAAAAGCTCTAGTTTATTACCCACCACAATGGTCTTCCCTAATCCAAACCTAGAATTTAGGGGTGCAAGAATACGTTTGTCCCTCTGCCTCTAGAGACCTGAGGCCTTTTTTTGTGGCTGCTCTGCTTGTTGTGTCTGATTACCTAGCCCTTCCCTTATGTTCTATTTCTGTACTCCCAGACTTTCTATAGAGCCCATTCTAATCATAACACAGCCACTTTTTTTTTTAAGACAGGGTCTCACTGTGTAGCTTTGGCTTAGAACTTGCTAGAAGAACTTGCTAGAACTCAGATATCCACCTGCCTCTGTCTCCTATGTTCTAGGATCAAAGGAGTATGCCACCACATCTGGCACCAACACAGGAACCTATTGGCAGGGAAGCAGGATGGAGGGTCTCCCTGATCTAACTTCTTGGCCCCCAAAAGACCTCGTTTTATTGTTTTATTGCTTTTGAGACAGAGTCTCACTCTGTGGCTCAAGCTGTCTGGAACTCACTATGATGACAAGGCTAGCTTGGCCTCAGTGTGATCGACCTGCTTCCGCCCTGGGGTACTCAGATACAGGCATATAAGCATCTACCACACCTGGTTCCTGAGGTATCTTCTGCACACCTGCACCCACTGACTGCCAGGAGCCCCTGCAGCTCCCCTGTGCCCCCATGCCTGCACCCACTGACTGCCAGGAGCCCCTGCAGCTCCCCTGTGCCCCCATGCCTGCATCCACTGACAGGAGCCCCTGCAGCTTCCCTGTGCCCCATGGCTCTCTGCTCAGGAGCCCCATACTACCTCCATGCTCTGGGGTATGACCACAGTGGGTGCCATCTGCTCTAGCTCTGAAGCCTGATACCTGGCACAGGGCTCACACTCTGGCTTCATGTGTTGGTTCTTAGCCTTTTGGAATTACCCTTCGGGTATGGCTTGCTGAGACCTCATTCATCTCCTTGACAATCAGAAAGGCTGTTCTCTGCTCTGTGGTGGAGACTATGAGATAGCCAAGGCCACAGTGGAGCTAATCAAAACTGAAATGAGATTCAGAACACACTTCAGCACAGATGTGACAGAAGAGAGCCAGAAATAAATATTTTCTAAGTATCTGTCCCTGGCCAGATCCTCCTGTGGCTGGGGCCCATTTATAACCCTGGCTCACAAAGTATGAGAGAAAAGTCAGACTATGTCATCAGTTCTGCCGGTCTACACCCAACAAGCTGAGTTCTTCCCATCGTCTTACACCTCCTAAGGCTCGCTTAGCCCTGGCCAAGGCTGGCTGATCCTCCCTGCCCTAACACACACTCTGGGGTTGTTCTCCCCAGTTTACAGCTCTGTTACTCTACCGGATTCTTTTTGGAAAAGGCGAATAAGATTGAGCCTTCAGAGCCAATTGGTTTGTCCACCTTGACCAGTCAGCATCTGGACTGCAGCCTCCTGGAAACACAGATGTGATCACCTCAGTATGTCTCGTCCCTAGGCTGCTTCTGTTGGAGACACTGACACTCTTAGGGACTTCAACTGGTTGCCATAGTTGGCAAACAGCTGCTTCCTTGGCCACCTGCCCGAGCCTAGGCAGGCTGAAGCCCGAGGAGGGTGACAGCTGACTGTGGAGCTGAGCTGCTGAGCTTTGGCCTACCCACTCACACACCCAAGCACACACTGCAAAGGACGGACAGTAAACAGCTTCGCCTTCCAACTCTAATGATGCAAAACACCAGGGAAGCGGGGTGTGATGTCACAGGCCATCACCTGAGGTGGAGGGAGGGGGATCAGAAAGTCAAGGCCATTCTCAGCCACTTAGTGCATTAGAGGCCAGCGGGGGCTATAAGAGAGCCCAGGCTCTGTCTCGAAAACAAAGAAAAAGCCAGGGAAACACTGAGCACACACATACATATGCACACACTCTCCACCAGTCAATGTGACCAGGTAGGACAGTAGTCTTAAAAACATTCTTGTCCAACCCCACACTGAGTCTTCACAGCCACCTTCTAAGTGAAGAAACACAGTATAGACTCGTGACAGACGACATCAGCTTCCTCCTTCACGCCAGGATTCCAGGCTGAGACCTCTTTTCCTCCTGGCAGTATACAGTTTGCAGAGTCTGGATCCCATCCCATTTATCCTTGGTTGAAGACTAATGGCTCAGCCCGAACCTCAGCAGAATGAGGCTCCCAGGGGCCAAGCAGCTCTGACCACTGCAACCCTGACATGTTCTCATTCTGTCAGAGAGCACAGCCACTGCCACACAACCTCTAGTAGCATAAGCATTGCTCTCTTCCTCTGGTCTCCCCTCCTCTCTTTCTCTCCCTTCCTCCTAGAACCCCCTGGAGTCTGTGAGCTCCAGAACTGTATTTAGAAAGCACTTCCCCGAGAAGCACGCCCAGCCTGGCTCCTGGTTCCTGGCTCCGTGCTCCCAGCCCCACACTGACCCCATCACACGGCATTGCCTTGCTTGTTTATTTCCCCTTCTCTCCACTACACACTGTTCCATAGAAGGAAGGAGGGCTATGTCTCCTGCACTACAGGGCTGCAGAGAACAGGAGCTCTGTGTGAAGCAGGATGAACTCTCTCCTGCAGGTCTTAAACAAATAGGAGGCTCCTCTCATATACAGCAAAGGAAGCTTACCAAGGGTGTTTTCGTAAGAGAAACAACTAGAGGGTACTGCCATCATAGTGAGCACACACACACATATACACACACCCTCCACCAGTACAGGACACTTGTAAACACATGGACAAAGACTCAGAGGGCAAACAAACATATGATCCACATGAAAGAGATCTGGGGCCAGCTGCAGTAAACCCTCCGTAAGCATGAGCCACTATCAGTTATAATTTTAAAGCCCGATTCCCAGGAGTTCTCTGTTCTTAAGTTTATTTAGGATGGTTGGGACACTTTGGCTTTTTCTTTTAGAAAAGCCATATTCATGCAAGCTGTGTGTGTGTGTGTGTGTGTGTGTGTGCATGCGTGTGCGTGTGCACGCGCCCACTCGAGCACATGTAAATCACTGATCAATTTGCTATACATATAATCCCAGCATTTGGGAGGTAGAAGCAGGAAGAGGAGGAGTTTAAGGCCAGCTTCAGCTATACAGCAAGCTAGAGGTAAGACTGGGTACAGAGACCCTGTCCAAAAACTTTAAATAGGAAAAAGAGAGAGAGAGAGAGAGAGAGAGAGAGAGAGAGAGATTTTATGGCCTGAATACTGCCCTAGGAGTTTGCTGCGTGTACCTGAGAGCACACCCTTCACATTGTATATGCCAGCAGGTATAAACAACAGCAGGTATATACAATAGAAGGCAACAATAGGTCTCACAGGTCATATCAAACCCACACAACACTGTATGATGTGGGATTATCACCCTGGAATCTGACAAGTTAAGTCACGTGCTGAAAGTCACCAGTGAGGGAACTGTACGAGTCCTCAAGCAATCAACCAGAGATTTCAATCTTCTTTCTCACACTCAAGCACACACACACACAAGCACACAAGCCTCATTAGATGGTTTGCTATTGTCATTTCCTGTTACTGACTCTGAGGCAATGGTTAATTACCAAACGATGTGTACCACATGATGAGAAAATACTTAATGGCACCGAGAGAGAGAGAGAGAGAGAGAGAGAGAGAGAGAACAGAGCCTTAGTCACTAGAGCACTTACTGGGGTGACTAATAATCAACATGTATCCATTCTGTAACAGGACATGGAATTTCTCAAAATGAACTGAGCAAGACTTAAACAAACCTCAAGGTGTTCTATGCATTCTATATAAATAAAGCTGCCGGGCATGGTGGCACACGCCTTTAATCCCAGCACTTGGGAGGCAGAGGCAGGCGGATTTCTGAGTTTGAGGCCAGCCTGGTCTACAAAGTGAGTTCCAGCACAGCCAGGACTATACAGAGAAACCCTGTCTCGAAAAAAACAAAAGAAAGGAAGAAAGGAAGGAAGGAAGAAAGGAAGGAAGGAAGGAAGCAAGCAAGCAAGCTAGCTGTTTCTGTCAAAGATGCTCTGCATTCTGGGCATCTATTTGGAATCTGAGGCCTTTTGTCACTCTGAACAGCTCTTATCTGCCTGTACCAGGGAGGGAAGAAGGAGGTCAGATGAATATAGCTTTCCTGGCTAGAAAGGTATTTGTAAGAATAGGCTGTGGTGCATGCGTATGTCCCCGAGTGCCTGATATCTCAGTAGAAATGCCAAAACAGAAGTAGGACTGGGCTTGGGTGTGGAGGACATAAAGAGGCCAGGTTTGGACAAAGGGGAGAGGGTGGAGACAACTGCAAACTAACTTCGGCACCTCCACCTTTCCCTCGAGACCCTCCTCTCACCATGTTCCCTTCCTTAGTATGTACAGACTAGTTTGACTTCCCCCATGAAGCCTGGGCTAGTTTGAACCTGAGGACCATCCAGCCACCACATCCTGCTCCCCTTCCCTTCTTGCTTTCCAAGTCTGAAGATCCAGTTACTACTCTCAGTCCCTCCAGCCGAACAGAAAGGCCATCTTATTCCTACTAGATTCTTCAACCAACCATGCACAACTTTGACCACAATCTTGTCGTGGCACATGTATCACACATATCATACATATAACACACATGCAGTGATAAATAAATGATAATAAATAGACAAGGCAGGAGAACTTCATGAGACATACAGTACTAATAAGAAAATTTTTTTCTTTCTTTCTTTCTTTTTTTTTTTTGGTTTTTTGAGAAAGAAAATTCTAAATGTCCCATATCTACACCCAGTGGCTTCACAGGTCCAAGAACAGGGACAGCATCCTTTTCCTGGTGAGGGTCTCTTTTCTTTAGTTAACACCACTCCAGGTTAATAATCTTTGTTTTATTTTCACTTTATTTTGTTAGTCTTTCTATATGACTAGGCTGGGCTTGAACTAAGGTAATCGTCATACCTCAGTCTCCAAAATATCAGAATATCAGAATTGTGCCACTAACCCCAGCTCAGGACAACAACTGATATGTTTAGAGTAGCAGCCTAGGAAACCAGTGCTCCTTCCTGACACAGCCTTTTTTACTGATCTGGTGGTGGCAGCAGTGGCAATAGCAGCAGCAAAACTCAAGGTCAACAGCCTCCAGAAACATTTAACCCAATGAGCCTCTATGGTCAGAGCTCAGACCTGCAAGGGCCAGTGACAGGTATGCAGGTTGCCTAGCAGTCTACCAGCTTATGGGGTTATCTGGACCTCTGCTGGCAGGCACAATCTGAAGAGCAACTTGCTAATATCTTCCTAAAATAGAACATTCACATGCCTTCTGATTCTGCAAATGCTACCACTTAAAATCCACCCTAGAAGCATTGCTATGCACGTATGAGCTATGTGGGAGAACACAAAAGCCTCTTCCATTTCAAGCAGCAAAATAACCAGAAGCAACCTCAGATCCCAACGGCCAAGGGTCACCTGGTCTAATAACTCAGTGTCTGTCTCTCTCCTACCCGAGGACCATGGTGGAGTCATTACAAGCATTCATCTGAAGAGGCGGAGGATGTAGCAGGTGGTACAGTGCCTGTTTAGCATGCATGAAGCCTGTGTTCAGTCCTCAGTATGACATAAAAGTAGGCATGGTGGCACAGGCCTGCAATCTCAAGGCATGTTAAGGATCAAATTCAAGGTCATCTTCAGCTACACAGCACGTGTGAGGCCAGTATTGGCTACATGAAACCCTGCCTCTTTTTCTTTCTTTTTTTCTTTTCTTTCTTTCTTTTTGGTTTTCCTTTTTTTTTTTTTCTTTTTTCTTTTTTCAAGACAGGACTTCTCTGTGTAGTACTGGCTGTCCTGGAACTCACTCTGTAGATCAGGGTGAGCTCAAACTCAGAAATCCGCCTACCTCTGCCTCCCAAGTGCTGGCATTAAAGGCGTGCGCCACCACTGCCCAGCCTGCTTCACTTTTTTATGTATACAAGTATTTTGCCTACGTTTATCTCTATGCTTCTCTATGCCAGTGTCTGCATGAGCCAGAGAAGGACATAGACCCCCAGAGTAGTGAGCCACCATGTGGGTGCTAGGAATTGAACTCCAGTCTTTTTCAAGAACAGCCAGAGCTATTAACTGCATCTCTCTCATTCCGTTTTGTTTTGTTTTGTTTGTTTGTTTGTTTGTTTGTTTGTTTTGAGACAAGGTCTTACTATGTAGCTCTGGCTAGACTTGAACTCTCAATTAGACCAGACTGGTTTCAAACTCACAGAGATCTATCCGTGTCTGCTTCCCAAATGTCAGGATTAAAGGTGTGTGCTACTATACCTAGCAAGACTCAGTTTGAAAAAAAAAAAAATTATTTTTTTTAAAACGCAAGATGAGTGTTTTATGTGAAAACACTAAGTCCAGGAGCAGTTTGTAGATGTTTTTGACTCACACAAACCAAAGGCTCTTATTGTATACAAATGTTCTCACATCGGCCTGTAAATGTATAAAGCCTAAAAGACACACGCCACCCTGAATGCATGATCAAATCTGGGTGGAAAGGAGAGAATAGATGGATCTTGTTTCTTTGCTTTTCTACCTTTCTTCCCTACCTCCTCCCCCTTTGGCAATGCTAGAACTCAAAATCAGGATCCTAAGAATGCTAAATAAGCCGGGCGTGGTGGCGCGCGCCTTTAATCCCAGCACTCGGGAGGCAGAGGCAGGCGGATTTCTGAGTTCGAGGCCAGCCTGGTCTACAAAGTGAGTTCCAGGATAGCCCGGGCTATACAGAGAAACCCTGTCTCGAAAAACCAAAAAAAAAAAAAAAAAAAAAAAAAAAAGAATGCTAAATAAAGGGCTGGAGAGATGGCTCAGCAGGTAAGAGCACTGGCTGCTCCTCTGAAGGTCCTGAGTTCAAAACCCAGCCTCCGCATGGTGGCTCACAACCATCCATAATGAGATCTGATGCCCTCTTCTGGTGTGTCTGAAGACAGCTACAGTGTATTTACATATAGTAATAAATAAATCAAAGCCGGGCGTGGTGGCGCACGCCTTTAATCCCAGCACTCGGGAGGCAGAGGCAGGCGGATTTCTGAGTTCGAGGCCAGCCTGGTCTACAAAGTGAGCTCCAGGACAGCCAGAGCTATAAAGAGAAACCCTGTCTCAAAAAAAAAAAAAAAAAAAAAAGAAAAAGAAAAAAAAAATAAATAAATCTTTGGGCCAGAGCAAGCAAGGCTGGAGCAAGCAGAGGTCCTGAGTTCAATTCCCAGCATCCACATGATGGCTCACAGCCATCTGTACAGCTACAGTGTACTCATATACATAAAATAAATAAACTAATCTAAAAAAAATAATGCTAAATAGAAGTAAGTGTGGTGGTATCCATCTGTACTTCCAGCACTTGGGAGGCTAAGGCAGGAGGATCTCTAAGAGTTAGAGGCTAGCACAGCCTATTCAGTAGTGCAGGCCAACCTAAGAAGAAGAGATACTGTCTCCAAAAAGGGGAATGGGAGGCTGGGAGATAGCTCAGTTGGTAAAGCACAAACAAGCATGAGAACCTGAGTTCAGTCCCCAGGAGCTAGGCTACAAAGCCAAGTGTAGTAACATACACTAATCACAGTCCTGGGGAAGCAAAGTCAGGGTCCCTAGAGCTCACTGGCTGGCCCGTATAGCTGAATTGGCAAGTGCCAGATTCAGGGAGAAATGCTATCTCAAAAAATAAAGTGAAGGGTGACTGAAGAAGACACCCAACATCAACTATGGTCTCCCCACCCAATAAACACACACGTGCTTGCATGCACCTCCCAACACAAAAGCAAAGATTGCTAGGCAAACACTGTACACTGAGTAGATTCCTAAATCCCAATAAAGACTTCTATTATTAAGATGGTGTTACTATTAATCCAGGAAAGCCCTGACCGTGTTTCAGAGGAAAGGGTGGCACTGAGCTCTGATCTTGCTCCTCAGTGCAGCGCTTAAAGCCATGTGTGGCCCGCCACACCCACCGTCAGACGTCCACACTGGGGATCTAACCTTGGGTTTTGAGCATGCTACTCAAGCACGTCACTGCTGAGCTACAGGCCTAACCTTGGAACTTTATTTTCCATTTCACATTTTTTTTGTTTGATTTCTTTCCCGTAACAACAATAAATTTATTACTTATGTGATTAAAAATGCATTCAAAATGTTTTTAAAAGGTAAGAAATGTGGGCTGGAAAAAAGCTCTTCAGTTAAAAGCACTGGCTGCTCTTCCAGAGGACTCAGGGTCAATCCAGCACTCTTGGGGTGGCTTACAACACCTATAACTCCAATTACAGGAAGGCCTATGCCCTCTTTTGGCCTCTATGGGCACCAGGAACACACCTGGTACATACATACAAAAGGCAAAACGCTCAAACACATAAAATGAAAATAAACAAGTGAATAAATAAAGGTTAAGAAATGATGGAGCTGAGGAGAGTCCTCAGTCAATACAGTGCTTTCCGTGCAAGCATGGGAGCACGGGGTGGACTTCCAGCACCCACATGAAAAGCCAGACCTGGTGGCACGTTCTTGTAACCCAGAGGTGGACAGGACGATCCGTGGAACTTATTGGCTGATTAGCCTAACTTAACTTGGTGAGTCCCGAGTTCTGGTGAGAGACTTTTCTCAAAACATAAGGTTGGGGGCTGAAAAATGGCTCAATGCTTAAGAGTGCTTTCTGCTCTTGCAAAGGACCAAAGTGTGGGTCTCAGGAGGTTCATTCAGTGGCTCAATCCTCCTATAACTGCAGCTCTAAGAAAGCTGGTGCTCTCTTTTGACCTCCTAGGGCAGGCGCACACACAGTAATAAAAAGCTTTTTCTTAACCTTTAAAGGTAAGAAATGATGCTAAGACTTTGGCTGATCGCTATAGTTCAGCTACAAATATAACTGGGCGTATTGCCTTTGGTCTCTAGCTCAACCCCAAACCCTCTTTTCCACTAAGTAAGTTTCTCTTGCTTTTGATGTCACCTGATGAGTTACAAGTAGCCCCTGGTATTAAGGGACCTTCCTCTCACAGAGGCAGCTACAGAAGAGAAAGCTGTGATCTGGCAAGTCGCATGGCTGCCTCAAAAGACACTGCCAATTTCATTTCTTGAGCAAAACTAGAGCCAAGATTACAGGCAGATGCTGGGATGTGTGCAGAAGAAAGGGGCTCAGGTAAGCACAAGCACCCCCTGGCCCTGGGTTATTTTACACTGCACTGAAGCCTTCAGATCCCTGCCCTGGCAGGACACAAGCAGAGACGCTGCTCATTCACCGTCAGAAGCTACCACTAGGGCTGAGACCTCTCTTTTGCTGTTCATATACCATATATGGTTGAATTGGATGAAAATCCTTCAGCCACATCTACACAGAAAACACCAGTCCCAGGCTGGCAGTTAAGAGCACTGACTGCTCTTCCAAAGGTTCTGAGTTCAAATCCTAGCAAATCATCCGTAACTAGATCTGATGCTCTCTTCTGGAGAGTCTAAAGACAGCTACAGTGTACTTACATATAATAAATAAATAAATCTTTAAACAAATAAAATAAAAAATAAAACAACAGGGGCCAGGGATATAGCTCAGTTGTTAGAATGCTTGCCAAGCATCCAGAAAGCCCTGGGTTCTATCCCCAGCACTACATAAATCAGGGATGGAGCCGGGCAGTGTGGTGCACGCCTTTACTCCCAGCACTTGGGAGGCAGAGGCAGGCGGATTTCTGAGTTCGAGACCAGCCTGGTCTACAAAGTGAGTTCCAGGACAGCCAGGGTTACACAGAGAAACCCTGTCTCGAAAAACAAAACAATCAGAGATGGTGATGAAACCTCAGGAGGTGGAGGCAGGAGGATCAGAAGATGAAGGTCTTCCGTGGCTGCACAGTTACTTGGAAGCCAGCCTGGGCTGTATGAGACACTGTTATTTTATTGTACAGCCAACAGGAAATCCATCCCATTCCTTAGCTCCTTGCTTCTGCTTTTACTGTCCTCAAAGCCCACAAAGCTGTCTTCACCCTGACCTGTTCACCATATTACACTTGATGTACTGTCAGTGCTAACAGGGTAATAAAAGGGGGTGCCTCTGGAGCTGGGGCTTACCTGAGTTTGTTAGCTCTTAGCTCTACTGACCGTGAATGAGAGCCTCAGCCCTTCAACTATAAACCAGGGATAACGATATCTTTTCCTAGATTTGTTGTAAGGCCTTACTGAAGCAACGCTCAGCACGGTACCTAATACATGTATGGCAGATTCAACTTCATGCTGTTCACTCTCCTGCTCCTTCTACCCAAGTGAGATCAAAGACAGAGGAACTGCCACCCCACACACCCCTGCATAGTCAAAACTACAGGGTGGGAACCCAGGGCCTCAGCTGATAGCCTGAGACTCAAAATGACACCCTGACCCTGTGCGACCCTCAACTCTTACCTGCCCAACATTGAAGGTCAGTGTGATGGCATAAAAGAAATTAGAGTTGGCACTTCCTGCATAAATCCATAGGTGCCACAGGACAGGGAAGAGAAGAGAGCAGACGATGATGATGCAGGTGAGGACGAAGATGTTCCGTAGGACTGCAAAGACAGGTGATCAGTTAGCCTGGCAGTAAGTCTCTGATACCCTTTTTGCTGTGATAGTCACAGGACAGGGAGCTCAGATGGCTCAAAGGCAGAGCACTCCCAGAAACACTGTGTGCTAGGAACAAACCTCAGAGCCAGGTGAATGGTTCCCCATGCCCACAATTGCTGGGGATCTGTATTTGAAGACTTTCCGCCCACCAAAGGCTTGTCTGCCTTAAAACTGGCGCAATCAGCAATTCTGCGAATGCTTCTAAGCCTAGTAGTGAGGCATTCCATGAAAACACCTGTCTTCTACTCTTCAACCTCCCCTCTTGGGTACAACATGGCTGGAGACAAAGGCTTCAGATGGGTGACAGGAAAGAGACCCAAGTACAGAGATGAAAGAGGCCATGAGTGCAGTCTGTGGGCTGCAAAGAGACATTTCAATGTTCTTGGAAGACCTTCGCTGGCATCTAGTTGGATTCAGGCCAATGGTGACCTTTGCAGGAACAGGGAACTGCTACTCACTCTTGCTGGCTGGAAGGCTAAAAGATTAAAGCTCTATGCCAGAGCAGGTGGAACTGGGGACCTGGGGCACAGTACAGCTTGTTCCAGGCACCAGGAGGTGTCAGAGATGACCAAGGGCCTACACCCTTCATCAGACCTGCTAGGTCAGATGGAGTCAAGTTCCCCAGACAGTCACTGAGTGGCTTATCCAATCTGCTGCACCACACTGAAAACCAGGGACTTCTGACAAGGCCCTTTCCCTCTCGAGCCTCAGGCATTCAGAAATAAAATGTCACCAGAAGTGTCCAGTCTCACCAGGAGGGTAATGGAGGGAGTTAGGGGGCTTCAAAGGTCAGCAAGGTATTTCTTTTCTTAAATTACATTGCTAGATACATAGGAACTTACAGCGTAATGCTTATGACTTATTTGTATTTTAATCAACATTCTTTTACCTTTATACAATAGCTAATTAAAAAAGAAATACAACACATGTTCGACTCCAGCCCTGAGCCCTGTGGTAGCTGGCTTTGCAGCTGGACACTGCAGGCTGGCACCAGCTCTGCCAGCAGGCTGTTCTCTAATACCACAAGTATGCATTTGTCTCGTCTGACTCATCCTGACTCAAGGCTGCAGAAGCCAATGACTGTGATATACTTATTGATTTATTTTGTTTTTGTTTTTGGAGATAGCCCTGGCTGTCCTGGAACTCACTCAGTAAGCCAGGCTGGCCTTCAACTCAGAGATCCACCTGCCTCTGCCTCCCAAGTGCCGGAATTAAAGACATGTCCAGGGCAGGGTCTATTCTTCTTTTCTCTTCCACTGGCCAATGCAAGAAAACAGGTAAGGTGGGACCTGGGAGATCAATACTAGCGGCTAGTATTTCAATGGGACATCCTACAATATTAACTATATTCAACTAGAACAAAAGACTTCACAAAATGTCTACTCAGGGCCCCAAGGCCAGAGCTAAAGTCACTTAGTGAGAGAACAAATCCCAAATAGGTGCTCCAAACATTAGGAGTCCCTGGACAGTGCACACAGCACAAAGCATGCTGACTACTATGCTCTCAGGAACTTAGGATATGCTGTGTCTATGAACTCCTTACACAATCACTTGATGCCTCTCTCTTCTAGTAGAGCCTATAAGATCATCTAGGTTTCTGGAAATTTCCTCCTTCTCTGCCCCATCATCTCTGTGGGCATAAAATAATTTATTTCACGTTTAAAAAATATTTATTTCAATGTCCCTGGCTGCTAGACCGTCAGCTTTGATGGTTGAAATATGCAGGGGATGCCCTGGTTAATTATCACTGATGATAACTGCAGTGCCATTAACATATTTTCTTTTTTCAAACTTAAAAAAATATCCATGCTGGGCAGGGGTGGTGCACGCCTTTAACCCTAGCACTTGGGAGGTAGCCTGGTCTACAGAGCGAGTTCCAGGACAGCCAGGGCTACACAGAGAAACTCTGTCTCGAAAAACCAAAAAACAAACAAACAAACAAACAAACAAACAAAACCAAAAATCCATGAAAAAATACCTTTTTTTTTTTTTTTTTGGAGTCAGGTCTCATATGGCTTGGAATTCCCTTTTGTAGCCCTGGCTAACCTCAAACTTGCTATCCTCCTGCTTCAGCCTCTTAAGTGTTAGGGTTATAGATTCATACCAGGAAGCCCCACTTACTGTCTTCATCTCGTGGACGGAAAAGGAAAATTCAGAGGCGCAGAAAGGCTAAAGAAGCTGCCTGGGAGAGGCAGGGTGTCGACTCAAGCTGTAGTCTGCCTGTCTGTCTACAAACTGAATTCAGCAACGTGAGAATGCTACACAACGCCTCTGAGGAAGGGCAATGCCCTCTTTAGGACGGACAGCTAAGGAAAACAACCTGGTTGGGACAGGGAAAGACCAGTGCTTGAAGCCCTACCCTCCCACAGACCAAGGCACGCCTATAGAGTCCAACTGCCTCGTGATTCATCACTGGGTGATTCTTATCTGTGAAATGAGGATGTCACAAGCAGAAGATGCCACCTCCTCTCAGTCAGCTCAGATTGGTCACCATTCTAACCAGGCCGGAGAGACACACCTGGTCTGGGCGTGGCCTGCCCACTTCACTGTTTACCTTCACTCCGGGGCTACTCTCACAGGTAGGGTTCCTACTCACAGCTGGCCAGTTTCACTTCCTGGTTGACACCCAGACAAAACAACAGGAACTAACTTCTTGGGAAGCTTGCCCTAGGAGTTCGCTTCTGACACTTGGCTGCATATCACAGCTCCCTGACAGAACCAGGAGGGTACCTGGGCTCCGCTTCCCTCACGGGAGGGGAGGCTTCAACAGCCTTCTACATACATTTGCAGACTCTTTCCCCCCCCCCCCCTTTTTGATTGTTGTTGTTTTTCAAGACAAGGTTTCTCTGTGTAGTCTTGGCTTCACTATGTTGAACAGGCTGGCCTCAAACTCAGAGATCCTCCTGCCTCTGCCTCCCAAGTACTGGCATTAAAGTTGTGTGCCACACTGCCCTGTCATTTGCTGATTCTTTTGTGTTAGAATCCATGTTGAGTGTAAGGATATCTTACCCTAAAGGAGCCTCGAGAGAAATGGGTAGAATTGAGAAGGGTCTTTATAGGAAGCAGGAAGTCCTATGTTCATAGCCAAAGGCTACAGTTACACTTGTTCAATAAGAAGCTTGGCACTGTCCAATAAGAAGCTTGGTCACATGTAGCTTCATATATTTAATTTTAAACAAGAATTTCAGTTTCTACTGACACCATGGCTCTTTGTAATCTCAGTATTCAGGAAGTTAAGATAGGATGACTTCTTCTAATTTTAGGACAGCCTAGGCTATATAGTGAGTTTCAGGATAGCCTTGGCTACAGTCTAGGATCTGTCTCAAACAAACAAACAAACAAACAAACAAAGTAATGGAAAAAATATCTGTCCATGACAGTATACACCAATAAACCTGGATGTGAGAGGTGAAGGCAGGAGGATCAGGAGTTCAAGGTCATCTTCAGCTATACAGTGAGCTTAAGGCCAGTTTGGGCAATAAGAAACCCTATGCCACAAAGCTGGAAATAGAGGAGAAAGAAAGAAAAAACTTTGTATAATAGTAGTAGCCACTCTATACTAGAATACAGACTAGACACGGTCATCATTACAAACACCAGGATTAGACAGCACTGGGCAAGGCCTAGAGAGCTAGGCTCCAATTCCTAGTCTTTCTATTTAGCAGTCACAGGACCTTGAACAAGTGGCTCTATCTTTTTGTACCTCAGTTAACTCATTTGTGTAAAGGAAATACTTACCTCCAAAGCTGATGCAAAGACAAAATGAGCAACAGCAGTCAGGAACACAGTCACATGCTCTAAGCGACTGTTCTTAGTCTTTCCATCACTGACCACAGGACCAGGAGGCACAGAAGCACATGCATGCTTCAGTTGCCTCCTCTTTCTCGGTGCTGCCAGCAATGGGTGCCCAGTAAATGCGTATCAATTCCTTCTCTCAGCTATTTCGCCTGGCAGTTAGCTGCACTTGAATCTATCCCTAGTGAGGAAAGTCGGAATACTCACATCTGTAGAGATGGTTCCACACGGGGAAGAAAGCCATGTAGAGGGCCACATCCCCCACAGTTGGATAGGACTTGAAGATAGAGATGATGGCAATCTGAATGAACATGAAGAAGATGGGGTGCTCCCTGGAGCAGGGCAAGGAAGACAAACAGGCAGATAGATTAGCCAGGGACTAGGCCCACCCTAGAGACCCCTGAACCTACTTCACCAGCCAAAAGTACTCCCTAGGGGTCCTTCAGGCAAAGGCTACCTTACTACTCAGAAGGCATGCATGAGCCAGGCCTCAGTAGCAGGGCAGGAAACTACAGATATCAAATGCCCAGAGGTGGCAAGGAGAACCAGACAAACACCAGCAAGCCAGTTTACAGGGACAATGCCCACCAGTGGCTTCCTCCTGTCTGTACTAGCTTTCAGCATGCCCCCTGGGAACCAAAGGAAGCAAATTAAGTTAGCATTCCTTATCAGGGTGGTGGTGGTGCACACTTTTATTCCCAGGACTTAGGAGGCAGAGGCAGGCAGAGCAGCCAAGGGGACACAGAGAAACCATGTCTTGAAAAAAAAAAAAAAGTTAAGCATTTCTTATTAGAATTCTAAATGACTGCTTGTCAAGAGAAATCAGGCAAAGGTCACTGCGACAGGTCCCAAGACAGGAAGTGCCTGCTGGCTGATAGCTTGCTTACTGTTTACGGTCAGAGAAACAAGAACACTGAGAGTTACACTCAGCATTTTCAGCTCTTCAGGAGCCAGAATTTCTTTTTTGATATAGGGTCTCATGCGGAACAGGCTGTCCTAGTGACTATGTAGATGAGGCTAGCCTTGAACTCATGATCCTCTTGCCTCTACTTCCTAGGTGCTGGGATTACAGAGAGCTACCATGTCTCTCTCTGAAACAGAATTTTGGGGACCTAAACTAATAACAGCTAAAACTGGTTTAAATTAATAAACTATCACGGCTCCTTTCTCCTGAGCCCCCTTTCTATGCTGAGCTCTGTGCAAAGTTTCTCCTGTGTCATCTCAGAGGATCCTCACAACACCAAGGCCAGCCCTCTAGGCAGAGATTCCTGTCCCCTGTCCTTCCCAGAGAAGTGAAGTCAGTGATGGAGCCTGAATCTGTCTGCAGAGCTCCTAATCCACCATGCTTTTCTCCTTGGTATTTCACATGTCTCACAGCAAAGGTGAGGAGAGCATAGGGCACATGGCAGTTATACATCCCTTGGAACAGCCCCTCGACACAAGCAGAGGGTGACTTCTGCACGAGAGCTAGATGCCTGCTTATGAAGGTCTTTGTCAGCTGCTCTGGAGCCAAGGGGATGGAACCAACCAGGGGGATGGAACCACGGTTCTCCTTAGGAGCCTGGCATGGCCCAAGAGGATGAATACAGATTCTGGAGTCAGACAAACTATGTGTGAATCCCAGCTCCACTGCTTGCAGGCTGTGTAACTCTCTGAGCAAGAAGTCCTCAACTCTAAAGCTGGCCTCCAAGTTCCCGAGTTTGCTAGCAACCTATTTCACAGAGCTATAAAGGTATATGACAGCTCTGTTGTAGAAATGTACTACACAGTAAGCCCTATTTCAGGAAAACTAACCAGAAGATTAAAAAGGGTTGTGCATGCCCAGCCTTCCAAGTAGCCCAACTAGAGTCCCTTAGGGTAAATCATAATTGGGCTGTTGATGAAGAAAATCCAACCAGACCTACTATCCACAAAGCCATCCTCAGTGTAACCTCTGCTCTTGCCCGAAATGGTGATGAGAGTGAGTAGTAACGTGGTCTCAGGCACCTTCAGGTGAGCCCAGGGCTCCAGAGCATCCTCCGTGCAGATTGTACTTGGGTGTGACTCTCAACTGCTGACCTGATTAATGAAGCCAGAAGCCTGATGGTGGAGTTCTGTCTGAGAGTACTGCCAAGTGCTGACAGGCTACAGTGGGGAGCATGGACAAATAAGCTGCAGGCTTCACACTTACTTTAATTTGATGGCTAACGGAACTGTGTAGAAGAAGACGTTGATCTGAAACACGCAGACAAAAAAGAGGCTGAAGTGCTCAAACATCTCTGCAAAGAAGTACCAGAAAAGACCAATGTTTGGAGTGAGATCTGGAACAGAAAGTCTGAAATTAAGAAAACACAGGGAGAGAAAAGAGCAGAGTTACAAATGGTTGGCTTTGCCCTGCTTTTTCCTCAAGACTTGGGGCCAGTACTAGGTGACCAAGGATGGCACCGTCCCTTTAAAAGTCATAAAAGAGCTCTCTAGATAACCCCATACAGATAATTTACCAAATGCAGGGCTGAAGATCCAGAGAACAGAAGCTATAATATATACTAGTTAAGGCAGACTGCTTTCCCAGAATGCACCGTTCCCTGGGCTCAAACTCCAGAACTGTACTAAGCCCACATGAGAAAGCAGGAGGATCTAAAGCTTAAGATCATTCATGGTGGATATGGAGTGCAAGGTTAGAATGGGCTACACAAGGAAAACCCAAGCAAACAAAACCCAGCTAAAAGAATCTGAAATGAGAAAGGGATCCATCCGAGAAACTGAGAGAGCAGCCCCTTTTCTCCACACCAGGCCGGTTTACAATCAGGAGCAATCCAGTATTGCAAGAGGAAGGAGACTTAAATAAACAAAATCTATTTTGGGCATTTGAAAGACCTGCCCAGAGGAACAAGCTCTGTAAGCTTGCTCCCTCCTCCCAATTCTTATTCCACATGCCCATAGCAAGAGCCAGAGAACTGCATGCCTGAGCCTGCGGCCGAGTTTTCCAAGGGCTTCAGGAGCCAGCAGCAGGTTGTGCAAAAATCCCCAGGGCCACAAAACTCATTTGAAAATTTTAAGCTTATCTGGAAGACTTTTGTCTATTTAAATCATAAAAGAATTGGCTACAATACTGGCTCTTCCAAAAGTCCATGCTACCTAAATGTATACACACACACACACACACACAAAAGCAGAGCAAACATTTGTGGTTTTTTTCCAATGCTGGGGATGGGACTCAGGACTTCCAGAATACTAAAGACACTCTACCAGTGGGCTACATCCTGAGCTCCTAAGTGCGCGCGCGTGTGTGTGTGTGTGTGTGTGTGTGTGTGTGTGTGTGTGTGTGTGTTTTAAAGAAAGAAGGCAGCAAGGGGCACTAGGCTGGGCAGTGACAACAGTACTATCTACTGCCCCTACCATATTATTTATATATATGTATACACACACACACATATATATATACATATATATATATATACATACACACACATACAGATCCCTGTTTATAATTTTATTATTTTAATTGTATTGGGTTTGTTTTGATTTTTTATCTTTATGAGATGGGGTCTTGAGTGACCTGAAACTCACTATGTAGACCAAGTTAGACTTGAACTCATAGATGCCTGCCTCTGCTTCCAAAGCGCTGGGATTGGAGGCATACACTACCAATCTAGCTTTAATACATAATTAAAAAAAAAAAAAAGGCAATGAATGAGTGAATGGAAAGAAGGGCAAGAGAGACACAGTATTCCCTAACCCAGATAAGTAGGCAGATAAATAGGTAGAGGTGTGTATGTGTGTGTGCACACGTGTGTGTGTGTGGGGGGGGCAGTTGTTGAAACAAGATTCATGCAATAGAGCCCAGGCTGCAAATGAATTTAATATATAGCCAACAGTTTTTTTTCAGTCCCGATCCTCCTGCCTCCAGCTCCCAGCTGCTAGGGTTGCAGGTGCATGGCACATGCTTGCCTAGATTAAGTCTATGGTCTTATAACAACATTTCCTTTCCCGAGTAACAAGAAAAAGAGTAGAATTTTGGCTCAGTAGAAAGCCAGGAAAAACTATTCACCAGGTGTTACAGATACTTATCCAAGGCAAAACACAAAGAACTCAAAGTGAACAAGTTACTATGCTTAGAATTTACCACAGGGAGACAGCCCGGAGTCCCAGGTAAGCGTTCCCCCATGCCTGAGTCCCTCCCCACAATGATATGCAGATATTACCTACTGGGCTCTCTCACACTTTGTAATCAGAACTCCTAGGGACTGGCCAGCAGTCTGGATGTCAGAGGCTCTCTTAAAGGGTGAGGGCCCTTTTTGTAAACACTGTCTGCATAGTTTTCTCCTTCTGATTCCACTATTAGCTATGAATACCAAATTAGCTTCCAGAAATGTCTAGAGAGGTCTGTACTCACATGAAACCATAGACTGCAGGGATGAAGTCCCAGGAGCTGAGAAGGAAGAAGGAGAGGCAAACGATCACCACCAGGCTTCCTGTGTACATCATGGCGTACTCCCACGAGAAGATCCAGAAGGCTCTGCTCTTCACTTTAACAGGGATGTACTGCCGCTAAGAGAGAGGCCAGACAGGACATTTAGGGATGCCAAGGACAAAAAAGCCAGCTATCAGCTTATGCATGTAGATCCCTCCTATAAAACCAAGCCACGTCACAAAACTTTACAATTTGTCTGTTTCCTTTCTGTTTTGTTTTGTTTTTTGTTTTTTGAGAGGGTTTCTCTGTGTAGCCCTGGCCATCTTAGAACTCTCTTTGTAGGGCAGGCTGGCCTTGAACTCAGAGATTGCCTGCCTCTGCCTCCTGAGTCCTAAGATTAAAGGCTTGCACCAACACTGCCTGGTAATGATTCTTTCTTAAACCAGAAAAAACAAACAAAAAAACAAACAAACAAACAAAACAAGTGTTTTGAAAAATGTATTAAGAATATATCCAGGGCTGGGCAATTGTGGTGCATATGCCTTTAATCCTGTCATTCAGGAGGCAGAGGCAGGTGGATCTCTGCGTTTGAGGCCAGCCTGGTCTACAGAGTGAGTTCCAGGACAGCCAGGGCTACACAGAGAAACCCTGTCTCCAAAAACAAACAAACAACAAACAAACAAGTGCATCCTCTGCCTCAGACCCACTAATGCTGTTCCAGATGTGCATCCTGGACACGTGCACAAACATCAATGAGAAGATGCTGCACCAGGAAGGAAGCATGGGCTCTGGGCAACAGGACAATGGCACACCAGTGATGCCACACAAACCCTACCGACATGTGTCAACATAGCAAAATCTCAAACATGTAAGGGCATAGCAGGAAACTGACAAATGACCAGTAGGAAACGAAAATACGTATTCTACCTTGAAATTACATCCAACAATATTATGTTTTATTTATGTATGTAAGAATTTAAGTGTAAAAGTTTTATGAAACATATTAGGATATACACGGCCCGGCAAGACGAATTGATGGATAAAAGCACTTGCCACCAACCCTGCCTTAAGCCTAATCCCCAAGATCCACATGGTGGAAGAGAGATCAACCCTGCAAGTTTCCCACTGACCCCCCACTGTGGCATGCGTGTGCCATCACCACAAAAAAACAAATTTTCAAATGTAATTTAAAATAATAAAAGAAAGTGGGATGTTGTAGTGCACACCTTCATCCCAACACTCAGAAGGCAGAGGCAGGTGGATCTCTGTTGAGTTCAAGGCCAGGGGGGTGGGTCTACAGAGTAAGTTCCAAGACACCCAAGACTACACACACACACACACACACACACACACACAAAATCTCAAAAACAGGGTGGATGGACAGATGGGACAGACAGACAGATAGACAGACAGATAAATAAGATAAGATATACACTGAAGCCATAATAACTTCCAAAAGTAGAAAGAAGAAAACCAGGACTTTATAAATTACATCCTGTTTATTTTGTATGTGCAGGGATGGACTCGAAACTTGCCATGGTGTGCTTATGTCAGTCAGAAGACAATTACAGGAGTTGGCTCTGGTTTTTCACTATGTCGGCCCTAGAGAGCATACTTGGATTCCTGGACTTGGCAGTGGGTACCCTGATCCAGTAAGCCATCTCACTGGCTCTACTTACAGTGTTCAGTAAGTATGTTCAAAGCTAATAGTAGTCTGGAATGATGGCGCAGGCCCTTAATCCCAACACTCAGGAGACAGAGGCAGACAGATCCTGTGAAGTTAAGGCCAGCCTTGTTTATATACTGATTTCCAGGCCAGCCAGAATTATATGAGACTTCGTCCCTGTTTCCCCATAAAAGCAAATATAAACCAAAATGATAAAAAAAACCCAAACATCTTTTAACTTTGGGACTCTTTAAAATAACTGATGGGGGGGGGGGCGGGGGTTAAATTACTACTGCTCTGCCTTTCACATAAAAGAAAAGCACAGCTCAAAGGACAAAGAAGATATGGACATCAGCACACACCTCAACTCCATCAGTACTGCTGAGGCTGGGGTAAGAGGACTCTCAAGGGTCCAGCCTGGACTACACAGGGAGACCCTGTCTCAAAAAAAATAAGTAAAATATTAATGGGTGAGGTTCTGAAAGGAAACAGACTTGCATAATCTCAAATTATCTCTCTGCAGGTACTTACTACCACCAGGTGGCCAAGCCTGACAACCTGAATTCAACCCCCAAGACCGGCAAGGGACAAGGAGAGAACTGACTCTTCTAGAGAGCTGTCCTCTGACCTCTGCGTGTGACCTGTGTTTTGCACGCAAAGCACACTAGGGAGGCTGAGGGGAGCCAGGGGCAGTGTAGCTGCACATGTAAAGCACACTGACTGAGGAGGACCGTGTGCAAAGCAACAGTGAATCTCACAAACAGACCACTTGGAAGAGGCGGAACACAAACAAGATTTTACTTCACCTGTATCAAGTTCTGGGATAGAACTGGGCATAGTGGCTCATACCTGTTAGTCCCAATACCTGGAAGGCTGAGACAGGAGGACTGCTCAAAGTTCAAAGCCAGACTGGGTTAAAGAATAAGTTCTAAGTCAGCATAGGCTACAGAGTAAAATCCTGTCTCAAAAAAATAAAATAAGATAAAAATAAAACTAGTTATAGAATAGGCAGAAGTATGATTATTATTAAAATCCAGAACAGGTTTCATTATGTTATTTTCCTTCTTAAGGTTATTTTATGTGTCTGGGTGTTTTGCTTGCATGTGAGCATGTGTACCACATGTAGGCCTGGTGCTGCCTCTCCCCCAAGGGCCAGGATTGCAGGCTGCACTGTCACACCCATCTTTCATTATGGCATTTCCACATGTCACTGTCTCTGTTCTAATTTCTATCTCTTCCCCACTGCCCTCTTCTGCACTCCCTGTCCATCTCTGTTTACTTCCACTGCAGAATTGTCCCCTTCACCTTCATATCACATATTTTCTAGTAACTGCATAAGAGTTCAATACTGTCACGAGACAGACAAAATGTAAGACATGTAAGGACCCACTCCACCCCATGTTCTTCTCTCAGCTTACCTCTATCCAGTTCTACTCTGCTGACACTCATCTCTCTTCCCTTAAATGTGCTGGCACTATCTGAATTAGTGAAAAATACTAGTAAAAATTCAGTTCTTTAGTCTTCAGCCGTGACTGGAAGTCTTTCTGTAGACCAGGCTGTCCTCAAACTCACAGAGATCTGCCTCCCAAATGCTGCCATTAAAGGTGTACAACACCACTGTCCGGCCTCACTAGCACACAGGCAAATGTGGCTTATGACTGTTGCACTCTATGACTGCTGTGTTTTGTGTTTTCCTGTCTATCGCGTGGCTACTGTATCTGTGCTCATGTGATTGATTACTGTATTGACCAGGCAGGTACAGAACATTTTCTATCATCACAAGATCTATCAGGGGCTGAAGAGATGGCTCAGGGGATAAGAGCACAGGCTCTTCTTCCAAGGGACCCGGGTTTGATTGCCAGAACTCACATGCTGACTCCTGTCTATAACTCTAGTTCCACAAGTTCTGATACCCTTTTCTGGCCTCCATGAGCACTGCAGGTATGTGGCGGTACAGAGATACACATGGAGGCAAAACACCCATACACATAAAATAAAAATAAACCTTAATAAAAGAGTCTTAAATAATCATTTTTTAAGAGAATGGGGTTTCATAAAGCAGATATAGGAACAGATGCCCATGACCCTCCCTCTTGGAAGATGGAGGCAGAAAATAAGCAACCAAGTTTCTGTTTGCACCTTGTTCTTGGGAACTTACTTAATTCAATGTATTACTGTTGACATTTGAATAGCAAATAGTTTTTCCTTAGCAAATTTGTAATTATAAATTCTGAATCAATTCAAGGTACAATTTTATTTTTAAGATAAGTTCTGTGGGGAAAACAGTCATGAAATCATAAAGTGATGAAGAATATTTATTAAGTCTATTTACAAAAACTTAAGTTTAAGTTCTAAGAACTACTCCTGTTACCTTGCGAGGCATAAGTGAAATCCTTTTCTCTTTTAGACTAGATTTGTACCCACAGCTAGCCTCTTTATGTAGCCCAGGCTGGCCTCGAACTTGTGTCAATACTTCTGCCTCAGCCTCTTAAGTGGTGAGATTACAGACATGTGCTACCATGTCTGGCTCTGAAATTCTTTGCATTGTTTTTGAATAATCTTTTTTTCTTTTTAAAAAGACTTACTCTATTTTCAATTATATGTATGTATATGTATTTGTGTATAAGTATTCATATATGAATTCAGGTTCCCACAGAAGGCAGAGGAGTGTAATTCCTCTCAGGCTGGACTTACAATTGTGAGCCACCAGTATGGGTGCAGGGACTTGGGACCTCTGTAAAAGAAGTACATGCCCTTAACCACTGAGCCATCTCTCCAGCATCAGAAATACAAGATTTGATTTTTGCTTGTTTCTTTTGAGACAGGATCTCATGTAGCCCAGGCTGGCCTCTAACTCACTATGTAGTTGAAGATGACCCTGAAGTCATGATCCTCCTGCCTTGTGATACAATTACAGCTGTGTAATTACTATACAAGGCTGAGATGGTTTTGCTATATAGCCCTGGCTGGCCACAAAATTACAGCAATATTCCTGCATTAGCCCTCAAGTGTTGAGATAGGCAAGAACCTCCATGCCTTGCACACTGAAATTGATTTGCTGCTGCTACTGCTACTGCTGTGGCTGCTGGGGTGTATTTGTTAAGCCTTGTGTATGTGTCAACTGTGGATGTCATGCAAAAGCCATTCACTGTACAGGTTTAGTGGTGTGCACTTATTTGCTTGTATATGTGTGAGGCACAGGTGGAGGTTAGAGGACAATTATCAGGAGTTGGTTCTCTCCTCCCACCACAGGGGATGGGAGTAGGGGGTGGGGGATGGGGGGACAGATATCAATTTAGGCATCAGGCTTCTCCTTTACCTGCTGAGCCATCTTCATGGCTCTCGTTTTGTTTTTCTGAGACAAGGTCTTATGTAACCCAGGTTGGCCTCAAACTCACTGTGCAGCCAAGAATGACCAGGAACTTCAGATCCTCTTGCCTCCACCTCCCTAGTCATGGGATTACAGATACACTCCACCATACCTGATTGTATTGTGTGGCACTGGGAGTGAAACCCGGTCGAGTATTCTACCAACTGTGCTCCGCTCGCAGTCCCCAGGTCCAGTAATTTTTATCCTACTGAATCCATCTTTGGTCAATGGGAAACTCTTCAGGTTGGATCTTGAGTCCTTTTGGGGTGAATTTAGTAGTGGCTGGTGACTTGTTATCTGGTGTCACAACATTCTATGATCACCCTGTACTGGAATCACCCTTTCTCTAAGAAACTCATTTAAGGGTGAATGGTGTCTCTAGATCACAGCATGGGCACTAAGGATGTTCACTGGATCAGGCATTGATTCTACTACACCTTTTAGCGAGCACAGGATGCATAGACACAAACAAAAACAAGTATCAATGCCTGCGGGCAGAACAGGTAACAAGCACAACAGAGATGAAGCATGCGGACTGTGGTAAGGTTAAGAGGAGATGCTCTATGTGAAGAAGACAGAGCTTCAAATTCTTCAAAAGAAGCCAGAAAGGCTGATGGGATAATTCATATCAGCAAAGGGCTTGCCATGCAAATACAAGGACCTGAGTTTGATTCCCAAAACTTATGCAAATCACTGCTGGGTTTGGTGCTGTGTGCTTGCAATCCCAGCCCTGGAGAGGTAGACACGGGGATTTCATGGGTGCATTGGCTAAACAGCATAGCCTATTTGCTGTTTGCATTGGCCTATTCTAAGCCAGTGACAGACCCTGTCTCAAAACAAAAACAAACAAAATAAATGTGGCACTATTTGAAGGTTCATGGATATGTACACCCAATATCCCAGAGGTAAACTATTACTAACATATATAAACATTTAGGGAGAAGTATTCTCAAATTGCTTGTTGAGAGTTTCTCGGGACAGAATCCAAACCTTGTTACAGAGGGGAGAGGGTTTTTCAGGGCTAGACACTGACCTGTGCTAGTGCTCCATCACTGGGCTTTATTTAATTCAAGTCCCTCACCTCAGTGCTCTAAAACATCTCCATAGAAACCATTTTCCTCCATGATATGAAAAGGGGAAAAGCCAGTTATGAGACTCAAGCTGCCTAGTAGCTGCCGAATTGGGGATTATGGGTTCAAGTGAGATATCAGCCTACCCCAATATACATGGTAAAGAGTGATCAATGAAGTCAGTCAATATCATCCTCTGGCATCTATAGGCAGATACATACATGTTCATGTGCATCTGCACACACGCTTGCCTCCCACACATGTAAACACATACACATATTTACATGAAAAAGGTTATGTTTTTAAAAATTCATCTTAAATTTGCACTTCCCATTACTTGAGTGTATATATGTGTGCCTTTGTGTGTATGCACATATGGGTGCACATAAGTGTTACTCCTTATTAGGTACTGCTCATCTTTCTCTCTCTCTCTCTCTCTCTCTCTCTCTCTCTCTCTCTCTCTCTCTCTCTCTTTCAGACAGGGTCTCTCACTAGCCTGGAACATAATGAGGGGATGAGGGGTTAGAGTAGCTGACTAGTGAGTGAGGTAGAGAGACCAGAAGTTCAGTGCTTTGATTTGCCCTGTATTTTGCCTATTTAGAAAAAGGAGGGGGCTGGTGAGATGGCTCAGTGGGTAAGAGCACCCGACTGCTCTTCCAAAGGTCCAGAGTTCAAATCCCAGCAACCACATGGTGGCTCACAACCATCCGTAACGAGATCTGGCGCCCTCTTCTGGAGTGTCTGAAGACAGCTACAGTGTACTTACATATAATAAATAAATAAATCTTTAAAAAAAAAAAAAAAAGAAAAAGGAAAAAGCTAACACACCTGCCACCTCAGCCCTGGAGCCGTACAGGAAGCAAAGAGAAAATGCTGGGGAATTGGAACAGGACATAAAACTTCTAAATAAGGGCTTCTCTTAAAGAAGGCCTGGGAAAGATACAATTGCAAATTGTCAAGAAAACTCTGATGGGACGGACCCCCTTGTGAGGCGTCACGAACGACCTCAGACACAGAAAAGTATGGAAACCATAGGCTTAAGTTCTTCAATTCAAAGACAAGAGGTCAGATTGTATTTAAAAAAAAAAAAAAAAAAAGAATCAAAAGAGTGCCTACAAAAGAGCCTGGTGTCTGTTGTTGCCATTGACAGAGAACTGGGTCTCAAAGCACTCATGGGGATCCAAGGCTGTAAGAATTCCAAGTGGGGCTGGAGAGATGGCTCAGCAGTTAAGAGCACTGACTGCTCCTCTATAGGTCCTGAGTTCAATTCCCAGCAACTACATGGTGGCTCACAACCATCTGCAATGGGATCCAATGCCCTTTCTGGTGTGTCTGAAGACAGTGACAGTGTACTTACATACATGAAATAAATAAATCTTAAAAACAAAAAACGAAAAACAAAAAACAAAAAACAAAAAACAAAAAAAAAAGAAAAGAAAAAAAGAATTCCAAGCAAAATGCTCACTTTGGCAGCACATATTTTAAACTGGAATGATAGAGAAGATGAGCATGTATGTTACACAGGATGACACGCAAACTCATGAACTGTTCCATATTTGTAAGATTCTCTGAAGTCCAAAAGGGCATGTAGGATATTTTTTTCCTAATTTTAAAAGATTTATTTTTATTTCCTGTGCACTGGTGTTTTGCCTGCATGTATGTCTGTGTGAGGGTGTTGGATCACAGACACTTGTGAGTTGCCACGTGGATGATGGGACTTGAACGTGGGTTCTCTGAAAGAACAGCCAGGGCTAACAGTCATGGAGTCATCTCTTCAGCCCCTATGTAGGAAATTTTAACCTCAGAGAGAGAGAGAGAGAGACAGAGAGATCAGAGACAGAGAGAGAATTCCAAGCTAAATGGAGGAGGGAAGAAAAACCCTTCCTGGATGGTGCCAGGAGCTCCTTTAGCCTGACCCCTAGTGTCCCTCACCAACATCACAGCCTCAAGTCTTTTCTCCCCTCCCCCACTTCTTTGTTTGTTTTGTTTTGATTGCTATGTTGCCCATGCTAGCCTGGACCCCTTTATGTAATCAGGCTGGCCCCAAACTTAGGACAATCCCCCTGCTTCAGTCACCTGAGGGCTGGAATTACAAACGTGTATCACTATGAGGGGCTCAACCCAGGTTCTCAGTCTTGTGCACTAAGCTTGTTTCTCACTGTGGATTCCAGTGCTGGGCATACCAGGGCTCTCTGTTTTATTCTGCGTGCTATCAGATCATACACTGTAAGCGTCTCTCTAATTTGGAAACTAGGCTCCAAGCCAAGGTCAAAGGAAGAGCAGGGCTGGGGGAAGGGACCAGATGGGCTCAAACTATCATTTTCATCTGTGACTCACCAGGGAGCCAGATGCAGCATCCCTGCTTCTGACCCTGTGTCTCCTGAGAGAACAGAAAAACAGCCTTTGCCTTTGGTTCTGATGAGACACTAGCTTATCCACTATCTACATTTTGCAGTCTCTAGAAGCCACCAGCAAAATCAAGGCAGATTTATGTTGTCAAAAGAGGAAGCACACTAACTGTAGAGTTCCTTTGCTTCTAGAAGAGAAGTAGTTTTCTTTGCCTACGTTGCTACACATATTTACAAGCTGGTAACCGTTCGTTCCATGACCACGTTGTTGTCATGTGATACCAAGTAACTATACTACCAAACTCCCATTACACTATATTCTATGTACCCAACATGCATTAACCGTTTCAACAGGTGCCATTATCCCACTTTACATTTCAAAGCTTCATTTATTATTACTATTATTATTATTATTGTATATGTGTGTGTGTGTGTGTTTGTGTGTGTGTCTGTGTATGTGCATGATCCAGAAGCATGATACGCTCATGCCTTGGTGTGGGTGTGGAAGTCAGGAGACCACTTTGGGAAATGAGGAATCTTCTTCCACTGTGGGCTCAGGGGATCTGACCCAGGTTGTCAGGCTCATGTGGCAATTGCTTTACAGGCTGATCCATCTTGCTGGCCTATTTTATAACTAAGGAAACTAAAGACGAAAGCTAGACCAAGGATGTCCGAACCAAGATGCCAGAAACTGTCTCCTAGTCCCTTTGTCGTGTTCTGAGAAATCTCAAGTACAGAAGAAAGGTTGACATGGTACAACCATCAATCGTTTATCACCTAGTATCTATATAGTATCTATTACCTATTTTCATTTATTATCTATATAGTATCTATTACCTATTTTCATTTATTATCTATATAGTATCTATTACCTATTTTCTTTCTTTCTTTTTTTTTAAAGATTTATTTATTATTATATATAAGTACACTGTAGCTGTCTTTAGACGCATCAGAAGAGGGCGTCAGATCTCATTACATACAGGTGGTTGTGAGCCACCATGTGGTTTCTGGGATTTGAACTCAGGACCTTAGGAAGAGCAGTCAGTGCTCTTACCCGCTGAGCCATCTCGCCAGCCCTCTTTCTCTTTCTTGGGGGGTGGTGTGAAACAGGGTTTCTCTGTATAGCCCAGGGTGTCCTGGAACTCACTCTGTAGACCAAGCTGGCCTCGAACTCAGAAATCCACCTGCCTCTGCTTCCCAAGTGCCAGGATTAAAGGCGTGTGCCACCACCGCCCCACTACCTATTTTCATCTGTTATCTATACAGTATCTATTTATTTATTATCTCTTATCTATATGGTATCTATTATCTATGTAGTAACTATTATCTACTTATCATCTATTTAGTTTTATTTTTCATTTTTTACCTTGTTTAAATTTTAAACCTTGCTGTATTCAGGCTCCATTAAAATTACATTTGTTCAGACACCATTGCATAAGCCAGCAAGATTCTGCTGAAAGGACCCTGATATAGCTGTCTCTTGTGAGGCTATGCCGGTGCCTGGCAAACATAGAAGTGGATGCTCACAGTCAGCTATTGGATGGAACACAGGACCCCCCCAAAGGAGGAGCAAGAAAAAGTACCCAAGGAGCTAAAGGGGTCTGCAACCCTATAGGTGGAACAACAATATGAACTAACCAGTATCCCCAGAGCTCGAGTCTCTAGCTGCATATGTAGCAGAAGATGGCCTAGTTGGCCATCATTGGGAAGAGAGGCCCCTTGGTCTTGCAAACTTTGTATGCCTCAGTACAGGGGAACACCAGGGCCAAGAAGTGGGAGTGGGTGGGTAGGGGAGTGGGTGGGGAGGGTATGGGGGACTTTTGGGATAGCATATGAAATGTAAAATAAGAAAATACCTAATTAAAAAAATACATGTGTTTATTAATATTTGTATCTATGTATTTGTATATACATGTGCTACAGTGTCAGAGGACAACTTGTAGGAATTGGTTCTCCTTTCCCATTTGGATCCCAGGGATATAACTCTGATCACTAGGCTTGGAGGCAAACACCTTTCCCAGATGAGCCATCTTGCTGGCCTCAGGTCAGATTTCCTAAAGGATATGCATATAAAAGATGAAGGAAAACCCAGCTCTATGGTGGCATACATGTGTAATCTCAGCATTTGGGAGGATGAAGCAAAAGGGGAGAGGAAAGAAGGAAGAAAGGATGAAAGGTGAAGGAAGAAGGGGAGGAAGAAAATAAATGGGCTAGAGAGTTAGCTCAGTGTGTAAAGTGCTTGTTGTACAAGCTTGAGGTTTTGAGTTCAAATCCCCCAGCATCCCTAAAATGTCTAGCATAGTTTCACCGACCTGCAGTCACAGCTCTGAGGAGGCAGGGACAGGTGGGTCTTGAGGGCTTGCTGGCCAGCCAGTCTAGCTGCATCAATGAGTTTCATTCAAGTTCAGTGAGAGGTACTATAAAGTGGAGATGACAAGTATGGAGATAGATGGCTTCAATCCTAGCACTAGGGAGGCAAAGGCAAGCTAATTTCTTGAGTTTGAGACTAGCCTGGTCTACACAGTGCTTGAATTCAACAAAAACATAAAAGAAAAACAAAACAAAGTAATCTCACCACATAATGATCTGTCTATTAAATGGTGACTATAAATCTAACTTGAAAAGCCAGCGCTGGCAGACAAGGAAGCAGTCCACTCTTCTGTGGGCACTGCTGGTGACACCACAGTCTGGCTCAAGCTTTCTGATGAACAATCTGGATTTGCATATAATAACTATAAAACTTTTCACAGACTTAGATCCAGCTAGAAAATAAGGGAGATTTTTTCCATTGGCTAGGAAGAAAGCTCAGAAAGTAAGAACACTTATTTTCTCTGTGGAAGCTTGAGGAACCAAGTTCAAAACTCCCACACTCACATAAAAAGCCAGACATGGCTGCCAACATCCCTGCAACCCTAGCACTGCTCGGGGTGCAGACAACAGCATCCATGAGGCTTTTTGTTTACCAGCCGAGCTCCAAGTCCAGTGGAGACTCTGTCTCAAGGGAACAAGAAAGAGAATGCTAGAACAGGGTAGATACCTCCTTCCCTGGCCTCTGGATGTTCACATGGACACACACACTAACACATGACACATGTATGCGCATCTATATACAAAAAAAAAATGAATAAAAGGACAGAAGGAGGCCGGGCGTGGTGGCGCACGCCCTTAATCCCAGCACTTGGGAGGCAGAGGCAGACGGATTTCTGAGTTCGAGGCCAGCCTGGTCTACAAAGTGAGTTCCAGGACAGCCAGGGCTATACAGAGAAACCCTGTTTCAAAAAACAAACAAACAAACAAAAAACAAAACAAAACAAAAAAGAAGGACAGAAGGAAGGTACACAGGAAAAAAAGGAAGGAAGCAAGCAAGCAAAGGAAGCAAGTGAAGGAATGGAGGGAGGGAGGGAAGGAAGGAGAAAGAATTTACTTCAAGCTCGGCCTGGTAATACAAGCCTGTAATCGCAGTCACACAGTGAGGACAGGGACAGCTTGGGCAAGGTAGTAGGCAGTATTTCAAATGTCTTAAAAAGGAAGAAGAGGGCTGAGGCTTAGTGAGGAGAACACTTGACTAGCATGGTGTGGCCCTACAGTCAATGCACATAGAGAAGAAAAACACATTTCTACTATACACACACACACACATATATATCACACGCACACACATTACTAATAAAGAGGGATAAATTAACCATTGGCTACTGTGTACATCAATATGATTCTATACATCAAGTGAGCTATAATGATAAGACATGACCTATTTTAATGAGTGAGGTGTACAGTCTAACTTGGCCTTGAATCCCAGTGCTGCCGACTACACACGTTCAGCAAACATCTCTCTTCTAAGGACGGACTTGGATTCACTTGGATCCCGCATGTAGTACCTAGCTCTTGATTTGATGTGTGCCCTTTTATATGGGGTAGGGAAGTAGTTAAGTATCCAATCCAGAGCCTTTCATGAATGCTGACTGTGGTGCTCTGCTACCAAGCTTGAGGTGTATATTCTTCATGAGCTGAAAAGAGAGATGGCTGGAAAGCACACTCCAGGCAGACTGCCTGAGCACAGAGCTCAGTGTTGTCATGTGACGGCTTAGGTGAGTGACTGCACCTCCCAAAATTCCAGTTTTAATTCATGTGTCAAGTGAAATCTATTTAGTCACCACATGGCTAATAATATAACCTACCCCATGAAGTTTTTAAAGTTAAGATGAGATGATGTCTGCAGAGAACTTAGCATAAGCGCTTCACATGTGCTGTACTCTCCACAGACGTCAGCCCTCGGTATCCTTTGATCATTGTGCTCTGTGGTGGCCACTCACTATGTTCTTGTCATTGCAAAGGAGCCCGGGTTCCAAAGTAGTGCAGAGGTCAGCCAGGGGTAATGGTGTGAGGTTGTCAGCGTGTCATGTTTCAAAAAAAGGATAATACCTACTATGACTCTCATTAGTGTAGAGTTAACTGCTTACTGAAAATAGCAGACAGTTTAAAATTTCCCATATTGTTTAATTGCTGTTAGACCCTGACAAGACAAGTGCTCTTAATAAGAATAAAAACTTTAAATGAACTCAAAGAGTTCTATGTACATTAGGTGAAACAAAATGTAGTGGTCAGTGGACCCCAACTACAAATCTCTTAAGTGAACTGTCTCTATACACTTACAATGACAGACACATTAGAACTTAGTGACTTTGAAGCCTCCTTTGTTTCACATTAGTCTTTGTCTTTTCAAGTAAAAGTAAGATGACTTCAGTTCAAGGCCCAATTCCAGAAACATTTTTAAAAATGTTTTGTTTTGTTTTTGTGGTATTAGGGATTGAAGCAGAGCCTCATGTGTGATATGCAAGCAGCCAACCACTGAGGTACATCCCTAGCTCCAGATGCTGTTAGTGGCCTATGCCCTTCCTGCCATTCCCCGCACCTCCCTTCCCTGAGTACTGAGTATCACTGGGCCGTGGCACCAGCAAGTGCTTACCTGGAGGAGATAGAGAAGTCCTGGGGCAAACAGGGTGATTGGGTACAGAGACTGGTATGTTGCTAAGGCAAGAAAAACAGCACTGAGGAAAACGCTGCCTGTGAAGAGAAACAAAGGTGTGGGAGAACCCAGCCTCATCAATCAGGACTTCACTCAACAAGTCCACATCAACTTGAAACTCCTAAATGCTCAATTACCTGCCAAGTGCTTCCTGATATGCGAGGTACTATGCAAGCTCAAACAGAAGGAAACTACTTGGTTTAGTTCCCAGGAAAGGCAAGCATGGAAGTCAAAATCACCACCTTTAGCAACCTGTGATGCCACAGACATGTTTCTTAAGAATTTTTCAGAGTCAGAAAGATTCTATAAAACCTCCGTCCAAAGATTTACAAACAGGTAACATCTATTAACCTCCATGTCTAATGCACGGTCACTGAACCTGCAACTCCTGCTCACAACGTTCAGAGCTATAAAACCTCTACAGCCCCTGCTCGTGGCACTCGGAGCTACGAAACCGAGCCCTCTGGATCTCACGACAGCCCATCCTCTGTCACACCTCTACCTTGAAGCTGCAGGTTTCTTTTTTTCTAAATAAAAACACAAATGATGTTTATTGCTTGGTTTCACTCTGTAGCCTAAGCTGGTGTTAAACTTGCAGCAATCCTTTTGTGTAAGTCCTCCAAGCCCTCACATCAAACTAAGAGTATATTCTTCCCATTAATAATGGGTCAGTCTATTCACTATATAAAATGGACTGTATATAATCGTTACAAATGCACTAAAAGAATCTATGGTGATGTGAAAAGAAAACTTATAAAACCCTGTTAAATGAAATTTAAGAAATAAAGCTTATGCCATCAGGCTCAGCTTATCTGTTTTCTTTTTAAAGCTTTTAAAAAATGTACCTCTAAACTAAGATTAGAGGTTTCAATACAGGTTTCAAAGTGACCTAGAAATCAGTTGAATATAATGGTTCTAAGTGTATGTCTCATGATGGTTACGGTTTATAAAACAGCAGCACTCATTGTTACTCTGATGAGTATGGGATCAACTCTTTGCTAAAAGTAACAGAAAATTTCACAACGGTCTTTCACAAGAAGAGGACCTCTTCTTCACTAATCCAAGGAAGTTTACACGTTTCCCTCGCCCCAGGGACACACAGACAGAGATGATCAATAAGCTCTTTCACACACTAAAGTATGTCTATTGACTTGACGGCAAGTGCCTTTGCTCACTGGGCAATGTCACCCTCAAGTAGTCTACACACCTGAAACATGAGTCACCACGGGAGGAGAAAAGGCTAGGAACATATGTGTGTCGGAATCAGAGGAGGAGGATTATGACAAGAAAAGAAAAGAGCTTAAGGAGGGTGGGAAACAGTAATGGAACGCATGTAATTTAAAAAGTGGATTCTACCTGGGGGAGAAGGGGAGCAAGCTGGGGGAGAGCTAGGATATGGGGAAAGAGAAAGAATGGGAACAAAGTATAATGTCACATATGTATGAAAGTTAAGCTCAAAAACAGAAATAAGAAAAAGATGAGCAAGTAGAATAAAAGAACGCTGAACGTTTATTCTTCAAACCAAGAATCTACAAACTAAGAATAATCGTGGTGGACAAAACAGTAAGGAGGGAGATGGCAGGGACAGGAGGAAATTGGGTGTAGAGGACAAAGAGCAGCGTGCCTGGAATATGGCTGCCCTACTGTACTGATGAGTAACAGGCAAGATGGTCTGGACTTCAGGTACTTGCTAAAACAACTGAGCAGACACAGGAACAGGCCTGGCCAAGTCCTGACACTAAGAGAGGCCTCCTCCCATCTACTGAGTTATAGACTCTGGAACCGGAACCAAGCCACCCTGATACAGGGAGGTGGCACCCATGAGAGAGGCAAAAGTAAGCTCTGGACTCCTTGACCTTGCCAAAAGTTTGAATAACAATTTGTGGGAAATTGGCCAAGAGTGGGGACATGCTAGAGAGAGTTCTTTATTTCACATGTTCTCTATGCATCTGGTAGGCCCATACATGTATGTGTTGTCAGAGTTAGGAGGCTACTGTTCCAAATCATTCATTTGTACAAATAAGGTGGAAATACATGACCATCACCTCATTTTCTGCCCCAGGAGGCACCAGAGAGTGAAATAAACACAGTTGCCTTCTGCCTTAATTGCCTAAAATCTGTAATTGCCTAAATCTGTCTGTAAGACCCAAGAGAGAAAAAAGGCTAGTAAGAGAGGAATAGGGTAAACTTAGAAATGTCTTAAAATGTGCTCTGAAGATCAGGAAGAAGCAATCTGTCTTCTTGTTTCTTTGTTTGTTTATGCATAGGGTCTCTCTATGTAGCCCTGGCTGTTCCGGAACTCACTATGTAGACCAAGTTAGCTCAGATCTCATAGCAATCTGCCTTCCTCTGACTCCTGAGTTCTAGGATTCAAGGTATCTGCCTCCACACCCAGTAATTTTAATTGTTTTATTAGTACTAGGGACTGTAGCCCATGGCCTTGCTGGGCAAGTGCTCTATCACTGAGCTACATTCCCAGTGCCTGCATGGAAATCTTAGGCAAGAAGAATCAACTCCGCCTGCCTCCTATTAGTGACACCGGAGCCCAGCCAAATACCCCAGCTCCACATTTCTTCTTATACCAGTCCCCAAGCCCACAGGTCCGCCTTTGAAGTGTAGGTCAGCTCTTGCTCTCATCTGTCACCAGAGTTCAGCAATCTCTTTCTAGTTGGCCCCGACCTTCACAGAAACATCAAACGACTCTTCTAAATCAGGCAGTGACTAATCTACAAAGACTAAGCCAGGTACTGCAGTGCACACCTGTAATGTCAGTACTCCCAAAGGCAAGGCAGGAGCACCAGGAACACAAGACCATCTTCAGCTTAGCTGAAACAATCCTGGGCTACCTGAGACCCTGTCTCAAAAACCAAAACACAGTTAGTTCCCGTTACTGCCACGACATTGGGGCAGCAGAGGCTCAAGTGCATTCAAGATTGGACTTCACCCATAAGCCACTGCCATGGGCAAACAAGGCATGGCTGCTGGAATTGTTGATCCTGCTTTACAACAAGCACTGGAAAACATTCTCATCTACAACGGCCTACCATGTGGAGCTCTCAGAGTTGCCAAAGACTCAGACAAGGGCCATGCCCATCTTTGTGTGCTTGCATCCAGCTGTGAAAAGCCTGTGTGTAAGTCAAGTTGGTGGAAGCCCTTTGTGCTCAGCACCAAATCACACTAGTTAAATTTGATGACAGCAAGAAACTAAGGGAAATGGGTGTGCCTCTGTAGAATTGATAGAGATGGGAAATACCATAATGTGGTTGGTTGTGATTGTATAGTGGTTAGGGACCATGACAAAGCATCTCAAGCCAAGAATATCATTGAAGAGTTACTCAAATGCAAGAAATTAATAAATACACTTAGCTCTTAAAAACAAAAACAAAACAAAGCCAGAACTTTGTTTAAAAGTGGTGGCACACACTTTTAATCCTAGCACCTGGGAGGCAGAGGCAAGTTAATCTTTATGAGTTCAAGGTCAGCCTGGTCTACACAGCTAGTTCCAGGACAGCCAGGGATACACAGAGAAACTCTGTACTGGAAAACAAAAAACAAAACAACACAAAAAGAAAGATGGGCCGTGATAGTAGTGGTGCTGATGGTACATGAATTAATCACAGCATTTGGGAGGCAGAAGCAGGCAAATCTCTGAGTTCAAAGCCAGCCTATAAAGATAGATAGATAGATAGATAGATAGATAGATAGATAGATAGATAGATAGATAGATAGATAGATAGATGATAGATAGATAAACAGGAATAGTCCACAGACAGACAGACCTACTGACCCAACCAGACCTGACCAGACCAGACAGACTTCTGAAGTCACATCTCATCGATCAAATTAAGTTCAAGCTCCAAGAGCAAGCACGAGCCTCTCCATCTGCGCTTTGCCTGTCTCTTCACCTCCCATCACTTGCCCACACACTTGCCTTCCACTTACTCCACCAGTGCAGTTGCTGAAAACAGCAAGTCCTTCCACCCATGTGTCTGTGCTCACGCTAGCCTTCCTGACTGAGCTCATTTCCTGTCATCCCTCAGTGGCCACAGAACCCAAGCACAGTTAAGAAAAGTAGTTACAGCCTGACATTGCTGCTCCCTTCCTAGGTGGCCTGCAGTGTGTCATGTCTACTTCAAGAAGGTGCCAGACTCAAAGAGGCCTTCAGGGAAACACCACAACAGCTTGCGAAAGAACTTTCAGCTCACTTTCTTGTGACACATTTATTGTGATAAAATCACATATTCTACTCATTTCACACATGTAGGAAGCAAGGCATAGAAGTAAGGTTAAATACAGAACCTAAAGTTGCCCAACCACCCCGGTCATCCTTTCAGCTCTTGTTAAGGAGACTCTAGTTTGCCCTTTCTTCCCCATCTGTCTTGGGAATTTCTCAAGGGCAGTAAGCTGTTCTTAATTCCGACTCTCCTTTTGCAGAACACACAACAAATGTGTAACTGACAGGATGAATGAACGTCAATCAGTAATACATAGGAGAGTCTTTTTAAAAGCAAGCACATAGCTGGAGGTGGTGGTTCATGCCTTTAATCCCAGCACCCGGGAGGCAGATCTCTGAGTTCAAGGCCAGCCAGAAAGGTCTACAGGTTGAGTGCCCAGGACTACACAGAGAAACCCTATTTTAAAAAGAAAGAAAGAAAAAAAAAAAAAAAAGGAGGCACAATAAGGCAAAGCAATCCTCTTGAGGAAGAAGCCACAAAGCATTAACAGAGGCAATGCAACCCGAGAAGCACAACACAAATCTACTTTAGAATGGATCAGATCCTACAGATGAACACTTGGGAACTCAGAATGGTAGGGGCCTGGCATGGGATGCTTTCTAGAATAAAATGATGACTGGCTGGCTGAGGCCTGAATTCTGGGGTAGAAGCATAATGCTCCTACAGCCAATGGCCTGGTGTCTGGGTATGAGACAAGACAGGCATGGAGGTGCACAAAGACTTAGAAAGAGCTGGTAGGTCTTGAAGAAATCTAAAAAGGGTAAGAAGAATGAAGAAGGCATCCAGTTAGGATATGTGGACGGCAAAGGGGCAGGGAAGATGGAAAAAAGTAAAAGGTGGCCAAATATTTCAAGCAAACTGTGATAAGCAAACACCAGAGTCTGCTGTGTCAAACATACGCTGGGTGTCAAGGAGACTGGTGACTCGGGTGTGTCCTCATGGAGCTCCCAGTAAACAACACAAAATATAGGAAAGTAGTTCATCGGAGGCAGGCCACACCCACCAGGGTGCTGACACCTGAGCTTTGAACAGTGAGTGAGTGAGACCCAGCCTCTAAGAGCAGCACAGCAGAATGGGAGGATGCAAAGTAACAGTGTGCTAAGAATAGGCAGGATGCGAATTAACAGAGTGGGGCAGGGACTCTCTCTGGACAAGGACAAGTGACATGGATATGGAGAATCAAAGAGTTCAAAGTCAATCTCTGCTCTAGAGTGAGTTTAAGGTCAGCCTAGCATACTTGAGATCCAAAACGAAAGACATAGGAGTCATTAGTTTAAAGATAAAGATAAACCACCCCCCTTCTTTTTTGAGTCAAGGTCTCCTATCACTCACACTGGCTTTGGGCTTGCAATGCAATTGAGGATGACCTTGAACTTCTGGTCTTCCTGTCTCTCTTTTCCAAATCCAAGGTCCTTAGGCAGAGGCCGCCACCTCAGGTTTATGAAGTGCTAGGGATTATGTCAGCGAAGCAAGAACTCTACCAACTGTGCTACATCCCTAGCCCAGTTTTTATATTTCTACAACTGAAATAATGTCTAACCAGGAAGACTTGTGTCAAGAGGAATATGAGTACAACTTATTAGTGTTTGCAAGTGCAGCCCATAAAAGCTCTAGGTTTCATGAGCAAAACTTCACCTTTGGCCTGACCACAGACAGAAACATTAGGATAAATTAGCTAAGTGGATACAGGACTAGCTGCTGTATCAGGGAATGACATTACCCAATCTAACTCTGAGTATGTTTTCTGACTCTGTATCAGGGTGGGGGCCAAAACAAGCCTCTACAAGAAGGTGCCCCAGGGACTGCACCTTCCTGAGGGCCTGGGTAAGTGACACAACAGCAGGGCAGAGGCAGGAGGAGACAAACGTAGGAATGAGACAAGAAGCCAGTGGCTGGCTCAGGATATGGATGTAGCAAGGATACATAGTTAGAGACTGGGTCGTAGACAGTGACCTGTCCCAGGGCGGGCAGGCAGTGGGACAGACTGGAATACTGCCCAAAAGGGCCAAGGTCCCACAGGACTATCAGAAGAGGAAATTGCAGCAGCATCTGAGGCAACAGGAGGCAGGGAAAGGCTCGGGGGAGGCCCAGTGCACTCACATCCCTTGCCAACTGGGCTCTTTTAACAGGGAAGGCTGTCTCAAAGCAATCTAAGCATACCAATGGGGAAACTTTGAGCACTACTTTGTTCCAAACAGAACTGTGAGCATGCCACGTGCCATAAACCATAAACTGCAGATTTTCAATCAATATTACATTCCCATCTTACAGATCAGGAAGTGGAGATACAAAGGGACATGAGCCTAACCGATCGCCTTCCAGACCCCACTGTATCTCTGCACCACCGTGCTGATCTCAGTCTATATCTGAGCTGTAATAACCCCAGGTCAGGGTGAGAATGTCTCACAAAGCCAAAACAAGTAAGTGAGAGTGAACTATACTATCTTTAGTTTTACTGCTTATGCAATGCAACAGAAACAGGGCTTGAAGAATGTTACAACTAACCCAGTCTTACTGAATGAGCTCTTACTAGGATTACTAATATACTTGAAAAATCAAAGTGGTTCAGAGAGAATGCAACTAAGACAGAATTCTTCAAATATTTTAATAGATTAGGAACACTGTGATATTCTCTATTTACAGCATACAACAGTAGAGGATAAATGTCCAGCACTAGGGGAGAGCCAGGCTACAGAACAAATGTCCATGAGACATGGAGATAGGAGTAGGGTGGAGAAAGACTCACTTTTTGTTTGGTATAAGTTTTTTTTTATTCTTACCAAATGCTTGAACTACTCCTAATTTTTAAAATGAAAATGAAAATTACAAAGAAAATGACAAATGTGTGTTTAATGTCTGTACTACTTTAGAAAGAACCCCAGCACACAAAATCTATGCAGTGCTGGGAATTGGACCTATGGCTTTGTACATGATAGGCAAGTGTTCTACCAAGTAAGCTACATACCCAACCCTCTGTATTACTTTAGGATAGGCTCTCAAAAGAAGAATAAGCCCGGCATGGTGGCACACACCTTTAATCATAGCACTCAGGAACCAGAGGCAGGAAGATCTCTGTGAGTTCAGGGTCAACCTTATTTACATAGAAAGTTCCAGACAACCATAGCTATATAGAGAGGCACTGTCTCAAAAACAAAAAGCAGAATAAATAAAAAATACAAGCATTTTAAGACTGCTGATAAATAGCCTCCCAGGAGGGTCATACAAATTTGTTAAGCCAACTTGTAATGTTCATAAAATATTACATTGTGTGTATAACATTTTAAAATATCTGTGCAGGGCAGTGGTGGCACACGCCTGTAATCCCAGCACTTGGGAGGCAGAGGCAGGCAGATTTCTGAGTTCAAGGCCAGCCTGGTCTACAGAGCCAGTTCCAGGACAGCCAGGGCTACACAGAGAAACCCTGTCTCGGAAAAAAAGAAAACAAACAAACAAAAAATCTGTGATTTTATTCAACAGAATTCAAGTTATACAGTAAAAGGCCTCTCTGTGGAACCAAAACTATAGCTCTGTGATTTTCTTAGAACTATTCTCCTCCCCTCCCCAGGTTTAAAAAAAAAATTATTTGTGTATATTCACAGAAAGTGTATGGAAGCCATGGGAGAACTTGTGAGAGCTGTGTCTCTCCCTCCGTCACGTGGGTCCTGGGAACCACATTCAGACTGTCATAGCAGTTGCAGGCTCCTTGGCCCCAGGCTGTAACCCAGGCTGGCCTCAGACTCCTCACTAAATCACTGAGGATGATTTTGGAATTCCAAGTCTCATATGTCTATCTCCCAAACCTGAGATTAACAGGCATGTGCTACTATGACTGCTATTACTTTTAAAATTTTGAATCAGGGTCTAAGTTGGTTAGCTGGCTCTCTAGTGCACCATATAAGCAAAGGCAGCCCTTGAATTTACAACCCCACTGCCTTTGACTTCTAAGTAACTCTTTAAAGTGACATATCAATACTAATAACAAGAATAACAGTCATAATAGTAATAAACAAAAGTGACATTTTCAGCACTGGTCAAGGTGACACATATCTGTATTCCAGCTACTTAGGAGGCTGAGCAAGAAGGGTTCCTTGAACCCAAAAGCTTAAAGCTAACCTAGACAACTGCACAAGAGCTCTAATAAGGTTAAAACAAAACAAAACAATTAGAAAGGTGACATTTCCCAAGGCAAGTGCTTCTGGTTGGTGAAGCATGTATCCTTTAATTGGTGGACACTAGGTATCTTGTAAGGGACAACCTGTCTGGGCTTAGCATCTAGAGACAGAGACTGAGGCAGGAAATATATACAGTAAAAACTTTTTTTATAAGATTTATTTACTTATTTTATGTATGTAAGTACACTGTAGCTATTTCAGACACACCAGAAGAGGGCATCGGATCCCATTACAGATGGTTGGGGGGCACCATGTGGTTGCTGGGAATTGAACTCAGGACCTCTGGAAGAGCAGTCAGTGCTTTTAACTGCTAAGCCATCTCTCCATAAAAACTCTTTATTGTTAAGAACTGTTTCTTGCAAAAATGACCACAACCTTCATAACAATATCAGAATTTCTTCACCACTAGAAACTGAAGCTAGGGGTTTTATGCATGCAATACAAGAATTCTACCACTGAGCTATATCTCAGACTGTAATTATTATAAACAACCCAGTAAATGAAACTAAAAGGCCAGAAGAAACGTGTCTTATGAAGAGCTAAGTCGTTCCCATGAGCTACCTGCAAAAGGTTAGTACACTGTACATAAAAGGTTCCTGACACCCGATATTACATGATGAGCATTTCTTGATCTTACAAATGATTAAGCAACAGTATTTGAAAATAAGAATTCCGGGGACTGGAGAGATGGCTCAGCGGTTAAGAGCACTGACTGCTCTTCTGAAGGTCCTGAGTTCAAATCCCAGCAACCAGATGGTGCCTCACAACCATCTGTAATGAGATCTGACGCCCTCTTCTGGAGTGTCTGAAGGCAGCTACAGTGTACTCACATATAATAAATAAATAAATCTTTAAAAAAAAAAGAAAATAAGAATTCCTATGATATTATAGGAATATAAGAATATAAATTTAGCAACAAATTTAAGAAATCGTGAGCTGGTAGATTCCATTTCTAGAACTGATTGTTAAGAAAACACCTGGTTGTTCCCAGCTTCTGGATAGCCAGAAGAATGGATACAGAAAATGTGGTTCATTTACACAATGGAATACGACTCAGCTATTAAGAACAAGGACATCCTGACTTTTGCAGGCAAATGGATGGAACCAGAAAACATCATCCTGAGTGAGATAACTCAGACCCAGAAGGACATGCATGGTATGTACTCACTAATAAGTGGATAATAGCCAAAAAGAAAAAGAAAAAAGAAGAAAACCCATACAGAATACACAAGATGCAGTCCACAGAATTCAAAAGGCTCAACAAGCTGAAGTCTCAGTCCCACTCGGGAGAGAGAAGAAAGCAACACAAGTGGGGAAGGAGGGAGAGACTTGGGAAGGAAAGTGGATGGTGGGGGTACAGTGGGTAGAGGGGAACCTGATCTGGTATTGGGTGAGGGAAAAGGACTGAAGCTCTGAGAGCCAGCAGAAAGAATGTAAACAGGCAACCTCAGGAAATAGGAGGTTGGAGGAAACCCCCCCCCCAGAATGCACCAGAGACCTGGGAGGTGAGAGACCTTAGATGAAATGCCCGACAGTAGGGAGAGGGAACTTATAGAGCCCACCTCCAGCAGGAAGACAGGACATCAATTAAGGGATGGGGTTGACATCCCACAGTCACATCTCTGACCCATAATTGTTCCTGTCTGAAAGAATTACAGGGATGGAAATGGAGAGGAGCCTGAGGAAAAGAAGGTCCAGCGACAGGTCCAAAGTGGGGTTCAGCTCAAGGGGAGGTCCCAAGGCCTGACACTATTACTGAGGCTATGAAGCACTAACAAAAAGGGACCTAGCAATCTGCCTTCCAAAAGACCCAACAAGCAGCTGAAAGAGTCAGATGCAGTTATTTGTACCCAACCAATGGACAGAAGCAGCTGACCCCTGTTGTTGAATCAGCGGAGGCTGAAAGAAGCTGAGGAGAAGGGCAATTCTGTAGGAGGACCAGCAGTCTTAATTAATCTGGACCCCCAAGATCTCTCAAACACTGGACCACCAAACAGATAGCATACACCAGCTGATAGGAGGCCCCAACACACATACAGTAGAGGACTTCCGGGTCTGTGTTCATTTAGAGATGAAGTGCCTAACCCTCAAGAGACTGGAGGCCCCAGGGAGTTTAAAGGTCGGTGGGGTCGGGGGTAGGGGCATCCACATGGAGATGGGGTGGGGTGGGGAAGAGGTGTGGGATGTGGAGCAGTTGGAGGGTGGATGGGGAGGGGCAGGGAATGGAATATGGAGTATAAAAAATGAATTACAAATAAAATTAAATTAAAAAAAAAAGAAAGAAAATACCTGGTTGTGAAAGCAAAAAATCAATACACGTGACGAAGCTGATTGTAGTATTATTTACGTAGCTAAATAGCAGAAAATCACCTAAATACTAAGTAGCAGAAATTGATTAAAGAATCTCTAAGCTGAGCATGGTAGTTGAAACACACCCATAACACCAGCATTCAGGAAGCTGAGGCATTCAGAGCCTAGCTTGGGCTACATTGTGAGCTTGAAGTCTATCTGGTTACATACCAAAACCTTCTCTCATACATACATACACACACATACACATACATACACACATGCACACATACATGCATACATACATACATACATACATACATACATAGAGGCAATACAGGGAGGGGGGTTGTGAAGAATTGGCTCAGTGACTAAGAGGACCCAAGTTCAATTCCCAGCACTCAGCCATTGTAACTCCAGCTCCAAGGATCCCACACTCTCTTCTGTGTGCACAGCCCTCATACACATGTGTACACAATTAAAACCTAAACCTTAAAAAGAATCTGCATAGACTCGTTCACACAATGGACTAGTGCTTGAGAAAAACTGACTCCAGTCTTTAACCCTAGCACTGGAGAGGCAGGGGCAGATGGATCGCTGTGAGTTTGAGGCCACCCTGGTCTACATAGCAGGTTTGAGGTCAGGGCTACACAGTGAGACTCTGCTCACAGAAAAAACAAATTCAGACAGGGTTCTTGAGACAGCTCAGTGAGGACACTTGGCACACAAAGCTGATTATGTGAGTTCAACCCCCAGAGTCCACAGTGGGAGGTAAAAAACAAATCCCAAAAGTTGTTTTCTTATTCAAGTATGCTGTGGCAGATGAATCACATGTATGATATTTTATCCTACTGAAATGACAGTATATAAGTATAAGTAAAACTAGAATTAAACCACCAAGAATAGATAATAAAAATATTCTTTGTAAAGTGTTAACCTTTATTTTTATTTTATATGTATAGGTGCTCTGCCTGCATATTAAGTCTGTATACTGCGTAGGTACAGTGCTGGTAAGGTTCAGAAGAGGACATTGGATCCATTAGGGCTGGAGTTACAGATGGTTATGAAAACACCATGTGGGTGCTGGGAATCCAGCTCAGGCCCTCTCGAAGAGCAGCCAATGCTCTTAACTGCTGAGCCATCTTTCTAGCACCCCCACACCCCAATTTTTAAAAACTGTGTATAGTGACAAACACCTGTAACGCCAGCACTGGGTAGACAAAAGGCACTGTAAGGGCAGCATGGGCTACAAGTTCAGTTCTAGACCAACCTAGGCTGCTACATGAGACCCTGTCTCAAAGAAACAAAAATGTATCTTTGAGGGCTAGAGAGATGGCTCAGCAACCAATGGTGACACATACCTAAAGTCCCAGTACTTGAGAGGTGGAGGCAGGCAGATAGATGACAGTTCAAGGCCAGCCTAGTCTACATATTGAGTTCTAGGCCAGCCAGGGCTGTAAAGTGAGACCCTATCTCAAAACAACTAGCAAGCAAGTAAGATACCTCAATGGGGAAAGGCATTTGTGAAAATTTGATGAGCCAAATTCCATACCAGAATCCACAAAAAAAGTAGAAGGAGAGGAGCAAAGCTGCCCTCTGCCATACACACGTGAGCCGTGGCATGTGTGTCCCTGCAAACACCATACACACGCATGATAATAGATAAAATTATAAACGAAAATGATGGGCTAGAGAGATGGCTCGGCAGTTAAGAGCACTGACTGCTCTTCCGGAGGCCCTGAGTTCAAATCCCAGCAACCACAAGGTGGCTCATGACCATCTGTAATGGGATCTGATGCCCTCTTCTGGAGTGTCTGAAGACAGCTACAGTGTACTTAGATATAATAATAAATAAATCTTTAAAAAAAAAAAGAAACAAAAACAATTCCAGGAAAAATAAAGACTAGAGCAATTGCATAGAAAAAAGCAAAAGTAATAATAGAAAATAAAAGTAATAATAGTTGCTACTTTGCCCAGCAGTGAGTAATACAGTGTCATGAAATGTAAGTTCTAACCACAGATTCATTTATTTATTGGTGCTAGAGCTTATCCATACATGCTAAGTGCATACTACTACCAAGCCACACACTCAACCCAACCAGTGATTTAATCAAAACTGAAAAATAAGAAAATCAAGCAAAGAGGAAGCAGAAACATTGGTACAAAAGTCCTATTAAGAAATCTTCAGCCAGGCGGTGGTGGCGCACGCCTTTAATCCCAGCACTCGGGAGGCAGAGGCAGGCCGATTTCTGAGTTCGAGGCCAGCCTGGTCTACAAAGTGAGTTCCAGGACAGCCAGGGCTACACAGAGAAACCCTGTCCAAAAAAAAAAAAAAAAAAAGAAGAGAAATCTCCACTTCTCATAATGGAACACAATTAAAAATGCCTAAAATGTATCGTTCATAAGACAACGACATAGTTCAGAAATGCAGAAGTAAAACAAAGCAAAGTATTGCTCCAAAGAAGCTGAACTAGCCAGAAGCGATGGCTCAGGCTGGGACCCCAGCACTGGGAGGTGGAGGCAGGAGGATTAGGAGTTCAAAGTCATCCTCCCTAGCCTGACTCACAACAACAAAGGCTGGCCTTGATATCTTACAGTCAGGACTGACTCTTCCTTCTTTCTGCCCTGCATTTACAAAATGTCCTGCATCATTACAATGAGAGATAACAGTAACAAAGCCGGGCTAGAGGTACAGGAGACTGATATTCTCATATAATTTGTTTGTAACTCTTGAAAAATTATGTCAGTGATTCTCTGAGTGGTAGATTTTTAGGACTTTATCTTTTTTCTCTTGGTTTATCTAAATTTTCTATAACAATCTTATGTTATTTGTATGTAATTTTTTTACATGTATTTTTCTCTTTTTGAGACAAGTTCTTACTTTATAGTAAAGGCTGACCTTGAATTCCAAATCCCTCTGTCTTAGCCTCCCAGATAGGATAGGATTGAAGTTGGTGGTACCATGTCAGCTTGTGCATGAGTGTAATAAAACCCTGTATCTTTTATATTCTTCTTGGATGCCTTACCTTTTATTGTGGTCAAAATGAAGAAAGCAATGAGGGTGTTGTTGATGGCGCAGGTAGACTTGGCAACACAAGACAAGATCGTGTAGGGATTTAGGAGATAGCTAGGGAAAACACATAGATTTGTCATTAGCAAATCTGATCAATGGACCAGAGAGTCCTGGCCACCACAACCATGATATACAAAACTGTCATGTTTCTATTTAAGAATCACAAAGATCCTATAAATGAGCAAAAATATTTTTGTTTTTATTTTGTTTGTTTGTTTGTTTGTTTGTTTGCATTGTTGTGTGGTTTTTGGGTCTGGCCTTGAACTGGTGATGACCCTGCATTCCTAACCCTCTGCCCCCACCTTTCAGTGCTGGGATCTCAAGTCTCTACCAGCAGGCCAGCAACATTATCTTACTTTTGTAGATGAGGAAACTGAGACTCAGTGATTAAATAACTTGTCCAAGTTTTTAAAGCTATTAAATGCACTCAAAAATCAGGTCTTCCTGGTTCTAAAGCCAGCACTCTTCCTTACTAGCCCTCTTCATAGCCAAGCATTATCTCCTGAGCCAGACCCAGGAACAAAGCATCCTCTTAACCCTACAAGTTCGTTGGCACAGAACTTCACAGGACATCTTGACCTCCCATTATGAAAGAGTTAAGCTGAAGTCTTCCCCAGCTAAGGTAGGAAGGAATGGAATTAGAAAATGAAGAATCTAAAATGTTTTTGAGTTGGAAAGTCTTACACAGCCAGAATGGATTCTCTTTATTTATTTCTGTTCTGCTTCTACAAAAAAATCTGTATCAGCTAAAATGAAAACAAATAACAAAAATAATAGTAAAGTAAAACCAGCCGTAATCAAGACCAGGGGAAATACTAAGAAGAAAATAAAATGCAAAGCTAGGAAAACGAAAGAGCTACAGCTGTGGTACAAGAACAGCCTCAGACAGTCTACAGCTGTGGTACAAGAACAGCCTCAGACAGGTCTACAGCTGTGTAATAACCAACCTCAGACAACTGTACAGTCTTACAATAACAGCTTCAGACTGGTCTATAGCTTTACAAGAACAGCCTCAGACAGTCTACAGCTGTGGTACAAGAACAGCCTCAGACAGGTCTACAGCTGTGGTACAAGAACAGCCTCAGACAGGTCTACAGCTGTGTAATAACCAACCTCAGACAACTGTACAGTCTTACAATAACAGCTTCAGACTGGTCTATAGCTTTACAAGAACAGCCTCAGACAGGTCTACAGCTTACAATAACAGCCTCAGACAGGTCTACAGCTTTACAATAACAGCCTCAGACAGGTCTACAGCTTTACAATAACAGCCTCAGACATGGCTGAGTTTCCCAGCAGACAAAGGAAGAAAGGTCAGTTACATAATTCTGATTATCAGAAAAGAAGAAATACACCAGTGTCTTAGAAAAAGATTATAATAATTATTTACAAGTAAAGACCTTAAATCTAATACTACCTCCTTGGAACGTAAGATTAGTAGTTCTAAAACCAAATGCCTAGAAACTCTTGGGGGTTTGGTGGGTTTTTGTTTTTTGTTTTTCCCAGCAATCAGACTTGTTACACAACCTTCAAAGAAATGGCTGCTGCTATTATGAAACTACCCTCAGGGGATACAAGAGTCTATAAGGATTCATTATGTTGCTAAACCTTTGGTCCTATTAAAGTAGTTCCCATCAAATTTCTGAAATATGTAGTTGAGAACAGATATACCAAAATTATCTCATAGGAGGAAAAAACACAAAATCATTTCTAAGTAGCGGGTGACACAAAAGAAGCAGCTGCCTAGACATCTACCCGGAATACTGAAAAAGAAATTCATACACAGAGTAAAGGCTCCAAAAAAGCAGCCCGGCCCCAGAATATCTAAGTGGGGGTCAAACTCACTATGTAGGTGAAGCTGACCTTGAACCTCTGATCTTCCTGCCTCCTGTTCCCAAGTGGTAGGATTACAGACAAGCACCACCACACCCAATTTATTCAGTGCTGAGGATCAAACCCAGGGCTTTGTATGCTATGCAAGCATTCTACCAACCAAGTTCCCTCCACAGACCCTTGTTTTCTGATATGGAATACTGCTACATAGCACAGATTAGCCTCAAACTCAGCAGTCCTCCCTCCTTAGGCCCTGTGGCCGGGATCACAAACATGTGACATCATGTCCAGCTCCTAATTCTAAAAAAATTTAAGGGCATGTTTTTCCATGAGGAAATTTATGTTTTGTTTAGTATGTGTTCCTAGAAACTAGCATGTTATTAATATTTGCTGACTACTGGCTGATTAAATAGTTCATTTTGCCTATCTCAGAAGCACAGATGAGAAGGATCTGAGAGGATCACACTCACTGGCATATTAATTACTCCTAGAGAATTTTTCTTAAAGCATCAGCAGCTGCCACTCTTCCAAGCTTGTCACCTAGCCCAGTTTTCTGAATTATAAACTAAATCGCATATGAAATACAGAAGCTATATGAGACAGCAGCACAGAAAGATCAAAATTGTACCCAAAGTACTACTAATAAAGAACTACCATTTTTAAGAAACACTAGTTACAATCAGGTTGGAGCCCAGGCCAGCACTGAGTCAGAAAGCCTTTGTGAAGGGTTTGATTGTGCCTGTCCCTGTGTGAGTCTTTGTCTCAACAGAGACAGAATGGCTCTGTCTCTCTTGCTGGCCCTAACCCCAGTTGTGCAAGAGAAGTACGGCAAATACTTGATGACTAAGACTGCAAATCTCTACAACTACAACATGGGAGAGTCTCATCAGATTTTCCTTGCGTTTGTTGGCACTGAGTTCTGATTTGTGGGGGAGTACTTACAACAGGGCCACTTTCAGAGGGATGTAGCGCATTTCCATGGGGGTTCGGATGAGTTCGGCCACATCTGGGGCATACTGGTCCAGCTCTAGGAGAAGTTTCTGCTTTTTAAACTAGAGGTGGGAGAGGATGCACAAGACACACATGACAGATGATTTGCCATTGCTTCCAGGATGAAGACAGAGATCTTTGCTCTGGTCTGCACTGCGGTCTTCCCTACCCTACCTCTCCAGGCTCCGCACACTTAGTCCCCCACCTAACCCACCAAGTCCCAGCACATGGTGCTCCCCATGTTCCCAGAACTCTCCCCGGGTTGACTCCACACAGCCTGGAGAGCTCAGCTCTCCCTTTTCCGGAAGGTGTGCACTCCTTTAGGTGTGTATACACATTCTACTATAAACACTCTTTCTCGGCAGTACTTCTAACTGACTGATGCCTGGCTCCTCCCCAGAGTCTAAGTTCCACAAGGGTTCGGGTTACTTAATTTGCTCTCTGTGTATGCGTAACACTTAGCACAGTGGGAAAATGAATGGATTAATGTATGGCCAAGCCACTTAGTCATTGTGGGAGGTAACATCAGTGGTGGCAGGGCTTGAAAGTTCCATCAACAAAACATGTTCAAGCAGTTCCAGTGATCCATCCGGATGCACAGTATCTCAGGTTCCCTTCCTCATTCCTCTATCTCAAACGTTGGCTTGTTTGGTCTTCTTTAATACTTTCATAGAGGAAGTATGAGAAAGAATTATGATGGAGAAAGAAACTGGAATGGCTGGGGAGCTAGAGTTAGGGAGCAGTCACACAGGGGTGGAAAGCTCTGTTTTCCCTGATGTATCCCAACAAATTCTTGGGTATGAGTTCCAAAAAAGAAACATCACTGCAGAAAAGGACAGATTAGGCTAATGTCACTTTTGCAAAAATCAACTGGCTACCATCAGTTAGCATTCATATCCCCCAGGCTGACAGGGGAAAAGAGAGCTAGCTGTGAAGTGCCCTCAGAACCAGCTTTCCAGGATGCTATGGCAGGCTACAGGGATAGTGTCTCAAATCCTATCAAGACAAATGTCCCCAGACTATAAAGATCCTTGTAGCAAATGGAGACTTTTTAAATGTAATTTTTATTTATCCTTTAATACGTCAGACATGTACATAATGATATTTTAGCCATGCCAGCCCCCATTGCTCTCTTATCAGCTGCTCACTCACTCCTGCTGTACTTTGTCCCAACACATCCCTCTCTACTTTTAGTTTATGTATTTGGGTGTCCTGCTAGCATGTGTCTGTGAACCACGTGAGTGCCTGGAGCCCCTAAAGAGCAAAAGAGGGCTTTGGATCCCCTGCAACTGGAATTTTGAACAGTTGTGAGCTGCCATGTGGATGCTGGGAATAGAACCTGAGTTCTCTAGAAGAGCAATCAGTGCTCTTAACCACTGAGCCATCTCTCTAGAACCTCTCTATTTTCTTCTTTCTTTTTCTTTTTTTTTTTTTTCTTTTTTTTTTTCAAGACAGGGTTTCTCTGTATAGCCCTTGCTGTTCTGGAACTCACTCTGTAGACCAGGCTGGCCTCGAATTCAGAAATCCGCCTGCCTCTGCCTCCCGAGTGCTGGATTAAAGGCATGAGCCACCAGCCACCATTGCCGGGCAAACCTATTTTCGTGTGTGTGTGTGTGTGTGTGTGTGTGTGTGTGTGTGTGTGTGTTGTGTGTGTGTGTGTGTGTGTGTCTGTGTCTGTGTCTGAGAGAGAAGGAGGGGGGACCAGGAGGCCAGTTGAGTTTAATTAGAGTTACTTGCACGAGCACGGATGGGAAGAATTACTTAGTGGAGCATAACCAACTTGCCAGTGATGATAATACTGAAGGAATTAGTATTATCCTCATAATACTAATAAGTGACTCCTCCTCCTTAATAAAGTAGTAGAGTCTTTCAGGAATACATGTACTGACATCCTACCTAAATCAACAGCTAGGTGTAGTAGCATACACCTGTAATCCCAGCACTCAGGAGTCGGGCTACATATTAGTTCTAGGCCAGTCTCAACTACATGCAGAGCTCCAGCAACTTGCCATCAAGTCCAACAGCCATAGTTTAATCCCTGAGACCAACATGGTAGAAGAAGAGAAGCAATACCTGCAAGTTGTCCTTTCCATGTGCACCATCACAGTAAGCTCAGAGTGTAGCTCAGCAGTCGACGGCCGCACACTCACGACCCTGGGTCTCACTCCACACACGGGGACAGGGATGCAATAGAGCAGTGTGCCATGTGGCAGCAGCACTAAGGGCTGCTGCATTCAGCAGTCATATGAAGGTGGAGCCTAGCTCTGATCCCAGGACTAGAGAGGGTGAGGCACCAAGACCACAAACTCTAGCTGAGCCGTATGTACCAAGACCCTGTCTCAAGGCACACAAACAAAAAGGCTGGGGATGCGGCTCAGCCGCAGATCAATGGCCTTGGGCTTGATTCCCAGCACAGCAAAAACAAAACAAAAGAGCTGGCACTCAAACCGAGGTCATTTCTGACAGAGTGTAAATCAACCTCACTCTATCCAAGAGATCCTATGTCATAATAATCTGAACTCTGAGCCGGGCGTGGTGGCGCACGCCTTTAATCCCAGCACTCGGGAGGCAGAGGCAGGCGGATTTCTGAGTTCGAGGCCAGCCTGGTCTACAAAGTGAGTTCCAGGACAGCCAGGGCTACACAGAGAAACCCTGTCTCGAAAAACAAAAACAAAAAAAAAAAAAAAAAAAATCTGAACTCTGGAAATAGGGAAACAAAATTATTTCAAAATTTAATTCAGTCTTGAGGATAAGAGCACACCTTGGTACAATAAGAAATAGCATAGTTAGCTGGGCATGCTGGTATATACGTATAGTCCTAGGACTCGGGAGATAGAGGCAAGATTAAAAGTTCAAGGTCACCCTGGACAACCATGTAAGAGCCTATCTCAAAAACAGGAACAAAAAAAAAGAAAGAAAGAAAGAAAGAAAGAAAGAAAGAAAGAAAGAAAGAAAGAAAGAAAGAAATCCTCCCCCTACACACACACCGGGCTGGAGAGATTGCTCGGTTAAGAGCTTTTGCAGAGGACTTGAGTTCTATTCTCTGCACCCACACAGTGACACACAATTGTCTGTAACTCCAGGTCCAGGGCATCTTCAGACCCCTGCAGGCATGAGGCACACATGTGACCTCTCAGAAGCCTGGACAAGGAGAATGGTCCCAGGATGCAATTCTCTGTGGCTAGTACACGATTAGGGGCACACTTTACATCAATGGGCTTTTCACTTATTTACTTGTCTGTAGAGCTCACATGCAGCGCGGCATGCTTATGGAGATCAGAAGTCCACTGTGGGAGTCCGTTCTCTTCTTCCATTCTGTGGGTTCCAGGGACTGAACTCAGGTTGCCAAGATTGGCATCAGGCATGTTTATAGACTAGGCAATCTCGCCAGCCCAATATGCCAAATTTTCTAATTAAGATTATTCTTTTAGGGCTGGGGAGTGCGGCTCGGTGGGATGGCACTTGCCTAGCATTTTCCAAGGCCCTGCTTTCAATCTTCAACCCCCAAATTACTGTCTGAAGGAAAATAGATTCATCAACAATGGGAGTCCAATTTTACTTCAAGAGGCCTAATACAGTGAGTTAAAGGCTACATTCATTTTCGTTTTGAAATAATAAACTGATAAAAGGGAAGACTTTTAAATTTTTGTTTTAGGGGCTGGAGAACGATGCAGCACTTTTTCATGCAGAAGACCCAGGTTCCATTCCAAGCGCCCATATGGTGGCTCACAACCTTCTATCACTCCAGTTCCGGGGCCATCTTCTGGCCTCCAGGGCACTGCGTGCATGTGGTACACAGTCATTCATGCACACAAAATATCCCCACAGAAAATAATAAAATTAAATTAAAAAATAAATACAATAAAATTTTATTTTAGATAGTATATCATTAAGCCCAGGCTAGCCACAAACTGGTATAGAGCAGAGAATGACTCCGCACTTCTCATACAGCCTTTACCTCGCAAGGTCTGGGACTGCAGGTGTGAGCCAATACGAACATGCCACACATGCCCCTCTCCTTTTCCTCACTTTCTTCCTTCCTTTGAAGTGTGTGTGTGTGTGTGTCTACATGTCTCTGTCTGTGGTAGGGTAGAGGTCAGAGGATGACTTCCAGTGATCGTCTCTCTCCTTCCATTCCATCATGTTGGCCCTGGAGACAGAGCTCACCTGAGGCTTGCTGGCAAAGGCCTTAATCCAATGAGCCAACTCACCAGTCCCACTTAACTCCTTCACATTTTTACATAGTTGGATCTCTAAGTACATGACTTTTGATTCTTTGCCATAATAAGTGAGTTACCAAATCCCACCAGCTTGGTCCTACCCACTAATGACTCACCACAACTTTATTGAAGTCCTGAATTGCAAAATACAGGGCAAGAGCAGTGAGGGCATCTGTTATCTGTCAAGAGAAAGAGGAGTAAGAGGAAACAGAGCCAGGTCAGTTCAGGATGCCAGATGCTGCCAGGCCTGAAGAACTCTGGGATGGTGTTGCACTGACTACCCAGTACCAAACTCACAAGCAGGCCAGGCTCACTTAGGGAAGCAACAAATGCCCTGGACTATTGTCCAGTCAATCTGACGGCTATATCCCTAGAACAGCAAGTGAAATGAAAATAAGCCAGGTGTCGCGGGTAACACGGTAATCCCGGAAGGCTGGGGACTCACATGAGTTCAGGATCACCTAGGTTACATAGTCAGACTGTCTCAGAAAACGAAACAAACAAAGACATGTATGTGTATGTTTGTGTATAAAGGTAAATAGGGGTTATACCCACTGATCTGTAAGCATCGGGTATACCAAGTGCCTCACACATCCCAAGGCTTGAATTAATAGCAGCCAACAAAATTAAGGAAGACTTCAGGGTTTCTCTTTTCTTTTCTTTCCTTTTCTTTTCTTTTCTTTTTTATTTGGGGGGTGGTGGTGGTGGTGTTCAAGACAGAACTTCTCTGTGTACCCTGGCTATCCTGAAACTCTCTCTGTAGACTAGGCTGGCCTCAAACTCAAGAGATTCACATGCCTCTGCCTCCTGAGGGCTGAAATTAAAGGTGTGTCCTACCACTGCCCACTAACTTATAGCTAGCAATGTTTCTTATATCCTGACCCAGATTTTCAACTCCAGACTAATGTTTCAAGCTGTTCTGCTCTCAAAACTCACCCTGTCATCTCAATCTTCAATTCTTGTCCTTGAAAACCTCTTCAGCCCCCTCAGAATATCTTGGCAGAATGCTTAGGAAACTCAGAATGCCCTCCAAATTGGCACAGTTAAAGCCAACCATAGAATCTTGGGGTTACAAAATTGAAGACTACATAGTCCAGAAACCAAAGAGTAAGAAAGAAGAACTGGCCAGATTGCCCACTCATTCCTCATACTCCATACCATCACCCCAAAGCCAGGGTCCAGACTAAAGGCATTAAGGCTTGACTTTTACTTTCTGAGAAACTCTACTTCCTGTTTTTCCTTTCCATTTTTTTTTTTTTTTCTTATAGACCAGGGTGTCATGATACAGCCCTGGCTGGCCTGGAACCTGCTATGACCAGGCTGGCTTCAAATTCACAAAGATCCACCTGCCTCTGCCTCCCAAGTGCTATGATTAAAGGCGTGCGCCAGCACACCCAGCTCTTTATTTTCTTAAAAACAAACTATAAATACAAATCTGTGTATATAGATATTGATTTTCTTCGGAAGGATACTTACCATAAATACCAATTCTGCATAGTCAATTAGGAAATGAAAGAGGTATATTATTAATGGAGTCTGTAGGAGAAAAACAAAGATGGAAAAAATTAAGTTAAACTTTAATATAATATAATTTATCAATTTCTAAACTGGGGATGGGGAAAAACTTATTCATCTAAAACATCTGGTTCTTCCTGCAACAGCATCCCGTACTAATTGAAAACCTTAGCATCCTAAATCACATGGTATCACGGAAACTGTCAACAACAGAACACAGTAGAGGAAAGAACAAGTTAGAGATTTGCCTGGCATACTTGGCTTGGTGGTTTTGATCTACTGCAGTAGACACTGAAGTGGTTGAGGTAGGAAGACAGACTGAACTTAGGAGGAGCTCAAGGCCAGCCTGGGCCCTTCAGTTTACCCCATATGAAAAAGTAAACAGTGGCTAGGGAAGTAGCTCAGTCTGTAAGATGTTTGCTTAGGTTACATGAAACCTAGCCCTGCAAAGCCCCAGTATGCTTAGTGAGTGCTCATAATTACAGGACTTCAGTGCAGGGGCAGGAGGGCAGGGAATCAGAAACTCAAGTCATCTTGGATATAGCAAGTTCTGGGCTAATCTGGCCTACATGAGATCCTGTCTCAAAAATAAAGAAAAAAAGGGAGAAGGAAGGAAGGGAGGAAGGAAGGACAGGGAGGGGCTAGAGAGATGGCTCAGGGTTAAGAGCACTGACTGCTCTTCCAGAGGTCCTGAGTTCAATTCCCAGCAACCACATGGTGGCTCACAACCACCTGTAATGGGATCTGATGCCCTCTTCTGGTGTGTCTGTAAACATCTACAGTATACTCATATAAAACAAACAAACAAACAAAAGATGCACACCACCATGGCTGGCATCTGAAAGAAGGAAAGAAGGGAAGAAGGGAAGAGAGAGGGAGAGAGAGACAGAGAGAGAGAGAGAAAGAAAGAAAGAAAGAGGGAGGGAGGGGGAGGAGGGAAAGAGGGAGGGAAGGAGGGACACTCCATACAGGACAGATTGTTGAATGAACAAACTAGGAAATTTTCCTTCCTCTATTCTCTGATAAATCTATCTAAAAATGCTAATTCTTGCCTTAATGGGCAGTGGTGGCACACGCCTTTAATCCCAGCACTTGGGAGGCAGAAGCAGGCAGATCTCTGAGTTCGAGGCCAGCCTGGTCTGCAGAGTGAGTTCCAGGACAACCAGGGCTACACAGAGAAACCCTGTCTTGAAACCAAACAACAACTAATGCTAATTCATGCTGGGAGGCCCATGGAGAAACCCACATATGAAGCTTGCTGTAATCCCAGCACTTAGGCTGAAGTAGGGTGAAAAGTTCAAGACCAACCTGGGCTACACTACAGAATCCTGTCTCAAGGGGAAACGGTTTCGAGAAAATTCACTTGCTAATCTTGACCTGGGGTTTTTCCTTTTTTTAAACGGTTTTGTTTTTTTTTTTTTTTTTTTTTTGGTTTTTCAAGACAGGGTTTCTCTGTGTAGCCCTGGCTGTCCTGGAACTCACTCTGTAGACCAGGCTGGCCTCGAACTCAGAAATCCGCCTGCCTCTGCCTCCCAAGTGCTGGGATTAAAGGCGTGCGCCACCAACGCCCGACTTAAACGGTTTTAAGACAAGGTTTTATGTAGGCCAAACTGGCCTTGAACATACTGTGTGACCAATGATGCTTCAGGCTCCCTCCCAATACTCCTGCTTGGCCTGCCAAGGGCAGGGGTTATATGTGTACCACCACGTCTAGCTTCACAAGGTTTTGTTTTGCTTTGTTTGAGAGACTTAAATTGTGAGTTCAATTTTTCTCATGTAGTAAACATTATTCTGATTTGCTTTGTTTTATTAATCTAGGTAACTAGTATTTTCTAGACATTTATGTACATTTTCATCAAAATTTCCATCTCATTAACATGAGGTTGTTTATAATGTTTTCTTTTTTGTTTGTGGCAATACATTTTTCTCTCAATGTCGCTTTAGCAGTAGCACAAAAGTTTTGGTATGATGCTTTTGTCCCACTATCATTCAATTAAAAATATATTTTAGGGGCTGGGAGAAGGCAACGAGGGAGGGGTTAGGAGCACTTGCATTCTTGCAGAGACCTGGAGTTGGTTCCCAGCACCCACACAGCTGTTCTGTAATTACAGTTCCTGAGGACCTGGTGCTTCGGGCCTCCTGCACACATAGCACTCACGTATACATACAATTAAAAATAAATCTTTTAAAAAGACCATATACTCTAATTTCCATGAGACGACTTTAAACGTGCATGCTGGCCCGGGGGTGCTGTGTTCATTATGTATGGGCACTATGCTCAATCCTTAGTACAAATACAAAAGAGAACTTGGCTTAATTCCAAATATTTGTTGTTTGTTTGTTTGTTTGTTTGTTTGTTTGTTGAGACAAGGTTTCTTTGTGTAGCCTTGGCTGTCCTGGAACTCAGAACTTTGCCCGCTTCTGCCTCCTGAGTGCTGGGATTAAAGGCATACACCATCACCGCTCAGCTTGTCACTGATTTTTAATGTATTGGAAATGAAACCTGGGGTGTGCCACCACTCCTATTTTATTCAATGTTGTGCAATGACCCCAAGGATTCGGATTCATGCATATTAAATGAGCTCTCTACCAAGTGAGCTACATTTCCACCCCTGATTTGTATAGTCTGAAGCTGCGAGTTAGATGCAGTTCTATGTAGGATGACTATCTCCTGGGTAGCTGTATATAGAATGGTTTTAAAGCTTTATTGTAGAAAGGCAGAGGAAAAGAGAGAAGGTAAAAGAAAGAGGGAGGCCCATGGCCATGTGGAGAGAGGGGGAAGGGAGGGGGAGAAGGAGAGCTAGAGATGAGAATAAGAAAGGTAAGAACTTAAGAAAGAGAGGAGGGGCCAAGCAGCCCCTTTTATAGTGTTTTTTTTTTCTTTTTTTAAAAATTTTTATATTATTACAAAATAATCCTCTCCGTGTCTAGTAAAGTGGGGGTCTTGGGGTTTTGTTTGTTATGTTTTTAGCTTTAAAGTCATCTGACAGTAATAAACTACATTAACTCAACAAACTACTATTTGCATGATACCCTCCTCCCTCCCTCCCTCCCTCCTCCCTCCTCCCTCCCTCCCTCCCTCCCTTCCTTCCTTATGCTTTTTGAGTTTAAGAGACAGGGTCTCATAAAGTATAAACTATCCTCAAACTCACACTAAGTAGCCAAAGACCATGTCAGAGTCCCGATCCTCCTCCTTCCTCTTCCTGTGCTATAGGTGTGTGCCACCATGCCTGGATTCATAAGTGCCAAAGATTAAACCTAGGGACTTGGGCTTTGTACATGTACTAACTGAGCTACATCTCAAGACCAAGTTTTTTCAACCTTTTTACTTTTCTGTGTCCTTATGTTTGAGATGTGCTTTCTCTTCAGGGGGTCTTGGTGGTGGGTAGATGAGTGATGGTCTGGTTTGGTTTTTCCGTGGTGCTAAGGATGAAACAGGATAGGCACATGTTCTACCACTAAGATACATGCAAGGTTTCCCTAGCTCTGAGATCCACTTCTTTAAAAAGAACATACAATTATTTTTCTGTGTTTTGTTTTGAGTTTGGTTTGGCTCTGAACCTTTGTGATGGAGTCTAATATAGCAAAGGCCGGCCTCAAAGTCATTATGTAGCCAGGATGACCTTGAATCTCGGGCCATGGTGCCGCCATCTTCCCAATGTTGTGATTACAGGCTCTGGTCTTGCTTTTCTGCTTTGCTTTGCTTTGCTTATTTGAGAGAGGATCTCAGGTATTCCATGCTGACAGCCAAGGATGACCTCCACCTCTTGAGTTACAGACATGCAGTACCACACCAGGTTTATGAGATATTTGGAACTGAGGGCAGAGTTTCATGTATCTGAGGCAATTATTCTACCAAATGAACCACATTACCAACCCTAGTCACACTGTGTGTGTGTGTGCGTGTGTGTATGTGTGTGGGGTCTGTCGGTCTGTCTGTCTTTTGGTATGTCTGTACTTGCATGTTAGTGTCAGGGAAGGCCAGGTGAGGGTTATTAGATCCCTGTAGCTGGGTTTACAGGCAGTTAAATGCTACTTGACAGGAATGCTAACAATATTCAAACTTGGGTCCCCTGTAAGAACCGCCAGTGCTCTTAACCACTAAGCCACCTCTCCAGTCCCTGAATCTCACTTTGTGAACTTTGCTCTTGACTTTTGATTATCTTGGTACTTTCCAAGGCCTTTAAACAAACAATTTGGTATTTATTCTTCTTCTTGTCCTTGCCAACTTAGCTGGCCCACTACTGTAAGCTAGCTTACCAGTCCATCAGAATCAGAAAGGAAATGCATAGTTAGGTTTTAGTGTGGTGGCTCAGAACTATCTATGCCTACCACCTCCTAACTACATGCAAAAATGTGCTTTGTTACACTATAGAGTAGGCTAAGGATGTAGTGGAACGGTAGAACACTTGCCTATCCCTACGAGGAAAATCTATTACCAACCCCCACTGCACTACAATATATCTGTGCCAAGAATAGTGACTCACATCTATAATCACAGCATTTGAGAAGCTGAGGCCAGCCCAGGCTACACAGTGAGTTCTAGGACAGCCTGAGTATGTGAAAAGCCCTATTTCAAGAAAAGGGGGAGGGGGCCCACAACATCGTAATGATCACTGACAGATATTTTAGTAAAATGTTTCCTAGCTAGGTGCAAGGTACCTAGCCTGCAAGTGGCTCACAAACATGCATGCAGATAAAAACATGCACACACACAAAATTTAAAACAAATAAATGATTAAAAAATCTATTTCACAGGTCTCTAGGGTTGAGTAAAGGCAGTTATGTGTACAAAGAAATTACAGAATGCCTGGCAGAAGCTAAAATCTCACCATGTTGGCTACCTGAGATCAACTTCCTACATCTTTTTAAAAAGAGCTATCAATTGTCTCTTTCAAAGTTCCAAAAGGAGTAACAGATTCTGTTATTAACGTATCATAGTGTGTGTGTGTGTGTGTGTGCACATATGAACTTATATTTATATTTCAAATAGCCTGCTTTTGAAATTTCTTGATGCTTCAGACAGTTTAGAAAGGCCCCAAATGAGAAAAACATTGTAACATTTCTCAAAAAGTCTACCAGCAAATGGCTGGCCCCCCAGTTAGCTAGCACTTGTGGCAGTTTGATCAAACTGGAATCAAGAAGCACATATTGAATATAATCTGCCTTTATGTTGTATATCAATTTGAGTGGCCATAAATTTTCCCCAAGTCCTACTTTAGTAACATTCTACATATACAATAAACTACGGTTTTCGTTTTCATTAATTTCAGAGATACTATCTAATTTCCCTTCTGATTTCTTCTTTGGTTCATGGGTTATTTCATTTCCAAAGATTTGAGGGATTTTCCACGTATCTTCCTGATGTTAATTCTTTAATTCTTCTTTGGTCAGCAAAAATGAATCTCTAAGTGACGAATACACTGAACCTTCTTTTATGGACAGAACATAAAATGTTCTACACACACTTAAAATGCACTTAGATGTTACTGGATGGAGCATTCTAGATCAATCTGGCTGACAGCATTATTCAGAATTTCTATATTCTTCAGGCTGGAGACATAGCACTAGCTCTTGCAGAGAACTAGGTTCAACTCAAAGCACCTATATGGTGGTTCATAACAATCCATAACTCCAAGAGGTCCAATGCCATCTTCTGACCTCTGAGGACACCAGGCACACAAATGATGCACACAAATATATGCAGGCAAACACTCATACATAGAAATTAAGAATAGACACAGCTTTAAAAAAAAACCACTTTCAATATTCTTGCTCATTTCCCACTTGTTCTAGCAACTGTTAACAGGAATACTGTCTCCAACTCTAATTTGAGACTAGCCTTCTTTATATGAGTCCTTTTTTCTTTTAAATGCCGGGGTGGGGAGATGCACACCATAGCACACATTTGGAGGTCACAGGAAAACTTTCAGGAATCAGCTGTCATCCTCCACCTTATTGAGGCAGGGGTCTCTTTTTGTTTATGCTGCTATGCTGTGTACTCTAGGTTAGCTGACCCATTAGGTCCCAGGAGAGTCTCCTGTCTCTATGCCTTATTTAACTATCAAAGTGCTGGGATTAAAGATACATGTACCCCATCTGGCTTTTTACGTGGTTTCCCGAGATTGGAATCAAGCCATCAAGCTTGCAGCGCTAGCATCTGTACCCACTGAGCTGTCTCCCCTGCCTGGGCTATCAGTCTTTACCTACTATGGTTTAAAGCTGTAATTAGTACAGAGAGAGCTGCAACCACTCTTCCTGAGAAACCCATCCAGTCACTCTGATATGGACGTTGTCATTTCTGATAATATTCTTTGCTCTGGAGTCTGTTTGTTTAACAAGCATAAGCATAAGCACCTGGACTGGAGAGACGACTAAACCATTAAGAACATCGACTTCCAGAGGACTCAGGTTCAATTTCCATCACCTACATTACAGCTAACAACTGTCTATAAATCCCGTTCCAGAGGATCCAATGCCCTCTTCTGGCCTCTGTGGAAGCTGTACATATGTGGTACATAAGACATACATGTGGCAGGCAAGACACCCATAGACATAAGATAAATGCATCTCAAACATTCAAGTGCATATAAACCTAGCACATGGGAGTCAGCAGTGAGATGACCAGGAATTCAAAATCATCCCCAGCTACAGAGAGGCCAGTTTGAGCTATATAAGATCCTGTCTCAAAACAAAAGGGAAGTAAAGGGGGCAGGGAGAAAGGAAAGACAGTGACTGACAGGCAAATACTATAAACCCAGTGTCTGTGTCTCACTTTCTCTCCCTGAAACCTAGGAATAACTGGTCTTTGGTAAGTACAAGAGCCTCTAAAGGCAGGAGAGAGGAAGCAGGGCCTGGGTGGGTTGAGAATGCAGACACAGAGGTAGGCACCAGAAGTCAGTGATGAAGAGGTGTACCAGTTTTGAAGAGAAAAAGAAATAAGCATAAAGGTAATTCTGGCTTCTCTTTTCAGACAAGGTTTCAATATGCATCCCTGGCTGACCTACAGCTCCCCATGTAGAACAGAGATCTACTTGTTTCTGCCTCCTGAGTGCTTGGAGGAAAGGCATGTGCCACCACACCTGGCAGATCAGAGGTGAGTTTAAGAATGGGATATGAGCCAGCAGTGGTGAAGCACACCTTTAGTCTCAGCACGTGGGGAGCAGAGGTCGGTGGACCTCTTGAGTTCTAGGCCACCCAAGACTACACAGAAAAACCCTGCCTTGAAAAAAAAAAAAGTGGGCTATGAGCCGTGGAAGGGATAAGAGTCCCTGGGTGATAAAGCAGGAGCATTTAACTGAGTGTAAAGTGGTGATGGATGGTTTTCTGGATAAGGTGAAAATCTAAGTTTGTGTCTCATAAATAGAGCCATGCACACACACACACAAGGAAGAATGGCTTTCTAGGAAACAACAGCAGGAGCAAAGATGGTTAGACAACAGACACGTGGTACAGTAACACTGACAGCTTACCATGCTTCACACTGGCCCTGGGGCAGTGGGCTCTTATGTGGATGTCAAACATATATACCTAATAACTGACTTGTGTGCTTAAGAAAAGGAAGGCAGGAAAGAAGGAAGGCAAGGAAAAAGGGGATCAGAAAGAAACTCTGTGAGAGCTTTCCCTGCTCCTCTAAGGATCCAGATTTTAAGCCTGAGATTAGCAGCAAACACAGGTGCCAAGCATAACAGTGACAAATTCAGATTCACAGTTTAGAAAAATGTTCCCAACTGCAGAGTAAAAAGTAAATGAGCAGGACTGAACCAGGAAAAACTTAACAAGAAAGGTGTGTGTGACAGTAATCCAAGAGACGGGGATAATTACTCAACAAAGAACATTTATATATTTTTGTTCTTTTGCCATTTTGAGATAAGAGTCTCATATAGCCCAGGCTGGGCAGGCCTCACCATGGCAGTCCCCTGCAGTGCCTCTGGGATCACAGTGGGAGTCCACGTCTACCTTGTTTTTACTAGTTTTAAGAACTAGTTTCTTTATTTTTTTTTTTTTTGGTTTTTTTCAAGACAGGGTTTCTCTGTGTAGCCCTGGCTGTCCTGGAACTCACTCTGTAGACCAGGCTGGCCTCGAACTCAGAAATCCGCCTGCCTCTGCCTCCCAAGTGCTGGGATTAAAGGCGTGCGCCACCACGCCTGGCTCCAGTTTCATGGGGACTGGAGAGATGGCTCAGAAGTTAAGAGCACTAACTGTTCCTGAGTTCAATTCCCAGCAACCACATGGTGGCTCACAACCATCTATAACGGGATCTGATGCCCTCTTCCGGTGTGTTTGAAGACAGCATGGTGTACTTAATAAAATACGTAGATCTTTAAAAAAAGAAAAAAGAAACAAAAAAAAAAACCTAGTTTCATGAGATGGGTGGAGGTGGCGCATGCCTTTAGTCCCAGCAATTGGGAGGCAGAGGCAGGCAGATCTTTGAGTTTGAGGCCAGCCTGGTCTACAGAAGGGAGTTCCAGGACAGCCAGGGCTACACAGAAAAACGCTGTTTCAAAATATAAAAACAAAAGAGGGAGCTAATTTTTTTTTTAATTAATCTTATTTTTCCCCCAGTGCACATGTGTATGCGTGTTGGGTTTTTTTTAAGATTAATTAATTTATTTATTTATTATGTGTACTCTGTAGCTGTCTTCAGACACTCCAGAAGAGGGCATCAGATTTCATTACGGGTGGTTGTGAGCCACCATATGGTTGCTGGGATTTGAACTCAGGACCTTTGGAAGAGCAGTTGGTGCTCTTAAACTCTGAGCCATCTCTCCAGTCCAAGAGGGAACTAATTTTATGGCTTCAACAAACTTCAGTGGGCTTTCTAAGAAACCAATGTCACAGCAAGCATTTAAAAAAACAGTTACATAGCCAGGTGGTGGTGGCGCACGCCTTTAATCCCAGCACTTGGGAGGCAGAGGCAGGTGGATTTCTGAGTTCGAGGCCAGCCTGGTCTACAGAGTGAGTTCCAGGACAGCCAGGACTATACAGAGAAACCCTGTCTCAAAAAAACAAAACAAAACAAACAAACAAACAAAAAACAGTTACATGCCACTCAGCATACAGTGATTCATGGACTGAGAGCTCCTTAAAACTTGCCATTAAAAAAAGTAATTTCTATAGAAGCCTCCGTTTGGTCTCCAGAACCCACAGAAAGCTGGTGGCACCTGGAATCTCAGCACTTCTAACAGGACAATTACCCAGAAGCTTCACTGCCAGCCAGGCTGGCATGTGGAGAGTGGACCTCAACAATGGAAGAACACTAACTCCTGAAAGTTGTACACACACAAGCACACACATGCATACACACACATACACACAAACATAAACATGGTTTCTGTGTCTGTCTCTCTGGGTGTCTCTCTCACTATCTCTGTATCTCTCTCTTTCTCAAGATCCTAACCTGGATCATTTTCCCTATAATTCTACGAAAGGGCTATTCCTATCCAAAAAGAGATCTTTTTCAATGTCTGTACCAAACAGAGTTCAGGCTTTGGTATCCATGACTATAAACTAACTCTCAGTGCCAGAAAAGAAAGCACATACTTACTTCATGAAATACTGCTCCAGAATATGGAGACACTCCCAGATCCAACAGTGCAAGGCCTTCAACCACTAAAAGGGAAGAAAGACAAGTTCACTTAGAGACATCAGCAAATGGTCATAAAGTGTTAGATATTCCTAGGACCAAGAAATGCCTGAATTTATCTAATTCCTTTACCTCTGGTCAAGCAAATAGCTGAAGGTCTTCATTTGAAAAAATTTCAAGACAATACACACATATGAAATTTTCAAAGCCTCTCTCTCCTCTCTCTCTCTCTCTCTCTCTCTCTAGCACTTTTCAACAATGGACAATTCTCCCATACAAAGTAGTCCTTTCCATCATGGGCAATGCTCATTATGAGAAAGCTTTACACAGAACTGTAAACTTCTAAGTTTGGAGAAATAGCGTGGCAACCAAGACATGCATACCACTCCTGCTCCTCAGTTTAACTTCCAGCACCCACACTGGGCAGCTTACAACTGCCAACAGGCCTTCTTCTGGCCTCTGCATTGGCAGGCACACATTTGTATGCAGATATCCATACATACACATAAAATAAATCCTTAGGAAATCATATACGTCTACCTTCTTGCAACCTCCGTCAGCTCTGAAGCATTCCTTTTATGTACATTCTGCCCTATTCCAAAGCACAATTAACAAAATCAGCAGCTGGCTTTTAAAAAGGTTATCCAAGCTAGTGAAATGGGCAGCCACTCTTGTGGCACCTGCCTCAGCACCCCCACCCCGACCGAAGTATTGGCATTACAGGAGCAAGCCATCAAGCCCAGCAAAGGTGACACTTCAGTTTGTTTGCTTGTTGAGATCTTTAGCTGACCTGCTAAAGAGCTCAGTCTGGCCTCAAATTTCCTTTTCAGCCAAGAATCACCTTAAACTATGTAACTCTCCTGCCTCCACCTCCCAAGCACTAGGATTATAGGCATGCACCACCAGGACCAGCTTAAAGAATTTGTTTTTGTTTTATTTTGTTTTGGTTGGTGGTGGTTTCAGGGGTGGTTGGGGGGTTTTTGGTTTGGTTTGGTGCTATGGACTGAACTTGAAAACTTGTAAACACTAAGCAAATACTCCACCTAAACAAAATGATAATGTTTGGGTTTATTCAAAGTTTCACTATGTAGCTCTAGCTGGCTTCCAACTCTCTACATAGACCAGGCTGGCCTTGAACTCAACAGAGATCCACTTGTCTCTGCTTTCCCAACGCTGGGATAAAAGGCCAGTGCTGTCATGCCTGACCCTAAATGATAAATCTTTAGGCAGATTATCTTAGGAAATAACTGATCAAGTCTCTGATAAAATATTCAGTACAACCCTCAGAGTAATAATTTTTTTATTTTCTATGTATGAGTGTTTTCTTGTGTGTATGTCTGCGTATCACATATGTGCCTGGTCCTGCGAACGCCAGAAAGCATCAGATCCTCTAGAACTGAGTTACAGATGGTTGTGAGCCATTGAGTGGGTGCCAGGAATAGAACCAGATCCTCTGGGAAAGCAGCCAGTACTTTTAGCTGATGAGCCATTTTCTCCAGCCCCTCTTAATAAAAACTTGAAAATAATTCTAACACTGATTAATGGAGATTTATTTAAATACATAATATATGTATCTACTGATATACTAATATATACTGATATACTAAGCATTAAAACTATGTTGTAAATAAATAAATAGGTAGAAGAAAAAGAAATGCTCTCTGTGATAGTTTATATGTTTGGCCCAGGGAGTGGCACTATTAGGAGGGGTAGCCTTGTTGAAATAGGTGTGTCACTGTGGGCGAGGGCTTTAATACCTTCATCCTAGCTGCCTGGAAGTTAGCCTTCTGCTAGCTGCTCTGGAACAAGAGGTAGAACTCTCCAGCCCCACGTCTGCCTGGATGCTGCCATGCTCCAGCCTTGATGATTATAGACTGAACCTCTGAACCTGTAAGCCAGCCCCAGCTAAATGCTGTCCTTATAAGAGTTGCCTTGGTCACGGTGTCTGTTCACAGCAGTAAAGCCCTCTAAGACCCTTATACAGAATGCGAAGTGGCAAGTGTAGGAAGGCCACACATGTGATGCAGCTGCAGAGCAACTTGCAAAGCAAGTGAGAGGATCTGAGCTCAACACCAGGGAAAAAAGGGTAAAAAAAAATGAAGAATGGAACAGGAAGTCATCACTTGGCTGACCCACAGAATGGTTTTCAAAGAAAACCATCATTAGTGGATGCTGAAGTCAGTGGGCAAAAGTATGAAAAACAAAGTATTTGCAAGGGAAAAGTAATAATTTCATCTAGACCTTATAGTACTTGCTTTAATTAGGTGATCCATTAAAATCAATATGTTAACTGTATTATCAAGTATCTCAGGATACACTGATGTGGTGATAAGAACATTTCTGTGGTCCTCATGCTACCAATGCAGTACAATGAGGAAAACAAGCAAACCAAACCCTCTGTCTAACCACCAGAAAACATCAGAGAATCCAAACTGAAGGCAAAATAACTGCCAGGAATCTTGAAAAATTAAAGAGCATGTCCCAGATTGATAGTCACTAAGGAGACATAACCACTGGATGCAAAACGAGGTCACAGACTGACCACCAGGCCAAAAACTGGACAACCACAAGGAAGCAGTACAATTCTTTTATTTTGTTTTGTTTTCTGTTTTTCAAGACAGAGTTTGTCTCCGTAGCCCTGGCTGTCCTGGAACTCACTCTGTAGACCAGGCTGGCCTCAACCTTGGAGATTCATATACTTCTGCCTCCTGCGTGCTGGGACTAAAGGCATACACCACCACCAGCTCAATTCTTTTTTTTTTTCCAAGATACATAAAAAGGCTTTATTTGCAGGGGAGCAGGAATTTAAAGATTTATTTATTTACTTTAGATATGTGAGTATATCATTGCTGTCTTCAGACATACCAGAACAGGGCATCAGATTCCATTACAGATGGTTGTAAACCACCATGTTGTTGCTGGGAATCGAACTCAGTACCTCTGGAAGAGCAGTCAGCACTCTAAACCGCTACCACCATGTTGTTGCTGGGAATCGAACTCAGTACCTCTGGAAGAGCAGTCAGCACTCTAAACCGCTGAGCCATCTCTCGAGCCAGGGGAGCAGAAATTTAATCAAACAAGTCAAATTCCATGTCATCATCCAACTCCTCAGGTTCCTCCTTCTTCTTGCCTTTCTTCTCTGCTGCAGTGGGGCAGAACGGCAGCAGAAACAGCCCCAAGCCCCAGCAGCCGGCTGGCCAACACCCTGAGCGATGACATGCTCAATGTTGTTTCTACCCAGCTCACTGATGACCTTGTTGAGCCAGCCATCATCCGCCTCGATGCCCATGCTGTCTAGTATTTTCTTGATGTCTTTGGCACTAGAAAAGGAGTTGCCCCTGTGGACAGACCTCTCGAGTGCGACCTCAGCAGCATCAGGCTGCGAAAACTGGCTCAATTCTTATAAGATATATGCACTAACAATGCTGACAGATTGAGCCCACTACATTACAGTAATATTGGGTAAAGTATAAACAGAAACTACATATTTTTGCAACTATGTGTATATGTATGTGTGTGTACAGGTGTGTGTGTTAAGTACCTACGGAAGCCAGAAGAGGTTGTCAGATCTCTTCAAGCTAGAGTTACTGGTGTTTGTAAACAACCTGATGTAGATGCTGGGATCCAAATTCCAGAACTCAGAGAAATAAGGACTCAACTGCTGAGCCATCTCTCCAGCATCTTTGCACCTCTTCTGAAGGTTGGCAAAATGGCTCTGGTGATCAGGTGATTGCTGCCAAGACTAATGACCTGAGTCCAATCATCAGATCCTAAATTAGAAAGAGCCCATGGAACAGCAGTTACAGACAGTTGTGAGCTGTCGTGTAGATGCTGGGAATTGAACTTAGG